>NC_134099.1:21113964-21758131 GCF_000715075.1 Nicotiana tabacum | reverse complement strand
TTACGGGTTCCTGTGGGGCATCGACGCCCCCTGATCACGTGGATGATGTGTTGTGGCTCGTTTGCCTCGTTTTTGTTGGTCGCTTCCCTCTCTCAGAATTGATTTTGGCTCGATAGCTAAGGAATTCCCGGAGGTTCCCTTTGTTGAGTAGTCACACCACTTCCTCCCGTAGCTGATGCCAATCCTCGGTCCTGTGACCGTGCGTGTTGTGGAATTCGCACATTAGGTTGTTATTTCTCTATGAAGGGTGTGACTGTATTGGTCTGGGCCACTTGGTGTCTCTGATCTTGCTGATAGGAACACAATGTATGAAACGTCGATGTAGAAGTTGTATTCCGATAAGTTGGTGCGTTTCTTGGCGCCATGTTTCAATCAAACCTGGTTCTATTGGCGAGCCCTCGAGGGTCCTGCCCTCGATCCATCATTCGATCGTTGCAAGGTAGGTTGCGCCTTGGGGCGTTCCTTCTGTCTTAGAGGTACGGTTGGTACCTTTCTTTGTTTGGTTTTGACTCTTTTACCAGGAGTCTATTTGGGTACACTGAGCTCGAAGGGGCTTCCAGTTGGTCATCCTCAGCCCTGATCTTCGACTGGTACCAGTTGTGGATGTCCGACCAGGTCACAGCCGGGTATTCGATCAGGTTCTGCTTCAGCTGCTTTGAGGCCACCGAGCTTCGTTCGTTCAGGCCTTGGGTGATGGCTTGTACCGCCCAGTTGTCAGAGACTGGCGGCAGCTCCATCCGTTCCATCTGGAAGCGAGACACAAATTCCCACAGCATCTCATTCTCTCTCTGCTTAATTTTGAAAACATCAAACTTCCTTGTTGCCACCTTGATGGCTCCAGCATGTGCCTTTACGAAGGAGTCTGCCAACATGGCGAATGAATCTATCGAGTTGGGAGCCAAGTTGTGGTACCACATCATGGCCCTCTTCGAAAGTGTTTCTCAAAAATTTTTCAGCAATACAAACTCCATTTCATCATTTTTTATATCATTACCTTTTACTGTGTAGGTATAGGCAGTAACGTGTTCGTTGGGGTCGGTGGTATCGTTGTACTTAGGGAGTTCCGTCATTTTGAACTTTTTAGGAATGGGCTTTGGGGCCGCTTCCTCTGGGAACGACCTTCGTATGAACTTCTTTGAATCCAAACCTTTTAGGACCGGGGGTGCTCCCAGAATTTGATCCACCCTAGAATTGTAGGTCTCGACCTTTTTATCGTTGGATGCAATCATCTTCTTACCTGACTCGATCCTCTTGGTGAGGTCCTCAAGCATCTTTGCTAAGGCGGGGTCAGCTACTGACCCGTTATTGCTTGACCTTTCGGGTACATGCTCGGCGGGGGGAGATATCTCCAGTGCTGCTGTGGTGGGGGTTCTCGGATGGCTTTGGAACTGAGCAATGCCAGCTGTTATGCCTGTAACATTTCAAAATAGTATGAATACTAACTTCCTGTTCTTCCTGGGCCGAGTTTTTTTAAGCTTCCTGCCGGTCACTGTTCTGTATGCTCCTGTTGGTGTAAGTGGTTTCGTCTACTTGTTGTGCGTCCTATGAGTCCGCGTCCGCTGGAATCGATCCAGGCACGATATCAGGATTCTGTGGAGGTGCTCAACGGCTGGGGCAGCCACGCCATTTTCCCCATGGTTTTCAAGGTTATCGTTCTCGATTCCGTTTACTGAGCCAGACATTTTAACCTAGAAACAAACAATCTTGGACAAGAAAAGTGTAAAAGATAATGTGTGTTTGTGTGATGAAACTAGCAAGAAAATAATCACTATTATTTTTAGCCCCACGGTGGGTGCCAAACTATTTACCATGAAAATGGTAACAACAATTAAATTTGTAGATGGCATTCTAAAAATACGTGATCTATTCCCGAGCTAGTTGTTAGAGCAGTTGGTGATAATGATATGGAGGTTAATGATGAAAAGCAAGCTAAAACGAGATTGTAATAGAACCATAGGGCCTGCTGCCCGGGGATAGGTCTGATCGATGAAGGACCTCAGGGTCGACGTCGGGGTCGAGCTCGAGCTATCGGGGACAGTCGGGGATGGGATAACAGTTGAAGGTATAATTAAACAAGGCTCTTTGTGGCCAATACTAAGGCATATGACGAAGAACGACAAAGAACGCGATGAATATTGAGGTGGCCTCGGGCCAGTGAGAACAAACGAGTTAGAAAGAAAAGAGAGAGAGAGAGAGAGAGAGAGAGAGAGAGAGAGAGAGAAAGATTATTGCACTTGTGGAGAAATAGATCAACCTCAGTCCCTTACAAGGTAGGGTGAGTCCCCTTTATATAGGAGAGGGGACTCGGTTACAAGTATGTGGAGATCAATTGCAAAGTCTGGAGATGGGATGTCTTGACGTGATACCTAAACATAGGCTCTGGATAGGCTGGCCCTGTCAAACATAGTCGTGTGCCTTGGGAGCTTCCCACTCTGTCCTGGCTTCGGTCTCTGTTTCCTCTGAGTCGGGCCTCGTCGAGCCTCGAGGTTGGAAACTCGGTCGTGGCCTCTCGTCTTCGGGGTCTCGAGGCATGCTTCTGGAATGACTCGACAACGAGAGCGATTTTAAAGTAAAAATGCACATAGGTTCAAAAGTGTTTTAAAATCAAATAATAGGCCAATTGTAACAGTTGAGCGACCGTGCTAGAATCACGGAACTCAGGAATGCCAACACCTTCTCCCGGGTTAACAGAATTCCTTACCCGGATTTCTGTGTTCGCGGACTGTAATACAAAGTCAATCTTTCCTCGATGTGGAATTTAAAACCGGTGACTTGGGACACCATAAATTATCCCAAGTGGTGACTCTGAATTTTTAATAAAATAATCCTGTTTCGATTGTCACTTTAAGTTGGAAAAAACTCCCTTATATACCCATTTACAGGGGTGTAGGAAAAAGGAGGTATGACAGCTCCAGTGACTCTGCTGGGATCGCGAAACAAAATCTCATGTTTAGGGTTCAAGAATTCGAGCTTAAAATAATTGTTATAGTTGGATTTATCCATTATCTGATTTTGTTATATGATTTGGGCCTAATATGCTAATTGATTGCTTTTACTGCTTTGATATTCCGTGAACTGTATATAAACTGTTGCGAAATCCCTCTTCTCTCTAAGTCTTCTAAATCATAAAGAAGTGTGAACTTCGTGTGACTTCTTTTCTGTTAGAGTCATATTAAAAATTTAGAACGAGGTTCGGACAAGTTTCAAAGCCGGTGAAGCTTCTGTATTCCCGGTACGCTGCCCCCCCCCCCCTCAGTTGGAGTTGTTCGCTCGGGTAAGCCAGGTCTAGAACAATAAACCCCAGGATTTAAACCTAGAAAAACACAGCTTCATGCCGGATCCCTAGTAGGAACGCTTGTTTGCATCATGTGCATTTGACTTAGGGGACTCAACACAGGGGTTGGGTCCGTCTAGGACAGGTGTACCCAAAATAACAAACAATCTTGATGCATCCTATATGCTACATGTTGCATTTCTTCAAGGGTAAAAGGGTCATTTGGAAGACCAATGATAATTGAGGGCGAATGAAAAAAAAAGAGGAAAAAAAGTGAAAAAAGAGAGGCTGAAGCGAGTAGGGCCCAATTATATTTCTGTTACATTTTATTAAGAAAAAAAGTGCATGAAAACTTCAAAAGATTTTGCACTTCTTATCATTTTTCAAAAAAAAAAATCAAAAAAAAAATCCAAAAGATTTTATATGTTTCATCATTTTTCGAAAAAAAAGGAAAAAGTGTGTTTTCTATATGTGAGTTGTTTTTTTTATTATTCTCGCCTGTATCCAATCTGCCCGAACTACGTATACCTGATTCTCGTCTTTCGGGGCGTGATACATAGGCAACCCACATAGGGTCCGGTCTTCCTAGTAAATTTTAGGTTCTTGGCTTTGCGGGGTCATAGCCAAATTTTGCACTTCTAGCCACCTTTTGCCAAATAAGCCAGTTTGCAAAAATAGCCTCAATCATGTCTTCCATGAGTCCAGTAAGGAGTGCTATTGTCTCATATAGTGTTAATTTAAAGTTTTCTCATACATGTGTGGATTTATTTACCGAAGTTTGATCATGACAGACACCCATGACCATCCGGTCAGGATCGCTCAGTGCGGAGTTGCTTGAGGAGATTTGTTTTACTTTTAAGTTTTGAGTCTGTTCTTCATTTTATGTCGTCTTTTACTTTCTAGTTTTGTACAGTAATGTCAAGCCTTTTGTTATTGTATTTTTGCTGCTTTATATTTGGAAAATATGTTGTAACTCAAAATCCAAAAAAGAGATGTTGCATTTTATATTTCGTTATAAATTTTCTTTAGAATACTAATTCTAGAAATGAAAATCTTTTGAGGTTGTTTTTCCTTTAGGCAATTAATATCTATGACTTAAAATGAATTGTTTTTATGTTTCCTTTATTATATTAGGACCAAAATTCAAAAAAAAAAGAAGAGAATTTTCTTTTAGTACTTCGTTAAAAGCTTTCTTTAACGTTTTATTCCAAAATCCAAAAAGATTTTCTTTTGAGGTGTCTCTTTGGCAAATTAGTGAAAAATGAGGGGGGAAAATTCTTTTATTTTCATTAGAACTTTAGGATATTGTACATAGAAAAAAATACTTTATTTTTTGTTTATCATTAGGATTTCTTTTTTAGGTAATCAAAATTGAAATTCAAAAGCATTTTGTTTTATCTTTTTCATTGCTCGTTTCGAAATATCGCGTGAGGATGTCAAATGAAAAATTCAAAATATGTTTCTGTGGTTTATTGTTTAGATTTCCTTCTTAAAAAAAATTCTCTTCTAGGGTTTTCTTTAATAATTTCTCAAGGAGTATTTGTCTTGAAAAAATATATATGAACGTTAAGCTTGAGTTTAGAATAGGTTATAGAACATTAAGTCTAGAAAATTCAAAAAGAGATTTGCTTCTTTTATTTCCCTTTTCTCGTCAGAGTAGTCATTAAGGTAAAAAGAGAAAGAATGTTAGTTTATTTTCTTTATTACCGATATTCCAGAACTACGCAAAGGTCTGATTCATGCGGCGTCACGATACGTAGGCAACCTACATAAGGTTTGATCGAATCATTTTTTTATTATTAAAAGAAAAAAAAAAAAAAAAAAAGAAAAAAAAGGGGTGAAATTATGGGACGTGAGAAATGAGAGGAAAGAAAAGAGTGATAATTAGGAAAAAAAAAAGAGGAAGAAAAATGATCAAGAAGTGCTAGAAAGGAAAGAAAAGAGAAGATTGAAATGAACAAATTGGGATGATGTCAACTGATCGTTGTACCCTCGAAGTCATTTTAGAACCGATAATTGTGGCTAGGTGCATTGCACATAAGGTGAGATTATCTTATGTTAAATGCCCTAACGCTAACATGATGGCTTCATTTTGTTATATTCATAGCAGAAGGGTGGTTGGTTTGTGGTTTTTAAAGTGGTAACTCTTCTCTACAACATAAAGTCAAAAGGCAATGACAGACAACAACAGAACTGAGTTGGTTGATACCGGTACCTGAAAGCAGTTGGTTGAACGGGACAATGGGTTGGTTGAAGAGGTAAAGATGTTAATACAACACATGGCGGACATATATCAGGCTTGGATGACTAGGAAGGCTCCACCCCCCCACCATCTAGCTTCCTAGGTGCTTCCCTTACCCAAACTCTGGACACAATGCCAGATGATCCTCCATACTCTCCAGATCCACCCGCTTATCACAGCTTTCCCAACCGTCCTAGTAGCTCCATCACTCATCCTCCAATTACCTCTCCCCAAAATTGCCCTCCTGTCACATCCACTATCCCCAACAATGAATACCCACTCAAAGCTCATGATGCCTAATATTACCCCTCAAAGGTTGCCCACAAGGTTCCTGACTCATACAAGTAGGGCCCGCGGGATGAGCCTAATGTTGAAAATGAAAAATTCACAGGAAGAGAAGGGCGAGATAGGGTACCCAGAAGCTGAAAGGCATAGAACAGTCTTTAAAGAACAAACAAGGAATGGGAGACCAGGGTAGCATGGCTTACAAAGAACTGTTTGTGACCCCCCACGTTCGTCTGCCCGCGGGGTTTAAACTGCCAAAATTTAACTTGTATGATGGGTGTGGGGATCCGGTAGCCCACCTGAAGGTTTATTGCAGTGAAATGGGAGGTGTTGGAGAGAAAGATGACTTGATGATGACGTATTTCAGTGAGAGCCTGACTTGGGACAACTTTGGACTGGCATGCTCGTCAAGATGTTGGTAAGTGGCCTACATTGGGTGACATGGCTCAAGAATTTGTTCAATACTTTCAATACAAATCAGGTGTTACCCCAGACCGCTCCTCCATATCTAGGATGGGAAAGAAACTGGAGGAAAGCTTTAGAGAGTTTGGGCTCAGATGGAGGGAGAAGGCTGCTCGAGTCAATACCCCGATTGGTGAAGAAGAAATGGTTGAGCTTTTCCTACAAGCCCAGGGACCTACCTACTTCAGTCATTTGATCTCGGCCCTGGGGAAACCTTTCAATGATGTGTTAAAAATGGGGGAGCTAGTAGAAGAGGGAATCAAGTCAGGAAAAATCATGAGTTATTCGAAAAACATTCAGAACATCCCAGTAAGCTTGGGTGGAAGAAAGAGAAACAGAAAAGATGATCTAATGGGCTTTCCCAATCAACACTTCCAGCCTCGACATCGCTCCCATGGATATCCTTATGCACCATATGATCCTCTCCAATGCCACTTCTCTCCACAGAAATCCTAAAGTTGTACATCACTCTCCCAGTACCCAGCTCCACAAAATGCCTATCTACCCCCACGAGCCTACCGAAAACCCCCTGGATCAGGTTTCCGGCCCAGAGGCTAAGGAAACTGGACATGTTGAAGTCGATCCAGATAAAAATGCCAAACCCTCTTCCAGAGAAGTTTGATTTTTCTCAAAGGTGCGCATATTGTTTAGATGCCTCAGGGCATGACATAGAGAAGTGTTGGAATCTGAAGAATGCGATTCAGAAGCTTATTGATGCAGGCAACATTGTCGTGCAAAATCCAGACGCAGCAAACACTAGCCAAAGTCTGTCACCTGTGCATAATGAGACGCATATGGTGGGGATGATTTATTTTGAAAAGGAATGTGAGAATTCTTCTGGGATCCTAGGAGGTCCACGTGCTATGAAGCTTTCAGTGCTATCAGAGGTTGATCCTAAGAACGATCAGGCAAAGGGAACCCAAAGGCAATCTGTTAAGAACAATGTGATGGAGACTTGTGAAGGTCCTAGTATCGTTGATGCAGAAGTCAGTGGCTAAGATGTTGAGTTTTGATGATTGGATAGACACTCCTTTCTTGGTTAGCCATGAGGAGTTTTGGTGGTTTATTTTGTTGTCATTTCTGCTATCCGGGTTATTTTAGGGTTGTAATCCGGATATTGTCTTGCGACTCAAACCCTTCTATCCTTTTATTTTGCTTAGTTTGTTTAGTCATAATAGCCCGTTTAGTGTTGTCTAGGTTTGTTCTAGTTTTGTAACCCCAGATTAGTTTGTTTGTTTTATTGTCCAAACCCTTTCACCATGTGTCTAATGCAATTTTTTGTTTTCTGGTCATTTTCGTTTAGTTCTCTTTTCTTTTTATAGTTCTTTTCCTGTTGACTCTAGTGACATTACATGCAGGCGTAATTCTCAGCCTGGTTTTAAAAGTCAATTTAGTCATTAAGCAATTTTGAAGATGTAGGGACATGCGAGGGGAAATAAGCAAAGGCATTTTGAGATCACTTCAAGACCGAATTGTGTGAAACTGGGGCAGGTAGAACATAAAAATACACTATTGAAATGCATCATGCTGCATTAGGTGAAGATAATGGCAAGTTTGTCCTAAATTTGTAGGGTTCCATTCGTGGTAATGAGAGTGACGGTGTTGTCCAATGGGGCTTGGTAACTAACAGACGTAGAAGGCAAATGCGTGGAAATGATTATCAAGTCTAGTGAAATCAAAAGATGTTACAAAGGTTTTCCTTGGTTTGTTTAATTGTGTAGTTTGCACTTGGCATGTTTTGGAGATTGAAATGATGAAGGCATTTTGTTCTTCTATCACTTTATCCTTCGTTACCCCTTTGAGCCTTATCTATTTTTCTTCATACCCCTCTTTTGGAATCAGTAGCAAAGTTAAGAAACGCAAGCGTGAAAGATAAGTAAGGAAAGAAGAGAAAAAAGAGGAAGAAAGGAGAAAAGAGAAAGAAAATAATAAAAAGAGAAAGAAAAGAATGAAAAGGGAGAGAAGAAGAAAAAAAAGAGAAGGAAAGAAAAAAAAGAAGAAAAAGAGAAAGAAATGAAAAAAAGAAGAAAAGAAAAGGAAAAGGAGAAAAAGAAAAGGAGAGAGAGAAAAGTACAAAAACGAAGTAATTCATATGACATGAACTACGTTCGACCTGATTCCTTTTAAGGATACGTAGGCAGCCTCACGGTTCGGTTCCATCAAAATAAAAATCCAAAAGTCCCCAAGCAAAGAAACTGGGGCAAAAGTTGTGGTTGTTGTAAGTAATCTGATTCTGAAAGCTGTAATTTTGAACCCATGTGAATTGTTTTGAGCCTTTGATATCCTTTCTTTTTAACCCTATCCAAAAGCCCACATTACGGTCCAAAGAAAGACCTTCCGATCAGTCTTCGAGAGATGCCAAGTCAAGCGAGTAGAGGTGAATCATATCAGGGGCAGCACTCCGGTCCAAGCAAGGAAAAATGAAAAATGAGAGAGTCTTATTGGTGAAAACCCTCACGGGCATCGTAAGGCGATAAAAGTTGAGAGAAATAAAAAAAGAGAGTCTTATTGTTGAAAACCTTCACGGGCACCTTGAGGCGACGGTAAGTTGAGAGAAAGAACAAATGAAAGAGGTTTGATGGTGAAAACTCTCCGGGCACTACAAGTCGAATAAGGATTGTGAATCAGATTGGATAATCGGAGCATTGAAGCTCAGTTTCATGGTTTAAAGGTATAACAAGAGTTGAACATTAGGCTTACTTGACAGAATAGCCACAGGTGCATGTCATGGTCATTAGAGTTGGCATGCACAACTGATAGGTTTCTACTTTGTAGTTTTCTTGTTAGGAATCATTTTTTCCATTGTCCTTTACTCTGTTCTTTTTTTCTTGTTCCCTTCCTCTTCCTAAGTTTGTGCGGTTAGAAGAAGTGAGAAATGACTTCAAAATTTTCCACCAGCTGTCCAATCGCACAAAACGGGGTCTGGCTAACAAATCAAAATGTCATAAGTCAGAAAATAACAACAAGCGCATTGAGCTGGTAATAATCAACATGCTTTGGGATCCTTGTGAAATACAAAGGTTTGGTATATATCAATTCATGAAAAATTCAACAAGATGGAGGGTGTTAGGTGAACGAATCAAAGGAATTTTCGGTGAAACACAAAAGTTTGGTATATATTAATTCATGAACAATGCAACAGATGGACGGTGTAGGGTGAACGGATCAAAGGTATTTCTGTGATAAGATTAACAAAGAAAGTGGTTAATCAGTGACAAGCGAGGTCCTCCGAGCAGAAATCAAAGTTATCGTGGCAAGTGAAGGAGCAACAGAACTCAAGGCCAGGGCCAGTGATTTAAGTGAAGAAAAAACAACATACGCGATGAGTGGGTGGCAATTGTCGTGCTTTGAGATTCATGAGAAACACAAAGGTTTAGTACATGTCAAACAAGAGCACAATGCAATAGATGAAGGGTATTGGGTTGGAACAGATCAGAAGTATTTTCCGTGATAAAGGTGACAAAGAAAGTGGTTAATCAATAAACAATCAAGGTCTTCAAGTGGAAATCAAATTTATCATGGGAAGTGAAGGAGCAACTGTTCTCAAAGTCAAGGCCACAAATCAACCACCATATTTTTTAACTGACAAAATATTTCTTTGATTTGAAACAGGGGCAGAAATTTGGTTTGTTTCAGAGAAACCGACCGTAAGGAAAGGCAAGCACCAAACAGGTTTGACAGTAAATTTTCAGGACTCTCCTGGAAAATCGGACCTAGTTTAAAATTCGAAACAATCATGAGTAGCACAATCTAGCATAAATGTACCCCAAAGGAATATAAGTTGGCTTCAAAGTTTGTATGTTTAAGATAGGATTCAATTAGGAGTTTTCAGGACCCTCTTGAATAATGGGACTTAGCTTTAAGATTTCCATTAGATAACAAGGTTTAGAGTAAGTTCTGTTGTAGGGTAATATAATTTAGCCGTGAAATTGTCACTCTTAAGATAAAACTTGACTTTTGATTTTTAGGACCCTCCTGGATAATGGGACGTAGTTTAAAACTGGCTTGCATAACAAGATTTAACGGAAGTAACACGTTTAGAAGATATAACTTAGATTTAAAATTGTCGTTTAGTTAAGAGTTGTCAGGACCCTCCTGGATAATGGGGAGTAGTTTAAGACCTTCTTAGATAACAAGATTTAGCGGAAGTCATGCCTTTAAAAGATATAGCTTAGATTTAAAATTGTCGTTTAGTTAAGAGTTGTCAGGACCCCCTGGATAATGGGACCTAGCTTTCAAATTCTTAGTAATACGATTCAATTTAACACTCACATATGTGCCCAGCTACCAAACTGGGGCAGAAATTTTTTTTTGTTTTGTCTATGTTGTTGAAATCAGGTACCCGCCTGGAGAGCAGGGAATACATTTCAAGTTCAGCCATCAGAAGCCCGCCTAGAGAGTAGGGAATACATTCAAGTCTAGCAATCAGGAGCCCGCCTGGAGAGCAGGGAATACATTTCAAGTTTAGCAGTCAAGAGCCCGCCTGGAGAACATGGGAATACATTCAAGTCAGCAGTCAGGAGCCCGCCTGGAGAGTAGGGAATACATTTCAGTCAGCAGTCAGGAGCCCACTTGGAGAGCAGGGAATATATTCAAGTTTAGCAGTTAAGAGACCGCCTTGAGAGAAAGGAATACATTTCAGTTCAGCAGTCAGGAGACCTCCTGAAGAGCAGGGAATGCATTTCAAGTCAGCAATCAGGAGCCCGCCTGGAGAACAAGGGAGTACAATTCAAGTTTTAGCTTTCAAGTTCTTATTGATATATGGTAATATGATCCGTTTTACACTTACATGTGTGCCCAGATACCCAAATGGGGGAAGAAAAATTTCTTTAATTTGTCTATTTTGTCGAAGTCAGGAGCCCGCCTGGAGAGCAGGGAATACATTTCAAGTTCAGCAGTCAGGAGCCCGCCTGGAGAGCAGGGAATACATTTCAAGTTCAGCAATCAGGAGCCCGCTTGGAGAACACGGGAATATATTTCGAGTTCAGCAGTCAGGAGCCCGCTTGGAGAGCAGAGAATACATTTCAAGTTAGTAGTCAGGAGCCCGCCTGGAGAGCATGGGAATACATTTCAAGTTTAGCAGTCAGGAGCCCGCCTGGAAAACATAGGAATACATTTCAAGTTCAGCAATCAGGAGCCTACCTAGAGAATAAGAGAATTCACCTCAGAATGCAATTCAAGTCAGCAACAAAAGAAGCTCGCGACAAGAATGCAAGTCAACAGTCCGAGGTGATCAACAAAGTTAGTCACAATAAAGAAAAAAAAAGAGAAAGGCAAGAAGTTAATCCAAATGCAGAAGTTGATTAAAGATGTGGGTTGCTCAAGGTATGGCCGAGGTCACAAGCACTGCATGCCTGGTCCTGATCCGAAAAGCTGAAGAAGGATGAACTATCACCTGCAGCTAGCAAGCGTCAAGGTTCAAATCTAAAGTCTGCATGAAGAACTACTCAAGACTCAAGATCAAGCTTCAGAAGACTTATAGATAGGAATCTTGTAACTCGTAGTTGATAGGCTTAGCTAGTCTTTTTCATGTTTTGATTTTTGGTGTAACATCAGGATCGCGGACCGGAACCTCGGTGGAATGACACCTCGACTGCTCTCCACCTCGGCATACTCTATCATCTCACTCACCTCTGAACTCCACCTGGCCTGATTCCTTTATCGCCAAGGATATGTAGGCAGCTCAGATACCAGGGCTCGGTCACATTCTCTTCTCTCTTAGTTTTGGTCTCTCTAAATAAGGGTCGGGTCAAAAAACCTGTCTAGTCGTTCTTTGTCTGAAAATACTTCGTATTTCCAGTCAAAGAGGGACAGCTGTAGACATGTGATTTTTGACCCTCCCCAAGAGTTTTCACATTTTAGCACGTAAATATTTAATTTATGCTTAATATAGCTATTTCAACTATTTTTGACTTCTTTACTTTATTTTCGTCATAAAAATGGAAAATTACAAAAAAATACTTTAGTATGTATCTTTCATAATTCTTAAAAAAAATATATAATAAATACAAAAATAGTACCATATTTTTATCTTTATATAATTTTGAAAATACAAAAAATATATAATAGTTTCATGTTAGCTTTTGCATTATGTAGTATTTTTATCTTATTTTAAAATGAGTCAATTAAGATATTGGATTACAATTTTAAGAGTTTTTGGAGCCCAATTCTTGGCCCAATTCGGATTAGTCCATTAAGCCTAGGGACCCTTCTAGACTCTTCTTTGGAACAAAAACAAATAAAAAGGACCCTAAGGACTTAACACAAAAGGACCTAGGGACTAATTGGCAAAATACACAAAATATACCTAAACCTAGACTCTACATATAAAGGGATGCTTTAAAAATATCTAAAGGAGGCTAGCAGCTAAAAACCTAGGGAAAAAGGCTGAAGGGGCGTCGTTTCTGGGAATGAAAAAAAAAACCAAAAGACCTTGAACTCCATCTTCTTCATGAAGACACGAGAGACCTAGGAGCTAAGAAGTGCCATTGACGACCAAAAAACGACCTCCCGTTCTGCTTTCTTCTTCATGTTCTAAACACACAGCCCCAAAATCGATGGTTTCTTCATAACAGACACCTAGAACAAAAAGCTCAATCCCAACCATTTCCATGGAGTCTTGGAGCCTTCTTTTTCACTGAAACAACCTAAAAACGCCTAAGAACCCTGACCATCAACAGTCGTTACCTAGAAAACCCCACCCCTTTGGCTTCGTCTTCTTTACGAGACCTGAAGCGACGCCATTCCTCCTCAGTCGCTGAACGACCACCTGGCTCGATCTCTAGAACAACCGCTAGGAGCTTCATCCACTGGCCATCATCCATCACTGCTTCAGCTTCTTCCCGTACATAACCTCTCACCGAAAACTCCAAAACACCATTTTCATAAGCCTCCTGCACATCATCTTCTTCAAGAAGAGGCAGCCATGAAAGAACCTAGAACCTAGGATTCTAACAGCTGCACATCATCAAGAGCAGCAACCCAATAACTGGAAGCCCAGCGAGGATTCAACAAAAATAGTAATAATAAGGGCAACTGTTTGATTAAAGAAGAAGAAGGAAAACATTTTCTGTTTTGTCTTTTTTTTCGGTTTGTGAACCTTCTTTTATTATTTGTTTCTTAGTTCAGATATAAGAATTAGTTCTTATTTTGGTTCCTAGTTCTATGAGATTTTTACAAACAAAAAAAAATACAAAAGAAACCCATTTGATTCCTTCTGTTAAATTGGATTTCAACGATGGATTTGATCTGAAATATTTGATCCAGAATTCCGTTTGAAGTTCGAATTTGTTGACGAAGATGTTTTTGTTTCTTCATTGGGTTCTGATTTTTGGTTATTCGAGTATGGTAATGGAGTTTAGTCGAGGTTGATTCGATTTCGTTGTCGGTTTTAAATTTTCGGTGCCAATTTGGGTTCCCGTCTGTGGTTTGTCACATTTTCGAGTTCAAGACATTGAAACAATCAATTTTCCGGCTATATTGAGGTTCAACTCTTTCATCCTCTACTCGTTTTATGCAAGCTCTTATTAATTATTTGTTTGTTGATGCGACCCCGTTGTTTCGGTAATTATTCTTCGTGGTTTTGAATTTTCTTGCTCGGTTATATATTTATGTTTACTCGAATTGGTTATAGCTGAACGTGATTTTGTCACAATATAGAAATTGGATTGCTAAACTATGTCAATTAATTTCCTTAAACTTGGGTGTGCATTTCATGTGACCCAAATCTAAATCTTAATAGCGTTGAATAAAATGTGTTTCGGATTGCGGGTGCATTTCATGTGGCGCGGTCCAAATACATATTTTAGACGGCGTTAAATCATCTTTAAAATAAATAAAAGCGGTTTTAAAGTAAAAATCACATAGGTTCAAAAATGATTTAAAATCAAATAATAGGCCAATTGTAACAGTTGATCAACAGTGCTAGAACCACGGAACTCGGGAATGCCTAACACCTTTTCCCGGGTTAATAGAATTCCTTACCCGGATTTCTGTGTTTGCGGACTGTAATACAGAGTCAATCTTTCCTCGATGCAGGATTTAAAATCAGTGACTTGGGACACCATAAATTATCCCAAGTGGTGACTCTAAATTTTTAATAAAATAATCCCGTTTTGATTGTCACTTTAAGTTGGAAAAAACTCCCTTATATACCCTTTACGGGGATGTAGGGAAAAGGAGGTGTGACAATCGTCCGATGCTAGACCACTGAATACAGGAGGCTTGTACTTCTTGAACCTCTCAAGCCTCAGCTGTTCATCCTCAGAAGCCGTTGCCCTGTCCTCGGGCTGAACTGGCACTGCAGGCGGCACAGGAATAATTTCAGGGACCTGCTCAACATGCACTCGCTGCTCAGGAGTGCGGGCGGCAGGGGTCTGTGCTCCTCCCTTGGCCTGGGATGTGGTTGCAGCAAGGGGAAGTAACCTTGCCTGAGCCAAGGTGGTGTACATGCTCATGAATTGCGCCAGAGTCTCCTAAAGCGCTGGAGTAGTAGTAGCAGTAGGCGTGTCAGGTGCCTGGACCCCAGCTGGAACTGAGGGTGGTACCTCGGCAGCAACTCGCAAGCAGGTGCTCTGGCTGCACCACGTGCGCATCCTCGGCATCTACCTCGACCCCAGGCTCTCTGACGACTGTAGTAGAGGGCGTGGGTGCCTGATCATCTCGAGTAGCACATGTCCTTACCATCTGTGAGAGAATAGAAGACATAGGTTTAGAATTGTGAAGTCAAAATATCGCGCGACAAGAAAATCAAATGAAGTAGAAATTTTCCTAACAGATACATAGCCTCTCGTAGATAAGCACAGAAGTCTCCGTACCGATCAGCTAGACTCTAATAAACCGGCTTGTGATCCATTACTCCTATGAACCTAGAGCTCTGATACCAACATGTCACGACCCCGGTTTGCCCTCTGTGAACCATCGTGATGGCACCTAGTCTCTACGACTAGGTAAGCCTAAATTGCGGAAGTAAAACAATTTAAAACAGAAATAAAGTAATAGCAGTGTTTAAATGTGTCGCTTGACATACACCATGTTAACTCCCAATACCAATACATAAATCCAAAACTCAAAAACCCACGAATCACAAGCTAAGAAGTACTACATAGCTCTAACTCTGGAATGTCTAAATAGAACAGAAAATACATAAGGGCTAAATACTAGAGCAGGAATAGAAAGGGACTCCTCGGTCTGCGGACGCGGAAGATGTACCTCGAAGTGTCTAAGCAGTTGCCTCCCTCAACGATAGTAGGCCTGAGTAGTGGTACCTGGATCTACACATAAAATACATGCGCAGAAGGGGCATGAGTACACCAAAGCGGTACTCAGTAAGTGCCAAGCCTAACCTCGGTCGGGTAGTGACGAGGAAGGTCAGGGCCCGACTGAGGTTAAACAAAAATATAAAGTTCAACAGTATGGAATAGAACATAATGAATAAGTGCAGCAGGGAAAATAACACAGAATATACAGAACATCAACAACTACACAGTAACAAGGTAAACACGGAAGAAAGTACAACTCAGCACCAATAATATTGATCGGGGATATCCCAGGATACCGTCTTGTATTCCCAAATACACATATCCGATAAGTCTCCCGGGATATCATCCCGTAGTCCAACTCATAGTGCACAGGGATCTACCAGAATCCTGTTCCGTAGTCTCAAATGTAAATACCCAGTACTGGGGGAATCTACCCGGTGCATTCTCATAGTTCCATATAACTGTGCAGGGGGATCTACTGGAATCCCACATTCGTAGTCCCAAAATAAACAGACTAGGGGGAGCTACCGGAATCCCACATCCGTAGTCCCAATGTAAATACACAGCAGCAGCAAGAAAATATTCAGAAATGGAAATTTCATGTTAATGCAACAATAATTCTAGCCTAGCATGCTGCACAGAGTTCAGATAAACAGGTTGAACAATTAAAGCAATTAAATCACTTAGACATGCTTTCCTAAGCTAACAAGAGGCTTAATAGTACAAGTAATAAAAAAGGAAGAGAAACATACTAATCAATACTTTAAAAAAACGAATTTCCAACAATTTGAACAAGTACCACTCGTCACCTCACGTACAAGGCATTTCAATTACCAAATATATCAATCCTAAGGGAAAGATCCCCCACACAAGGTTCGACAAGCCACTTACCTCAAACTGGCTCAAAATCAACCCGAGACCACGTTCTTGCCATGAGTACTTGACTCCAAATGACCCAAATCTATTCAATTCAATTGCACAATGTAAATAATACTTCAAGTAACTGATTCTACAATTAAAGTCTAAGCTAATACGCAAAATTATGTAAAATGACCAAAATGCCCCTCGGGCCCACATCTCGGAATCGGGTAAAATTTATACTTCCATAAACCCTGCACTCTTACGAGTTCATGCATACCAAAAATACCAAAATCGGACCTCAATTTATCTCTCAAATCATTATTCAAAGGTCTCTAATACTAAGCCCCAGTTTTTCCCAATTTTAACCGTAAATTTCCATGATTTCTAGCTCTAATCCGTGAAATAATAGCATAGGAACGAGTTTTAGGTCCAAATTCCTTAGCTCAAAGAAGTCCCCTTGAAATCCCTCTTTCAAATCGCCCAAAAAAGCTCCAAAGCCGAGATAAAAATGATGAAATAGCTCAAAATTCGCGAAGGGCACAATTTATACCTTCTGCCCAGATATTTTCGCATTTGCGGCCCTTTTACCGCTTCTGCGGTACCGCTTCTATGGTACCACATATGCGGTTATCTCATCCGCTTCTGCGGAAATCACTTAACCGGCCAATACCACATCTGCGGTCAATCTTTCGCACCTGCGCCCACAACCGTATCTGCGGTCCCACAACCGCATCTGCGGTTCCTGAATCCCTTAGCATTTTCCGCTTCTACGGCTTCTCTGATCACACCTGCGGTCCCCAATCCGTAGGTGCAGAAATACCAGAAGCAGCAAATTCAGCAGCTACAACAAAGTCCAAACTTCTTCGTTAACCATTCGAAATCACCACGAGGCCCCCGGGACCTCAACCAAAAGCACCAACATATCCTAAAACCTTATTCAAACTTGTACCAATCTTCAAAACACTTCAAACAACATTAAATCAACCAAAACAAATCTGATTCAAGCCTAAGTTTCTAAAATCTTCCGAATTTCACTTTTGATCAAAAACCCAACCAAACCACGTCTGAATGACCTAAAATTTTGCATATACATCCCAAATGACACAACGGAACTATGAAACTCTCAAAATTCCATTCCGACCCTCGGATCAAAATCTCGCTATCGAATCGGAAACTTCAAAAATTCAACCTTCGGCATTTCAAGCCTAAATTAGCTACAGACCTCCAAAACACAATCTGAATACGCTCCTAACCCCGAAATCACCCAATAGGGCTAACGGGACCATCAGATTTCCATTCCGAGGCTGTTTTCACACTGTTCCGACTACAGTCAACTTTCCAACACTTAAGTTCTCATTTAGGGACTAAGTGTCCCAAAACTCTCCGAAACTCAAAACCAAATATCCCGGTAAATCAAAACAACAGAAATAAGCTTAGGGAAAGCAGTTAATAAGGGATCGGGGCGTTAATTCTTAAGACGACCAATCGGGTCGTCACATTGTAATATGTGGTGCCAAAGTTGATGACATTAATGAAATATCTAGGTGTCTTGACTTGAAAGATAAGTAAAATTAAAACCTAGACTAGTCTAACTTCAAATATTTAGGGTTTGTTTGGTTCACTTACTAGTCATGCGACGATTATAAATCAAGATTATTTATATTGTGATTACTAATAAATGAATTTGTATAAGGTAAATAACAATAAAAGAATTGTTATACATAAATTACTTACTTTAAAATGATATTTTTGTTATAAAATCTTTAGTAAATGTGGATGTCCACTACTTTCACTCATGATGTAAATAATCTCCCACTACTCATCACCATTATGATTGTAACCCCCACACCTCCATAACCCCTCCCCATGATCTTCCCACATGATCTCAATTGTTAATGTCATGTTTAAGACAATCATTTTGTAACCTTCATATGTAATAGTATAAATAAAGGCATGAAATGTGAGATGGAACACACTTGAACACTTGATGAAATAAGAAAGTTATCTCTTCTTTTCTTATTCTACTTATCTTCTTGTTTTATATTTTTACTTTGAGCTATATTCTTTAATACGTTATCCACACGAAGTTGAGCTCTTTTCGTTGTTCAGGTATATGTGTTCATTTTATTTTTTTCGTTGTATATTTTGATTTCATGATTAGTGTCTTTAATATGCAGTTTTATAATTTCTCACATCTATATATATATATATATATGTAAAAACAAAGAATTCTATGTTTCTTTATTTTAAGTTATTTGCATGATTGTCATGTGAAAGTTGCTAATTTTTATGTTAATAGAATTAATTGAGAGAGGAATAATTATTTTATGTTGTTCGACATTTGAAATTTTGTTAAAGTTAGAAGATATTTTGTTCTAGTTAATATCAAAGATATACTAATAATTTGAAGAAAAAAATAGTATTCTTTTCTTTGGAATTATCACTTTTGTGTATATAGATCACAAATTTTATATTATGTCAATTTTTAAGATTCTTTACGCTATTATCTGTAAGCACGTGATTTTTGCCCTATGAAATAATTACTCCCAAAAATTCAAAATAAAACGATTTTTTCCTTGGTGTGCAATTTTGAGAATTTTGTGACATTTTTGGATAATTATTTGTATTTGTCTGTGCATGTTTATTTGTTAAATTAATAAAAAATACAAAAATATGTCGCATTTTGCATGTAGGATTTAAGTCTACAATTGTTAGTAATTACGTTTGTTTTACTAAAATTGAAAATTACAAAAAAATAGGCATCTTTTGCATTTTTAGCATTTAATGTCCAACTGTAATATTTTATGCTTAATTATTACTTAATTGTGCGTTAATTATTATTGGGAGTTAATTTGCGCTTTCATAACTTAATAATAATTTAAGGATTTTTAGAATTTAGTTTTAGAAAAATAAAAGAAGAAAAGAGAGCAAAAATATAAAGAAAATCGGAATTGGGCTCTTCTTCAAATTCAAGCCACAAGCCCAAAAAATACCCAACCTTCCCCATGACCCGGTCTATTTCAAACCGGGTCGACCCGGTCCATAACCCAAATACCCAACACCCCCTATCCCCTATCTTACATTTCATAAAACAAAACAACAAAAAACCCTAAACCTAAAACACTACCCCATCCGCCACCCCCCTCTTTTTCTTTCTTCTTCTTCAAGCTCCAAACAAGCCATCCATGGCTGCTCGGTTGCCTTCCCCCTCACACCCTTGCCCCTACGTCGATACACACACAAACACGCACTCACCTTCGAGCTCCATATCGACGTCCATGGCAGCTTCGTACTGCTGCTGCGTCGTCATCTAGCTTCGTGCCGCTGCTGCGTCGTCTTCTTCTTCGTACTGCTGCTGCGTCGTCTTCTAGCTTCGTGTTGCTGCTGCGTCGTCTTCTTCTTCGCACTGCTGCTCGTTGCTTCTTCTTCTCCTTCACGACGCACTGTTGCCCGCTGCTTCAGCTCCTTCATCGAACACTGCTGCTCGTCGAACACTGCTGCCTCTCCCCATCGCCTGCTGCTTCGTCCAGCGAACAACATTCCAAACGCTGCTTTCTTTTTCAACTTTTTCGTCACAGCAGCTCGTCGCTGCTTCACCTCCATGGCTGACCCCAGCTCCATCAGGACAATATGTCGTCGTCCGCTGCTTCACCTTCCTCGTCGCCTCCAGTCAAAAATGAGACCCCACCATTTCGTTGTTCGAGCTTTGGTTGGAGTTTGTCGAAACAGTTCATACACAGTTCGAGTTCGTCGTTGGTCAGTCGTTGTTCGTGGATCCAATCCGGTTAGTGGGTTTGAGTTTCACTTTTGTCCGTATTTTGTTTTTGATATTCTTGAATCTAAAATCGGTAAATGTTTGATTTTTATTTTGTTCGTGTTCATTGTTTTGTTAATTTTTCAGTTTGTTCATGTGAAATTGTTAGTTTAATGTCGTTAGTTTTCAAATTGAAGTTTAATTAATTATTTCTTCAGTTTGTTTCATGTGTTGTTATGTATTTTTTTTCAGAAATTGTTAATGTTGGTTAAATCATTTGAATCCATCATGTTTGTTGTTTAAAATAGATTTAATTCATGTTCATCTTTGTTTGAAGTTCGTTTGTAACCCCAGTGATTTAATCTGAGTTTAGGTTTTGGTTTTTGACTTGTTGATTTAGTTTGAATCATGTATTTTGTTGTTGATATTGTTGTCTCTTTGCTCATTCATTTTTGGTCTAAGTTAACCAGGATTGGTTCCCAATATGGTTAACTTATTCCCATTAATTTGAAGCTGTATGATTCAATCTGTGTTCATGAGATTTGTTGTTGAAATTGTTTAGAAATTGGTCATATTTGTTGTATTTTGGTTGAAATTGATTAGGTGAATTGGTTATAGCTGATGGGGTAGTTTGGTAAATTGCAGTACGTTCAGGGGTAAATTGGTAATTTCAGTAAGGTCGGAGGGGTATTTTCGGAATTGAACATTTGATATAATTGTTTAATATAATGGGGGACAAGACATAAATTAGTGGGGGAATAATGTAATTCTTTATGTTAAGCATGGGGAACAAGATGTAATGGGGTGGGGTTGATATAATTGTTTAATATAATGGGGGACAAGACATAATGTAGTGGGGTGGAAATAATATAATTATTTATGTTGAGCATGGGGACAAGGGTTTAAAATAAGGAAAATATTAAGTAGAGGGGACAAAAGCATGCAATTGGGGGAATATTTCGGGTTGGGGATTCAAGACAAGAGTCTTGTTATATATAGAGTCATTTGACACATTTTAAAGAGAGCTTTTAAGACTTGAGAGAAAAGACTTGAACTTGAAAGACTTACTTAGAGAGAGGAATACATTCTGAAAATCTGAAGAGAGTGTGATAGAGTTTAAAAAGAGAGAACAAAAACAAAGTGAGAAACGAGTTTAGTTTCTGGTTTTAATAAACGCGTGGGTTGTTGCTATTTAGTGGGTTGACATACTTTTGGGTTTGTTCTATTGAGTTGTTCGGATTTCTTCAAAGTTTTCTAGGCCTTGAATCTGGTTCGAATTTGTTGTTGTTGGGTTGCTACTGTTGCTGTGTATTTGCACTACTACTGCTTCTACTGATCTTCATCTTCCTTCCTTGCTTTTCAAATACCAGGTACACAAACTGATATACTGGTTCATCTTGTAAGCCACTCGAAGCATGAATGCAAAAATGAGAAAGATTTGAAGTTGTAGTTTAATGTAGTCCTTTCTTTCTTTTACTGTTTGTATGTATATGTTCCATGTGTTACCATGTAAACTCTTTAAACAACTCACTTTCGAAACTTAACTATAATAACTCGAAAGTATGTAAATAAAGTAGGACCTTATCTTCATTTATTTTAGAAAACGAAAAAATAGAAAATATAGTCATGCTAAGATTATCCTTTTAAAAATAATGAGACGAGCCTCGCCAAATAAAAAATGCAAATTGCGGGGCCCTCACTAATTGGTCATAATAAATACTTAGAATTTGGAATGGACTGTTTAGTGAATTTCACTTCCTTCCCCAAAGATAATAACGCGCTAGACTCTTTAGGCGCGATTTAATTAATCTTACCTTCTTAAACTCGGGTGCGCATTTCATGCGACCCAAATCTAAATCCCAAAACATTGAATAAAAATGTGTTCCGGATTGCGGGTGCATTTCATGTGACGTAATCCAAAGACATGTTTTAAACGATGTTCACATTCTTTTAAAAATATAATAATAAAAGCGGTAAAGAGTTAAAATTGCACATGAGCGCATAATGGTATAAAATCAGATAAACAAGCCAAATATGACAGTTGAGCGACCGTGCTAGAACCACGGAACTCGGGAATGCCTAACACCTTTTCCCGGGTTAACAGAATTCCTTATCCGGATTTCTGGTTTGCGGACTGTAATATGGAGTCATTCTTTTCCTCGATTCGGGATTAAATTGGTGACTTGGGACACCCTAAATCTCCCAAGTGGAGACTCTGAAATAAATAAACAAATCCTGTTTCGATTGTTCTTTAATTGGAACAACTCCTTCGCCCCTCGCGGGGGCGGAAAAAGGAGGTGTGACAGCTCTGGCGACTCTGCTGGGGATAACACTCCAGAACCACTGGTTCAGGGTTAGAAATTCGAGCTTAAATAAATTGTTATATTTGGTTTTATCTGATTTTGTTACATGTTTTGGCTCAATGTGCTAATTTGTTGCCTTTTACCGCTTTGATATTACGTGAACTGTATATAAACTGTGCTGAAACCCATCTCCTCTCTGAGTCTTCTGAATCATGAAGAAGGGTGTACTTCGTACGACTTCTTTTATGTATAGTGTCAAATCCCAATTTAGAACGAGGATCGGACAAGTTGCTAAGCCGGTGAAACTTCTGTATTCCCGGTATGCTGCCCCCTCGGCTCGAGCTGTCCGCTCGGGTAAGCCAGGTCTAGAACAAACACCCAGGTTCTGAACCTAGTATAACAAAGCCATATGCCGGATCCCTAGTAGGAACGCTTATTTGCATCATGCGCATTTGACTTAGGGGACTCAACACAGGGGTTGGGTCCGTCTAGGACTAGCAACCTGAAGTGAAAAGACCATCATGCTGCATACTATGTGCTTTATGCATTTACTTGTTTCAGACTTGCATGCTGACCGGCTTCGAAAAATCAGGAATATTGGAAAATTGCGAAAAAGAGGGAAGTAACTGTGTAGAGAGTTAATTGCCTATTTTTTTAAAAAAAAAAAACCCCAATACCCCAAATACTAGCAAAATTCTGCCGAAATTTTGGGAAAAATGAAAAAAAAGAAAAATATTTTTTTTATATAGTTTGTTTCACTCAAAAAAGCAAAAGAAAAAAATAGAAAAGAGTCTCTTATTTTTAGGTTGAAGAATAGGTTGGTCATTTTGTTGAAACGAAAAGAAAACAAAATCTTCACTTTGTCTTGTTTTCAAAATAAAGAAAAAAGAAGAAAAAGAAAAATAGTTTGTCTTGCCATGAAAAATGAAAATGAAAAAAGAGTCTTGTTTTTAAAATAATTTTTTTTATTTATTTATTTGTTTATGAAAACGCCAAAAATGAAAATAAAAAAGAGTCTTGCGTTGAACGTGGTTTTATTATTTGTTGCAATATATATATATATATATATATATATATATATATATATATATATATATATATATATATATATATATATATATATATATATATATATATATATATATATATTTTTCTTTATTTCCTTTCTAGAAAAGTTTTTTAGACCCCCAATTTTCAAAAAAAAATCCAAAAATATTTTCCATTATTGATTTCTTTAGAAAGTCTTTTTAATTGTTTTTATTTACAAAACAAAATAATAGAAAAAAATAAAAATATTTCCTTTTAATTTCTTCAAAAAAAATCCTAAAATATTTTCATTCTTCTTTCAAAATTGAAAAGAAAATTCAAAATTTAAAAATATTTTTTAGAAGCATTTCTTTCATTGAAAGTAAAATTCCAAAATATTTTCTTTCTTCTTTAGAAGTTCTTCTTTCGAAATTCGAAAAATAATTGTAACATCTTTTTTTCTTTAGAAATCCTTCTTTGCAAAAATGCTCCCTTTCTTCTTTGTAAGTTTTTCCTTCAAAAATAAAAAAAAAATAAAAAAAAAGTTAGTTTATTTACTTTATTTATGTTCCCGAACTACGCGGGTTTGATTCTCACCGGATGTGAGATACGTAGGCAACCCTCATCGGGTCCAACCTCTCCTTTTGCTAAAAATAGCCAAAAATAAATAAATAAATAAACAAAAAAAAACATGTCATAAATAAGTCGGGTGATGTCTCACCTCCCCTTTTGCAAAAAATAGCAAAAATAATATATATATGTCAAATTTTAATTTCATCATAAAGAAGTTGGGTGACGCTGTTTCGTCAATACATAGCCGAATGTTCCCTAAAGGGACGCCGGAAGGCTGACTTTGCATAAACAGCCACCTTTTGGGTCATGTTTAAGATTTGGTCCAGTTGACCCACACAACCTTAAAAATCTTCGTCCCCGAGGCGTTGAAAGGCCGTGTTTGCAATATCGAGTTTTCTATTTTGAAAAACGATAAAAAGAGTCATAAATAAGTTGGGTGATGCTGTTTTTGTCAAAAATAGCCGAATCTTCCCGAAAGGGACGCCGGAGGGCTGACTTTGTATAAACAGCCACCTTGGGTCATTTTTTTTAGATTTTTTGGCCTAGTTGACCCACACAGCCTTGAAAAATCTTCGTCCCCGAGGCGCTGAAGGGCCGTGTTTGCAACACCAGGTTTTATTGTAATTTGAAAAAACAAAAACAAAGAGTCAGCGGTCAGGTGAATATCGTTTAGATTTTTAGTCAAAAATAAGCCGAGCCAGCTTCGGCAGCGTATTAAACCGTTCTTGCCGAAATAGCCTTAGAGTATCTTTCAGTTGTCGAAAGGCTATTTTCGTAAAAGAACGGACAAGTTTGTAAAATGTCATAAAATAATCCTCCCCGGCCTCAAAATTCATGTGAAATTTGGAAGGGGCCACATTTGCAAAAATAACCGTTTGGATGCATTTGTCAAACGGAGAACGGGAGCTGGCCTTTTGTTTTTAAGTTTGTAAATCTTTTGATTAGAATATGTGGGTTGTTTTATTTTCGAGTTTGTAGGTCATCTTTAAGCCTTTGAAACCCAATTTGTTTTATTATGAAAATTGATAAAGAAAAAAAATGTTTCATTATTGTTACCTTTCATTTTGTCCGAACTACGCAAGGTTTGATTCATGCGGGGTCATGATACATAGGCAATCTCCATAAGATTCGACCACAACGAAAAAAAGAGAAAAGAAAAAATGAAAAAAAATGAAAAAAAAGATCGAAAAAAAAGAAAGAAAAATGAAAAAAAAAGAAAGAAAAAAGAAAAAAAAGAAAAAAGGGAAAAAGGATGTTGTTAATAATGAGGACCGACTGAGTCCATTCTAACCTGTTTTGTTTTGAATCGCAAAGAAAGTTAAGGTGGTTGGTTTGTGGTAAGCCGGACAATGACACCCAGAATATCGCGCAGAATCCTTTACATGCACATCATGATACACACTTTGCAGGGATCAGGCCTGATGACAGAAGCACTCGAATCCTATTGGGGAATTGTTGACTAAGGTTGATGATATTGAAGTTGGCAATGGTCTGGACAATACTGATGCGAAGCTCAGTGGCTAAGATGCCAATTTTGATAAAGTGGGAGGACGCTCCGTTCCTTGGTTAGCAAGAGAGAAGCTTGTGGTGGCTTATTTTGTTGTCATTTCTGTTGTTCGGATTATTAGGGTTGTAATTCGGATATTGTCTTGTGTCAAACTGTCTTATCTTTCCGTTTTGTCATAGCGGTTTGTTTAAGTTTGTCCAGGTTGTTTTAGGATTTTATTCTGGTTTGTTTTTGTTTGTTTTGTTATTCAAACCATTTCACCGGTAGTCTAATGCAAAATCCGGTCTTTTATTATTTCCAGTCATCTTTTTGTTTAGTCCTTTTATCATTTTTGTTCAGCGCCGATTCTAGTGACATGACATGCGCACACAGTTTGGGCCTAGTCTTTAAAGTTAATCATAAAACCCCAGAAAGGTGATCAGAACATTTAAAAGAAATAAGGACGGTTTGGGATTATTCGGAGCTCGAGTCATACGGAACTAGGGCAAGTAAAACACAAAGAAAACCGCTAAAAGAAAGATTTGCCAAATTGGCATGAGGGTCGAGAGTGAGAGTGTCGCCCAACGGTGCTTTAGAAATGACAAATGAAAAAGCAAATGTGTGAATATAATTGTCAAGTCCAGCACCATCGGAAGAGGCTACAAATCTTTGTTTAAATGTGTTGTTTGCACTGGGCATGTTTTGAAGACTGGAATGACGAAGGCATTTTGTTCTGCTACCTAAACACTTTATCCTTCGTTAACCCCTTTTGAGCCTTATTATTTTTCTTTCGTACCCCTCGTTCGGAATCAGTAGAAACGACTAGAAAACGCAAGCATGGCATGTAAACAAAAGAAGAAAAAAAAAGAAGAAAGAAAAGAAAACAACAAAACGAAAAAAAAGAGAAAAGAAAAAAAGAGAGAAGAAAAGAAAAATGATAACAAAAAACAAAAGAAAGTCAGAAGAAAACGGAGGAAATGAGAACTACGTTTGACCTGATTCCTCAAAGAGGATACGTAGGCGCTTCACGGCTCGGTCATAGGGTGCATAATGTGCGTAATATGCATAGTGTAATATAGTATAACAAAAATAAAAATCCCCAAGCAAGAAACTGGGGCAAGGGTTGCGCTTGTTGTAAACAAATATGGTTCCGAAGGTTGTAATTTTGAACCCCAAATTGATTTGTTTTTTGAGCCTTTAATACCCTTTATTTCTAGCCTATCCAAAAACCCACATTACGGTCCAAAGAAAGACCTTCTGATCAGTCTTCAAAAGATACCAAGTCAGACAAATGAGAGTCTTACCGGTGAACATAACACTCTGTTCCACAGCAGAAAGGACTCTAATCCCCAGCAGAAAGAGTCATACCGGCAACACTCCAAATCCCCAGCTGGAAAGTGATACAAATAAGAGTCTTATCGGAGAAAATCTTTACGGACACCATAAGGCGATGAAAGCTGAGAGAAAAACCAAAATGAGAGAGGCTTGATAGTGAAAACCCTTCGGGCACTACAAGTCGAATAAGATTGGGAATCAGATGGGGAATCGTCAAGGGAAGATCTTGAAAGACGATTGACGGCGGAGGATAGGCCACATATGCATGTCATGACCATTAAAGTCGGTATCTGCGTTTGATAGGTTTTTATTTATAGTTTCTTTTGTTAAAGAGTCATCTTTTTCCTTTGTCTTTTATTCTGTTCCTTTTTATCTTTCTCCTTTCATAGAAAATTTCCCAGTAGAGTCTGTTTGGTCAGAACAAGTGAGAAATGACTTCAAAATAGGCCATCAACTTTCCAATCATGCAAGATGAGATCTGACTAGTACATCCAAGTGGTATAATCAGCAAGGAACAAGCGCGAGGCCAGTGTCAAAAAAGATATCCCCAGCAAAAGGGAATTGACAAAAGGATTGACGAGTGTCAAGAGGGATATCCTTGCCGAAATCAAAGGTTATAAACCTCAAGGCCGAGGCCCGTGGACAAAGCAAGGAGAGCAATGAGCATGGTGTGGGAAATTCATACGAGACTAAAAGGTCGGGGAAATGCCAGTTTCTGAGCTATGCCACAAAAGAAGAGGGATATCCCCAGCAGAAAGGGATTATCCCCAGCAAATAATATCACCCCCAACAAGTTTTTTGTAATGCGGAACAAGGAAGGAGAAAGGGAAAAGCCATCCCAATGGAGTATCACAACCAACCACCGCGCTTTAAACTAACAAATTTTGTTTGATTTGAAACAGGTAAAAGAAATGGTATTGATGAGGGAAATGCATGCCACAAGGGAGATTATCAAACTGGGGCAGAAAATTTTCCTTTCATTTAGAAAAATTTCTGGAAGTCAGGTACCCATTTGGGGAAGAATAAAGATAACACCAGTCTCAAGGGAAATGGTCTTTGAACCAGTGTTACCCCCAGCATAGCAAGTTTTAATGAAGGAAGTTGTTCCCCAGTGGACTGAACAAAAGGATGAAACTTGTGCTCGGAAAAAGCAAAAGGCCAGTGTCATTCCTAGCAGCATTCCGAAGAGTGAAGCACTAGTTTTGAAGGAATCAAAATCCCCCAGCGGTGTTATCCTCGACAACATTATCCCCAGTTGATAACATTTTATCCCCCAACAGGTAAGTAAATAATTCCCCAGCAGTGTTATCCCCAGCAGTTTCGAGGGAAGACAACACAGGTAAGTAAATAATTCAGGAATAAGGAAATGGTTCACGCATAGGAGACGCACTTCCTAAATTAAGATTTCATGCATATGAGACGCACTTCCTAAGTTTATTTTTACCCATAGGAGACGCACTTCCTAAGTTTATTTTTACCCCATAGGAGACGCACTTCCTAAGTTTACTTTTACCCCATAGGAGACGCACTTCCTAAGTTTATTTTTACCCCAGGAGACGCACTTCCTAAGTTTACTTTTACCCCATAGGAGACGCACTTTCTAAGTTTATTTTTACCCCAGGAGATGCACTTCCTAAGTTTATTTTCATGCATAGGAGACACACTTCCTAAATTATTTTCATTCATAGGAGACGCACTTCCTAGTTCAAAATCATTAAAGTTTCACCCATAGGAGACGCACTTCCTGAGTTAAAGTTTCACCCATCGGAGACGCACTTCCTGAGTTTATTTTTACCCCTAGGAGACGCACTTCCTAAGTTTTATTTCATGCATGGGAGACGCACTTCCTGAATTAAGATTTCATGCATAGGAGACGCACTTCCTAAATTAAGTTTTCATTAATAGGAGACGCACTTCCTAGTTTAAAATCATCAAAGTTTTACCCATAGGAGACGCACTTCCTAAGTTTATTTTTACCCCTAGGAGACGCACTTCCTAAGTTTAATTTCATGCATAGGAGACGCACTTCCTAAATTAAGATTTCACGCATAGGAGACACACTTTCTAAATTAAGTTTTCATTAATAGGAGACGCACTTCCTAGATTAAAATCATTAAAGTTTTACACCTAGGAGACGCACTTCCTAAGTTTATTTTACCCCTAGGAGACGCACTTCCTAGTCTGGTTCATTTAAGTTCATGCATAGGAGACGCACTTCCTAGTTTGAATCATTTAAGTTTCACCCCTAGGAGACGCACTTCCTAGTTTGAATCATTTAAGTTTCATCCCTAGGAGACGCACTTCCTAGTCTGGTTCATTTAAGGTTCATTTGTAGGAGACACACTTCCTAGTTTGAATCATTGAAGTTTCACCCCTAGGAGACGCACTTCCTAGTCTGGTTCATTTAAGTTCATTTGTAGGAGACGCACTTCCTAGTCTGGTTCATTTAAGTTCATTTGTAGGAGACGCACTTCCTAGTTTGAATCATTGAAGTTTCACCCCTAGAAAACGCATTTCGTAGTCTGGGTCGTTCAGGTTATAAGTTTTACTCGTAGGAGACGCACTTCCTAGTTGGGTTCATCCGCCCTCGAATAGGATATATTGGGTTCATCCGCCCTCGAATAGGATATTTTGGGTTCATCCGCCCTCGAATAGGATATTTTGGGTTCATCCGCCCTCGAATAGGATATTTTGGGTTCATCCGCCCTCGAATAGGATATTTTGGGTTCATCCGCCCTCGAATAGGATATTTTGGGTTCATCCGCCCTCGAATAGGATACTTTGGGTTCATCCGCCCTCGAATAGGATACTTTGGGTTCATCCGCCCTCGAATAGGATATTTTGGGTTCATAGCCCTCGAATAGGATATTTTGGGTTCATCCGCCCTCGAATAGGATATTTTGGGTTCATCCGCCCTCAAAATAGGATATTTTGGGTTCATCCGCCCTCAAAATAGGATATTTTGAGTTGTTGAAATCTCGCCAGCCTAAAGAAAGGAATGACATTTTAGTTTCAAAGTTGTTGAAGTCAGGAGCCCGCCTGAAGAGGGGAAAGACGTTTTATATTGTTGAAATCTCGCCAGCCTAAAGAAAGGAATGACATTTTATTTTCAAAGATGTTGTTGAAGTCAGGAGCTCACCTGAAGAGAGGAAAGGCGTTTTATTTTTAAAAGTTGTTGAAATCTCGCCAACCTAAAGAAAGGAATGACATTTTATTTCCAAAGTTGTTGAAGTCAGGAGCCCGCCTGAAGAGAGGAAAGGCATTTTATTTTTCAAAGTTGTTGAAGTCAGGAGCCCGCCTGAATAGAGGAAAGGCGTTTTATTTTTAAAAGTTGTTGAAATATCGCCAGCCTAAAGAAAGGAATGACATTTTATTTTCAAAGTTGTTGAAGTCAGGAGCCCGCCTGAAGAGAGGAAAGGCATTTTATTTTTAAAAGTTGTTGAAATCTCGCCAGCCTAAAGAAAGGAATGGCATTTTAGTTTCAAAGTTGTTGAAGTCAGGAGCCCGCCTGAAGAGAGGAAAGGCGTTTTATTTTTAAAAGTTGTTGAAATCTCGTCCGCCTGAAGAGAGGAAAGACGTTTATTTTTCAAAGTTGTTGAAGTCAGGAGCCCGCCTGAAGAGAGGAAAGGCGTTTTATTTTTAAAGTTGTTTAAATCTTGCCAACCTAAAGGAAGGAATGACACTTTATTTTTAAAGTTGTTGTTGAAATCAGGAGCCCGCCTGAAGAGAGGAAAGACGTTTATTTTTCAAAGTTGTTGAAGTCAGGAGCCCGCCTGAAGAGAGGAAAGGCGTTTTATTTGTAAAAGTTGTTGAAATCTCGCCAGCCTAAAGAAAGGAATGGCATTTTATTTTCAAAGTTGTTGAAGTCAGGAGCCCGCCTGAATAGAGGAAAGGCGTTTTATTTTTCAAAGTTGTCGTTGAAGTCAGGAGCCCGCCTGAAGAGAGGAAAGGCATTTTATTTTTCAAAGTTGTTGCTAAGGTCAGGAGCCCGCTTGAAGAGAGGAAAGACGTTTTATTTTTAAAAAGTTGTTGAAACCTCGCTAGCCTAAAGAAAGGAATGACATTTTATTTTCAAAGTTGTTGAAGTCAGGAGCCCGCCTGAAGATAGGAAAGACGTTTTATTTTTCAAAGTTGTTTGTTGAAGTCAGGAGCCCGCCTGAAGAGAGGAAAGGTGTTTTATTTTTCAAAGTTGTTGTTGAAGTCAGGCGCCCACCTGTATAACGAGAGGAATACTTTTCAGTCTTTACATTTCATGTCTCAGGCGCCCACCTACATAACGAGAGGAATACTTTTCAGTCTTTACATTTCATGTTTCAGGCGCCCACCTGTATAACGAGAGGAATACTTTTCATTCTTATACTGCAGATCTTGAAATCAGTAACCCACCGGAAGGTAGAAGGTTACAACAGGAATCCCCAGCAGGAAACAATAAAAATCCCCAGCATCGGGAAGCAGAAGGTTGCAACAAGAGGTCCCAGCACAAATTCAAGCGCCTGAGTCAAAAGGAAGAAAAAACGCGTCTTGAAAGAAGCGGCTTGTGAATATTAAATTATGCCCAGCATAACAAATCTGATGAACAAAGCCGTATCCCCAGAGGAACCACCGAAAAGCTTAATTAAGGAAGCCATATCCCCAGTAGACCGAGTAAAATGATGAAAACTGGTATTCAGAAAAGCAAAAGGCCAGTGTCATCCCCAAGTTCTCGGAAGAAAAGCACCGGAAGAAACACAAGCCGACAAGAAAGCAAGGCAACAAGAACAAGTTGAAGATAGATGAGATCTTATGATCCGTAGTCTAGCCTAGCTTCTTGTTTTCCTTTAAGCACGGTGTAACAAGGACATCGGTAAGCAGGGATAACAGCATACAACAACAGTAACATTGCAGTCCCACGGTAGTCCCAGCTACCAAAACTTCCCGAACTACAATAACCTGATTCCCCTTTAGCCAGGGATATGTAGGAAACCTTTGAAGTAAAGGTTCGGTTAAATCTTTTTAAAAAAAAAATGCTTCACACGGAGTACTCGGATGGACAAAAATCGCTCACTTTATCTTTGTACGAAAACCCTTCGGGTCTTCGGGCAAAGAGGGGCAGCTGTAAGCACTGATTTTTGCCCTATGAAAGAATTACTCCCAAAAATTCAAAATAAAATGATTTTTTCCTTGGTGTGCAATTTTGAGAATTTTGTGACATTTTTGGATAATTATTTGTATTTGTCTGTGCATGTTTATTTGTTAAATTAATAAAAAATACAAAAATATGTCGCATTTTGCATGTAGGATTTAAGTCTACAATTGTTAGTAATTAAGTTTGTTTTACAAAAATTGAAAATTACAAAAAATAGGCATCTTTTGCATTTTTAGCATTTAATGTCCAAATGTACAATTTTATGCTTAATTATTACTTAATTGTGCGTTAATTATTATTGGGAGTTAACTTGCACTTTTATAACTTAATAATAATTTAAGGATTTTTAGAATTTAGTTTTAGAAAAATAAAAGAAGAAAAGAGAGAAAAAATATAAAGAAAATCGGAATTGGGCTCTTCTTCAAATTCAAGCCACAAGCCAAAAAATACCCAACCTTCCCCATGACCCGGTCCATTTCAAACTGGGTCGACCCAGTCCATAACCCAAATACCCAATACCCCCCTATCTTACATTTCACAAAACAAAACAAAAAAAAACTAAACCTAAAACACTACCCCATCCGCCACCCCCCCTCTTTTTCTTTCTTCTTCTTCAAGCTCCAAACAAGCCATCCATGGCTTCCCGGTTGCCTTCCCCCTCACACCCCTGCCCCCACGTCGATACACACACACACGCGCACACACCTTCGAGCTCCATATCGACGTCCATGGCAGCTTCGTACTGCTGCTGCGTCGTCTTCTAGCTTCGTGCTGCTGCTGCGTCGTCTTCTTCTTCGTACTGCTGCTACGTCGTCTTCTAGCTTCGTGCTGCTACTGCGTCGTCTTCTTCTTCGCACTGCTGCTCGTTGCTTCTTTTTCTCCTCCACATCGCATTGCTGCCCGCTGCTTCTGCTCCTTCATCGAACACTGCTGCTCGTCGAACACTGCTGTCTCTCCCCATCGCCTGCTGCTTCGTCCAGCGAACAACAGTCCAAACGCTGCTTTCTTCTTCAACTTCTTCATCACAGCAGCTCGTCGCTGCTTCACCTCCATGGCTGACCCCAGCTCCATCACGACAATATGTCGCCGTCCGCTGCTTCACCTTCCTCGTCGCCTCCAGTCAAAAATGAGACCCCACCAATACATTGTTCGAGCGTTGGTCGGGGTTTGTCGAAACAGTCCATACACAATTCGAGTTCGTCGTTGGTCAGTCGTTGTTCGTGGCTCCAATCCGGTTAGTGGGTTTGAGTTTCACTTTTGTCCGTATTTTATTTTTGATATTCTCGAATCTAAAATCGGTAAATGTTTGATTTTTGTTTTGTTCGTGTTCATTGTTTTGTTAATTTTTCAGTTTGTTCATGTGAAATTGTTAGTTTAATGTCGTTAGATTCAAATTGAAGTTTAATTAATTATTTCTTCAGTTTGTTTCATGTGTTGTTATGTATTTTTTTTTCAGAAATTGTTAATGTTGGTTAAATCATTTGAATCCGTCATGTTTGTTGTTTAAAATAGATTTAATTCATGTTCATCTTTGTTTGAAGTTCGTTTGTAACCCCAGTGATTTAATGTGAGTTTAGGTTTTGGTTTTTGACTTGTTGATTTAGTTTGAATCATGTATTTTGTTGTTGATATTGTTGTCTCTTTGCTCATTCATTTTTGGTCTAAGTTAACCAGGATTGGTTCCCAATATGGTTAACTTATTCCCATTAATTTGAAGCTGTATGATTCAATCTGTGTTCATGAGATTTGTTGTTGAAATTGTTTAGAAATTGGTCATATTTGTTGTATTTTGGTTGAAATTGATTAGGTGAATTGGTTATAGCTGATGGGGTAGTTTGGTAAATTGCAGTACGTTCAGGGGTAAATTGGCAATTTCAGTAAGGTCGGAGGGGTATTTTCGAAATTGAACATTTGATGTAATTGTTTAATATAATGGGGGACAAGATATAAATTAGTGGGGAATAATGTAATTCTTTATGTTAAGCATGGGGGACAAGATATAATGGGGTGGGTTTGATATAATTGTTTAATATAATGGGGGACAAGACATAATGTAGTGGGGTGGGAATAATGTAATTATTTATGTTAAGCATGAGGACAAGGGTTTAAAATAAGGAAAACATTAAGTAGTGGGGACAAAAGCATGCAATTGAGGAATGTTTCGGGTTGGGGATTCAAGACAAGAGTCTTGTTATATATAGAGTCATTTGACACATTTTAAAGAGAGCTTTTAAGACTTGAGAGAATAGACTTGAACTTGAAAGACTTACTTAGAGAGAGAGGAATACATTCTGAAAATCTGAATAGAGTGTGATAGAGTTTAAAAAGAGAAAACAAAAACAAAGTGAGAAACGAGTTTAGTTTCGGGTTTTAATAAACGCGTGGGTTGTTGCTGTTTAGTGGGTTGACATACTTTTGGGTTTGTTCTATTTAGTTGTTCGGATTTCTTCAAAGTTTTCTGGGCCTTGAATCTGGTTCGAATTTGTTGCTGTTGGGTTGCTACTGTTGCTGTGTATTTGCACTACTACTGCTTCTACTGATCTTCATCTTCTTTCCTTGCTTTCCAAATACCAGGTACACAAACTGATATACTGGTTCATCTTGTAAGCCACTCGAAGCATGAATGCAAAAATGAGAAAGATTTGAAGTTGTAGTTTAATGTAGTCCTTTCTTTCTTTTACTGTCTGTATGTATATGTTCCATGCGTTACCATGTAAACTCTTTAAACAACTCACTTTCGAAACTTAACTATAATAACTCGAAAGTATGTAAATAAAGTAGGACCTTATCTTCATTTATTTTAGAAAAAGAAAAAATAGAAAATATAGTCATGCTAAGATTATCCTTTTAAAAATAATGAGACGAGCCTCGCCAAATAAAAAATGTAAATTGCGGGGCCCTCACTAATTGGTCATAATAAATACTTAGAATTTGGGATGGACTGTTTAGTGAATTTCACTTCCTTCCCCAAAGATAATAACGCGCTAGACTCTTTAGGCGCGATTTAATTAATCTTACCTTCTTAAACTCGGGTGCGCATTTCATGCGACCCAAATCTAAATCCCAAAACATTGAATAAAAATGTGTTCCGGATTGCGGGTGCATTTCATGTGACATAATCCAAAGATATGTTTTAAACGATGTTCACATTCTTTTAAAAATATAATAATAAAAGCGGTAAAGAGTTAAAATTGCACATGAGCGCATAATGGTATAAAATCAGATAAACAAGCCAAATAAGACAGTTGAGCGACCGTGCTAGAACCACGGAACTCGGGAATGCCTAACACCTTCTCCCGGGTTAACAGAATTCCTTATTCGGATTTCTGGTTTGCGGACTGTAATATGGAGTCATTCTTTTCCTCGATTCGGGATTAAATTGGTGACTTGGGACACCCTAAATCTCCCAAGTGGCGACTCTGAAATAAATAAACAAATCCCGTTTCGATTGTCCTTTAATTGGAAAAACTCCTTCGCCCCTCACAGGGGCGGAAAAAGGAGGTGTGACATTATCCTAATGATTTCTAATTATTTATCTTCTTTGATAATTTTCACTATGTCGAATTTGTCAAAGCTTGAGTTTGTGGCACTTGACATTTCTAAAAAAAATTACCAATTATGGTTTCTCGATGCTGAGATTCACTTAGCCGCTAAAGGCCTTGGTAACACCATTACTCAGGGTAATGAGGCATCAAGCCAGGACAAAGCGAAGGCCATGATTTTCCTTCGTCATCATTTGGATGAAGGTTTGAAGGTTGAATATTTGGCAGTGAAAGTTCCACTTGACTTGTGGACTGGTCTGAAGGAAAGGTATGATCACCTTAAGGCTACAGTATTGCCAAGGGCTCGATATGAGTGGATGCACTTACGGTTACAAGATTTTAAGACCGTAAGTGAGTATAACTCTGTTGTATTTCAAAAAAAATCTCAATTGAAATTATGTGGAGAAGTTATGAATGATGAGGATTTGTTGGAAAAGACTCTTACGATTTTTCATGCCTCAAATATGATATTACAGCAACAATACCATGAAAGGGGTTTTAAAAAGTATCCTGAATTGATCTCATGCCTTCTGGTGGCTGAGCAACATAATACCCTTTTGCTAAAAAATCATGAAGCCCGTTCCACAGGGTCAGCTCCGCTTCCTGAAGCGAATATGGCAGCTAGACGTTATAAGTCTTGAAAAATATAGAATAATAATCATGACCATATTAATATACGCGGGCATGGAAATGGTAAGAGACGATATAATAGTCGTCATCATGGTGGTCATGGCAAACGAGAGAACAATGTGAGTTCTCAAAATAATCCTTCAAGAGGAAAAAACGGTAACTGCCACCGTTGTGGCATGAAAGGTCATTGGAAAATTGAATGTCGTGCACCTGAGCATTTTATCAGGCTTTATTAAAACTCCATCAAAAGAAAGGCAAATAATGTTGGAGCATCTTCTGCTAATGCCCAGTGGAGTCTCACTTGACCTTTAAAAATGATTTGAGGCAGGGTCTTCAAACAAAAATGATGACAATGCCGAGGCAAATCTTGCTTTGAATGATGATGATTTTCAAGGCCTCGATGATCTTACTCATTTGGAAGTTGAAGATTTCTCTGGAGATCAAAACTAAAGTTTGATCATTTTACTAGGGAATGCAATTATGTTGTTATTTTTATTTTTAGTGTTTTTGTCTCGTCTAAAGTTGTTTTTATTTTTAAGTAGTACTTAAGTTGTCTTATGTTGTCGTTGGTGATGTTTGTTTTTCCGTATTTCACATGATGTACTTTTTTTTAAGAAGAAATTAAAATTCTCCGGTCTTCAATTGGATCCAAGATGAGTAATAAAGATTTATGTCTTTTGGATAGTGCTACAACTCACACAATATTAAGAGAAAAGAAATTTTTCTCTTATTTGGTTATGAAAAAGGCCTATGTTAGTACAATATCCGGTAGTACAAAGTTGATTGAGGGCTCACGAAGAGCAGCCTTATTATTACCTAGAGGAACGATATTAACTATTGATAATGCATTGTATTGTAGTAAGTCTCAAAGAAACTTGTTGAGTTTCAAAGCTATTCGCCAAAATGGCTACCATGTTGAGACATCAAACGAAGGAAAGGTTGAATACCTTTATATTACTACAATAAAAGTGGGTAAAAATATGTGCACGAAAAATTACCCGTATTTTCTTCTAGGTTGTACCACACAAACATTGGTGTGGTTGAATCACATGCCATAGTAAACAAAAGGTTTACTGCTTCTAATAATTTTATCATTTGGCATGACCGGTTGGGCTATCCCGGTTCTAACATATGCGCAAAATAATACAGAATTCAAATGGACACACATTAAAGAACAAGAAGATTCTTCAATTTAAGGAATTCTCTTGTGTTGTTTGTTCTCAAGGAAAATTGGTTATTAAACCATCAACAACTAAAGTTGTGATTGAATCCCCTGCATTTCTGGAACGTATACAGGGTGATATAGGTGGGTTTATACACCCTCCATGTGGACCATTCAAGTATTTTATGGTCTTAATAAACACATCTACAAGATGGTCACATGTGTGCTAATTGTCAACTCGTAATATGGCATTTGCGAAATTGTTGGCCCAAATAATAAGGTTAAGAGCACAATTTCCAAATTATGTAATTAAAACAATTCGTCTTAATAATGTTGGTGATTTTACATCTCAGGCCTTTACAGGTTATTGTATGGCCATTGGAATAAAAGTTGAGCATCCGGTTGCTCATGTTCATACTCAAAATGGTCTAGCAGAATCATTGATTAAACGACTTCAACTAATAGCTAGACAACCATTGCTAATGAGGACAAAACTTCCCCTTTCAGTGTGGGGACATGCTATTTTGCATGCAACAACACTTGTGCGCATAAGACCAACCAGTTATCATAAAGTATCCCCATTATAGTTGGCTTTTGGTGAGGAGCCAAATATTTTCCATCTAAGAATTTTTGGATGTGCGGTATATGTTCCAATTGCTCCACCAAAATATACAAAGATGGGTCTCTAAAGAAGGTTGGGAGTGTATGTTGGTTATGAATCTCTTTTTATTATTAAATATTTGGAACCTATGACAGGAGATTTGTTTACAGCCAGATTTGCTGATTGTCATTTTGATGAATCAGGTTTTCCAACATTAGGGGAAGAAAATAAACAACTGGAAAAAGAGATAGATTGGAACGTATTATCTCTATCTCATTTGGATCCTCGTACAAATCAATATGAACAAGAAGTTCAAAAGATCATTTATATGCAAAATGTTGCAAATCTATTTCCAGATGCATTTACTAATCTTTCATGGGTTACTAAATCGCATATTCTAGCTGTAAATGCTCCAATTCGAGTTGATGTCCCAGCTGGACAGTATGATGATGCAAATGAGTCTAGGACACGCCTTAAACGTGGTAGACCAATTGGTTCCAAAGATAAGAATCCCCGAAAAAGGAAAGGAGCAAATGATCAAGTTGATCATAACATGGAGGCAATTGCTCAAGAGAAGCATAAAGACATAACAATTGATAAGACTTCACAGGAGGTTATAGTACCTGGAAATGATGAAAATGAAGAGATCTCAATAAGTTATGTCTCTACGAGGAAAAAGTGGAACCGAAATAAAGTTGTTGTTAACAACAATTTTGCATATAATGCTGCAGTTGAAATAATGCAACAAGATGAGGATCTTGAGCTAAAATATGTCGATGAATGTAGACAAAAAAATGATTGGCCAAAATGGAAAAACGCAATTCAAGCGGAATTGGCTTAACTCAAAAAACGTGAAGTTTTCGGACCAATAGTCCGAACGCCTGAAGGTGTCAAGCCAGTGGGGTACAAATGGATTTTTGTGCAAAAATTAAATGAGAAAGGTGATGTCGTAAGATATAAAGCACGACTTGTGGCACAAGGATTTTCGCAAAGGCCTGGCATTGATTATATAGAGACATATTCTCCTGTGGTAGATGCAATTACCTTCAGGTATTTAAAAAATCTGGCAGTCCATGAAAAACTTCATATGCGGTTGATGGATGTTGTCACAACCTGCTTATATGGCTCACTGGACAATGAAATTTTTATGAAAATCCCTGAGGGATTTAAAGTTCCTGAAGCAAATAAAAGTTCAAGAGAAATTTATTCAATAAAGCTTCAGAAATCCTTATACGGATTGAAGCAATCAGGGAGGATGTGCTACAGAAGCCTTAGCGAGTATTTGCTAAAGGAAGGGTACAAAAATGACCATATTTGCCCTTGTGTCTTTATTAAGAGGTGTGGATCAGAATTTGTCATCAAAGCTGTGTATGTTGATGACTTGAATATCATTGGCACTTCTAAAGAGCATCCAAAAGCTGTAGAATGTTTGAAGAAAGAATTTGAAATGAAAGATTTTATAACACTCCCTCTTGGATGTCCAAAAAATAAATAATATGCCTCGTTAAAACCTTACTAAGAAAAAACCCCGTGGGAAAAAATCTTAGTGAAGGAAAAAGAGTACACATATCTGTAATACGCTTTATTTGCTGCCTCGTTAAAAACCTTACCAGTAAAACCTAGTGGGACAAAACCTAGGCTAAGGGAAAAAGAGTATAGCGCGTATCTTTTTTTTTAGTTCCCCAATTGCACTAAGATCTTGGTAAGACAAAATTTTGTCTTGGCCTACAAATTGAGCATGTAAAGGTTTTAAAGCGATTTTACATGGATAATGCACATTCATTAAATACCCCAATGGTTGTGAGATCTCTTGATATAAATAAAGATCCATTTCGGCCTCAAGAAAATGATGAAGAGCTCGTTGGTGATGAAACTCCATATCTTAGTGCAATTGGGGCACTAATGTATCTTGCCAACAATACTCGACCAGATATTGCTTTTGTAGTAAGCTTATTAGCAAGATTCATCTCCTCCCCAACAAGAAGATATTGGAATGGTGTTATGCATATATTTAGATATCTTCGGGGAACCATAGATATGAGATTGGTTTATTCTAATGAATTCAAGTAAAAAAATGATTGGCTATGTCGATGTAGGTTATTTGTCTGATCCCCATAAAGCCCGATCTCAAACAGGCTATTTGTTTACATATGGAGGTACTACTATATCATGGCGTTCAATGAAACAAACAATAGCTGTCACATCTTCAAATCATGCTGAGATAATAGCCATTCATGAAGCTAGTCGGGAATGTGTTTGGTTGAGATCAATGATTCAGCATATTCAGGAAATATGTGGTTTTCTTATGAAAAAAAATAATCCAACAACACTATAGGAAGACAATGCTGCTTGTATTGCTCAACTGAAAGGAGGATACATCAAAAGAGACAGAACAAAGCATATTTTACCAAAGTTCTTTTTCACGCATGATCTTCAACAAAATGGTGAAATTAATGTTCAACAGATTCGTTCATGTGAAAATTTGGCTGACTTGTTCACTAAGGCTTTACCAACCTCAACATTTGAGAAGTTGAGATAGAAGATTGGAATGCGACGTTTTCGAGAAATAAAGTGATATTTTCATGAGGGGGAGTAAGATACGCGTTGTACTCTTTTTCCCTTAGCCTAGGTTTTGTCCCATTGTGTTTTACTGGTAAGGTTTTTAACGAGGCAGCAAATAAAGTGTATTACATATATATGTACTCATTTTCTTTCACTAAGATTTTTTCCCGCATGATTTTTTCTTAGTAAGGTTTTAACGAGGCATATTATCTATTTTTTGGACATCCAAGGGGGAGTGTTATAATATCTTTAGTAAATGTAGATAACCACTACTCCCACTACTTTCACCCATGATGTAAATAGCCTCTCACTACTCATTACCATTATGATTGTAACTCTCACACCTCCATAACCCCTCCCCATGATCTTCCCCTATGATCTCAATTGTTAATGTCATGTTTAAGACAATCATTTTATAACCTTCAGATGTAATAGTATAAATAGAGGCATGAAATATGAGATGGAACACACTTGAATACTCGATGAAATAAGAAAGTTATCTCTTCTTCTCATGTCTTCTTGTTTTATGTTGTTACTTCCAGCTATATTTTTTAATAATTTTTATCTTTTGATATTTAATTCCTTTATTGTTGATATGCGTATTCTTATTTCACATTCTATCTTCAATAAAATAATACATAAATTATTGCATTTCTTAATCTGACTATTATTAAACATACCAACCAAATCTTGTATTAGTTATGCGGTAATTATATTTTTATTATGCATCAAATCAATTATTATATTATTTTATGTGAGATTAATTGCTTCAATACCACAAGTAAACCACCATAATGTATAAACTTTATTGTTATTGTGACATATATCTACCACATTATCAGCTGATGGATACCACATATATGTCTGTCTCTCTTTGGTTGATACCAAGAAACTGAAAAAGAATATTGGAAAAGGCACCAAAAAGGAAGAAGAAAAAGAAAACTTTATCCTCAAATTTCCACCTTTTTGGCATCTGTAGGGAATTAAGGATAGATCCTTTTTCCTTTGAAAGAGAAAGGTACCTTGGCTCTTTTCTTCCAGAAAAATTCTAGTCTATCTGCACCAAAATATGAGGGACCTACCATGTCCTATGTTATTCTTTCTATAATAATAATCTCCAATTTATAGTCAATTTTCTCTTTTTCCCCCTCATACTCTACCTAACATAATGTTATCCTAACAAAATATCTTAATTTGTGGCTGAAGTTCAAATACTTGGTAGTGATGACTTTGGGAACGGATTTTGTTTTTGTGAGTCTTGTACACTTGTGTCAACAGCAGCCAATAAATACTTATTTCAGTCCGATGCACAAAGCATTTTGCGTTTACATAGAGTCCGAGGCAGGGGCGAATTCACACACAACGAAGCGGTATCATGCAACACCGCTTCGTAGATTTTTTTTTATTAATTATATGTATTAATACTGTGAGGAAGCGGATAAGTAGGAAAAATGACACCATCTGACATAAATTGTCTCTTGGTGTGTTGGTTATGTGTTTGATTTTTCTCTAAGAGTCAAAGTTTCGAACCTCAACTAGCACATATTTTTTTTTGTAAATATTTGAGAGAGCCTATGTGGTTAAAAATTGTGATGAAGTAAAATTGAATTGAGGACTTTTCCTACTTAAGATTCAACAAAACCAATAGATTAAGACTATTTCTTGTCTAGAAGTATGATAATTAACGTTATTATTCTCGCTCTTCTATAAATTTCGACACCGCTTATAATATTTTTTGCGTACGCCCCTAGTCCGAGGAAGGGCTGCATTCCAAGGGGTGTGATGTAGGCAGTCTACCCTGATGCAAGCATCAGTGACTGATTCTACGACTTTAACCCATGACCTCTAGAATACATATATCACTTAGCTATGGTTAAATAAAATGTCCGTATGAAAAATACAAGTTTTGTATTAGTTTGATATAAACACCAAGTACGAATAAGTTCTCCGATTTCAGCTTGTCATGGTATGCAAGGGAAGTCTTGTAATTTGTAATTTTTGTGGAAATCTTTTATTGAGAATGGCAATCTGTTATTAACCTAGGAAACTCCAGTGAAATTTGTATAATGGGATGTCAAAGACTGAAATTTTTTCCTTTCTGAGGCACCTTTAATGCTCTTTACTGCAGTTTTAAGTACTGAAACTGACCATAATATTAGGAGTCTGTAATGTAATAGGTTCATAAATAGTTTATTTCCTTAGCCAAAAAAGTTAATCTTCACATGAACTACAAAGTCCATGATATTAGGATAAACCTATCACAAAAGCAATGCAAAAACCACAATAAAACTATCAATATCACAAGTCAGTAAAAACTTCATATATAACATCTCAAAGCAAAGAATATTCCAGATGTATCATTGCAGATTCTTCAGCTCATCTTATTTTCTCTATCTACTATTAAAACTCTACAGGTTTATGTACAAAGTACACATACTGCAAAACTATAAATGCTTATATTTTGAACAACGAACTTATGTTGCTACCAAAAATTAGCTGCTGCACTAACATCAGTGATACTGCTTCTGCTTCCTTAGGAACGAGTTAACGCGAAATTGAGTCTCATTGTGTGCTCTCGCGGAAATTAAGCGATCTAGACAAGGCTGCTGGATTAGCTTGCAGTACGAAAGAAGCATCAGATTCACGGTTTCTATGATCAGCTTTTGTATTAAAGGCTTTGAAGAGCCTAGCCCCACGAACCGAATCAATCTTCTCATTCTTGATACCTAGTGTTGACCATATAGAGCTTTTCGCCGCTTCATTTGGATCATCAATCCTTAATGTCTTAGGAATCAGTACACATCTCTCTCCTTCATTTTCCCGGGAATGTTTTCCTAATGTCGGTGAACTAGGACCGGTGTTATGGACCGATTGATCAGAAGATAGCCACGGTACGTTCCAAGGACTTGCTAAAGTGCAGCCCCAGTAAGGTTGTGCTGGATAGAATGATCCTGGAAAGCCAGAATAAGGCCACGGAGCGCCTTGAAAGTACGGTACTTGAGGATGAAATGCCTGAAAAATTTTCAAATCATGTGTACTAGAATTGTTTTCTTTCTCAGTTAAAACTGAGGATGTACTACAAACTCCATTTGATTGATCATTCCCAGCCATGGAATCACAAAGGGGTTCATCTGATCCAAATGTTAGGACAGTCCCGTTCGCCCTTAAAGCAGGAAGATGCATTCCATAATTTGAAGTGGAAGAACTTTTGTTCTTGCGGCGGCCAGAACCAACAGGCACATTCCTCATTGTTCCACCAGCAGTCCAATATCTCTGGCAATTCTTGCAAAAATAACGAGGCTGGTTTACGTTGTAATTGTTATAATAACAGAACTTTGTTTCCATGCTATTACATCGCGGACATGGAACTAATTTGTCAGGCTTCTTGAGTGTCTTTTCCTGATCACTCGAATCTTCCTCCTCGGCAGATTTTGGCGATAGTGTTTCTTTATCCGCATCATTTATCTTAAGTTCATCACTTATACCGGATGATGTTTCTGGTTCAACCAACGAGTCTGCAGTTGGATCGACAAGTTCATTATCTTGTTTGCTTTGTGTAAATTCTCCTTTTGAAGTGATCTGGTCAGATGAAAAAAAAGAGGTTAATTTGAGCTCTCACAAGAAATCAAAACTATTCGTCACCGATAAGATGATAAATTATATTCTTAGCATAAGTAATAAGGATTTGTCATGATATAGATGTATTGGAATTAATCAAAATCCAATAACAGGCCATTAAAACTCTCAATATGTTACTGTAGAAATTTCTTTCTTCTAACCTTCATTTTATTTTTCCCTTTTGGTAAAAAAGATCTAAAAGTGAAATAGTATAAATTTTGCAGAAGCAATCTAGAGGCAATTAAACAAAATTGGCTGGATTACCCTAGCAGGGGAAAATATACCACAACAACTACGTCTTGATCATAAACAAGTTGCGGTCGGCTATATAAAATGGTTTTCCTGAAGCTCAAAACCTCAGTCTGACTCCCAAATGGTACCAAACTAGCTCCCAAAACATAAATTTCCTAAATTCCTACAGACAAAATGATGACAAAGCTAGTTTTACATTTCCATTTTAGTCTATGATATCAAGAAAGATTGACTATAACAATAACAACCCCAGTAAAATCTCACTCTATACGCAGGCCTAGAATACTGTTTCTGGTAGACCTCTGCACAACGGAAGATGCTATCAAGAGAGACTGAATTTTTCATAAAAACAAAAATCACCAAATACCAAAAAAGAAAGTCATCCAAATTGCATTTTTCATTAAATCATCATATATTTGTAAACAATATGGTCAAAGCAGACTCAAATATAGACTTTGTGACAGAGAGAAAAACTCAAAATCTTTTTACCTTATCTTCATTTGAAGCAGTTGAAGTTGAATACGACGAGCTTTTTCGATTCCATAGACCTCTTTCCTGTGTCAAACCAATCGTTTGACCAAACAGCTTAATCTCAGGGTCTCGAACTTCTGACATTCCAATTACTTAGAATTCTTCTCTGTTCTGTTTCTTGTTCTTGGTTTTTTTTTTTTGTACTATGGTTTGTTCTAATAATAATTTGAAGGTTGAAAGATGGGAACAAATATTTATCTTCTTGTTTTGTTTCTTTGATGGTTGGTGTCTTATAGTTTGGACTTTGGACTACATACAGAGGAAGAAGAGAAGAAGAAGGGGTTTTAGAGTTGGGGGATGGGGGTGACACGTCAATAAAGGGAAAGGATTTAGAGCCACAAGTTTGTATGTGGCAATGAGGAAATCTTAATTTGCTTTGTTTGAGGGGGAGAACGGTTTAGTTCTTTCAAGTGTGTGTGGTTTGTTTGCTGTTTTTTTGATTCCGTAACCAACCAAAACAATAAAGTTGTCTTAAAGAAAAAGAAAAAAAGGCGAGTGCTTTTTGTACTATTTTTTCACTTTCCTTTTTGTCCATGTCAGCAGCACTTTCCCAATTTGACTATGCCATTTCTTCTAACCCTAATTCTGATTTATTTTGTCCTTCCCCACTCCATAAATACAATTTGAGGCGGATTCGAAATTGAATATTACTCCCTCCGTTCTAATTTATGTGAACCTGTTTGACTGTGCACGGAGTTTAAGAAAAAAATGAAGACTTTTGGAATTTGTGGTCCTAAACAAGTCCAAATAGGCCCAGAATATTTGTGTGGTTATACACCCTTCTCATTAAGGGTAGAGTTGTAAATTAAACTAAATTATTATCAAATTTAGAAAGAGTTCATTCTTTTTGGAACAGACCAAAAAGAAAATAGGTTCACATAAACTGGAACAGAGAGAGTATGAATTTTAGCTAGCGTTTGGCCATAGATTCCAAATTTATTTTGAAAAATCTGATTTGGGTGAAGTTTGGTTTGAAAATGAAAATGTGTTTAGACATACATTTTCAAAACATATTTTCCAATTTTATTTTTGGGAAAACATGTATATAATTCCCAAGTTTTGGGATTTTGGCCCAAAATCAGCAATTGAGGTGATTTTGGGATTTGGGGTATGAGATTTGGGATTTTGCCAAAATGTGAGCAAAATTTATGGCCATACATGAGTTTTGAAAATAAATCCCAAATTTATTTTGACAAAACTCATGGCCAAATAGGGCCTTAGTTTGGGATATACCACAATAAATACTTATAATTAGTTAGTGAATTGAGAATTTGACTAGATAAGTGCAAATTTGAGGATTGGTGGAGCAGTACAGGGAGAGGAAGAGGGACTTATACATAGTATTTATTGATCTTGAAAAAGCATATGACAAAGTCCCTAGGGAGGTTTGATGGAAATTCTTAGAGGCTAGAGGTATATATGTGGCATATATGCAATTAAGAACATATAAATGGAGCCAAGACCCGAGTTAGAATAGTGGGTGGAGATTCAGAGCACATCCAATCCTTATGGGTTGCATCAAGGATCATCCCTTATCCCATTTTTATTTGCTTTAGTGATAGGAGTATTGATACGACATCTCCAAGGGCAGGTGCCATAGTGTATGCTATTTGCTGATGATATAGTATTGATTGACGATACACACAATGGGGTTGACGCGAGGTTGGAGGTTAGTGCAAGGGCGTATCTTGCCTGTCATCTACGGGTTTCTATAAATCCAGTAGCTTTTGTCCAAATAGTGTAAATGTATTCTAAAAATTCATTAAATATCTATAAATGTAAATGTGAAACCCAGTTACTATTGAAAATTTACTCGAAGTCATTGCAGGAACCCATAAGCATTAAATCCCGGATCCGTTTCTGATTAGAGACAAACACTAGAGTCTAAAGAGTTTGAGCTGGGCATCACTAAGATGGAATACATGGAGTGCAAGTTCAGTGTCGTAACTCATGAGGCACATGCATGTGGAAGTGAAGATTGATATTCGAAATGTCGTTTTAAACATATCGGGTTCATAATCCAAGGAAATTAAAAGATTATGATGATGTCTAACCCCGTATTGGAATGGTGTGGATGAAATAGAGGCTCACATCGGCATTCTGTGTGATAAGAATGTGCCACTAAGACTTAAAGGTAAGTTTTATAAAGTGGTTGTTAGACCTGCCATGTTGTACGGGGCGAAATGTTGGTCAGTTAAGAACCTTCACTCTTAGAATATGCAAATTGCAGATATGAGGATGCAGAGATAGAAGTGTGGGCATATAAGAAGGATATGATTAGGAATAAAGTTATTCGAGATAAACCGGAGGTGGCTCCCATATTTGATAAGATGAGGGAAGCAAGCTTAAGATGATTCATGCATGTGAAGAGCAAATGCACTAGTGAGCAGCTGTGAGAAGCTGGAAATTGTGGGTCTAAGGAGAGATGAGGGAAGGCCGAAGAAGTTTCCTTGTGATTAGACAGGATATGGTGTATTTTCAGCTTACCGAGGGCATGACCTTAGATAGAATGATCTGGAGGCCGAGGATTCAGGTAGAAGGTTAGTAGGTTACCGAGTGTGGCACATCATCTCTGCAACATTAGTTTATTTTCGTAGTATTGTATCATGGGGCATCTATTAATACCTATTGTTACCATTGCTTGGTTGGCCTGTTGCTTTATTTTTGTTGTTGCTATTGTTACTGTTCTTGTTTTCAGTAGTCTCAACATGGCTTTTTCACTTATGTTTTTCTTTTCTAACATGTTGATAATATGCTTTTCTTGTCGAGGGGCTTCCAGAAATAGCATCTTTACCTCCACGAGGAAGGGTTAAAGTCTACATACACACTACCCTTCCAAGAGGCCACACTGTTGAAATACACCATATAATGTTATTGTTGTTATAAGTGCAAATTTGAGGGTTGAGCGAGTTTTCAAAATCAAAGTAGACGTTATAGAAAAGCGGATAAAAAGTACTCCTCCGTGTTAGGACTGAAAAAGGCAGGTGTCATGCGGAAGCTAGCAAAGTAAACCTTGAGCGACGATAAATCATACAATAAAGGAGAACTATACCAAAAGAGACACAAACATTTAACGTGGTTCGATCAACTGACCTACGTCCACTGCGGAGATGAGCAATCCACTATATAAAAAGAGAGTACAAAATATCAAGTGAACAACCTCACAAAGAGGCAAACACAAGTGACACACTAACACTTGTCTCGTAAAGTTCTCCTCCTAAATACTACTCTCAAGCCCCTATGGCTATATTGTGGATGCTACTGAATAAGAATGACAGATCTTCAATTTATAGAACTCCAAACCTTTTCCCACAAGAAAAAGGACTAGCCAAGTATAGGAGAATTATAATTTCCTTCTACAAAAAGGAAAACCCAATTAAGGTAATTATATTGCACTTTCCTTCAACAAATAGGAAAATCAAATATGGTAAGAAAATTATGGCAAATACCTAACAATTCTCCCCCTTGGCCGGAATTTTCTGACAAAATAAACTTGATCCACCTTCTTCACATAGCCTTCAACAGGTCGCATGTTCAAATCTCCACCACAAAGTTTGTATTAACATGTACAGCACGCCGGTCAAATTTCTCAGACAAAAATCACGATTATCGTCAAATATGTTGCGGCTAGAACTGAACCCGCCAAGATGAACATGTCTTGAACCTCGCTTTGATACCACTTGTTAGGACCGAAAAAAGCAGGTGTCATGCGGAAGCTAGCAAACCAAACCTTGAGCGACGATAAATCATACAACAAAGGAGAAATATACCAAAAGAGACACAAACATTTAACGTGGTTCGGTCAACTGACCTACGTCCACCGCGGAGATGAGCAATCCACTATATAAAAAAAGAGTACAAAATATCGAGAGAACAACCTCACGAAGAGGCAAACACAAGTGACACACTAACACTTGTCCCATAAAGTTTCCCCATTAAACACTACTCTCAAGCCCCTATGGCTACATTGTGGATGCTGCTGAATGAGAAGGACGAATCCTCAATTTATAGAAGTCCAAACCTTTTCCTACAAGAAAAAGACTAGCCAAGTATAGGAGAATTATAATTTCCTTCTACAAAAAGGAAAACCCAATTAAGGTAATTATATTGCTCTATCCTTCAACAAATAGGAAAACCAAATATGGTAAGAAAATTATGGCAAACACCTAACATTTCGGTCCTTTTACTTCTGATATATCCATTGAAAAAACTATTGTATTTGAGAGTATTAATCTGACTAAATTACTCTTATACAACAATAATATATCAGTGTAATATTATATAGTGGGATTTGGGGAGGATAGTGTGTACACAAATCTTACCCCTATCCTTGTGGAGGTAGAGAAATTGTTTCCAATAAATTCTCGGCTCAAGAAAAATATAAACACAACAATAACAAAAATGATACGATATTGTAGAAGCCATGAAAAGAAGGAATACATTACTCTTATATCTTCCTTAAATGAGTTTTATGATTGTATGCCTTTCTAGAACAGTAAGAGTTGATTTCTTTCTTTATTTTATCAAATGATTGAAAATTTAGAATTAATTTTTCAGATAAAGTGTCAAATAAAAATAATCAAAATAAGCTCCCGTTTGACCATTGGTTTTGACTTTATTTTTTCAAAAAAATAATTTAAATACATTATTTATTTATAAAATATGATAATGTTTTGGGAAAAAAGAAAACTTCAAAAAATTTCAATTTCCCGAAAAATGATTTAGGACAGTTTTGGGTGAAATTTTTTCTTCCACTCACAAAGCTTCAACTTTTCTTCAAATAAAATTCATGTGCAAACACAATTTCAACTTTCAAAAATTATTTTTCAACACAACTTCAAAAATTCTTTTTTCAAGTTTCAGCAAATCTATATCCAAACGCTAGCTAAATAAATTGTTGAAGCTATCAAGTCGATACTAAAAATTAACTTCATGTTCCATGTGAGTCGGCAATTTCTTTTGAACAAGACATCCATGTAAAAGAGATATGTCCGTCAAAAACATAAACTTACTCCAGAGAATAAAAAGACACAAACTTACTGGAAATAGTAGTTGATGAGTATATATATGATTTAATAGGATATATGATAAAGAGCTAGCTTAGAAAAGTTGCTTTATATGTTTTGACACTTTGTCTGGCTAAAATGGTCGTACTATCTTTGCGTATTAAGTCATGAAGAAAAAGCATTTGACAGTAACTCCTCAAGTTAGTCCAAAAATTGATAGGTTGAAATTGAATTACTGCAAAACAAAAAAAGAAACTGGACTACAGAAATAATCCATGATAATAGTTGTTTGGACAATATTTGATTAAATTATAAAAAAAGAAAGAGTATTTAATTTTTGAAATTTTAAAAGATTCAGTGTTGTATTTGGATATAAACTTTACTCGTTTTTCTTTTCTTGTAAAAATTGAAAAGTGTGAATGAAATTGTTTCACTTGAAATACTTCTCAATTCAATACTTCTAATATTCTATCAACAGTATTTCATATATAGAAGTTTAGTATTTTCGTATACTGATATTCATTTTTAAGTAGAATTTTAAAATATCAGGAACAAATAAAATATTCACAAGTACTACAACATTTCAGTACTTATAATACTGAAATTATTAGTACTACTATTTAATTAGATGAAATATGTGGACTTTTCAATACGAGGGGCAGGCCAATTGAGAATTAGAGCACGTGATAGTGGGTTCACGTGGAAAAAAGCCAGCCAACAGAGAGGAAGGCATCTGCCACCTCAGCATTTCAGATAGAATGTTGTGGGACCCAATCTTCTAACAGTAAAGTGAAATTTAATGACACGTGTAGCACAGACAACCATCTACCTTTGTAGTCCCCGTTCTTCGAAGAATCTAATGTTTTCGTGGCTGTCGTTTGCCCATCAGACAGCTGTCTAGATTTTTTATTTATTTTTCTTGGTTTACAGATAAGAATGGGGATCCTCGTATCTTTTTCTTTTATCCAGTGCCGGCTTTTCATTTTCTTAACTATTCTTTTTCTCCTTTGGAATTTTTCCACTAGTCCCTTCACCTTTTTAATTATCACAAAAAAGAAGTCACTCCTTTGTTAATATTTCCACTTAAGTAGTAGAAATGATACATGGAAGTAATTCCTACAACCCATCTTGATTATCTTAGTATCTAAACATAGTTAATTAGTTGTTACATACTTTTTAATTTATGTTTTGTCTTCTTATTACTTCATCTATTTCAGTTTTTTTTTATATTATTTTCTTATATTTGAAAAATAATAATATTTCTCGGTTTGGAAGAAGTTTAACTTTTAATTTTTTTATTTTATCCCTAATGATAAGTTTTATACCCATATAAATATTATTGCATGTTTAAAAATATTACAAATTTCAAAAGTCTTATAGTTATAAATATATTATGACATATTTAAGACCATAAGTTTTAAAAGTATTTAATTTTTTTAATTCTCCAATCAAATAGATTCACATAGAATAGAATGAAACGGAAGGAGAAATAGTTAACAGGGAAGTTGAGAGGCAAAACTAATTAATATTTTAAAATTAAAAGAAGTGATAATACAATTTGAGACTTGATGATGCAGTAGGCCTTCAAGTTTTGACATTGTACCTATAAACGCATTTTCCTTTCAATTTTATATGTAGTATGTCCAATATTAGTCGTAATATGTCTATTTGTGATGTTTGCTCAAATATTTAACTTTTAGGTTCACACCTTGGTTTCAAAATACTCTTTTTTAGCTACTCGTATTTGCTTTTGCCGAGCATTTAGCTTATAATAAAATGAATTGCGTTCAATCGGCTAAAGCACCAAAACAAAATAAAATAACCCTTAAAATTTTGAGAATTGATATGGAAATTTTGGTCTAAAATTTTAAGAGCTAAATGGATAGCACCTAAGATGGAAAATTTAATTTTATAAAAGAAATTAAAGTGCTAAATTTGATGGTAACAGAGTTTCGGTTTGGATCATTTACCCTTGTTTTGTTATATATCCAGATTAGTACAAGTTTGCAGGTAGTGAATTCGATCAATTAATATAAAACGACTGAGCTAATTAATAGGTAACAAGAGGGACAAAGAACTTGAGTTAGTGCATATATACATAGATGCCCTAAATGGTGGATCACAAAGTTCAGAAAGTGGGGTAAAGTCAAAAGAACTTTGCAAGCAAAGAGTTCAATGGAGAAAGAAAAAAACTAGGTTGATGATTTGTGGACATCACGTTAGAGATAAACCTTTTTGGCCTACAACTACAGTAACCCATCATCCATCATGTCTAATGAAATGAGTAATAGATAAGAAGCACAAAGCTTTGAAGCAAACTCTATTTGCTCACGGGGAACTACTGCGAATCTAAGATTTGAATTTTCTAGGTTTTTATAACGACCTCAAGTTTATATTACAATAATATATGAATTTATAGTCAAATATCTAAAAATATAAATTTCTTACAGTAATATATATGCAAGATCTGAACATAAGTTATTGAATTTACGTGAACGCGTAAGCAATATCGTGGATTCGCCCCTGAGCTAGAGCAATGGGATGGGATAACTGATTAATCCAATAACATTATTTTCTTGTTTTCTTCTTTTACTTGTGTTCCGTTTGCTCCCTGACTGAAGGCTTAGAGCTATCATGCATGTTATGCTCTCTTTCTATCCTGACGAAATTGTTGTTGGTATCATATGCACAATGTGGCTAAATTGTATCCACACCGGATATTTATATCAATTCTATTAATTTATCAATGATTAAATAATAAATTAATTAAAGTGAAAATGTATATTAATCAATTATGACTTATACGTTTTTCATAATTATGTTAATAAAGATATGTAATCATATATTTATTGAACCGTATAAACACATGAGGATGATAATTTTTCACCCTATTGGTAGGGAGCAACGAAAGAATAGAGGCAACATGCCGGAAAAAATAACACTAGTATGTTATTGTATACGGTCAAAATTGGGTTCACCTATTGTGTGATCAATCGAGACTGAAACGTGTCAGGTTAAAGCTTGATCTCGGGTTATATCGAACCAAAGTGCAAAGTTAAATCATTGAGCTCGTGACCCCGGGACAGAACAAGATCGAAATCAAACAAGATTGAGAGAAATTTGCGGAGCCGAATAATAGAAGGCCGAAATATCCGCGATCGGTTGAAGATCGCAACGGAAATCTTGGCACGTATCAAGGAGAAGCCGATTAATTAGCAAATCATGAGATTTTTTACCTTGTATAGAATTGTACCAAGAGTAGGACACCCCTACTATATAAAGGGGGGTCTGATCATTTGTAACACACATTGTAATACGCAACAGAAAGCAATATACTGTTATTTCTAGCTCTTACCATCTTGTTATTCTGTTCTTACATCAGTGGAGGCATTTCTTGGTTCGAGGGTGATCGAACTCGAAGGCCAAGGCTATCAAATTTGTGTGGTTTGCATTTATTCTTTTCTCATCAATTTCAGTATTAATCTGTTTTCTTAATTTGTATCTAGTTATATAACGTATCCTTAAAATCACGTATAAATTCGATAGTTATCCGATTTTGAGGGTAAACTGTTTGGCGCCCACTGTGGGGCTAAGGATAATAGTGATTATCTGGTATAAACTTTCATAACACACACTATTTTACACTTATTCTTTGGAGTATCTTTGATTCCAGGACCAAAAAGTCAAACTCTTAGTCGGCACCCCTACACATTGACAATGATTTCGGTCACCACCGCGAAAACAATAACATAGCGCCAGGGAACGACGCACTTCCGGTTGGCCTCGGTGGAGTTCTGACTGTAGATCCAATCGACGTCAGCTCACATGTATCCATCAACGTAAATTTGGCCATCAATCCTGAGGGCAGTGTCCGTGGGGATGTTCGATCAGCCGCTCAAAGCACACATGGTGGCAAGATCACCCTACAGGTGATCTTCGAAATGTTACAAGCCCAGCAGGCAGCGATAGCCCAGCTCCAAAATCAGAATCACCCACCGAGCACGATCGATCATGAGCCGTCCCAGGAAGTTGTCCACAAGGTCGAATCGGCTTTAAGGAAATCGAACGAGAAAGAACTGGGGACTAATCCTGCAATCATGAAAATGCTCGAAGAACTGAAAAAATGAATTGAGGCAGAGGAAAAGAAGATCGAGGCAAACGACAAAAAGGTGGAAACTTACAACTCCAGGGTCTATCAAATCCCGGGGGCACCACCAATATTAAAGGGTCTGGAATCCAAAAAGTTCGTGCAAAACCTCCCCCCTGAGCGCGGCTCCCAATTCGATTCCCAAGAAGTTCTACATGCCCGAGATTCCTAAATACAATGGAACGACCGATCCAAACGAGCATGTCACCTATTACCCATGTGCTATAAAAGGTAATTATCTAGAGGATGACGAGATCGAATCTGTCCTGCTAACGAATTTCGAAGAGACCCTACGAAAGGGAGCTATGATATGGTACCACAATTTACCACCTAATTATATTGACTCATTTGATATGCTTGCATATTCTTTCGTAAAGGCACACGTCGAGGCCATCAAGGTTGAAACCAGGAAGTCGGACCTTTTAAGATCAGGCAGAACGACAACGAAATGCTCAGAGAATTTGTGTCTCGATTTCAAATGGAACGGATGGACCTGCCACCGGTCGCCGATGATTGGGATGTTCAAGCTTTCACCCAAGGATTCAATGTTCGAAGCTTGATGGCTTCGCAGAAGTTGAAGCAGAATTTGATAGAATACCCGGCTATTACTTGGGCCGATATGCATAATCGGTATCAATCGAAGATCGGGGTCGAAGACGATCAACTTGGCGCTCATTCCGGGTCCATTTATCCTATCAGACCTGTCGATAGAATCAAGAAGGATATTAACCGAGAACCATAGTTGAACATAGAACGATACCAACCATATGGTGGATATCGTAGAAGAAGCGGATCTAGGCTAAATCCCGTACGGAATGAAAGGAGAGGTGATCGAGGCCAGAGCTTTCGAGGGATCATGAAGAAGAACGGCTTCCACAGGCATATCGGACCTAAAGAAGCACCACGATCATCAGAATACAACTTTAATATTGATGCAGCCACCATCGTATCGGCTCTCGGACGCATCAAAGATACCAAATAGCCTCAACCTTTACAAACTAATCCAGCCCAAAGATATCCTAACCAAATGTGTAAATATCATGGCACTCATGGCCACAAAACGAAAATTGTTGACAGTTGAGAGAAGAAGTAGCTCGGTCATTCAAAAATGGTCACCTTCGGGAGTTTCTGAGAGACCGAGCCAAGAACCATTTCAGAAACAGGGATTCCAATAAACAAAATGATCAAGAAGAAGCTCAACACGTCATTCATATGATCATCGGAGGGGTCGATGTCCCTCAAGGTCCAATGTTAAAGCGCACCAAAGTATCAATCACGAGGGAGAAACGGACTCAAGATTACATACCGTAAGGAACTTTATCTTTCAACAACGAGGACGCCAAAGGAATCATGCAGTCCTATAATGATGCACTGGTAATATCTGTACTCATGAATAAAATTCAAGTTAAACGTTTGTTAATTGATCCAGGTAGTTCGGCCAACATCATTCGATCGGGGGTCGTAGAAGAACTCGACCTACAAGACCAAATCGTGCCTGCAGCCCGAGTCCTAAATGAATTCAACATGGCTTGTGAAACTACAAAGGGAGAAATAATGTTACCGGTAAATGCAGCCGCAACCATCCAGGAGGCCAAGTTTTATGTGATCGATGTCGGCCTTGACCCAAATGGACAAGAAGGGGACTGACGAAGATGATGATTACGGGGTTCCTTGATCCTTCATAATCCCTGATGATTTTGACGTTACCAAATAAATGATCGAAAACTGGAGCACATCACACTGATCGAACATCTGCCCGATCGAAAGGTATACCTAGGCACAGGGTTAACTCCTGCGCTCAGGAAAAAACTCATTCAATTTCTTATAGCTAACATGGATTGTTTTGCTTGGTCCCATCTTGACATGATAGGGATCCCACTGGAGATCACCACTCATAAACTGAGCCTGGACCTGAAATTCCATCCGGACAAGTAGATAAGGAGACCCAGTCCGAGATCAAGCATGCTTTTATCAAGGACGAGGTAACCAAACTCCTTAAAATAGGGTCCATCTGGGACGACAAATACCCAGAATGGCTAGCAAATAGTGTAGCAGTCCCTAAAAAAGGGTACAAACTGAGAATATGTGTGGATTACAAGGATTTAAATAAGTCATGCCCCAAGGACTATTTCCCTTTGCCTAACATCGATCGCATGATTGATCCCACGACCGGCCACGAGATCCCTAGTTTTCTCGATCTTACTCCGGGTATAACCAAATACGAATGAACCTGGATGATCAAAAAAAGACCTCCTTCATCACTAAGTATGGCACATACAACTATAACGTAATGCCATTTGGATTAAAAAATGTTGGTGCCACTTACCAATGCCTAGTAAACCTGATTTTAAGAACAAATAGGGAAATCTATGCAAGTTTACATTGACGATATGTTAGTTAAGTCTCTGCGAGAAGAGGACCATTTAAAGCATTTGCAGGAGACCTTCAGTATATTGAAGAAGTACAACATGAAGCTGAATTCAAAAAAATGCACGTTCGAAGTCGGATCGGGTAAATTTCTCTAGTTCATGGTATCTAACCGAGGAATTGAGATCAACCCCGACAAGATCAAAGCTATCGAGGATATTACAGTAGTGGACAACGTGAAGGACGTGCAAAGGCTAACCAGGCGCATAGCTACCCTGGGGCGATTCATTTCGAGGTCCTCCGATAAGAGTCGTCGATTTTTTTCGTTATTGAAGAAGAAAAACAACTTCACATAGACCTCGAAATACCAACGAGCCTTGGAAGAACTTAAGAGGTATTTATTGAGCCTGCCACTGCTTCACACGCCGAGGGCGAACGAACAACTACACTTATATTTGGCAGTATCGAAAATAATGGTAAGTGGAGTGTTAGTTCGGAAAGAACAAGGTATGTAATTTCCAATTTATTATGTTAGTCAAACCTTAGGTGAGGCCGAAACTAGGTATCCTCGCATAAAAATTTTGGCGTTCGCTCTTCTAAGCGCCTCCAAGAAACTAAAATCGTATTTTCTGTGCCACCCTATATGTGTTGTGGCAACTTACCCATTGCGAAGTATAATGCATAAACCCGAACTCTTGGGACGATTGGCCAAATAGGCCATAGAAATAAGTGGGTATGATATTGAGTATTGACTCCGGACAACCATTAAGTCTCAAATTTTGGAAGATTTCATGGCCGACTACTCGCTGGCCCTAATACCTGAGGTTGAAAGAGAGTTATTGGTTAACTCGGGGACGTCTTTGGGAATTTGGACCCTCTTTACGAATGGTGCATCGAACGCAAAGGGGTTCGAACTTAGCATCGTACTGAAGCCACCCACAGGCAATATAGTTAGACAATCCGTTAGAACTGTGAAAATTACTAACAACAAGGACGAATATGAGGCCATGATTGCAGGTCTCGAACTGGCCAAAATCTTGGGGGCGGAGGTGATCAAAGTTAAGGGAATTTTCGAAGTCAGAGAAGGACGAATGCAAAGGTACCTACTACCTATATAAGTTATAGGTAACATTACATCGGTTCAAAGAATGGACTTTGCAGCACGTACCTCGTGTAAAGACCCGATCAGTCATTTTGAGCATTTGCACTTCGCTCGGTAGTTTGAGGGCATGAGAAGCTCCGTATGATGTATTATGACTTGTGTGAATTGTTGGTTTTGGTTTTTAGGTTATTCGAAATTGAATTGGTAGAATGATTCTCAAATAAGAAGCTTTAAGTTGGAAGAGTTGACCAAGTTTGACTTTTATAAATTTTACCACAGAACGGAGTTTTTATGGTTCTGTTAGGTCCGAACAGTAATTTTGGACTTGAGCATATGCCAGGATTTATATTTGGAGGTTTCTAGAAGGTTTCGGCAGAAATTGGCGAAAGTTGAAAATTTGAAGGTTTAGAAAGTTTAAGTTTGACCGAGACTTGACTTTGAGGATATCGGATTCAGATTGTGGTTCCGGAAATTGGAATAGTATTATTATATTATTTGGACTTGTATACAAAATTTGAGTTCATTCGGGGTTGATTTGCTATGTTTCGGCGCGAGTTTTGGAAGTTAAAAGTTCAAAGTTCATTGATTTTTTATTTGAGGTGCAATTCGTCATTTTTATATTGTTTGATGTGATTTGAAGCTTCAAATAAGTTCTTGTCTAGTTTTAAGACTTGCTGGTATGATTGAATGGGGTCCCCTGGATCACTGGTAGAGAAACTAGTTAAGTTAAGGATTTGGAGTTTGATCATGGTCAATATCGGGTCAAGATGACTTCTTTTCAGTATTTTGAGTACGCGAGCAGATTCGTAGCGTGTTTTATGATTGAAACACATATATAGTTTGTGTCCGGGAGGTTCCGAATGAGTTTTGGGTGCTAAAACGAAAAATCTTTCGTTTCTGATTTTCTGGTGTTAAATAATTACGAAAATGTCATTTTTTATTCCTTAAATTTCAAGACTTCATTTAAAACTTCAATACATCATATTTCCTCCATTTTAAGGCTAAATTGGGTGATTCAAAAGCCTATCTTGACTGAAATTTTACAAGAAATCTATTGGAGGCATTAAAAGTAAATTTCGGGATTGTTTAGCAGAGGTAGAACATTTGGGAAAAAATATTTAATACCAAGGGATTGTTCATTTGGTCATCTTTTGAGTTGGGGAGCTCGGATTTGGGCAGTATTTGAGGCGATTTTCGCCATATAAATTGGGGTAAGTGTTCTATACTCGATTTTGGTTATATTTCTTGAATCTATCTTCATGTTTGGTAATTGGATCGTGAATTTTAAAGAGGAAATTAGGTGTTTTTGTGTAAAGTTTCATAATGCGAATATTTGACTTTTGAACATCGATTTTGGAGTCGAATTTGAGTGAAACTAGTATGGTTGGACTCGTAATTGAATGGGTTGACGGATTTGTGAATTTTGTCGATTTTCAAGGTGTGGGCACGGGTTGGACTTTTTGGCTGTTTTTAGGCTTTTGATTGAAGATCCGACCTTTACTGATTGGGTTTGTTTTTTTGGCATTATTTGATATATATGAGTTGTTTTTGGCTAGTTTCGAGTTGTTCGGAGATCGATACGCACGTGATGGCATCTTTAGGGCGTTGTTGGGCTTGCTCAGTATTGGATTTGGCTTGTTCGAGGCAAGTAACACTTCTAAACTTAGTGCTGCGGGTATGAAACCCCGAATTACGTGTTATGTATTTGGTGTTGAGGTGACACACATGCTAGGTGACGGGCGTGTGGGCATGGACCGTGTAAATTGTGACTCTGTTATTTCTGTGGTAACTGTGTAATTACCTGATCGTAGCTGTAACCATGAAATCTCTTTGTATTAGAGCTATTGAGCTGTGACCCAGGTTAAAAACCATGTCTAGGATACATGCTTATCTTGTTGGGATCCACTGAGGTCATTTATGTTGTTGAGTTACCCGCTTGCATTGCATTTACATACTCAGTCATACACATTCATATGTATATCATATTTCAGTATCTGTTGCCATTTATTGATACATCACATTGTGAGCACGTGATTTTTTCCCTATATGAATTACTCCCACAAATTCAAAACAAAATAATTTCTTCATTATTTGCAATATTGTGGATTTTTGTGGCATTTTTTTATCAAAGTGTTTGCATTGGTCTGCGCATATTTACTTTATTTAGTTAATGAAAATACAAAAAATATGTTGCATGTGCATTTAGGATTTAACTTTGCATTTTTAAGAATTAATTAGTAATTAGTTGTTTTATAAAATGGGAAAATCACAAAAAAATAGTTTAATTTGCACTTTTGATCTTAATTTTGATTTTTGAGTAGTTTTCTTTTAATTTGGTTTTGTTTTTAATTGTGACAATTATTATTTAGGTTAATTGGTGTTTTTGATAGTAATTAGGTTTTAGGATTTAATTTAGATTTTAATTTAATTTTGAAAAAAGAAGAAGAAAAAGAATTGTTGGAAAAATTGATTTGAAATTGGAAAAGATGAAAGGCAAAGAATAAGAGGTCAGTTGGGCCATGTTTAATTAAAAAATTCTCAGGCCCAAGTCCTTTCCTCTCTGAAACCCGCTCCAGTTCGGCCATAACCCGGTCCAGCCCCATCCTAACCTAAACGACATAGTTTGGCAAATGTCAATCCTGGCCGTTCATCTCCATCTATCCAATGGTTAGGAACTAAAGACCCAATTCCCTTATATCTGTCCGAAAATCTCAGAGACGGGTCAGCTCCCCCGTCTCCCATCTCTCTCATCTTTCTTATATCTCTCAACCCTAATCAGCCCTAGGTTCCGCCATTTTCACAAAGCAAATGAGCTCCATTCTCCACTAAAATCCAGCTCTACAACCCTCATTCACTCCTGACCCTTAATCTCTCACCATAATTCTTCAAATCATCACCAAACAAAGCTAAGTCTGGATCTGAAAGGAGAGAAGAGGAAACGAATTTTCCAGTTTTGACAAGAGGTTTGGAGTCAAAACTGGTCTTGCTCATCCGTTCTTCACAAGAACGCATGATTGAGACTAATTTTGGCTCAAAATCGAGAAGTCCGAAGTCTTTCAAACTATGTTCATACGCGTCTGTTGTTAGGTACCCTCGTTCTTCTCCTTTTCTCCGTTCTTTTGTTCTTCATTCCATTTTCTTCCGTTCATCTTTTCTGTTCCTTGTTATTGTTCATTTGTTGAAGCAATTTCTGTTGGCATGATTAAAGTAAGAGCATGTTAGTTGCATTTATTTAATTCTCATGTTTAGTGTTAGGTAGTTCTTTTTGTTTTTTTGTTGTTTCTGATTTCAGTTCGAAACTGGGTGGGTTTATTGTGAATTACTGAATTGGGTTGGGTTCCTGTTAAAATTGAAAGCCCAAAGAGAAGGGAAGTCAGTCCGGGTCTCAAGCCGAGGTTTGGGGATGAATCTTGGGTCAACTTGACCCATATGGTATGCCGCAGTAAAAATAAGGGAATTGGAGGGTAATTTGGGTAGTCTAGGTGAAGAATCTTTTGTTAACTAACTAGGAAGCTTCCTAGAAGCTGAGGTGGGGGCTGTTGTGATAATCTGATAATTACATTAAGGGTAGTTCAGCAAAAAGGAAAATTAGCTAAGGATTAACTAGAAAAAAACAAAATTGAGAAAGGATTGAAGGTGCAAAACTGAACATTTCTAGGCTGCCCTACTTCCCTTGCCTATAAAGGCACATTTTCTTGCCTTTCAAGGCAGAAATAGAGAACTGGAGAGCTAAAAATACAGAAAAACAAAGACGGTTGCAATTTCACTGTGTTATTGAATTCCTTTTCTGATTTTTTTAGATTTACAAAGGACAATTTCTGGTCGATTAGTGATTAAAAATGGCTTTGAGTATGTCAGACTCTATGTAGAATGTGCTAAATGAATAAGTATTTGGATCTTACACTCCCTCATGTGATTTAAGGCAAAAGGGGACTGTATTAAGGCTATTTCTCTGTTAATTGATTCATCTTTATGAGTCATTTTGGACATGATTGGTTAGTGATAGTCAAAGCTTTGGGGTGTGTTAAGTATTGGATGGTGATGGTATTTGGTGATGCATGTCTATTTGTCAATTGTGTTGGTTTTGCACCAGTTTAGATCCGATATTGAGGCTGGAGGTCCTCACTTCTGCTCTTTAAATGTTCTGAGTGCTAAACTTTAGAATATGAGTTCTTTTGCAGAGAAATTGGTTTGTCATTGTTGCTTGGGCCTGTTTTCTCAAGCCCAGTGATTCTTTATTCTTTTCCTAAACAGGCTTGACTAGTGACTGCTAAAAACAGAGATAGAAGTTTAATTGAACAACACATATTAATTAGTTAAGGTTCTGAAATAAGTGTTTAGTTTAATCTCGCTTAGCCTTAACCTATCTCAATTAATGTTGGCATGTAATTTGGACAATAATATAGCAACATCAACAAAAAAGTGGTTTAATGGTGGAGCCTCGTTTATTAATTGTTGGATTTCCTCAAAAAAGCAATTTGGTCTGCAAATTTGAGATCCCACGTTGGCCGTGTGGGGATTCGAAGTGGAGTCCTCTCGTTGGTTGAAGCTGGTCTCGTTCCAATCCAGGATCCCCCTTGGGCCTAGCTTGGACTAATGGTAATTGGCCACTCCGAATGGCATTACATTTGTAAGCTACTGGGCCTCACGCTGGGCCCAAGTTTTAGCTTCAAACCATGAACTCCTTCTTTTTATTGAAATATATTACGTTAGCTTGAAACATGGTAGAATCCTTGCCCATTAGTGTTTGGGCAATTGAGCTTCTTTAATTAGTGGGGGTGAGCCATACTAGACAACATAAATAGTTCATGGCCCTCTGAGTATAATTTGAATTCCTTCTTAAATTAGAATTGAGGTGCGTCATGCCAAACAAAAATGACAATTGCATGTCCCTCGTTTAATTAATTTTGATTTAATCCTTAGAACTCGAGGCATGCCATTTGGCAAATTTTCCATGGCCCTCGCAAAATTAAAAATGCGTAGTTGCTTTAGGCGCGTCATTTTAATAATTTACCTTCCGAAACTCGGGTGCGCATTTATGTGACCCAAATCCAAATCTCAGCATTAGATAAAATGTGTTGCGGACTGCGGGTGCATTTATGTGACGCGGTTCGAAATATATTTTAAATAACGTTGCAATCTTCCTAAAAAATGAATAAAGGCGGTTTTAAAAGTAAAAATGCACATAGGTTCAAAAGTATTTAAAATCAGATAATAGGCCAATTATAACAGTTGAACAACCATGCTAGAACCACGAAATCCCAGAATGCCTAACACCTTCTCCCGGGTTAACAGAATTCCTTACCCTTGGGAATTGTTATAACATTTGAACCAGTGACTTGGGACACCATAAACTATCCTAAGTGGCGACTCTGAATTTAATAAACAAATAATCCCGTTTCGATTGTCACTTTAATTGGATAAAACTCCCTTATACCCCCCTTGCCGGGGTGTAGGTAAAAAGGAGGTGTGACAGCTCTGGCGACTGTGCTGGGGACCAAACCCAGAATATCTGGTTCAGGGTTCAGAATTCGAGTTTAGATGAATTGTTATATTTGGTTTTATTTGTTATCTGATTTTGTTACATGTTTGGGCTTAATGTGCTACATGTTGCTTTTACCGCTTTGATATTATCTGAACTGTATATAAACTACTACGAAATCCTTCTCTTCTCATCTTCGGGGATGTGCTCGCTGGTCGAGACTCCCTATTATGTTAGCTTCATACCTTGAAATAAGAAAGAGGCTCGGACAAGTTACTAAGCCAGATGGCCTTTTGGTTCCCGGTATATAGCCCCCTCCTTGGCTCGAGTCGTCCGCACAGGTACACAAGTCTAGAACAAATACCCAGGTTTTGAACCTAGAATAACTTAGCCTCATGCCGGATCCCTAGTAGGAACATTTGTTTGCATCATTTGCATTTAACTTTGGAGACTCAACACAGGGGTTGGGTCTGTCTAGGATAGGTGTACCCGAAATGAAAAGACCATCCTGATGCATCTTACTTGCTACTTGTGCGTTCATTTGCTTCAGATTTGCATGTTGACCGGCTTATAGGGGAAAGGTTGAGAGAAGGAAAGTCAATGTTAGGGCTAAGGGAGATAATTGCTTGTTTTTGAAAAATCGATGTCCCAAAATATACTGAAACTCTATCAAAAAGAAAAAGAGATTTTTTTTTGTTTTGAAAAAAAATTGGTTTTTGTTTTGTCAAAATTTCCCGAACTACGCCAGTTTGATTCTCACCGGATGTGGGATACGTAGGCAACCCTCATCGGGTCCAACTTCTTTTTTTGCAAAATAACCCAAAAGAACCAAAAATCTTATTGTTTTTTGTGGTGAGCAAGCAACACGACGCCATTCTTGTCAAAATTAGCCGAATGTCCCTAGAAGGACGCCAGAAGGATGTTTTTGCAAGAACAACCGCCTTTGGTCTCTTTTTTAAATTTTTGGCCGGTTGTCAAACACAACCTTAAAATCTTCTCACGGAAGTGTTGAAAGGCCATATTTGCAAAGTCGGGTTTTTATTTTTGACATGAATAAAAAAGATTGTTAACTTTGTTTTTGGAGTCAAATGAATCATGATTTTGCTTAACCACCCTAATAAATGTACAGAATGAGCACGAATCAAAATTTGCCAATAACAATCATGAACAAGATCCCTTTGGAGCTGCACATGTGGTGGAACGATCTGGGTAAATCAGCGCAAGATACGGTCAATCTATACTTGGGAGGCCTCATCGGGTTGCTGAAGATTAATCCTAGGGGAGACATCATAAAGGCATTGGTTACATTTTGGGACCCAGCCCACAACGTATTTCATTTCTCAGATTTTGAACTTACCCCAACCTTGGAAGAAATAGCCGGATATATTGGGGGTCCCAAAGTTCCTCTGAGACACCAGTACTTGATTGCTCCAAGGGCCGTAGCCGTACAAAGGTTCTTAGATTCATTAAAGATAAGCAGGGGGTCCACATCCCAGATCTGGCAGCTGGCTTTTGTACTCTGCAGTTTATATACAAGAGATATGGTCATGTAGGGGGGTTTAACAATCCAGAAAATAAAATCTATAGCAAAGGAAACCGCCTCAAATGGGAAGAACACAAATGTTTTGCATTTATGGTAGATTTCTTGGGCCTATTGTTGTTTCCCCGGAAAGATGAGAATATCGATATACGGATAGCTGGGGTTGTCAGCACTTTGCTTACTCAGGCTAAAAGTACCCTCGCACCCATGATAGTGTCTGAGATCTTCCGTGCACTCACAACCTACAAAGCCGGAGGAAACTTCTTTGAAGGGTGCAACTTGTTGTTACAGATGTGGATGATTGAACATCTATGTCATCGTCCTCAATTCATGAGTTACGGGTCGACAGAGAAGAGCTGCATAGAGGAATTCCATACAAGAGTTGATGGGTTTAGCTTACCAGAGGGGGTCACAGAATGGGTATCACATATCCATTCCATTAGTGCAAGTCAAATAGAGTGGACGTTTGGGTGGCTTCCCGTAGATGAGATCATATACATGCCAGCTACCGGGCCTCACTTCCTTTTGATGGGTCTCAGGAGTATCCAGCCTTATGCCCCATATCGGGTTTTGAGATAGTTAGGGAGATGTCAAATGGTTCCCAGGGATGAAGACATTAGTCGCCATGTGGTCGAGATTGGTCCCGATGGTCAGTTTCATGAAGCAGCGGTTCGCCAGATTTGGAGCGAGTGTCAGTACTTGACAACAAACACTCGAGAGTACGTGATCTATCTAGAGGTGAAGGTGCACCAGGGTACCTTGCTTGGTATAAAAGGGAAGTTGAGTTTGGAATGCCGGCCAAAAGGCCTCATCTTCAAGAATTTGTCGAGACGTCACAAGAGCAATGGGACTGGTTGGCCAAAGAAAATGAGTACCGAGCCACCATAAGCAGGCTGGAAAGGCAAGTCATGGACCTTTAGTTTGAGAATGGGTTGCAAGCCGCCGCAGATAAAGGCGAGAAGAAGAAGTTAACTCAGGTAAAATGAAGCCCTCAAAGTTCAAATTCAGAAAATGAGAATAGCTGCTAGAAACCCGGAAAGAAGCCGAGCGGATGAAAGGCTTATAAACAGTCTAAAAAAGAAAGCCCTTGAGTGTCAAGATGACCTGGAAAAGTCTGAGGCCAGCCTAGCAAAAATCCAGGCACGATGGGCAAAGAAGGCGGAAGAGCGAGCACAGTTTGTGCAACAAATGAAAAGAAAGTATGAAGGAACAATCGCCAGCCTGAAGAGAAAAATGACTACCCTCAAGAATGAGGCAGTCAAGCAGGCCAAGGACTTTAAAGCTGACAGGGAACACTGTTATGATTTGATGGCTCAGATGGAGGAAGAAATACAACAACTACAAAATCAACATCTCCACGACACTCAGGTGTTGAAAGCTCGGAGTCAGCAGGTCGGGCATCTGCTTTAGGAAAAGGGTAGAATCCGAGAAAGGATTAGAACCATCGCCGATTATATTGTTGTGAAATGCCAAGCATGTGAGGATATGACTCGCACCACCTTCTTCGCGACAGTGATGACATTTGTCTGACATATAATGAGTGACTTGGAAAGGCTTCAAAGGGATCTTGCATATAGGCCCGTGGCTAGACCGAATGATGTCCCACAGGCCCCAAGAGCATTTGAGGCATTGATGTATTCATGATTTTCATTGGAGTCTGTTAGTCTGTTTGCGAGTCAGTACTTTCTTTTGTTGGAGTCTGTTAGTTGGTTTTCGAGTCTGTTGTTTTCACTTTCTGTCAGAGTCTGTTGGTCTTGTTTTGAGTCAGGGTCTGTTAATTTCCCTTATCGAGTTTGTTAATTTTTAGGACGAGTCATTGTAATCAAAACTATTTTATTTTATGGAAAAATTTGAAAATTCCAAAATGTGTTTATCATTTACTTTTACATTTATTTCCCCAGAACTACGCGTGGTCTGATTCATGCGGGGTCATGATACGTAGGAAATCTCCGTAGGATTCGACCATAACCAAAAGAAAGAAAAAGAGTGATAAAAAAGAGAGAGGGGAAAAGTAAGAGAGAAAAGAAAAAGAAAAGAGAGAGAAAATAAGAAACGGTGGGAAAAGAGCAATGGCAAAATGATAAGTTAGGATTTTAACATGTTTTATGCCCCTACTTGCCTATGCTTTGATCATATATTGTTATAAAATAGTCCTAAAAGTCTCACAAGTTGTGCTTGATTGCAAGTTTGGTCGACAAAGTGACAAAATGTCAAAGATCGGCTCAAAAAGGAGTGAAACCTGCACAAGTATCAAAGACCAAGAAATTTAAGAAAAGAAGGCCTAGTACGGGCCGCGCAAAGTGGAATGCGGCTGCACTAAGTGGTTCAGAGAGTTGGTGAATCAGGCTAGAAGAAGCGCGGCCGCGGTACACATCTCGCGGTCCGCGGTGAAGGCTCTGCGGCCGCACTACTCTTTTGTGCGGTCCGCGTTCATGAGGTTTAAAGAGATGAAGTTTGCAAAGCCAGTGCCATGCGGTCCGGGGTCGTGGTTGCGCGGACCACGCCAGCTCCCTCCGCGTCCGCGGTCCGTTCTATGCGGTCCGCGGAGTCCAAGTTCAGAGAAGCAGGAGTGAGACTAATGCGGCCGCTGTCCATTTAATGCGGCCAACACTGACCCCGTAGGGGTATTTTTGTCCAGTTTTTCCAGCCTAGTATAAATAGAACATTTTATCATTTTTAGGTAATCAGATACATCAGTGGAAAGTTGCGCTCGTGAGAACATATTTTGTAGTCATTTTTGGCACTTTTGCTTTACATTTATGATAGATTCTTGTAATTTAATTTTAGCAATTAATTAATATGCTTAGTTGTTCATCTATTTCTTCAATTTCTTTATCTAGCATGAGTAGCTAAACCCATTAGCTAGGGTTGTGGCTCAACCCTAGTGTGGGTAATTGATGGGTGTTGCCATCTAGTGTTAGATTGACTATGAGTGTTTGCTATTTGAGTTGATTTTATGTTTTAATCTAGAATTAGTGGTTGCAAACACTGATTCAAGCTTTGTGGGTTTAACTCTTCTTGAGAAAGAGAGTCTATAACCCCAAAATTGACCCAACAAGGAATTGGGATGGACTCATGAGAAATGATAGTCCCAATTAACGGGTTAAACCTCAAGAAAGTAATTACCCTACTTGAGCCCTAGTTGTTTGGTCTAATTTGCCTACCCATTTGGTCTCGAGAAAGTCAATTGGGCAAAGTCACTTTCTCTACCGAGAGGTGTGAGAGTGGGTAAAATTGTGCAATGGTTATAGCATAAGCCCCAATTATGTCAATCGAATCTTAGTAACATCTACCTGTCAATTAGCCACCTAGGTAGTGTCACGGCCCTAGTGCCCTTCTTCCCTTTAGATACAACTTAGCAATATTCTAGTAGCATAATTTAGTGTTAATCGATAGTTTTATAAAAATAGTTATAATTCGAAAACCCAAAAATATTTGAAGTGACATTAGGAGTACAAAAACATCTCTAGGATAGACAGACAATCTAACTCCACTACTAGTTCCTTGAGGAATTCGATCCCGACCTTCATATCGGGTAAAAGATATTGCGACCCGCTCTACCTATCTTAGTGTAGCATCGAGTTGGCAGTGATCACCTTTTTTGGCGCTGTTGCCGGAGAGTGGTGTGTCGCAGGTTGGGGGTGTTGATCGGACTAGGAATTCCGCTGTTTGGGAGGATAGATTCGTCAGCCAGGTGGTGTTCCACAAGTTTAGGTAATGGTGGCTGACACGAAAATTGATTCTTGAGAGGAGTTTCATTGACAGAGACCTCCTACCCCTACACCCCAATGTACATAGACAGTTTTAGGTTCGGGTGGGTTGGGAGTTCTTTAAAGATAATTGTGTGAAGGCGAATGAGCATATGGTCAAGGAGTTCTATAGCAATGTGTCCCACATCTTGAAGGTCACTAAGGTGACCAAAGTGAGAAACAAAAATGTGGTATTTACCAGGAAGGCACTAAATGAATACCTGGGGTTCAATGATAAAGATGAGTCCCTTTACAATGAAAAGTTGGCAATGGGCGAGGAGGTTCGTCCGTGGTTAGCTTCATACCTGGCAATCCTGGGTACGGTTCCAGAGTGGTTGCAAGCAGGGGCCAAAATACTTCGGAGAACTTTCAACTTTGAGGCTAGAGGGTGGTTGACTTTTGTGTGCAGTCGGCTCGACCCCACTGTCCATGATCAGACTATTCCACTTGTCCGGGCTATTCCTGTTGCTTTTATTATGGCAGGATATTCTATCAACGTGGGCAATGTGATGTCCCGTGTCATTTCTGCAGTAGGGGTTGAGCATGACCTGAACTACCCTTTTCCCAACACCCTCACTAAGTATTTTCGGGACCTAGAGGTGGAGAAGAGACCTTTTGACGTAAAGGTCAAACCTGTGGCTCCGATTTCATGGTACAGTTTGAAGGGGTCAGACAACCCCAAAGACAAAAATTACTAGCCGCCTGCTTCTTCCCCAACCGGCCAATTTGAAGAGTCAGTTGCACTAGAGCCCTCCACTGAGCCTACTTCCACAGTTGCTGACATGCCTCCCAGACCTTCCACTCCTGCTGGTCCCTCGACTTCAGCTGGCCCGGGGATTCCATCTTCCCGGGCCCATCCTATCACCGCCCACCAGCTAATCCAAACACTTCATAGCTTGAACAACTGGATGGCGACTGCTTCATCCAAGTTGTCCACCTTGACTTCTACCATTGCGGCTCAGTCGGCAACACAGCCAGTGCAGGTGCCCCAATCTATCGAGGATTCACTTAAGGAGATTCTTGCCAACCAGCAAAAGATCCTCGATTCTCAGGCTGCCTTGGCTAAGGTAGTGGATTCACATGGCAAGGCCCTGAAGGAGCTTTCTAGGGAGCACAAGAAGCTGCGCAAAACATGGGCTTCCAAGGAGTATGTGAAGGCTCTGAGGGAGGATGTTGACAAACTGAAGGCAGACCAACTATCTTTAGACTTGCTATTTGAGGATCCAACCTCAGCAGCAACACCAGTAGCAGAGCCACAACAGGAGTAGACACAAAGGCTTCCAAAGAAGAAGATGAATCTCCCTAGTGCATATGAGGCGATCATCTAGTTGGCGGACCCACCGTAGGTTTCCCCCAGTCAGCCACATGATGTTCCAGATATTCAGCCCATACAGGTCTAGGCCCCAGTCCCAGCAGCTGAGCAGCAGGAGACCGAGAACCAGTCTGAGGTTCCCGTACATACAGAGGACCAAGGGACCACTCATGTTTCCATGCAGGCAGACGAGGCTTAGGGAGCTCCTATATCCTTTCCTTTTGATTTCTTCATGCTTATTTGTGTAGTTGGCATTGGGGACAATGCCAGATTTTATTTGTGGGGGTGCGCCCTACTTTTTATCCGGATGATTGTATATATTAGTTGACTTAGTTTATGTTTCTGTTGATTTTTTTTATTTGGTTTGTATATAACTTTACATTTAGTTACTTTTATTGCACTTTTTATCTTCTCTTTGGTCTGTATATAAAGTTACATTTTTCTATATATATTCATCCCCGTTGTATATTCTAATCCCCTATTGTAAATATTCATTCTATTTTCTATTTTCGTACAAATTTTTCATTCTTAGCTTAGTAGATAGGCTCGCAGCCTTTTTGTTTCAGTTTTTGTGCTTTCAAATAAACCCTTGGTTTTCTTAATGCCACGGTTCTTTCCAAGAGTGGAGTATTGCGCGAAGCGGGTGGCTCTTCCCGATAATGGATGGCGTGACAACCTTCTTAAGGGTTTGAGTCCATGTTTTATTTTTCTCTCATTTTTAGTAGTTTATAGTTAAGGGTACCTCAAGAAAAGCTTCACTTGGGCCTAACACATTTGCCTTTGATCCCATGGTCAAAGACAAGGGGTTGTTTTTAGGATGGTGAAAGTAGTGACCTTGAGACTCTTGTTTTGACCAAACAAACATCATATGGTCTTTTGGGACTATTGTGTACTCAATCGTGTCTAAGGTTGTTGTGGGTCCCCGACTCTATGTCTTTAGCAATCCTTGAGTGTGTGTGGTGAGAAATCGAATTGCGAGTCCAAGTCCCTAGCCAATGGTCTAAAACTTGCCCTGAATGTTTGTTGAGGCGAAATTTTGAGTAAATTCGATTTAAGAAGTTATTATAGTCTCTCCTTGATCCAAACAATAGTCGAACAATTCTATAGCCTACCAATGATATAATCCTTAGCTAACCCTTTTGAGCCTTAACCCTTTTTCTTTCAAGAACCAATGCTACAAACCTATACCGTTCTAAATTATACCCTCCCTTGGCACCCAAATCGTCCCTTAAGTAATGGCAAAAGTCTAAGTTTGGGGGGAGAGACAAGAAAGGAAACAAAGTGATAAAAGGAACAAAAGCAAAAGGAAAGGAAGGCGATGAAAAAGAAAGAAAAGAAAAAGACAAAAAGAAAGCCCAATGTGCAAAGAATAAAACGGGATTCAAGAAAAACAAAACTGAAAAAGGTGTGGAAAAAAAAGTAGAAAAAGGAAAAATGCTTGGAATTGCATAATAAAGAGTGAACAACTTTTCCTACACTGAACCAAAAGCCTTCACATTGACTCCACAAAGCCCTATATGATCTTGAGTTGGATGACGCTCGCATTAGTGGATACTTACATGAGGGTCAAGCATATGGTACTTAGAGCCGGACTTGTTACCTTTCCTTGATAAAGAGACGAGTGACTTCCCATTAACCTTGGTTTGCATGCTTATACTCTAAAAGTTGAGGTTTGCTTAGGGAGAGTTGAGGATGTATGAGTTTGGGGTCCACAGCGACCAAAGTAATTGAGAGAGTTCTTTGATGTAATGAGTCAATTCTGGATGCTCTTGTGTCACACTTGATCCATAGTTTTTCAAAGTTTAAATTTTGTTAATGATCCATTCGTATTGAGGGCAATTGTTAGTCTCAATTGATGCTTGTTGAGGTTACTTTGGGACAACTGGAATTACTTGGATTTTCCTTTAAGGGATGGGTTTTATTTTGTTTGCTTGAGGACAAGCAAAGGTTTAAGTTTTGGGGAGTTGATAAGTTAGGATTTTAACATGTTTTATGCCCCTACTTGCCTATGCTTTGAACATATATTGTTACAAAATAGTCCTAAAAGGCTCACAAGTTGTGCTTGATCGCATGTTTGATCGATAAAGTGATGAAATGTCAAAGATCGGCTTAAAAAGGAGTGAAACTTGCTCAAGTATCAAAGACCAAGAAATTTAAGAAAAGAAGGCCTAGTGCGGACCGCGCAAAGTGGAATGCGGCCACACTAGGTGGTTCAGAGAGTTGGTGAATCAGACTAGAAGAAGCACGGTCACGGTACACATCTCACGGTCCGCGGTGAAGGCTCCGCGACCGCACTACTCTTTTGTGCGGTCTGTGGTCATGAGGTTCAGAGAGATGAAGTTTGCAAAGCTAGTGCCATGTGGTCCGCGGTCATGGTTGCGCGGACCGCGCCAGCTCCCTCCACGGCCACGATCTTTTCTACGCGGTCCGCGAAGTACAAGTTCAGAGAAGCAGGAGTAAGCCCAATGTGGCCACGGTCCATTTAATGCGGCCCACACTGACCCCGCAGTGGTATTTTTGTCGAGCTTTTCCAGCCTAGTATAAATAGAATATTTTATCATTTTTTAGGTAATCAGATACATCAGTGGAAAGCTGCGCTTGTGAGAACATATTTTGTAGCCATTTTTGGCACTTTTGCTTTACATTTACGATAGATTCTTGTAATTTATTTTTAGCAATTAATTAATATGCTTATTTCTTCATCTATTTCTTCAATTTCTTTATCTAGCATGAGTAGCTAAACCCATTAGCTAGGGTTGTGGCTCAACCCTAGTGTGGGTAATTGATGGGTGTTGCCATCTAGTGTTAGAGTGACTATGGGTGTTTGCTATTTGGGTTGATTTTATGTTTTAATCTAGAATTGGTGGTTGCAAACACTGATTCAAGCTTTGTGGGTTTAACTCTTCTTGAGAAAGAGAGTCTATTACCCCAAAATTGACCCAACAAGGAATTGGGATGAACTCATGAGAAATGATAGTCTCAATTAACGGGTTAAACCTCGAGAGAGTAATTACCCTACTTGAACCCTAGTTGTTTGGTCTAATGTGCCTACCTATTTGGTCGCGAGAGAGTCACTTGGGCAAAGTCACTTTCTCTACCAAGAGGTGTGAGAGTGGGTAAAATTGTGCAACGGTTATAGCATAAGCCCAAATTATGTCAATCGAACCTTAGTAACATCTACCCATCAATTAGCCACCTAGGTAGTATCACGACCCTAGTGCCCTTCTTCCCATTAGATGCAACTTAGCAATATTCTCGTAGCATAATTTAGTGTTAATCGATAGTTTTATAAAAATAGTTATAATTTGAAAACCCAAAAATATTTGAAGTGACATTAGGAGTACAAACACATCTCTAGGATAGACATACAATCTAACTCCACTACTAGTTCCCTGAGGAATTCGATCCCGACCCTCATATCGGGTAAAAGCTATTGCGACCCGCTCTACCTATCTTAGTGTAGTGTCGAGTTGGCAATGATCACAAAACAAGAGAGAGAAGTATGAGAGAATAAAAACAAAGAAAGAGCAAAGGCAAGAATGAAAAGATAAAAAAGAGAGAAAAAAGGAAGATGCAAATAGAAATAAGGAAAAGTCGGGATGACGCAAGCAACCGATCAAATGCATAATAGAAACGGTTAACTGCTTAGTTGCATTCATTCCCCAAATGTGCGGTTGCCTATCTGTTAAACCCTAATCGCTAACAAGTTTGCTGTTGTCGTCAAGTACCAGGTAGGTGGTTAGTTTGTGTGGCATTCTGGCAATTCACCCATACAACACCCGTTCCAAAAACAAATTGATCATGGCCAATAAGGAACTTGAGGCTAGTATTGTCGATCCGTCAAAAAAGGTGGAAGAATCGGAGGTTAATCTGAAAGATGAGTTGTATAAGCTGAAACAGCAGATGACTGAAATGTACCAAGCATGGGCAAAAGGGCACCCACTTCCAGTTTACCCCGCCAACCCTGCTTTTATCCCGCCATTGGCTCAGCCCTAGGAACCTCCCACTGTGACCTCATATCCGGCCTTTCCCCTCTACCAACAATGCTATGGAACCACTTCCCATACATCACAAGCTCCACCACCCGAATAAGTCCCATACCTTCCTCCACTAGACACTCCTATTTTTGTGGCACCCCCACCTGCTGCATTACACTGATCCTCCAATGAGCCTCTGTTCCAGACTCACGACAACCAGTATTACCCCTCGGAGCCCACTTTCAAGGTTCCAGAACCCTATTCCTACACTCCTCATTTTGACGTCTCTGTGGAAACCAAAAAACCATCTAAAAATCCCGAACAGGAGGAGATGTTCAGGAAAGTTAAAAGCCTGGAACAGTCATTTAGAGACATGCGGGGGTTGGGAGGTCAAGTAAGTGTGGCCTACAAAGACCTATGTCTGTTTCCAGATATGCAATTGACGGCAGGGTTTAAGATGCCCTAGTTTGATTTGTATGATGGGCACGGTAATCCAGTGGCACATTTGAGAGGTTTTTGTAGAAAAATGAGGGGAGATGGCGGGAAAGACGAGCTGTTAATGGCGTATTTCAGTCAAAGTCTAAGTGGATCAGCGCTGGAATGGTATACTCGGCAGGATCACGGAAGATGGTACACATGAGATGCTCAAGCCCAGGCATTTGCTTGTCACTTCTAGTACAATCTCGAAATAATTTCGGATCGTTTGTCTTTGATGAAACTTGAGAAAAAGCACAATAAAAGTTTCAGGGAGTATAGTTTTAGGTGGAGAGAGCAGGCAGCAAGGGTTGACCCTCCAATAAAAGAAAGTGAAATGGTGGATTATTTTCTTTAGGCCTTAGAACCTACTTATTACGGTCATCTGGTATCAGCTATAGGCAAGTCCGTCAACGAAGTGGTAAAGATGGGTGGTATGGTAGAAGAAGGGCTCAAGACAAACAAAATCATGAGCTATTCGGCTATTAAGGCAACCACCCAGGCCATTCAAAGTGTAACTGAGGGTAATTGGAAAGAAGAAGAAAGAGGATATAGCAATGATCGATTCAGGAGCTTGGTTCGAACCCAGGGGTTCACCTCACCACTATCATCAGCCTTGACCCCACCACAAAACCTACCCTCATACCCCATATAGCCCACCACAACACTACTACCCATCACCAGACCCCCATTTTTCCATCCACCATGCCCAAACATATACCCAACCTCCTTCCCACGCGCAATGGCATGCGCCAACCCCACAGAATACCTACCCAGCTCCACAAAATGTCTATCCACCGCCAAGAGCCTACCAAAATCCCCCTTGAACATGTTTCTGGCCTAATCAAGCATTCATGAATGAGAGGTTACAGAAGAAGAAAACCTTCACTCTATTGGGAGAATCCTATACTAGTTTATTCCATAGGCTGAGACAATTGGGTATGCTGAATCCGATTGAGTCAAAACTGTCAAATCCTCCTCCGAGAAATCTTGATCACTCCGTGAGTTGCAAATATTGTTCTGGTGCTCCGGGGAACGACACAGAGAAATGCTGGCAATTGAAAATAGTTATTCCAGAGCTTATTGATACCCATCAGATAGAGGTCCAAGCTCCAAAGGCGCCCAATATCAATCAGAATCTGTTGCTGGCCCATCATGAGACAAATATGATCGATATAGTGCATAGGGGAGGGGAGCCCAAGAAGTCTTCACAGACCGTCATGATGATTCGGTCCAGTGAGGTCAGGCCGACTAAAAAGTCAACAAGTGAGGAGTCAGTGATCAAGTTGAAGGTAACATACAGTAAACCATCTGTGGTAGTCGAGAAGGGGTCCTCAAATGGGGTTGCAATGAAACAAGAAAAAGCAAAAGTGGTTGTGCCGGGAGTGGAGAACAAGCCTGTTGTAATTATGGAGGGTTCTATCACAGATCCTGTCATTATCAAGCCGGTAACTCAATTACCGATAGTCAACAACAAGGCAATCCCGTGGAATTATGAACGAGTGACAATGACTTACAAGGGAAAAGAGGTTAAAGAAGACGTTTGTGATACCCATGGTTTGACGCGATCGGGGAGATGCTTTACCCCCGAAGAGTTGAGAAAAGCTAAGATCTCCAAAGATAACCTGGTGCTAGTGAAGAAAGTTGTGACCGAGGAAGAAACAGAGGAATTCTTGAGAAAAATGAAAGTGCAGGACTATTCCATTGTGGAGTAGTTGAGGAAGACACCAGCTCAGATTTCACTATTGTCATTATTGATCCATTCAGATGAGCATCGTTGGGCTTTGATGAAGATCCTGAATGAGGCCCACGTTCCTGATAAAATCTCAGTAAACCACTTGGAGAAGATAACTAACAAGATATTTGAGGTAAATAGAATCACTTTTTCTGATGATGAGTTGCTCGTGGAGGGTACTGAGCACAATAGAGCCCTCTATCTTACGGTGAAATACGAAGATTCTGTGGTTAATCGGGTACTGGTCGACAATAGTTCTAGTGCGAATATTTGCCCTCTCTCCACTCTGAACAAGTTGAAGGTGGATGATGAAAGAATTCATAAGAATAGTATTTGCATTTAGGGATTCGACGGTGGGGGGAAAGATTCAGTCGGGGACATAGTGCTTGAGCTTACAATAGGGCCAGTTGAATTTACCATAGAGTTTCAGGTGCTCGATGTGGCTGTTTCTTACAATCTGTTGTTAGGTCGACCTTGGATTCATGCTGCCAAAGCGGTCCCGTCTACTCTGCATCAAATGGTCAAGTTTGAATTGGATAGACAGGAAATTGTTGTGCACGACGAAGATAATTTGTGTGTTCCCAGTGATGCCATTATTCCATTCATAGAGTTTGAAGACGACAAGGGCCATGGGTTTATTAGGTTTTTGACAAAGTATCGGAACAGAAAATTCTAGAAGGGAAGTGCGTTCCAACTCCGAGGGTAGCTGCTGCATCAGTCATGGTAGCTGTTGAAATGTTGAAAAATGCTTTTGTACCTGGCAAGGGTTTGGGTGCATCTTTACAAGGTATCGTACAACCGATGTCTCTCCCCAAAAACATGGATACATTTGGTTTGGGGTTCAAGCCCACAGTTGCGGACGTGAAAAGAGCCAGGAAGTTGAAACAGAGGGCATGGGTCCTCCCAAAGCCCATCCCACGCCTCTCCAGATCATTTGTCAGGCCTGGCACCAAGAAACGCCCAGTAACAATAGTTCCCAGTTCTGTGGTTGGTCCTGATAAAGAAATGATTGAAAGGTTCAAGAAGTTATTCAATGATGTGAACATGGTGGAAGCTGGAGAGGGTTCTAGCAAGGCAGATGTGCAATTTGTTGGGCCTAATGCAAAGATTAACAATTGGGAAACTACTCATCTTCCTACTCGGAGGGAGTTTTGGTAGTTTGCTTTCATTTTCTTTCAGTTTATCTGGATTATTCCAGGGTTGTAATTCAGATTCTATGTTTCGTCCGTTTGGATGTATAAACCTTGTTATCTATAATTTCAATGAAATGTAATTTCCCTTTTTCTTCCTTCCTGATTGTTTTATTTTTGTTTTTCTTTTCTTCCTTGTACAGTTCTTTTTATGCTAGTTTCAATGGCATGACATGTATGAGGAATCTCCGGCCCAGTCTTAAAAGCCAATCTAATTCTGAAATAGTAATTCAAGAAATAGAGTGTGATGATAAATCGGAATATGATGAGGATGAGGCCTTTGAAGAGATTAGTAAAGAATTAAGCCATTTTGAAGAAAAACCCAAGCCTAACCTGAGTGATACATAAGCAATCAATTTAGGGGACCCAGATAATATCAGAGAAACTAAGCTAAGTGTCCATCTTGAACCTCAACTCAGGGAGGAGATAATTAAAGCATTGTTTGAGTACAAAGATATTTTTGCATGGTCATATGACGACATGCCGAGTTTAAGCACCGACTTGGTGGTTCACAAATTGCCCACTGACCCGGAATTTCCTCCCGTCAAATAGAAGTTAAGGAAGTTTAAAACAGACATGAGTGTAAAGATTAAGGAGGAAGTCACAAAGCAGTTTGAGGCAAAAGTCATTCGAGTCACGCGGTATCCCACTTGGTTAGACAATATTGTGCCTGTACCAAAGAAGGATGGTAAGACCAGGGTGTGTGTTGATTATCGGGATCTCAACAAGGCAATCCTAAAGGATAACTTCCCGTTGCCAAATATCCACATTTTGATTGATAATTGTTCCAAACATGAGATTGGGTCTTTCGTGGATTGCTATGTGGGCTAACATCAGATTCTAATGGATGAGGAAGATGCAGAAAAGACGGCATTCATCACGCCATGGGGAACATACTGCTACAGGGTCATGCCTTTCAGTTTGAAAAATGATGGAGCAACTTACATGAGGGCAATGGCGACCATATTCCACGACATGATACACAAGGAGATTGAGGTTTATGTGGATGATGTGATCATAAAGTCTAGAAAGCAGTCTGACCATGTCAGGGATTTGAGAAAGTTCTTCCAAAGGCTTCGCAGGTACAATCTTAAGCTCAATCCTGCAAAATGCACATTCGGTGTGACATGTGAAAAATTGTTGGGATTCATAGTCAGCCGCCGAGGTATTAAATTGGACCCATCAAAGATTAAAGCTATCCAGGAACTGCCACCTCCAAGGAACAAGAGTGAAATGATGAGTCTATTAGGGAGGTTGAACTACATCAACAGGTTTATTGCTCAGCTTACGACAACCTGTGAGCCTATCTTCAAGCTGCTGAAGAAAGATGTTGCGATCAAGTGGACAGACGAGTGTCAAGAAGCATTTGATAAGATACATGGGTATTTGTCAAACCCACCTATGTTGGTGCCACCAGAACCGGGGAGACCTTTGATTTTGTATTTGACGGTTTTGGATAATTTGTTTGGTTGCGTGTTGGGTCAGCATGATATCACTGGCAGGAAATAGCAAGCCATCTATTATCTCAGCAAGAAGTTCACATCTTACGAGGTTAAGTACACTTACCTGGAAAGGACATGTTGCGCCCTAACATGGGTGGCACAGAAGCTAAAGCATTATTTGTCATCTTACACTACTTACCTCATCTCTCATTTGGATCCATTAAATTATATCTTTCAGAAGCCCATGCCCACAGGGAGGCTCGCAAAGTGGCAGATTTTGCTCACAGAATTTGACATCGTTTATGTGACCTGGACTGCGATGAAAGCCCAGGCATTGGCCGACCATTTGGTTGAGAACCTAGTGGATAAAGAATATGAGCCTTTGAAGACTTACTTCCCTAATTAAGAGGTAATGAACATTGATGATTTGGAACAAGTTGAGGAGCCAGGTTGGAAACTCTTCTTTAATGGAGCTGCTAATATGAAAGGCGTTGGGATAGGAGTTGTACTGATTTCTGAAAGAGGACATCACTACCCTGTTACGACTCAGCTTCATTTTTACTGTACTAACAACATGGCTGAGTACGAGGCGTGCATTTTGGGTTTGAGGTTAGCTGCAGACATGGGTGTCCAGGAAGTCTTGGTGTTGGGAGACTCGGACCTTGTGGTATACCAGATCTAAGGGGAATGAGAAACACGAGATTTGAAACTGATACTGTACCGGCAATGTTTGCATGATCTTTGTCAACGGTTTTGATCAGTAGAGTTCAAGCATATTCCAAGGATACATAATGAGGTTGCTGATGCTTTGGCTTCCTTGGCGTCAATGTTACATCACCCGAATAAGGCTTATGTTGACCCGTTGCATATTCAGGTCCATGATCAACATGTTTACTGTAATGTGATAGAAGAAGAACTTGATGGTGAGCCTTAGTTTCACGATATCAAGGAATATATCAGGATGAGGGTGTATCCGATACAAGCCACAGGTGATCAAAAGAGAACAATTCGTTGGTTGGCGAGCAGATCTTTCTTCAGCGGAGGGGTTTTGTACAAAAGGTCTCCGGATCTTGGATTATTGAGATGCATAGATGCTAGACAGACCACAACTATCATGACCGAGGTACATTCTGGAGTCTGTGGACCGCATATGAGTGGGTACGTGCTGGCAAAGAAGATTCTCCGAGCAGGTTATTATTGGCTCACTATGGAGCGAGATTGTATTAATTTCGTGTGCAAGTGTTATCAGTGCCAAGTGCACGGAGATTTGATTCATTCTCCACCATCTGAATTGCATACAATGTCTGCAGCGTGGCCTTTTGTTGCGTGGGTCATGAATGTCATTGGGCCAATTGTGCCATCAGCATCAAATGGGCACAGGTTCATTCTAGTGGCCATCGACTATTTCACCAAGTGGGTAGAGGCTAAAACGTTCAAGTCTGTAACCAAGAAAGCGGTGGTTGATTTTGTGCATTCAAATATCATTTGTCGGTTTGGGATACCAAAGGTGATCATTACAGACAATGGGGCTAATCTCAATAGTCATCTGATGAAAGAGGTATGTCAGCAGTTCAAGATTACAAATCACAATTCCACCCCTTACCGCCCCAAGGCAAATGGAGCAGTTGAAGCGGCCAACAAGAATATAAAGAAGATACTTTGGAAAATGGTGGAGGGTTCTAAATAGTGGCATGAAAAGCTGCCTTTTGCATTGCTGGGTTATCGCACTACTATTTGTACTTTAGTAGGGGTGACTCCTTATTTGCTGGTGTACGACACCGAAGTAGTGATACTCGCAGAAGTGGAAATCCCATCCCTTCAAATTGTCGCGGAAGCTGAAATCGATAATGTTGAGTGGGTCAAAACCCGCCTGGATCAATTGAGTTTGATCGATGAGAAAAGATTGACAGTTGTGTGTCATGGCCAATTGTATCAACAGAGAATGGCAAGAGCATATAATAAGAAGGTGCGTCCATGGAAGTTTGAAGTAGGCCAGCAAGTGTTGAGACGTATCCTTCCACATCAGGCTAAGGCCAAAGGCAAGTTTGCTCCAAACTGGCAGGGGCCGTTCATCATAACTAGAGTATTGTCAAATGGTGCTTTGTATTTAATAGATATAGAAGGCAAGTGTGTATAAATGGCCATCAATTCCGATGCGGTCAAGAGATACTATGTATGATTTTCTTTGGTTAAATTGTATTTGTTTGTACTTGGCATATTTTGAAGATATGAATGACGAATGCATTTTGTTCTGTTATCTAAACACTTTATCCTTTGTTACCCCCTTTGAGCCTTATTTATTTTCTTTCATATCCCTCTTTTGGAATCAGTAGCAGAGATCAGAAACACAAGCGTGAAAGATAAGTAAAAGAAAAAAAAGAAAAAAGAAGAAGAAAAGGAAAATAGAAAAAGAAAAAAAACCAATAAAACAACAAAAAGAAAAGGAAAGAAAAAGAGAGAAAGAAAAGAAAGAGATAAGAGAAAATCACAACAACAAAGCAATTTCTATGACATGAACTACGTTCGACCTAATTCCTTTTAAAGATACGTAGGCAGTCTCACGGTTCGGTCCCATCAAAACAAAAATCCAAAAGTCCCCAAGCAAAGAAACTGGGGCAGAAGTTGTGGTTGTAGTAAGAAATTTGATTCTGAAAGTTGTAATTTTGAACCCATTTGAATTGTTTTGAGCCTTTTGACACCCTTTGTTTCTAACCTTATCCAAAAGCCCACGTTACGGTCCAAAGAAAGACCTCCTGATCAGCTTCGAGAGATGCCAAGTCGAGCAAGTAGAAGTGATTCATATCAGGGGCAACACTCTGGTCCAAGCACGAAAATGAAAAATGAGAGAGTCTTATTGGTGAAAACCCTCACGGGCATCGTAAGGCGACGAGAGCTGAGAGAAATAAAAAATGAGAGAGTCTTATTGGTGAAAACCCTCACGGGCACAGTAAGGCAACGAGAGCTGAGAGAAATAAAAAATGAGAGAGTCTTGTTGGTGAAAACCTTCACGGGCACCTTGAGGCGAAAGTGAGTTGAGAGATGAACAAATGAGAGAGGTCTATTGGTAAAAACCCTTCAGGGCACCGCAGGTCGAACAAGGTCAAGGTTTTGGCAAAGAAATTAGGTTTAGAAGGTCTCGGGGCACAAAGTACAACAACTGAAAGTTGATTGGTTGGACAGATTGGGCCGATTAATCTGAAATGCATGTCATGATCATTGGTGCCAGCTGCTCCACTCAAATAAGTCTCTTTTCTTTTTCCCCTTCAGATAGTCTTCCCGTTTTGGATTTTTCTTATCCTTAGCTCTGAAAGTCATTGCATTTCATTTCTTTTGGGTTTATTTCTCTAAGATGTTCCCAATGTCAATTCTGTTTAAGCAAATAAGAAGGAATTACAAAGCTTACTACCAACTTCCAAAGTTGCACAAGGCATAGGGCGTTCAATGCATTGCTAAAGATAGTATGATGTGAAGTGGGATAAAAGGTCAGTAGAAGTTCCATCGGTAAAATGGTTTGGTAATTTTGTGGGAAATGCAGAGGTTCAAACAGATGGGTCAGAGATGTTACACAACGGTTTGGGTATAGAACACTCGGGTCATCCAAAGTCACGGAGGTTTGAAAGTCAGTCGGGAAGTCAAGCGGTTCTTGGCCAGTTCAGGGGAAGTCAGTCAAAACAAAGAACCAGCGGGGAGACCACTTTCAGCAAGAATGCCACAGACTAACCACCACATTTTAAATTGACAAGATTTTTCTTTGATTGAAACATGGGCATAAAGTTTCGATTGTTTCGGAGAAACCCTCCGTAGGGGAAAAGCAAGCACCAGACAGGTTTGACTTTTGATTCTGAGGACCCTCCTGGAAAATGTGACCTAGTTTAAAATTTAAAACAATCCTGAATAGCAAAATCTAGTATAAATATATCCCAAAGGAATATAAGTTGGCTTAAAAGTTTGCATGTTTGAAATATAATCCAATTAGGAGTTTACAGGACCCTCCTAAATAATGGGACCTAGCTTTAAGATTTCCATTAGATAACAAGCTTAGTGTAAGCTCTGTTGTAGGGTAGTGTAATTCAGCCATAAAAATTGTCACTTTTAAGATAATACTTGTTTTTTGATTTTCAGGACCCTCCTGGATAATGGGGTGTAGTTTAAGACCCTCTTAGATAACAAGATTTAGTGGAAGTCACACCTTTAGAAAACATAATTCAGCTTTTAAAACTGTCATTTAACTAGGAGTTGTCAAGACCCTCCTGGATAGTGGGATTTAGCTTTCAAATTCTTAGTAATATTCGGTAACATGATTCAGTTTAACACTCATATATGTGCCCAGCTACCAAACTAGGGCAGAAAATTTTCTTTGTTTTGTCTATTTTGTTGAAATCAGGTACCCACTTGGAGAAGAGGGAGAAGCAGTTCGAGTTCAGCAGTCAGGCGCCCACCTGGAGAGCACGGAAATACAATTCAAGTTCAGTAGTCCGGTGCCCACCTGGAGAGCATGGGAATAAAATTCAAGTTCAGTAGTCAGACATCCACCTGGAGAGCACGGGAATATAATTCAAGTTCACCAGTCAGGCGCCCACCTGGAGAGCACGGGAATACAATTCAAGTTCGGCAATCAGGAGCCCAACTGGAGAGCACGGGAATACAATTCAAGTTCAGCAGTTAGGCGCCCACCTGGAGATCACGGGAATACAATTCAAGTTCAGCAGTCAGGAGCCCACCTGGAGAGCACGAGAATACAATTCAAGTTCAACCGTCAGGCGTCCACCTGGAGAAAGGGAAAGCATCTCAAAATACAGTTCAAGTTCAGCAGTCAGGCGTCCACCTAGAGAAAAGGAAAAACATCTCAGATTACAACTCAAGTCGGCAACAAATCAACAAGGCAACAAGAACCGCAAGATCAAGTTTGAAGATATAGATAGGATTCTTGTAATGCATAGATCATAGCTTATTCTAGCTTCATTTATTTTAACATGGTGTAATAATGGGTTCAGTAAGCAGTAGCAGCAGCAACAACAACAGTGAAATCAGAGCTTCATGGTAGTCCCAGCTACCAAAACTTCCCAAACTACACTGACCTGATTCCTTTACAGCCAAGGATATGTAGGCAGCCTCGGAAGCAGGGTGCAGTCAAATTTTTCAGAAAATGCTTCCCACGGAGTATTCGAACGGGCAAAAATCGCTCGTATTCACTCACTTTATCTTTGCACAAAAACTCTTCGTGTTTCCGAGCAAAGAGGGGCAGCTGTGAGCACATGATTTTTGCCCTATATGAATTACTCCCACAAATTCAAAACAAAATAATTTCTTCATTGTTTGCAATACTGTGGATTTTTGTGGCATTTTTCTATCAAAGTGTTTGCATTGGTCTGTGATATTTACTTTATTTAGTTAATAAAAATACAAAAAATATATTGCATGTCCATTTAGTATTTAACTTTGCCTTTTTAAGAATTCATTAGTAATTAGTTGTTTTATAAAATGGGAAAATCACAAAAAAATAGTTTAATTTGCACTTTTAATCTTAATTTTGATTTTTTAGTAGTTTTTTTTTAATTTGGTTTTGTTTTTAATTGTGACAATTATTATTTAGGTTAATTGGTGTTTTTGATAGGGTAATTAGGTTTTAGGATTTAATTTAGATTTTAATTTAATTTTGAAAAAAGAAGAAGAAAAAGAATTGTTGGAAAAATTGATTTGAAATTGGAAAAGATGAAAGGCAAAGAATAAGAGGTCAGTTGGGCCATGTTTAATTAAAAAATTCTCAGGCCCAAATCCTTTCCTCTCTGAAACCCGCTCCAGTTTGGCCATAACCCGGTCTAGCCCCATCCCAACCTAAACGACGTAGTTTGGTAATTGTCAATACTGGTCGTTCATCTCCATCTATCTAATGGTTAGGAACTAAAGACCTAATTCCCTAATATCTGTCCGAAAATCTTAGAGACGAGTCAGCTTCCCCGTCTCCCATCTCTCTTATATCTCTCAACCCTAATCAGCCCTAGGTTCCGCCATTTTCACAAAGCAAAGGAGCTCCATTCTCCACCAAAATCCGGCTCTACAACCTTCCTTCACCCCCGAACCTTACTATATCACCATAATTATTCAAATCATCACCAAACGGAGCCAAGTCTGGATCTGAAAGGGGAGAAGAGGAAACGAATTTTCCAGTTTTGATAAGAGGTTTGGAGTCGAAACTGGTCTTGCTCATCCGTTCTTGACAAGAACGCATGATTGAGACTAATTTTGGCTCAAAATCAAGAAGTCCGAAGTCTTTCAAACTATGTTCATTTGCGTCTGTTGTTAGGTACCCTCGTTCGTCTCCTTTTCTCCGTTCTTTTGTTCTTCATTCCATCTTCTTCCGTTCATCTTTTCTGTTCCTTGTTATTGTTCATTTGTTGAAGCAATTTCTGTTGGCATGATTAAAGTAAGAGCATGTTAGTTGCATTTATTTAATTCTCATATTTAATGTTAGGTAGTTCTTTTTCTTTTTTTGTTGTTTCTGATTTCAGTTCGAAACTGGGTGGGTTTATTGTGAATTACTGAATTGGGTTGGGTTCCTGTTAAAATTGAAAGCCCAAAGAGAAGGGAAGTCAGTCCGGGTCGCAAGCCTAGGTTTGAGGCTGAATCTTGGGTCAACTTGACCCATATGGTATGGCGCAGTAAAAACAAGGGAATTGGAGGGTAATTTGGGTAGTGTAGGTGAAGAATCTTTTGTTAACTAACTAGGAAGCTTCCTAGAAGCTGGGGTGGGGGTTGTTGTGATAATCTGATAATTACATTAAGGGTAGTTCAGCAAAAAGGAAAATTAGCTAAGGATTAAGTAGCAAAAAACAAAATTGAGAAAGGATTGAAGGTCCAAAACTGAACATTTCTAGGCTGCCCTACTTCCCTTGCCTTTAAAGGCACATTTTCTTGCCTTTCAAGGCAGAAATAGAGAACTGGAGAGCTAAAAATACAGAAAAACAAAGACGGCTGCAATTTCACTGTGTTATTGAATTCCTTTTCTGAATATTTTTTAGATTTGCAAAGAACAATTTCTGGTCGATTAGTGATTAAAAACGGATTGAGTTTGGTTTTGTTTCAAAAGAGTTTGGAGTCTGCTGTGGTTACTGCTCGATTGAGCTGGGTTTTGGATTGCTCAAATTAATCTTCTGGGTTTACTATTGTGAATTTCTGCTACTGCTCTACTGACCCTTCATTTTCTCTTGATTTTGTCTTATTCATCACCAGGTACATGTCCCTGACCTTCATACAATGTGATATACCTACTGGAGATTGAGAAATAGAAATGGAACTCCTGATGTTTGAATATTATGCCTTTAGTTCATGTCTTAGTTTATTCCTTTTCTTTTGTTTCATGTTCTTTCAAATATTATGTAGTTTAAGAATTAAATACGGTTTTGTTGAGGTAAAAATGGCTTTGAATATGTCAGACTCTATGTAGAATGTGCTGAATAAATCAGTATTTGGATCTTACACTCCCTGATGTGATTTAAGTCAAAATGGGACTGTATTAAGGCTATTTCTCTGTTAATTGATTCATCATTATGAGTCATTTTGGACATGATTGGTTAGTGATAGTCAAAGCTTTGGGGTGTGTTAATTATTGGATAGTGATGGTATTTGGTGATGCACGTCCATTTGTCAATTGTGTTGGTTTTGCACCAGTTTAGACCCGATATTGAGGCTGGAGGTCCTCACTTCTGCTCTTTAAATGTTCTGAGTATTAAGCTTTGGAATATGAGTTCTTTTGTAGAGAAATTGGTCTATCATTATTGCTTGGGGCAGGTTTTCTCAGGCCCAGTGATTCTTTATTCTTTTCCTAAACAGGCTTGACTAGTGACTGCTAAAAATAGAGATAGAAGTTTAATTGAGCAACGTGTATTAATTAGTTAAGGTTCTGAAATGAGTGTTTAGTTTAATCTTGCTTAGCTTTAACCTAACTCAATTAATGTTGTCATGTAATTTAGACTATAGAGTAGCAACATCAACAAAAAAGCGGTTTAATGGTGGAGCCTCGTTTATTAATTGTTGGATTTCCTTAAAAAAACAATTTGGTCTGAAAATTTGAGAGACCACGTTCTGTGCCGTGTGGGGATTCGAAGTGGAGTCCTCTCGTTGGTTGAAGCTGGTCTCGTTCCAATCCAGGCTCCCTCTTGGGCCTAGCTTGGACTAATGCTAATTGGCCACTCCGAATGGCATTACATTTGTAAGCTACTGGGCCTCACGTTGGGCCCAAGTTTTAGCTTCAAACCATTAACTCCTTTTTTTATTTAAATATATTCTGTTAGCTTGAAACATGGTAGAATCCTTGTCCATTAGTGTTTGGGCAATTAAGCTTCTTTAATTAGTGGGGGTGAGCCATACTAGATAACATAAATAGTTCATGGCCCTCCGAGTATAATTTGAATTCCTTCTTAAATTAGAATTGAGGTGCGCCATGCCAAACAAAAATGACAATTGCATGACCCTCATTTAATTAATTTTGATTTAATCCTTAGAACTCGAGGCGTGCCATTTCGCAAATTTTCCATGGCCCTCGCAAAGTTGCAAATGCGTAGTTGCTTTAGGCACGTCATTTTAATAATTTACCTTCCTAAACTCGGGTGCGCATTTATGTGACCCAAATCCAAATTACAACGTTAGATAAAATGTGTTGCGGACTGCGGGTGCATTTATGTGATGCGGTTCGAAATATATTTTAAATAACGTTGTAATCTTCCTAAAAAATGAATAAAGGCGGTTTTAAAATGCACATAGGTTCAAAAGTATTTAAAATCAGATAATAGGCCAATTATAATAGTTGAGCGACCGTGCTAGAACCACGGAATCTGAGAATGCCTAACACCTTCTCCCGAGTTAACAGAATTCCTTACCCAAATTTTTGTGTTCACGGACTGTAAAATAGAGTCAATCTTTTCTCGATTCGGGATTTGAACCGGTGACTTGGGACACCATAAACTATCCCAAGTGGCGACTCTGAATTTAATAAATAAATAATCCTATTTTGATTGTCACTTTAATTGGAAAAAACTCCCTTATACCCCTCTTGCCGAGGTGTAGGTAAAAAGGAGGTGTGACACACATCATTATTTTTGGGTTGATTTTTCATGACATTGAAAGCCCAAGAGACTGGAGAGATTGATGACTAAGTAAGACCGAAATCCTGATGGTTAGGATGTTTATGGGATCGGGACTGCATGCCGTAACATATTTTATTGATTTATGATAGGAGCGGGGTGTACACCGCAACATGTTTTACTGATTTATGCCATGATTGACTTGTTATAGCGCTTGGGCTGAAGGAGACCCTCCAGAGTCTGTACACACCCCCAATGGGTGCAGGTACCTACTAAGTGTTGAGTGTCGAGTGATTGGGAGTACAGAGTGACTGTGAGGACTGAGTGATTGAGACGTCTGAGTGAATTCATACTCTGAGAGTATGCATATGGTTTTATCATTGAGTTGCGTCGCATTTGGCATGCACACTTGACATACAAGCATAGAGATGTATTTTTCCTTATGTTGTATGGTATCACGTCATCATTAACTTCTCACACATATTGACATATAGGCATAGAGATGTATTTTCCTCATGCTATTTGAAAATGAAGCATTTACCGTGGAAAGCTTTTGGGCAAAAATTACAATTTTAAAACTTACTCGTATTTTTGGCAATTTCGGTAAAAGACTTGGGTTTTCACTGATATACTTGAAAAGTGGAACTATTTTCGGGAACTATGAATAAGCTAAGCTTTTTATCTCTAAGTTACTTCTTTTATTACTTTTTTACGTCGTTATGAATTGTTATTGGCTAGTGGGGTTGGACACGACTTTTGTTCCAGATCGTCACCACTTTCAACCGAAGGTTAGGTTTGTTACTTATTGAGTACATAGGGTCAGTTGTACCTATACTAAACTTCTGCAACTTTCATACAGATGTTGGCTACTGATGTTGCTGTGATCGACAAGAGCTAGAATTAAAGACATACCTGCGTTCCGGTTGTAGCTTCCTCTTGATCATGGTAGCCTTAGATTTATAAAAATCTGTTTATGTACGTTTTGAATAGATGATGTATTTATTTCATACCAGCTTTGTAAATTCTAATCTTAGAAGCTCATGATTTGTACTAACAGTCCTTGAGAAATGTATAAGATTCAGATAATTTCATTTACCTAATTGTTTTATTAAATATTATTGGAATTGGATAGTTATTAGTTAGCTTACCTAGTGAATTGGGTTAGGTGCCATCACGACTAATTGGATTTTGGGTCATGACACCTCAAGATCAAAATAGTGAGGCCAATGCCCTTGCAAACTTAGGGTCGTCGGTCGAGGACGACGAGCTCAACTCAGGAGCAGTCGTACAACTCATGAGATCGGTAGTAGAAGAAGGTCACGCCGTAATAAACTTCACAAGCTTAACCTAGGATTGGAAAAATAAATACGTAGAGTATTTGAAGACCGGGAAACCTCCCTCAGATCCAAAATAATCGAGGGGCCTACGTACAAAGGCAGCCCGATTCAGCTTGTCTGAGGATGGAACCTTGTTCAGAAGAATATTCAATGGCCCGCTAGCAATATGTCTGGGACCCGGAGAAATCGAGTACGTTCTGAGGGAAGTTCACAAGAGCAATTGTGGAAACCATTCAGGCGTCGAATCTTTGATTCAATAGGTGACTAGGGTCAACTGTTACTGGATCGACATGGAAAAAGATGCGAAGGCGTTCGTACAAAAATGTGACAAATGCCAAAGATATGCTCTGATGATTCACCAGCCCGAGGAACTACTGCATTCGGTCTTGTCACCATGGCTATTCATGAAGTGGGACATCGTCAGCCTTCTTCCACGGGCACCGGTTAAGGCTCAATTTATCTTATTTATGACTTGACTATTTTTCTAAGTAGAAAAATAGTCTCTTGCAGAAATGCAGGGTAATGCTGCGTACAATAAACCCTTGTATTCAGACCCTTCTCTGGACCCCGCGCATAGCGGGAGCTTAGTGCATCTGGATAACCCTTATTTTTCTAAGTGGGTTAAAGCTAAGGCATATGAGAAAATCAGGGAGAAGGAAGTCATCAACTTCATTTGGGACCACATCATATGTCGATCCGGGATGCCATCCAAAATTATGTGTGACAACGGGAACAGTTTATCGGCAGCAAAGTGACCAAGTTTCTCAAAGATCATAAGATCAAAAGAATCTTATCAACACCTTATCACCCTAGGAGGAACAGAAAGTCGAATCGACCAGCAAAACCATAATCCAAAACCTTAAGAAAAGGTTGACCACGCCAAAGAGAAATGGAAGGAGATCTTGCCCGAAGTCCTTTGGGCATATCGCACGACCGCGAAGACCAGTAGTGGGGCTACTCCTTTCTCATTGATTCATGGCGCTGAAGACCTACTGCCGGTCGAAGTCGGGGAGCCAAGCATCAGAGTTCCGATATGTAACAAAGGAATCAAATGACGAGGCCATAAATATGAGCCTGGAGCTATTGGATGAAAGGCGTGAAGCTACCCTTGTTCGATTGGCTGCCCAAAAGCAACAGATCGAGAGGTATTACAATCGAAGGACCAGCCTTCGATACTTCAGTGTCTGAGATTTAGCACTAAGGAAGGTCACACTAAGCACCCGAAATCCGAAGAAAGGGAAGTTGGGTCCGAACTGGGAAGGACGTACCAGATACTCGAGGTCATCGAGAAAGGATCCTATAAGCTCGGAATGATGACGGAGAACAACTGTCGAGCAATTAGAATGTAACTCACCTAAAATGATATTACTGCTAAGGTACAACCCCATCCATTTCCTTTTATTTTGGAGTAACACTTATAGTTGATCGACAAGAAGCAGCATAAAGTTTTTAGGTCTGAAAGCACGCGTTGCACTCTTTTTTCCTTAGACCGGTTTTGTCCCAAATGGGTTTTTCGACAAGGTTTTTAACGAGGCAATAGTGGATTGAGCTAACTTAGAATTATATACCTACCACGAATCGATGTCGAAGATCGCATTAACAGTATCCGAGTTTTCTCTATAATCAACCTCGAATACTAGAGGGCATTACCCTCGGATAGCAACTTTCGCGAGGAAATTACTTCGTAAAGGAAGGGTCTCGTTAGGTAAAATTTATTGTAACGGCCAAACGGTCAAATGAACCATGCCCACATAGGTTGCTCGAGCCCTGCCATAAAATATGCATGCATGTATAAATGTTTTGCACAAGAATAAAGAGAAGTACTTTCCTTGCAATCATCTTATGTTTTAAAATTTTCCTCTTTACATCCCTTAAAGAATTTCATACTTCGATCTCCTAAAGGTAACAGGCTCAAGGGTTGCTTATAACCGAAGTTCAAATGATCACTCCCTTACTCGAGGATTGCCATCCGAAAATAAACTCGAACAGATCGAGCTATTAAATATCGGGGCATAAGACCTATTAGGCAACCCTCGAATTTTAGGGGCCACGACCATACCCACTCGGGGACTGTTATCTTAGGCAAGCCTGGATAACTAGGGAAAATAAGCCCACTGGGTGAGGTTTGTGAATACAAGTAATAAAACAAAGGAAAAATTTGAAAGCCGAAGGGAAAGAGAGCCTTATATATATATATAGCCTAAAAAAGATGCAAAAAAGCAAAAAATAAAAACATATAAAGGTCTAAGTGGCCTGATCTTCATCAGAGGTAGCATCTTCATCCTCGTGATCTTCCCCGCCTTCAGACTCGCTTAAGCTCTCATAATCTTCCTCAGGAAAGGCCAGCTTCTGGGCCCTGGCTTCTTCTACTTTGGCATTCTCGATTTCAGCCAGTATGTCAAAGTTCTGAGCATGAATTCCCTCGAGGTCTTCCCTTCGAGCTTTCCACTTTGCATGCTCCATCATACTTTTAGCCTGCACCTGAATCGTCCGATATCAACCTTGAACTGGGCTATTTTAGCATCAGCCTCGGTCTTCGCCACAACCAGCTCTGATTTGGCCGCCTCGAGTTCTTTGGACAGATTCTCTTTACCGAAAATATCCGTCTTCAACTGAGATTGGAGCTCCTCGATCTTCTTGTCCTGCACCAAGGATTTCTCTTTTATAGCCGGAGCTGGGCCTCGGCCGATGCCAGCTGTGCTTGGATAGTTTCCTTTTTCGAGGCTAATATATCCATATATTTCTTTAACTCCTCGGCCTCAGCTTATATCGTGTATACCTGTGCCTAGAGCTGCCTGATCTGTTCAACCCTCCGTCGGACCTATAGGATCGGATCGTTAGCCACTGTGTCCAATTCATTATCACTATCTTGAAGTACCCGATTTACCTGCTTGGCCATCTCGGTATGCTCCCTCTGAGCCGCTTCTAACTCGGCCTGAAGTTTCTCACTGAGAAGCTTGTAGGTGTCCCTCTTCTCAGTAAGCTTCCGAACCTCGACCTCATGTTGGGTTAACTCCTCTCGGTATCAGAGGAAAGTCTCGTGGTATAGTACTGAGGCCCGCAAGCATAAAGGAAGATGTTATGATATATTTACAACTTTAAGTTTAAAATACATGATAAAAAAGGCATTCGAAGTTATCCGATTCAACGGTTGTTGAGATTCATTGAATAGGTAGGGTGTTTCCACCTTGCCCATCACTGCCTGGTCCTCTTCGGTCACCAAACACCAAAGATAGCTAGCAACCCCCACGAGGGTAGAGAAAACCCAGGCATCCTCTAGGATAGAGAAAACTATTGTCCGCTTCCGATTAGGATTAACACTCGGGGCTGGGAACCAGTCCACTAACTTTGTACTCAAGGAAGACCCACTAGCTCCCGGCGATGGTACCTTTTTTGGCACCGGTAAGTCTCCGAACCTAGTGACGTCCTCCGAGGCGGTAGATTCTAAGCCAACTAAGAAGTTGTTGATGTCTGCTACCCCCTGAAACCCCTCATGAGAATGACCTTCAGCATACCGGCAGCATTGATCATAAAGTCGGAGAACAGAGGAGACCCGTTAAGGTTAATCGCCCCAAACGCATCTTTCGGAGCACTTTCCTCTACTCGAGGAGAATCAGCCCATGTCTCCCTCTCGACCCGCCTAGCTCGGGGAGGAGTGGCCTCACCCCCTTCTGGTTCATGGGCTTCGGCTAAAGCTCTCTCATCGACCTCCTCATGTCGAGTCGGTTCAATTTAAGCACCTGCCGGTTCGGAGGCCTCTTGTATTGCGACACCTACCCACACGCGGGACACCATCTTGGATTTCTCTTCTTCTTCTTTGGATCATCATCTCTTAGCCGACGGACTAAGTCCAAGGGTAGAGCGTCGGTGCTTCCCTTGGGTTTGCGTTCCAGCTTCCTCTTTGATTTTTTCTTTTTCAAGTTCGGAGAACTCGAGGCCCTTTTCCTTTTCTTTTCATCACCCTATCTCGGAGTAGGGGACTCGAGAGGCATATCCTCATCGCCGGATGGAGGCCTTATAGCAACATCTTTGGGGAGACCTACAAAAGAAAATAGAACCAATAAGAATTCGACAGTGTAAAGGGAAAATCAAGCATTACTAAATCAGAAAAGAGAACTTACAATGATTACGGGCATCCCACCGACCCTTCGACAATTCGCGCCACGTGCACTCGGAATATGGTCTTTGTGACATAAGGCCCTCGACCCACCTTTTTGAGTTTAGGAACTGCATCCGGCATCCGAGCCACAATTGGACCACAAAAATACCGATAAGAAGGGAGGAAAGGGGGAAACAATAAATAAAATCTCTAAGGCGAAGTTATACATATGCTTCATGTTCCATTTCTCGGGAAATGGCATGTCCTTGAAAGGGATCAAGTCTGAGGTCCTCACTCGAACGAATTGGGCCATCCTGCCTCGGTCCCGATCCTCATCTATACCTCACTCGAACGAATTGGGCCATCCTGCCTCGGTCCCGATCCTCATCTATACTCGAGAACGGGGCCCTACTGGCCTAGCGAGCAAGTTTGATTAATCCCCCTTGATAGAGTCAGAGATTGTACAGACGCATAAGATGATCGAGGATGAAGGGACACCCCTTGATTTTGTTTATAAAAAAATGAAAAAGAATCATTATCCTACAGAAAGAGGGGGAATTTGACCGAAGTTCACCTCGTACCTCGTGCAGAAGGCGATAATGACTGGGTCTAAGGGACCCAACGTGAAGGGGTAAGTGTAAACACTTAAAAAAACCCTCCACGTAGGTAGTAATTGCTTCCCCATGCGAAGACACCACCACATGCTTATCGACCCAGTTGCAATCCTCTTTAACCTTGGAGAGGAGGTCATCAGTGATCGAGTATATATATCTCGAGACCGGCTCGCATCGACCCGGTACGGAAGACGTCATTTCGACCTACCAATTGGGCACCCTCTAGGAACGAACTCTTCAGGGTATGGTTCTGCTGCAGTCTTGTCGCCAGCAGGCCGTGATGAAGAGGCAGCCTCCTTTTGTGGGACAATCTTAGAAGCTCTCACCATTTTAGTGAAAATATGAAGAAGAGGAAATTAAGAAGGTATGCTTAGTGGTTTGCAAAAGGTTCAAGAAATCTGGTACAAAAGTTGGAGAGTGAAGAGGTTTTTGAAAAATAAGAATAGTAAAAGCCTTGAACACAAAGTTTGAAAGAATGAAAGCTGAGGTATTTATAATCTGCTAATGATGTTCAAAACCCGTAGTGGCCGACCAACAACTGACATGCGGTAACTGAACTGACGAGATGCTTCATTAACCATTTGTTGCTTACGTCATGATATATCAAAGTAGGGTTCGGAAGTTCATATCGTTTCTCGTCATATTCTCTCCGAAAAATGAGAGGACTACCTGTATACGGTCGAAACTGGGTCCGCCTAGCGTGTGACCAATCGAGACTGAAATGTGACAGGTTATAGCTCGATCTCGGGTTATATCGAACCGAAGGTGTGAAGTTAAATTATTGAGCTTGTGACCCTGGGACTGAACAAGATCGATACCAAACATGATCGAGGAAAATTTGTCGAGCCAAATATCAGAAAGCCGAAATATCCGTGATCGGTTGAAGATCACGGCAAAAATCTCGGCACTTATCAAGGAGAGGCCGATTAATTAGCAAATCATGAGATTTTTTACCTTGTATAAAATTGTATCAAGAGTAGGACACCCCTACTATATAAAGAGGGATCAGATCATTTGTAACACACATTGTAATATGCAACACAAAGAAGTATATTGTTATATCTAGCTCTTATCATCTTGTTATTCATGTTCTTACATCAGTTAAGGCATTTCTTGGTTCGAGGGTGATCGAGCTCGAAGGTCAAGGCAGTTCAATTTGTGTGGTTTGCATTTATTCTCTTATCATCAATTTCAATATTAATTTGTTTTCTTAATTTGTATCAAGTTATATCGCGTATCATTAAAATCACGTATAAATTCAATTGTTATCCGATTTTAAGGGTAAACAGTTTGGCGCCCACCGTGAGGCTAAGGATAGGCGAGTTGGACCGATTTTGGGCGTATTAAAATCGGATAAGTCAATAAATGGATGGTTCAATGACCCGCCTAAATGATATTTAAACTGAGGTGGGCTAAATTTGGGTCATAGCTCAACCCGCCAACTCTTACAAAAATGGAAATTTTATCTCTTATAGTAAAGCTTTTTCACCCTATTTATTATAAATAAAAACCTTTTTAAAATATTATTTTCTATAGCTACATTTTAGTTTTTATAGTAAAATATGTATTTACTGTCACTTCCTACATTTAAGCCATTAAATACGGTGCATAATATTTTCTCTCTCTCATTCTTTCAGTTTATTCTCTCCCAAAATCACCGCATAGCATCTTATTTCTATTTACACGATCTCTCTCTCACAACGCCATTGTCTTCCCCAATGTTGAACCACGATTCTCTCCTTTATTTGCAGGGTCTCTCTGTAGATTGTTGTCAAACCCTAGATTAGATTTTGCGGATGGGTGATGGCGAAAATTTATTGACAAATCCCTTATAAACTTGCACTATAACAACAACAACAACATATCAAAACTCCACATTGATTTCCCCTTAAAACGTTGTTTCTCATCCGATGTTACTGTCTAGGTCCTTTTTGCCATTACTCATAAAGTCAAAGAACTCAACTTGATTTTATTCAGTGTACTATGGTTTTGCTGAATTGATTTTGAATGTTGACATGGGAGATGAAAGGACAGAGGAGACTGTGGCAACGACTAATGAGATTAGGATTAGGTTTTGGATTTTTAGTTTGTACATTGCTTTTCTCTTCTTGTATTTATATGTATTCGATAAGGCATATATTTGTAAAGTGATTTTCTCTTCTTGTATTTAGATGTATTTATATATATTCGATAAGGCATATACTGATTTTTATTTTGTACAGTGATTTTTTATTGTTGTATTTAGATGTATTTATATGTATTTGAGTTCATACAATAACATTTTTAAATACATTGTTAGTTCTATCATTTTGATGTTATTCATCAATTAGCTATGCATTCAATCTAACTGTATTCATCTGTATTTTCAACTTAGTTGTATCTATCTGTACTTAAAACAATAATACAATGAAATACAGTAAAATACTCTCGATACAAATAGGAAGTCAATGAATACAACCAATGAAATATACCCAATAAAGAAGTAATTCCATGTATTAGGAACAAATAAAATATTGTGAATACAAAAATAAACTTGAATACATCGAACAATGCTCTGTATTTTGGTGTTTAGCATCTAATAAATCTTCTCATTAATTAGATTGATAATATTGTGTGTTATAATCGATTTAGGTGAGTTATATTAGGAGTGTATTCCGTTAAATTAGCAGCTTCCGTTATTAAACAACTGAAGAAACCTATTATTACGTTGTATTCGTGAATACATGGTATGAATACATGTGAATATAGCGGCTGACAGCTGGACTGCCCTATTTTTAGCCAATTTTTGCTACTGTATTCATGAATACAGTAGCTTGAATACATCGAAAATATTATCATAGCAACTGAAAAGTGGCTACGGAAAGTAATTATGTATATGGTAGCTATAGGAAGTTAATAGGCACTAAACAATAGTCATTTCTGAAAATTTCTCTTCAAAAATCTAATTAATTTGTATTGTTTTCTTATCAATTGTATAAGTACGAATACAACTTTTTTTTCGTTTCTTATGGTCGTATATGACATATCAAACAAAAAAATTTATTTCTAAACTACTTTGGCAAAGTTATTCGTGGATTAATTTATGCTATAAATCAGTCCAACTTTAAATGGGTTGAGAAGGGTTGGGTCAAGATGAACTAAGTTCAATAAATGACCAGATCAATAATCAACTCAACCTTGAGTAGATTCGACGAGTCATTTAGGCTTGAGCCAAATTTGACAACCGTAATATGTCTATACCATATTTGACTGAACACAAGGTTTTGAAAGAGATTTATAATGTCAATGCTACTAATCTCAAAGCCTTAAGTTGTAGATTAATTGTTGCTGTTAGGATGGCAAAATTAGCGACAAAAATATGCCTGACCCGAGCCAGTCCATCTAAAAGTTGGGTTGACTTGGGCTAAAATATTAATTGCAAATTGACTCATAAGAAAATTTGCCAAAATATTTTTTTAAGAGTTCTTTTGTTGAATATATTAGAATTGGTTAGAGTTGGACGGATTGAGCAATGGTCCGATTTTAAATCCATTTTGACTCAGTCTATCTCGACCAAGTAATCTATTGACCCACTTATTTTAACCAATCTAAATTCAACCATGCCCACACATTTGACGCCCGTAGATGCACTGTTGCATTTTTATTAAGGGGTGTGAATGGAAAATGGAAGAGACACCTTTTGGATTGCACCTTTCCATCTCACCTTCCTTTGTCTATAAATTTAGAGGCTTGGCCTCATTATTGAGATATGGAAAATGTGAAAACTTCTCCCCTCTTTTTATATTGTTGCATTATTTTCCAAATAAATATAAGTGTCAAGTGTGATTTGCTTCGTTTGTTGAGTTCGCTGAAGTTTTGTGATTTGAAGTGCCGCTATCACAGAATAGTTATTCCGTTCTATCTTGGGAGGAATTAATCTGTATACCTTGGGCAATAGTGAGGGGATTAAATTCCTTAAGGACACACTGTGCATTCAGTGGGCTCGGAATTATTTTACGTTTTGTTTATTGAACTAACGCTTGTTTAATTCTCTGATTTTCTGATTTTGAACACGGTAATACCAACAAAGCGGTGCGATTAAAGTCGTGACTTTTCTTCGACTCGCAAGTTTCGTGCGGCAATCGCTGCAATCGCAGAACGTGTTATATTCTTAGTGAAGATACAATCAATCATGTGTTACAAATTCTTATCCAGTAAAGAAATTGGTCGTTGGATCCATCCTAAAGCAACTTTAATAAAATCAACGGAAAATGTGAAAGTGAGCAACAAGTCTGTTGTAACCAAATGAAGACAGAATCATTTGGTAAGTTGGGCAAAGGAAAATAAAAAAACCAATTTCACGGATGATGATTCGAGAAGAAAGTGCAACAAATCGGGTTCTACTTTCTTTACTCATATTCTTTAATTTTTATATGCTCGATGATTTATAAAATTTGATTTTTATAAATTAATAGTAGGATGAATGGTCGTCATCTCATAATATATTTTGTGTTTTTCACGCATTTTAGGATTTGGATTAACTAAGGTTAGTTCAGTGGCGGATACATTGTTCTGAGCACCCATTATTTTTTACCAGATTTAGTAAATTTACTTAGGCAATTATAAAAATATTTAAATAAATATTGAGAGAGCACCCACAATTAAATTTCTTTTTCATCATCTTTTAAAAAATTTATCGGTGAGCACCCGTGACTTTAAAATTCTGGATCCGCCACTGGGTTAGTGATGATAGGCTATAATTACGTGTTTTAGTTGATTATTACACTCTAATTTACTGCACTTTAGTTGAGTTTGCGCTTTAATCGCTAGTGTTTTGCACTAATTATGTGTTTATGCCTTGTAGGTGTGATTCCAAGCTATATAGATGTTATGGAATGAATTTAAGTGATTTGAAGCTTTGAAGTCTGAGTAAAAGCTCAAGGAATTAAGTCGGGATCGTGTTCGGGGGTCAAATTTGATAGTTGAGAACAAATGAAGACTCGATGAGGCATATTGCGCACTGTCTAGTAAAATACACATAACTATTTACTCAAAACTCAATTTTGGTTTTATAATATATGGTTGGAAAGATAACTCAAAGAGCTACAACTTTCGTGTTTTGCGTTTTTCCAATTTCAAAATGGAACAGGACGAAAAACCGCGGTTTCACCGCGACCGTGGCAGAACCGCGGCAGAGTGCAGACGTAGACAATTGAAGAATCAGAGGTCATGTTTGGCCGCGGTTTGACCGCGACCGCGGTAGAACCGCGGCAGGAGGCGGAAATTTCAGGGACTAAAGTGCAAAACACGGGATTTTTAGCCCAAAACCCTATTTTAAACACTAGACTCCGCCCAAGAGAGGAGTATTGTTTTTGGAGAGTATTTTGGCAAGAAAAACAATTGTGAGAGATCACCCAAAACATCTTTCTTCTTTTCTTTGATTTTTATTGCTAGTTTTTGATGATGAATATTATCTTATCTTGTTTACCCATAGTTATGAGTAGCTAAATCCCTTGTCTAAGGTTTTGATGGAACCTATTGGGGGATGAACTTCTTGTTTATGTGAATACAAATTGCTAGTTTCAATCTTTATTTATTCAACTATGTTCTTGTTGTAGTTAATTGACAGGATCCTCAATTAGCTATGCTTATTTAGTGTGCATAACTCGGGAGAAAGTGCATATTTAGGTTATTGTTGAATAACACCACTCCTAAAGTATAAGAGGAATCTATAACTGTGGGTTTAAAGGCGGGATTAGGGATAACGAAGCTTTGGGTGCAATCTTAAGTGAACTGCGTTAATTAAAGCTAGCTAGTGTATCTCGGGAGAGAGCAATAGTATATTACTGTGATTACTCGGGAGAGATTTACAGTAAGACGAGCGTTCATGATTGGTAGAGGTGTGTTGGTAAATTTGTATGAAGCATAAACAGAAGGGATTCCATCAATAGGGGAAATCTTTACCTTAGCTTTTTCTCATCATTGTTTACAACCTTAGCATTTTAGTTTACAGCTGTTTAATTTACTTGCAATTTTAGTTACTATAGAAACCATCAACTTGTGATTCAAACATTTGGGAAGCTGGTTCTGAAGAGTTAAGTGAGTCTAAAGATAGTGATTGATAGGTTAACTCTCTGTGGATTCGACCCTGGGCTTAAAACTCGGGTTATATTTGCAACGACTGCATTGTCCTTTTTATAAGGCATAGTTGGGCGTGATCAAATTTTGGCGCCGTTGCCGGGGAGTTAACGGAATTATCAATTACCATTGATAGAAATACAAAAATTCTTAGTATGGTCAGTTTTCTCTATACCCAACTTGTGAATATTTGTGTAATTAATTTTTCTTACCTTAGTCTATTTTTATTGTTTGGGTCTTGTTTATTTTCTTAGTTTTGAAAAATGGCATCATATAATAAAAATTGGTGGGATGGTAGTTGTTCATACTGTGATGACCCTTGTCTTTATTGTGGAGGACCACACTCGTGGCAAAATTGTTTAAATTTTCCCGGGGGTGGATTGTGCGCACAATCTCAAACCCATGAGTGGAGTATTCGTGATAAGTGTGATTTTCAAAATGGTCATTGGGATGATTGTGTTGATTGGTCTTTCCCTTCCCCAAGCCCCCGCTATGATGATTCTATTGTTTTTGATGAAAATGATAGGGCCAACGAATTGGAAGAAGTTGAGCACGGCCGAAAGGGAGAGTTCAAGCTCATGTTGGAGTGCTTACTTGAAGGAGGACACAAAGAACAAAGTACCTTGGAGGAGCTTTTGGAAAATAGTCTCCAAAATTCCTTGGCACTTAATCAAAACCAAGAACTCTTAAATGCCCAAAATGAGAAAATAATGCTCATGTTGGAGACCATTCTTGAAAATGAGGAAGAATGTGAGCTAAAATTTGAAGAGTCAAGAATTGAACCTCCGCCAACCGACCCCATGAGTACCAATGATGCCGAGAAAAATATGGACTTAGAATCAACCGGTGTAAATAAAAATCTGGTTGAGAATGACTCTAGTCCGGGGGAAGAAGAGGATGTCAGAATAGAAAAATTGCAAAATGAAGGTTTGAAGTCACATTCCAAGCATTTTTCAACATTAGAATTGTGTAGTGATATAAAAATTGAACTACATGAGTCCGTGAGGGACTGCGAGGAGGAAAGGCAACAACCATACATTTTACAATTTGAGGAAACAAAAAACCAAAATGACATTCCTCACATGAGAGCCAAGAAGTGCAAAATGAAGAATTTAAGGCTCGGCTCGATAATCAACTTACCACCCCCTATCGCTCGTGGTCACAAGCTTCATTCCAAGCTAGGTGCACAGTTCATATCGTCCAAGTGGCGAGAAAAGTGGTAAAATTGTTTGCGTCGAGCCGCGACTTTAAATCAAGCGCTTGTTGGGAGGCAACCCTATTTTATTTTATTTTAATTTATTATTGTATTATTCTTTTAGTGTAGATTTTTTTATTTTTAGGAACATGGAACACAAAGTCATTGGAAGGATGTAACAACAAACCATTGGTTGGAACTAAGTGTGAGGTACCCGCACGAAGGACCAAGATTGGGAGAAGTCTGAGTACCCCATGAGCTGCTAGTGCTTCGACCTTTGGCCTACCAGGGAGTTTCTTTTACCCTCTTATTAGTATGGTGTGCATTGGGGACAATGCACAATTTTAATTGTGGGGTGGGAGACTTGCCTTGATACTGTATTGTAGTGTACATAGACATGGAACATGTTGTAATATTATATATGTGTTGTTGCGTATAGTTGACTGTACTCACATTAGCAGTAACTGACTTGGCCCAACAACGGACGCTTGTCGACGGGTCCCTTGAGGGTCAAAGTCGGATCTAAAAATAAAAATAAAAAAACAAACAAAGGTACCGGACTCTTCTTGAGGACGGACCACTTGGACAGTACTCTTGAGGGAAGTAGTCCATGTAGCTTCTTTTTATTTTATTTTATTGTTCTTTTCTAGGTAGTGTAGTAATTCTCCCTTGGTTTTTCTTTAAACCACGGTTCTTTTCCAAGGGTTTTATTTGAACCGGGTGTAGTTAGTTTTTTTTTTGGGAGTAAGAGCCATTGTGTTGTGTTTTGAAGTGAAGCAATATCTCTTGACTTTGTTATGCCTTGAGAATAGTGAGTATTTTGGTTGTGACGCTTAGGCTCAGTTTTTGACTCTTGTAGAAGTACCTTAAATTGTATTATCTTAACTTTGCTCAACTGCTTTGACTAGAATGTCTTGATGAATCCAATCCTGAGTGAGTTATGTGCCATGTGTGTGTGAGGTTTGTTGTATTCTGTGCATTGCATTTGATGTCTAGAACTTGCCCTGTGTGTTTGCAAAGCGAAATAGTAGTTTTGTTCAGTCTTGGAAGTGATATAGGCGTTTCTTTGTTGAGCCAGATGTGTATATTTTACCCACCTAATTGTTATGTATCGTAGTGAACCCCTTTGAGCCTGTAATCTAGTTTCTTTGGCAACCACATTACAAGCTTTACCCATTTGTTTGAATTAACCATCTATTTGAACCATTGTAACCTCTCATGAGCACTTGAATTGTTATGAACTTTCTAAAAGTTAAAGTGTGGGGTGGTTAGTTTGGCTTTTGAGTGGAACCAATGAAATAAGGAGAAAGGTGCACTGATTTGAAAAAGCAAGAGCTACTTGAATTGGAAAAAAAAAAAGAAAAGAAAAAAAATATTCTTTGATAGTGGTGACTCTTGATATAATTGTGCTTAAATAATTTGGGAGTTGATGTATATTGATGTGAAGGTGGAGTTTGGTTTGACATAAGTATGAGGTTTGAATGTTAAATTATATGTATTAAAGTGCTTAGGGAGGTGTAGTCACTCTTATATCTAAATGTATCCTACTCGTCCCGTAGCCTACATTACAACCAAATAAAGTCCTAATTGATCCTAGATTGAATGAGCTCGATTAGTAGAGTAGTACACTACGGGCAAGCTTATGGTGCATCTTTTGTGGTATATGAATATTATTTCTGAGAGTGAGTGAATTCTTTCTATCTTGAGTTCCTAAGTGTTCTTAAATTTTATTGTGTGGAACCACTTTTTTTTTATTGTGTAAGGGCATTTGATTCATGAAGGAAAGGTAATGTCAGTGACCTCTATATTAGAGTAAGTGGGTGAGTTGTGAATAATGCGTGGTACTTGTGAGTCAAATCTTGAGGTGAAGATGTTACGCTTTTGTGCTTAGTCTATTTTAAATATTCTTGGTGTGATGAGTTAGGAAAATTACTTTAAAAAGGTCGTGTCTATATAAAATGTAGTTTGATTACTCGAGGACGAGCAATGGTTTAAGTGTGGGGTGTTTATGATAGGCTATAATTACGTGTTTTAGTTGATTATTACACTCTAATTTACTGCACTTTAGTTGAGTTTGCGCTTTAATCGCTAGTGTTTTGCACTAATTATGTGTTTATGCCTTGTAGGTGTGATTCCAAGCTATATAGATGTTATGGAATGAATTTAAGTGATTTGAAGCTTTGAAGTCTGAGTAAAAGCTCAAGGAATTAAGTCGGAATCGTGTTCGGGGGTCAAATTTGATAGTTCAGAACAAACGAAGACTCGATGAGGCATATTGCGCACTGTCTAGTAAAATGCACATAACTGTTTACTCAAAACTGTATCTCCATAATATATTGTTGGAAATATAACTCAAAGATCTACAACTTTCGTGTTTTGCGTTTTTCCAATTTCAAAATGGAACAGGATGAAAAACCGCGACATCACCGCGACCACGGCAGAACCGCGGCAGAGTGCAGACGCAGACAATTGAAGAATCAGAGGCCATGTTTGGTCGCGGTTTGACCGCGACCGCGGTATAACCGCGGCAGGAGGCGTAAATTTCAGGGACTAAAGTGCAAAACATGGGATTTTTAGCCCAAAACCCTATTTTAAACACTAGACTCCGCCCAAGAGAGGCATGTATTGTTTTTGGAGAGTATCTTAGCAAGAAAAACAATTGTGAGAGATCACCCAAAACATCTTTCTTCTTTTCTTTGATTTTTATTGCTAGTTTTTGATGATGAATATTATCTTATCTTGTTTACCCATAGTTATGAGTAGCTAAATCCCTTGTCTAAGGTTTTGATGGAACCTATTGGGGGATGAACTTCTTGTTTATGTGAATACAAATTGCTAGTTTCAATCTTTATTTATTCAACTATGTTCTTGTTGTAGTTAATTGACAGGATCCTCAATTAGCTGTGCCTATTTAGTGTGCATAACTCGGGAGAAAGTGCATATTTAGGTTATTGTTGAATAACACCACTCCTAAAGTATAAGAGGAATCTATAACTGCGGGTTTAAAGGCGGAATTAGGGATAACGAAGCTTTGGGTGCAATCTTAAGTGAACTGCGTTAATTAAAGCTAGCTAGTGTATCTCGGGAGAGAGCAATAGTATATTACTGTGATTACTCGGGAGAGATCTACAGTAAGACGAGCGTTCATGATTGGTAGAGGTGTGTTGGTAAATTTGTATGAAGCATAAACAGAAGGGATTCCATCAATAGGGGAAATCTTTACCTTAGCTTTTTCTCATCATTGTTTACAACCTTAGCATTTTAGTTTACAGCTGTTTAATTTACTTGCAATTTTAGTTACTATAGAAACCATCAACTTGTGATTCAAACATTTGGGAAGCTGGTTCTGAAGAGTTAAGTGGGTCTAAAGATAGTGATTGATAGGTTAACTCTCTGTGGATTCGACCCTGGGCTTAATACTCGGGTTATATTTGCAACGACCACATTATCCTTTTTATAAGGCATAGTTGGGCGTGATCAGTTAGTTATTTTGGTATTTATTTCTTTTGCCAAAATCATCCATTATGGCGGAACTTCTTAGAGATAATCGGTGTGATATTGCTGGAAAAGCCAATATCAAAGTCAATATTGATCTCTGATAGGAAAATTGTTGAGGTTTTATTCTTTCCATTGTGAACGAGATATCCATGTTGGCTTTTAGATGAATGAATATTGTGCATGGTCATATATATTCTTTCTGTTGAGCATATTGTGTCTTGATTTGAAATTCTCATTCTAAGATTTATTTAGAGGCCTTGTGAATTTATTCACTTAAGGTTGGCGTAGTCCTTTAATAAGCCAAGGAACTTCATGTAAATAAATTTCCCAGTGGAGTTTCAATTTTAAAATGATAGGGAAGCTCCATTTTGAGGCATCTACCTGGCTTTGTCTCTGTCACTCTATTTTAATTTCTTCTTTTCTTGTGACTAACAAGAAGAATTAGGTTGAAAATGGGCATAAAACATTTTAGTAAGGGAGATATTAAATGATTCCAGAAGAGCGACGAAGTCGGATTAAACTTTCTTGGCTCTACATATACTTAATTTTCTTTCCTCGTGATTCATGAATGTCAGAGTATATGTTTATTATGTGATGATCCATATTTAGAATTATATGCATGATGATGAATAACATGTGTTTGCGGTTAATTTTGTTATTTCTTTGACCAAATAAGGGAAAAAATTATTGGTAGTATGCATGAATTAGTTGGAAGATTATTTTCAAAGTTGTAAGACATGAATTAGGCTTACATTAAAACTTGAAAATATTCTTGAGATCATGATAATATGTAAATATGTACATATATGTGTTTCATTAGAGAAAAAGATCAAACTGTTTAAAGTGTTATAATGGATTAGTTGAAAAACCATTTGGAAAGAGAATTAAAATTATGGTGATTTTCTACATCCGTTATGGAGAATAAAATCTTCGTGATTTTCTACTCCTGCTCCGAGATCAAAATCTGCGTGATTTTTTACTCGTTCGTTGAGATTAAAGTCTTCGTGACTTTCTATTCATTTGTCGGAAATTAAAGTCTAAGTGACTTTATACTCGTTTTGGAGATTAAAATCTTAGTGATTTTTTACTCCAATTTATTATTCGGTTTGAAGATTAAAAACTTCACCGTTTATTAAATTTGATTGTGGCACATATTATTTGGTTTGAAGATTAAAAAAACTTCACCTTATTGATTTTGATTGTGTCAGATTGGTTTGAAGATTAAAAACTTCATCATTTATTCTGGCTCTGTCATGACACAAACAACAGTTCTTGTGATTGGCTCAACAATTTAATTGGGGCGTCGAATATGAATCTCCTTGTGAAGAAATATGTTTGGAATATGAAATTATTTACCAAACGATTGTCCCTTTGTCACCGCAATCTAATGAAATTGCGGAAAGAAAGAATAGAACGTCAAAAGAGAAGATAAATACCTAGTTGGTAAGTTCTGGTTTACCCAAAACTTGTGGGGGGAAGCTATGCTTATAGCAAGACACAATCCATTCCATATGAAAAAATGGAAAGGAAGAAAACCCAACTTAAAATATTTTCAAGTGTGGGGGGGATTTGGGTAAAATGCAATTTCTTAAACCCAAAAAGATAAAAATCGGATAAAAAACTGTTGATTCCGTTTTCATAAGATATGCAACAAATAATAAGGCATATCATTTCCTGGTTCATAAATCAGAAAATTCCGACATTCATATTAATGCGGTAATCAAATCAGATAATGCTAAATTCTTTGAGAATATTTATCCACATAAAAAAGGAATGTGAGTCGTCTAGTGAAATATCTAAGCGAAATCGTGAAGAAGTAAAGGAAAATACGTTGAATTAGAAAAATCCAAGACGTAGTAAACGTCAAAGGATAACTACTTCCTTTGGACCGAATTTTCTGACATTCTTGTTGGAAAATAAGCCTCAAATGTTTAAAGAAACATTGTCTTCCTCGGAAGCACAATATTGAAAAGAAGCAGTCAATAGTAAGATATAATCCATATTAAGTAATCATACTTGAGAAAATGGTTGATCTTTCTCCACGAAATAAACCTTTGGGTTCTAAGTAGATTTTCAAAAGGAAAATAAAAGCTGATGGTACTATTGACAAATATAAGGCGAGATTGATTAAGGATTAAGACAACGAGAAGGTCTTGATTACTTTGACACATGCTCACCGGTAACAAAAATTACATCTATTCGGGTGTTAATAGCGTTAGCGACCGTGTATGATCTTAAAATCCATCAGATGAACTTAAAGACAACCTTCTGAAATGAAGATTTGGAGGAAGATGTTTATATGGAACAACCTGAAGGGTTCGTGGTTCCTGAAAAAGAAAAGTAGGTGTGTCGACTTGTTAAGTCACTCTGCAGACGAAGACAAGCACCCAAACAATGGCATGCGAGATTTGACCAAATAATATTGTCAAATGGTTTCAAAAATTAATGTGTTTACGTTAAGAATATGTCAAATTATATAGTCATTATTTGATTATATGTTGATGAAATATTTAAAAATATGGGGGCTTTTAGCTTATGCATGACAAAAGCAAATGTTAGACGTAATGTCTAAATGATATAATTTTTGAACCCCATTGATATGGTAGTTGGTAAATTCATCAGTTGTTTAGTCTTAATGAAGACTAGTTGACGAAACTACTAATTCGAAAGTTGGTCATGTGCCTTTCTCGAAAGATCATTTTCTTTATTGAAAATTTATATTGTTTAGTTCTTTTATGATATGATGTCACTTTGAAGGTTGTGATTTTTCATAGAAAGATACGGCTGTACGTTTTTGTATGAACATGACCATTCATGAACGAATGTATTAATACGTTGGTCTTTAATGAGGTGAACCAATCGATGAACATGACCAAAATCCATTGCAAGTTGGATTTGTTTCATGAATGGAGGTACTATAATTTGCATATCATATAGGCGTATGAATAAATAACATATAAATGCTTGAAAATGGCGGAAAATTCCGAAGTGTGTTATATATTATAAGGTTTTGGCCACAACTGATATCAATTATTCCAGCTGTTGTTATAATATATGATTGTTGTATTAAGTGTAGTCAATAATCTGATATGCAATAGAATGTCGAGACGTATTAGTCTACGACATAAGAAAGTTCGCATTGAACTGTCAGGACAATAAAATGAGTTTTGGAATATTTAAAATATATCCATGATTATGCTTTGCACTATAATAAGTATCCCGCGATAATGGAGGGGTATAATGATGCAAATTAGATCACCGGTTCAACCGATTCTATTCAGTCAGTGGAGAAGTGATGTCTTGGAAATTGTCCAAACAAATGTGCATTGACCGTTCTACAGTGGTCGCTGAGTTTACAGCCTAAGGCCGGTGAAGAAGCTGAATGGCTCCAGACTTTCTTGGAAGATATTCCATTTTAGTCCAAACCATTGGCACCTATATATATACATTATGATAGTTAAGCGGCAATAGGAAGGGCAGGGAGCATTACGTATAACGAAAAATCTCATTACATTTGATGGAGACACAATACCGTTAGACAACTACTCTTTAGTGGTGTTATCACGATTGACTACATAAAGTCAAGAGATAACGTGTCGGATGCACTTACAAAAGGCCTATCTAGAGAGGCAGTTAAAAGATCATCGAAGGGAATGGGGCTAAGGCCTAGGACAAGTCATCATGGCGGTAACTCTACCTAGCAGACTGGAGATCCCAAGAGCTAGGTTCAAAGAGATCAAACAAAGTTATGAATGACGGTTCAACATTGTCAAATAACTCAACTCATTCTTGTGATGAAGACAATGTTCAAAAATCAAGGTAAAGCATTAAGGTTTTTTTTTATGAGTCAATAAAGCTTAAAGCTTTTTAATGATTTGCTAAGTCTGGAAGGATATGACCAGATAGTGTGTCTATAAGATTACACGTTTAGAAATCACCTATGTGAGTCTGAAGTGTAAGCCGCTTTAAGGAGAATGAAAGTAAAGGCCCATTCTCTAAGCACTCATGAAACCAGGCGGTGTTCATGACTGAAACGAACATAACCGTGAGAACCAAAGACGGTTAAGGATTGATTGTGTGACTTATGGTAGTCTAGGTATACACCAAAGCTCGACGGTTCAAAGATATTAAATCTACCGATTGACCGAGTATATCTGACATAAGTTCACTACGGAAAGTTCAAAGGGAAATCTACTTATCCAGATGCGATTAATCCTTTATTGCGAATTACAGTGTATTTTCATGCATGTTTTTTACACATATGCCCATTCCCCATTCATGTGGGAGATTATTGCGTTTTTATTAAGGGGAGTGAATGGAAAATGGAAGAGGCACCTTTTGGATTGCACCTTTCCATCTCACTCTTTCTTTGTCTATAAATTTAGAGGCTTGGCCTCGTTATTGAGATATGGAAAATGTGAAAACTTCTCCCCTCTTTTTATATTGTTGCATTATTTTCCAAATAAATATAAGTGTCAAGTGTGATTTGCTTCGTTTGTTGAGTTCGCTGAAGTTTTGTTATTTGAAGTGCCACTATCACAGAATAGTTATTCTGTTTTATCCTCGGAGGAATTAATCTGTACCTTGGGCAATAGTGAGGGGATTAAATTCCTTAAGGACACACTGTACATTCAGTGGGCTCGGAATTATTTTACGTTTTGTTTATTGAACTAACGCTTGTTTACTTCTCTGATTTTCTGATTTAGAACACAATAATACTAACATGCACAACATATTATAAACAGAGCTCAAATACATTGTATTGGAGGAGATTTGCACAAATAGGATCATTTAGTGACACAATTTATGTTTTTCGTTAAGAATTTTTTTTAAAAATAGCCTGCTGTCAAATGTTTAAAGCATGTCGCCATAATCTTAAAGCAAAATGCCAGAATTTTAAAGTAAGTCGCTAGAAATTTAAAGCACATTGTCAGAATTTTGAAAGTGTAGTGCCAGAATTGAAACGATAATTTTTGAAACTTTTCTTAACGGGATCAAGTATAAACGATAATTTTAAAAAGGTGTATAGGAAAGTTCCGCTAGTACAATAAGCAGGGGTGTTCATATCGAACTGAAAAATCATATCAAACCGACAAATCAAACAATTAAGAAACCCCACTAGGTTTAGTTCGATTTTGTTTGGTATTGAGTAAAAAAATCTGAATTAAACCAATATATAAATATATAATTTATATATACTTTTAAGACTTTATATTGTATTTTCTTTAAAAAATGTTAAAACTCTCATGGGATGTAGTAATATTTTATAGAACTATAAAGTGCATCCATTTTTATTTACTTTAGATAATTGGTTGTATCATCACTTTCTTATCAAGTGTTACTAAAATATGTCAATCTCTTTGTTCTTTCATATTCATATGTCAAAATCTATTAAATTCTATATCTTCTTCGAATTTGAAAAGATATTTCGATAATTAAAATTAAATAGAACATATTATTATTTGGGTATCATATTAATTTTTATGTTTTATGATTAAATTTGGTTAACCTTGAAAGCATACATCAATGAAGAATTATTATTAGACGACTAAGAAAATAATTGTCAAGTATTACTAAAATAATTTTCCCATAAAAATATTTTAATAGATCATATGTTTGTCAGTTTTTTTAAGAAACTAAACATATATTCATTTATCAATTTTGGTAGAAAGGATAAAATGAATCAAAGTAACTTGCTTGTCATTTGATTTTTCTTCACTTAATTCCCTAACCTTAAGAAAAAAAAAAAAGAGTGATTGAACGATATTATCCTGCAGTGGATACCAATTGAAGTGAAAATTTCAGCGGAGAAACGACATCACTAAATGATGCTTTTAGTTTGTCAATATCAGTGAGCTCATATGAACCTTCATCATAGTCTATAAACAAACATACTTTTTTATTGAGTTATGGCCGACAAACTTGGATCAATTATTCTTCATAGTGCTTCTTTCTCTTGCAGGCTGATATATACTTGGCTTTGAAGCTTTGTGTTATCTGTACGTGGCAAAATCATATTTGTTGAAGACCAAGATAGTTCACAGGAAAGTTTAGTCCCGAGAAATATTTTATTGGCTATGCGGATAAAGTTCGCACATTAAAAGTTTACAAGGGAAAAAGCTACATATAAACTGTAGAAATAATTTTAATGCTGCGAGTGTTGGTATAATTTATAGGCAGAATAGCCTAAATGACTTTTATACTTTTGCCACTTCGTTATTTCGGTTCCCAAACTTAGCATTTTGCCAATTGAACACTTACACTCGTTCAAACCGTGTATAATAAACGCTTATAACAGGAGGCTGTCAGTGCATATAATACAATCTTCTACACGTAGAATGTCACGTCATTACTAGTGCCACATCGGAAAATAAACTATTGACTTTATCTTCATTTTTTTCCCCTGCTCTACCATCTCTTCTCCTTACCGCCAACAACTCCACCACTGCCATCGCCAGAAAATTCCTCCCGCCACCGGAGAATACCATTAAAATCTGAAGATCACTCTTCATTCTCCATTGGTTTCTTATTATTGACAAAAGGCACACTTCACTCCTAGATAAACTGAATAATTTATTTTTTTCAAAAAATCAGATTGACTTCTCCATTAAAATCGAACAACCCATCCTTTGCTCTTTAGAAAAGTGTTATCTGAAAATTACAATGATTTTTGTCTGTTAGAAAAGTGTTATCCGGAAATTAAAATGATTTTTGGGTGAAAATTGGGAGGGAGAACAGGAGGGGGAGGGGCAGGTGGGGGGAGAACGGGAAGGGGAAGAAGCCTTAAATCAGAATCTGTCACGACCCTAAATCCGAACCCGATTGTGATGGCATCTCTCGTGAATACAAGGTCAACCGACACATTCCCAATTCATTTTTAAGCAGCTAAGATAATGCAGGTAAGTCTTAAACATAATAAATATCCCAAATAGATAAGGTGAAATAGTACAGTTGCGGAAAATAAAATTAACACAGCCCCATACTGGGGTGTCACCAGTCATGAGCATCTACCAATATACTACAAGTCTAAAGCGTCTACAAAGCTATTACAGAATCACTAACAAGAGAAAGGAAATGACATAAAAGGGGAGAAGCACGAGGCTACGGACGCCGAGCAGCTACCTCGTGAATTTCGAAATCTGCCGGGAGCTCTCAACCCTCACAAGCAGGATCAGCAGCACCTGAATTTGCACACGGGGTGCAGGGAGTAAAGTGAATACTCCAACTCAGTGAGTAATAATCATAAATAAAGACTGAGAAATATGAAATCACGTAAGGCACATTATAGGCTATAATGAAGCAATAAAAGCGAGTAAAAACAGTGAATCAGTGAAGATATGTAAAGTCATTTTAGTTCAGTTTAAACTTCATGAAATGCCTTTTTAGCAATTAAGCAGGTAAATGACAGGCAACTAGGAAAGATAAATATATAAAGGATCGCCCCTCGGGCAATATCATAGAACAATACCAGCCCCTCGGACTATATCTCACATCACAATGGGTATTCGCGCTCACTGGGGGTGTGCAGACTCCTGGAGGGGCCCCTTACGGCCCAAGCGCAATATCAAGTCATCTAGTGGCATCATCACTAGGCTCTCGGCCTCATATCAACAAGCCACCTCGTGGCGTACAAATCTCAAGCCCTCGGCCTCATAATCATAATCGGTGTTGTCTCACAACATAGGCCCTTGGCCTTACTCAGTTAGAATCTCACAAGCCACTCGGGCAACAGTAAAATATGATGCTCAGCCCAGAATATCATTTAAAATAACATTTAAGTGTTAAAATAGAGTAAACATGGCTGAGTTATGAAAACAGTATAATGTAGCATGACTGAGTTCAAGTATAAAATCAAAACAGTGAGAAAATATCAGTAAAGATCCCCTAAGGGTTCAATTAGTTGGCACAAGGCCCAAATATGACATTCAGCCTAAAACTTGATGATAGCAAATAGTTTTCAGCTAAATACGTTGTAAAATAGTCATTCGGGATGGACTAAGTCACAATCCCCAATAGTACACGACCCCGCGCTCGTCATCTAGCGTGTGCGTCACCTGAATATAGCACAACGATGGACAAATCTAGGGTTTCATACCATCAGGACAACATTTACAATCATTACTCGCCTCAATCCGGTCCAAACTCTAGCCCGCGACGCCTTTGACCCTCGAATCGGCCTCCACTCGTGTCGAATCTATCCAAAATCGGAATCACTACGTCAAAATATGCTAAGGAAATGAAGCCCAAGCGAAAATAATCAATTTCTAGCATAAATCCCGAAATTACCAAAACTCGATCCCCGGGCCCACGTCTAGGAATTCTATAAATTTTACATCAATAGATTTCTTATCTCCCCACGAGTTCATGCATATCAAAAGTACCAAAATACGATCACAAATGGTTCCTCAAATCCTCAAGTCTAGATCTCCAATACCAAGCCCTAGTTTCCCCAATTTTAACCCTTAAATTCCATTAATTACAGCTCTAATCCGTGAAATAATACCATATGAACGATTTTTAGGTCCAAAATCCTTACCTCAATGAAGTTCCCTTGAATTCCCTTTTCAAAATCGCCCAAAATGATCAAAAACCGACTTAGAAATGATGAAATAACTCAAAAATCGCGAAGGAAACAATTTATAACTTCTGGGCCAGGGATTTCGCATCTGCGGCCAAATTCCCGCTTTTACGGTACCGTATTTGCAGTCCTCACTTAAGTCGCCCAGCTCCGCATCTGCGATACCTAGCCCGCACCTGCGCCATCGCAGGTGCGGTCTGCTACCGCTTCTGCGGTTCCTGCCAACGTCGCCAGCTTCCGCTTCTACGACTCTTTTCCGCATATGTGGGGTCACACCTACGGCCTCCCAACCGCAGATGCGGTTATGACAGTAGATTTCCAACTTCAGCTGCCATTCAAACTTCCATTCCTTCCTCAACCATCCAAAATTACCCCGAGGCCCCCGGGACCTCAACCAAAAACACAAACATATCCCATACCTCATTAAAACTTATACCAATCTTCAAAATACCCAAACATCATCGAATTAATCAAAACACAATGGATTCAAGCCTAAGTTTTCAAAATCTTCCGAATTCCGCTTTTGACCAAAAACCCAACCAAACCATGTCCGAATGACCTAAAATTTTGCACACACATCCCAAATGACTAAACGGAACTACTGCAACTCTCGGAATTCCATTCCGACCCCTATATCAAAATCTCACCTATCAACCAGAAAACGCCAAAAATCCACTTTCGCCAATTAAAGCCTAAATCTACTCCGGACCTCCAAAACACATTCCGATCACGCTCCTAAGTCCCAAATCACCTCCTGAAGCTATCTGAACCATCGAAACTCGCATCTGAGCCCTCTAATACATAAGTCAACATCCGGTTGACTTTTCCAACTTAAGCTTCCTCAAAAGAGGCTAAGTGTCTCAAACCTTACCAAATCCTTTTCGAACCTAAGCCAACCAACCCGATCACTCATAGAACCGATAAAAAAATCAATAAGAAGCAGAAATGGGGGAAAATGGAGCAGTAACTCATGAGATGACTGGCAGGGTCGTCACATCCTCCCCCTCTTAAACAAATGTTCGTCCTCGAACGAGTCAAGAAACATACCTGAAGCCTCAAACATGTGAGGATATCTGCTCCGCATCTCCCGCTCGGTCTCCCAGGTAGCCTCCTCCACGGGCCGACCTCTCCACTACACTTTCACTGAAGCTATATCCTTTTACCTTAACTTTCGAATCTGACGCCCCAAAATTGCTACTAGCTCCACATCATAAGTCAAATCTCCATCTAACTGAACCATGCTAAAATCCAGAACATGAGACGGATCCCCAATATATTTCCGAAGCATAGATTTATGAAACACCGGATGCACAGTCAACAAGCTGGGTGGCAAAGCAAGCTCATAAGCCCCATCCCCAATCCTCCGAAGCACCTCAAAAGGCCCAATGAACCGAGAACTCAATTTATCCTTCTTCCCAAACCTCATAACACCCTTCATGGGTGAAACCTTCAATAGAACTTTCTCACCAACCATGTAGGACACATCTCGAACCTTCCTGTCAACATAACTCTTTTGTCTTGACTGCGCTGTACGAAGCCTCTCCTGAATCACCTTCACTTTTTCTAAAGCATCTTGCACCAAGTCTGTCCCCAATAGCCTAGCCTCACCCGGCTCAAACCAACCGACTGGAGATCTACATCGCCTCTCATACAAAGCTTCATATAGAGCCATCTGAATACTCGATCGGTAGCTGTTGTTATAAGCAAACTCTACAAGCGGTAGAAACTGATCCCATGACACTCCAAAATCAATGATACAAGCACGCAACATGTCCTCCAATATCTGAATAGTGCGCTCGGACTGCCCGTTCGTCTGAGGGTGAAAAGTTGTGCTCAACTCAAACTGAGTATCCAACTCTCGCTGCACAGACCTCCAAAACTGTGAAGTAAACTGAGTGCCCCTATCTAAAATGATGGAAACTGTTACACCATGCAAATGAATAATCTCTCGGATATAGATCTCTGCCAATCGCTCTAAAGATTAGGTAGTACACACAGGAATGAAGTGCGCGGACTTGGTCAGCCGATCTACAATCACCCAAATAGCATCGAACTTCTTCAAAGTCCGTGGGAGCCCAACTTCAAAGTCCATGGTGATCCGCTCCCACTTCCACTCTGGAATAACCATCAGCTGAAGCAAGCCACCCGGTCTCTGATGCTCATATTTCACCTGCTGACAATTGAGACACCGAGCTACAAATCCCATAATATCCTTCTTCATTCTTCTCTACTAATAATGCTGCCTCAAATCCTGATACATCTTCTCGGCACCTGGATGAATGTAATACCGCGAGCTATGGGCCTCCTCCAGAATTAACTCCCAAAGCCCATCTACATTGGGCACATATATCCGGCCCTGCATCCTCAACACCCCATCATCACCAATGGTCATATCTCTGGCATCATCATGTTGAACTCTATCCTTGAGTACAAGCAAATACGGATCATCATGCTGATGTTCTCTGATGCGATCATATAAAGAAGACCGAGAAATCACACAAGCCAATATCCGACTAGGATCCGAAATATCTAACCTCACGAACCGATTGGCCAAGGCCTAAACATCAACTGCAAGAGGTCTCTACCCAACTGAAATATATGTTAAACTCCCCATATTCATCGCTTTTCGACTCAAACCATCGGTCACCACATTGTCCTTTCCCGGATGGTACAATATAGTGATATCATAATCCTTTAGCAACTCCAACCACCTCCACTGCCTCAAATTAAGATCTGTCTGCTTGAACAAGTGTTGGAGGCTACAATGATCAGTAAACACCTCACAAGACACACCATACAAGTAATGCCTCCAAATCTTCAACGCGTGAACTATGACAGCCAAGTCCAAATCATGAACAAGGTAGTTCTTCTCATGGGGCTTCAACTGATGAGAAACATAAGCAATAACTCTACCCTCCTGCATCAATACACACCAATACCAACTCTCGAAGCATCACAATACACGGTATATAAACCTGAAACTGATGGCAAAATCAACAGTGGAGCTGTGGTCAAGGTTGTCTTGAGCTTCCGAAAGCTCTCCTCACACTCATCTGACCATACAAATGAAGCACCCTTCTGAGTCAACTTGGTCAAGGATGATGCGATAGATGAGAATCCCTGAACAAACCGGCGATAATAACCCGCCAAACCAAGAAAGTTGCAAATCTCTATGGCTGAGGACGGTCTGGGCTAACTCTAAACTGCCCCTATCTTCTTCGGATCAACCTGAATACCCTCACTAGACACCACGTCCCCCAAGAAAGCCACTGAACTAAGCCAAAACTCACACTTGGAGAATTTTGCATAAAGCTTCTTTCCCTCAATCTCTGCAACACAACTCTCAAATGCTCCACGTTCTCCTCCTGACTACGCGAGTACACCAGAATATCATCAATGAAGACTATGACAAACGAGTCGATATAAGGCCGGAACACGTTGTTCATAAAATGCATGAACATTGCTGGGGTATTGGTCAGTCCAAAAGACATCACCAAGAACTCATAATGACCATATTGGGTCTTGAAAGCTATCTTAAGAATATCCGAGTCCCTGATCTTCAACTGGTGATAACCTGAACGGAGATCAATCTTGGAGAACACTCTCGCTCCCTGAAGCTGGTCGAATAAATCATCAATGCGAGGCAAAGGATACTTGTTCTTAACTGTTACTTTGTTCAATTGCTTATATTCAATGCACATCCTCATAGTGTCATCCTTCTTCTTCATAAATAGAACCAGCGCACCCCAAGGTGACACACTAGGTCGAATGAACTCCTTATCGAGGAGTTCCTGAAGCCGCTCCTTTAACTCCTTCAACTCCACTAGTGCCATACGATATGGTGGAATAGAAATGGGTTGAGTGCCCGGCACCAGGTCAATACCAAAGTCAATATCCATGTCCGATGGCATGCCCGGCAGGTCTGCAGGAAACACATCGGGAAAATCCTTCACAACTGGAATAGAATCAATACTAGGAGTCTCTATACCGATATCCCTCACAAAGGCCAGATACGAAAGACAACCCTTCCCAACTATATGCTGGGCCTTCAAGAATGAGATCACTCTACTGGGAACATAATCAGTCAAACCTCGCTACTCAATCTGTGGCACACCTGGTATAGCCAATGTCACTGTCTTAGCATGATAGTCCAGAATAGCATGACATGGAGATAGTCAATCCATGCCTAAATTAACATCAAAATCCACCATACACAATAATAGAATATCCACTCGGGTCTCCAGACCCCCAATAGTCACCACACACGACCGGTACACATGGTCTACAATAACAGTATTGCCCATCGGGGTAGATACATGAACATGTGAAACAAGAGACTCACGGGGCGTACCTAAATAATGAGCAAAGTATGATGACACATAAGAAAAGGTGGAACCGAGATCAAATAATATAGAGGCATCTCTGTGGCAGACTGAAACAATATATGTAATAACATAATCGGAAGCAATATCATCGGGTCTAGCTGGAAGTGCATAGAAATGGGCCTGACAACCACCTGATCAACCTCCCCTCTAGGGCGACCCCTGGCTGACTGACCTCCACCCCTAGCTAGCTGGGTGGGTAATGATGAAGTAACTGGCGCTGAAGCCAATGACTGACCCCTCTGCTGAGATGGACCCGCGAGACGACGAGGACAGTGCCTCCACATATGACCCATCTCTCTACACTCATAGCAACTTCCAAGTGCTGGAGAAGGGGACTGATAGGAACCCCTTGTACCGGAATGACTAGCAGATGCACCTGGCATAGAAGATCCCTGAACTGATGGAGCACGGAACGAACTCTAAGCTAGAAGGGTACTAAATGATGACTGGCCCTAATGCGAACTGTGAGAACCATGACCCGATGATGCCCCACGATAACCTGGGTGAGCTGGCTGAGCATGCCTGAATGGATGACCTTTGCCGTGCTAAAACTGACCTCTCGAAGGAGCACCACTATAACTGCTAGATCCTCGAGGCCTCTTGGCCTCCCTCTCCTCTCGCTCCTGGCAACGAACAGACTCAATCTCACGAGCAATGTCTACCACCTCCTCAAAAGTAGCACCAGTCACCCTCTCCCTGGTCATGAGAATACGAAGCTGATAAGTGAGGCCATCAACAAACCTCTTAATCCTCTCTCTCTATCTGTCGGAACCAACCAAATAGCATGACGAGCTAACTCTGAGAACCTCATCTCATACTGTGTCACAGTCATCTCTCCCTGACGCAACCACTCGAACTTCCTACATAGCTCCTTTCTACAAGACTACGATACATACTTCTCCAGAAAAAGAACAGAGAACTACTGCCAGGTAAGGGGTGTTGCACCAACAGTCCTATACCTCTCAAAAGTCTCCCACCAAGTGAAGGCAGCTCCAAAAAACTGATAAGTAGTAAAAGCGACTTTGTTGATCTCCAGAATAAACGTTGTACGAAGCATCCTCTGACATTTATCCAAGAAACCCTGGGCATCCTCGCCCTCTGCATCGCTGAAGGTCGGAGGCTGAAGTCTACCAAACCTCTCCAACCTACGATGCTAGTCCTCTAGCATGGCAGAAGCTACATAGTCCTGAGCAGCTTCAACCGGCTGGGCTGGATGTGCCCCCAGAGTCTAAAGTCCATGCACGACCTGCTCAGGTGTGCAAGCGGCGGGAGTCTGATTGCCTCCCACGGCCTGAGAAGTAGTTGCGGATATAGTGACTGAAATCGCCTGAGCTAGGCCAGTGCAACCTGATAAAATCTGATTCAAGGCCTCCTAAAGACCCGGAATCACAATGGGCACAACTGGTGCCTAAGCTGGTGCTGCTGGAGCATCCACAACTGGGACCTGATCCTGAACTAGGGCGGCTGGTGGATCTGCAAGTGCTACCCTAGCTGCTGTGCGGGCCACACCTCTACCCCTACCGCGACCACGACAGCATCCTCGGCCTCTAGTGGCCACAGCTGTTGGTACTGGTGGTCGTCCATCCTGACTGGTAGCGCGTGTCCTCACCATCTGTGAGAGAATAGAATAACAGAAGTTTAGTACTCGGATCAACAAATTCGCACGACAAGAATTTCAAGAATATGAAGTTTTTCCTAAAGGTTCTACAGCCTCTCGAGGATAAATACAGACGTCTCCGTACTGATTCGCAAGACTCTACTAAACCTGCTCATGAATCATGAGACCTATATAACCTAGGCTCGATACCAACTTGTCACGACCCTAAACCCGAACCCGGTCGTGATAGCGCCTCTCGTCAAGACAAGGCCCTCCGACATATTCCTAATTCATTTTTAAGTAGTTAAGATAATGCAGGTAAGTTTTAAACAAAATAAATATCCCAAATAAATAAGGTGAAATAGTACAGTTGCGGAAAATAAAACCAACATAGCCCGATACCGGGGTGTCACCAGTCATGAGCATCTACCAATATACTACAATTCTGAAGCGTCTACAAAGCTATTACAGAATCACTAGCAAGAGAAAGAAAATGAGATAAAGGGGGAGAAGCACGGGGCTGCGGACGCCGAGCAGCTACCTCGTGAACTCTGAAATCTGCAGGGAGCTCTCAACCCTTGCAAGTAGGATCAGCAGCGCCTGAATCTGCATACGGGGTGCAGGGAGTAAAGTGAGTACTCCAACTCAGTGAGTAATAATCATAAATAAAGACTGAGAAATATGAAATCACGTAAGGCACATTATAGGCTATAATGAAGCAGTAAAAGCGAGTAAAAATAGTGAATCAGTGAAGATATGTAAAGTCATTTTAGTTTAGTTTAAACGTCATGAAATGCCTTTTTAGCAATTAAGCAGGTAAATGACATGCAACTAGGAAAGATAAACACATAAAGGATCGCCCATCGGGCAATATCATAGAACAATACTAGCCTCTCGGGCTATATCTCACATCACAATGGGTACCCGCGCTCACTGGGGTATGCAGACTCCTGGAGGGGCTCCTTATGGCCCAAGCGCAATATCAAGTCATCTCGTGGAATCATCACTAGGCTCTTGGACTCATATCAAAAAGCTACCTCATGGTGTACAAATATCAGGCCCTTGGTCTCATGATCATAGTCGGTGTTTCCTCACAACATAAGCCCTTGGCCTTACTCAATCAGAATCTCACAAGCCACTCGGGCAACAGTAAAACATGATGCTCAGCTCAGAATATCATTTAAAATATTATTTAAGTGTTAAAACAGAGTAAACATGGCTGAGTTATGAAAATAGTAGAATATAGCATGACTGAGTTCAAGTATAAAGTCAAAACAGTGAGGAAATATCAGTGAAGATCCCCTAAGGGTTCAATTAGTTGGCACAAGGCCCAAATATGGCATTCAGCCCAAAACATGATGATAGCAAATAGTTTTCAGTCAAATACGCGATAAAATAGTCATTCGAGATGGACTAAGTCACAATCCCCAATAGTGTACGACCCTACGTTAGTCATATAACGTGTGCGTCACATCAATATAGCACAACGATGTGCAAATCCAGGGTTTCATACCATCAGGACAACATTTACAATTATTACTCACCTCAATCCGGTCGAAACTCTAGCCCGCGATGCTTTTTCCCCGCGAATCGGCCTCTACTCGCGTCGAATCTATCCAAAATTAGAATCACGACATCAAAATATGCTAAGGGAATGAAGCCCAAGGAAAAATAATTAATTTATAGCATAAATTTCGAAATTACCAAAACCCGACCCTTGAACCCACGTCTCGGAATTCGATAAATTTTACACCAATAGTCCCTCAAATCCTCAAGTCTAGGTCTTCAATACCAAGCCCTAGTTTCCCCAATTTTAACCCTTAAATTTCATTAATTACAACTCTAATCTATGAAATAATACCATAGGAACGAGTTTTTGGTCCAAAATCTTTACCTCAATGAAGTTCCCTTGAATTCCCTCTTCAAAATCGCCCAAAATGCTCCAAAACTGACTTAGAAATGGTAGAATAACTCAAAAATCGCGAAGGAAACAATTTATACCTTCTGGCCCAGGGATTTCGCATCTATGGCCAAATTCCCGCTTCAGCGGAACCGCATTTGCGGTCCTTGAACCGCATTTGTGGAACTCACTTAAGTCGTCTAGCTCCGCATCTGCGATGCCTAGCCCACACCTACGCCATTGCAGGTGCGGTTCTTCTACCACTTCTGCGGTTCCTGCCAACTTCACTAGCTTCCGCTTTTGTGACTCTTTTCCGCATCTGCGGGGGTCCCACCTGTGGCCTCCCAACCGCAGATGCGGTTATGACAGTAGATTTTCAACTTCAACTGCCATTCAAATTTTCATTCTTTCCGTCAACCATCCGAAATTACTCCAAGGCCCCGGGACCTCAACCAAAAACACAAACATATCCCATAACCTCATTCAAACTTATACCAATCTTCAAAACACCTCAAACATCATTGAATCAACCAAAACACATCGAATTCAAGCCTAAGTTTCCAAAATCTTCCGAATTCCGCTTTTGATCAAAAACCCTACCAAACCACGTCCGAATGACCTAAAAGTTTGTACACACATCCTAAATAACACAACAGAACTACTGCAACTCTTGGAATTCCATTCCGACCCCTATATTAAAATCTCGCCTACAAATCAGAAGTCGCCAAAATATCAATTTCGCCAATTCAAGCCTAAATCTACTCTGGACCTCGAAAACTCATTCCGATCACATTCCTAAGTCACAAATTACCTCCCGAAGCTAACCGAACCACCGAAACTCACATTCGAGCCCTCTAACATATCAGTCAACATTCGGTTGACTTTTCCAACTTAAGCTTCCTCAAAAGAGACTAAGTGTCTCAAACCTTATCAAATCCTTTCCGAACCCTAGCCAACTAACCCGATCACTCATAGAACCGATAAACAAATCAATTAGAAGCAAAAATGGGGGAAACGGAGTAGTAACTCATGAGACGACTTGCCGGGTCATCATAGAATCAATGGGTCTGCTATAGTTGTACCAAGCAACTTGAGGACATAAACACGAGCGAGGAATCCATTTAGGGAAATCTTGATCATATCCAAACTGCATTGATATACATTGTGGTCGATAAGTCTCCTGACAATCCAACCCGACTAGCTCAGATACCCTCAAGCATCAAACGAAAGACTCCAGTTCTTGTTCGACATTTTGCCTTTCACTTATTGTCCACTCTTCTGATCTTTCCTTGTAAAACTTTGGGAACTGATAAACCTTCCACAGAAACCAAGTCCAGAAAAAGAAATAGAAATGGGAGATGGGTTTTGGGGAAGAACGGGAAGGGGGTTAGTTTACTTTCTTTAAATTTTACTATTTTTTTCTTCTTAGTTCAATCATTTCTTAGGCCAATTTTTTATATTCACGCTCGTTGTACGCGTGAATTACATACTTATTGTCCAACTCATCCATAATATTGCCACATATGATCGGTCAACGGTCAGAGGGTTTAAAATATAAGTTTTAATAAAGTAAAAGAGTTTGGATAAAAACAAATTAAGTAGAAGGACCGGGATGACAAAGTGGCACAAGTATAAGTATCATCTAGGCTATTCTGGCGTAATTTATACTTGATAATGTAAAGTCAAAGATTTCTTTGTAGTCCCTTTTCTTTCTTTATTTTTTTATCTTTTGTGAAAGAACAAAGTGTCCCTCATTGGTTGTGAAAAGTATTTTTCTTCTCCTTATAATGAATTACTTTTTGTGGGCTTGTAAAAGGGAGTGGTCTCGCGTGCATGAGAAATTGGTCCTGAAGGCAAACCGAGTCGATTTACCCCTCCTCCTATGCACGAGGTATACGTGAGGCCTAATCCAAATCTTGTTTAGCTAAAATTATTTCTTCATTTTTGAGCTTACCAGAAAAGTGTCCAAATACATGCTTACCAGAATATGTCCAAATTCATTCTCTTTGTATTGGATTTTATAACGTCCAATTTATTACTCTGTAACAACCATGATTTAATTTTTGTAACAACTGCAGTTAATTTTTGTAACAGCTCCATTTTAATTTCTATAACAACTGCAGATTAATTCTTTCATTTGTAACTGTCCAACAACTTTGCTTACAAAAGGCAGTCTTTTTTGTGAATTGTCACGCCCCAAACCTGAAGAAGCGTGGCCGGAACTCGGTACCATACTCGACACGAGCGTACCACTCTGTAACTGTGAACTCTAGAGGGGTAACCCTTAACTTATGCCGATGAGGCCATATTCTGAATCGTCTGAAAATAATGCCTCTCTCATCTATAGGGTAAACATACCCCAAAAGTTGATATATATAACTATGCAGGCCAACGAAGCCGCCATGAACATCTACTGATATACAAAATATACAGGACTCATCTACAAGCCTATAGAGATAACTGAACTGTACCATAGTCGGGACAGGGCCTCGACCTACCCATCAAACCTGTATATATAAAATGGACTCCAAGGTCTAGACCTGTTAACTCCGATGAAGTGGAGCTTACCAACCAAGTTGATGTTTGACACTGTCTGCTGGGAGGGTCTGTCCAACTGTCAATGAGGACCTGCAGGCATGAAATGCAGCATCCCGGGCAAAAGGGATGTCAGTACGAAATAATGTACCGAGTATGTAAGGCAACAGAATAACTGAAAGTTGAAACTGAACTGATAATATAATAACTAAAAGTAACTGGGAGTCAAAGATAATATGAAGATATGCTTACCTGCTGATACTAACTCAACTCTCTCAATACAATAAGTAAAATAGTTGTCCGTCCTAATAAGGCTCGGTATGTGTAACTGCTCTACCATAGTAGGCTCGCTCATAAGCGCTCGGCCATACTAGGCTCTGTATCTCAGCCATTCTGGGCTCACTCATAGGAGTTCGGCCATAGTAGGCTCGGTATATAACTCACCATCTAATCAGAGGTTGCCCAATAGGGGCATGTCCATCAATTATAGCTCGATGGTAGTGAAAATACTGTAATACTGTATATATATAGACTCCCTGCTCTCTTGTATGATAGAAGACATAATTAAACTAAATATGAAGTCCTGATAAGGGAGAATGTTGTAACTTATGAGACTAGAAAAATGTACATAAATTCAAGAATATGAACTTCTCTTTATGTCTCGTTATCAAACACAAGTAGTTACTAGATCATGTCAAATAAAAGAAAGGTTTAGCCTTAACATACCTTAACTTCATTGAGTCCTTAATACCTTCCAAGAAATTCTTTAAACAACTCAATTCAATCTACCATAGAATAAGGAGATTCAAAATCAGTGTTGAGTAAAGGATAAGTCCGCAGTTTAAACTAGTACCTTATTTATATAAATTTGGACAACATCTACCCTGTAACAAGAGCCTCCTCCAATACCATATACCAAAAACAATGACCAAAGAAATCCATCAATATAAAATTATCAATAACAAGACACCATAAAACAGCAACAAGTCACAACTACTTCATAACGAGTGGCAAGCTCCAATAATCCTCAATTAGCAACTTTATTCACTAGTTCATATCTAGTCCATCCATTTAACTTAATCAATATCAAGATAACCTTAAGAAAATGAAAGAACACAATATAATTACCTCCTACAATGAATTCCAGTCGAAATCCATATTATATTTATCTTACAACAGCCCAACACACTCTTATCTTTTCATACCCAAAACGACAGCTATAATAGTGTCAAACAACCAAAAAATTTAACGACGAATAACCATACCATCATTCCGTAATTATGTGGTATTTCTCCATACCTTTTATCTTCCAAAACGCCATAAAACATCAGCAAAATAGACAGCCCAAAAGCAATACGAAACAGTCCACTACAAATCGAATAACTTGAACTCACGGCTTTCGATTACCGTCCCGTGAGTTTTAACAATTAGGAAATGAATTTATCAACCTTCTTTGATATTTAAAGCTTAATTATAGAAATTAGACATTTTATTAACTATGAAGTACCTTCCAAAGCTCAAACTACAAAGAAAATAGAGGCGATATAGCGATACTTACATCGTAAGGATCGTTCTAGTGTTATCGTTTCTTGATTTCGTACCCGGGATGTTAATATTCTTGGAAACCCTTGTGGAGAGCTTGAAGATACGTTTATGGGTCTTATTATGGTCCTGGTATGTGGAAACGTGAAGAAATAGATGAAATGAGGCCTATATATATTCGTTTTTGAAAAGTCAAAGAGGTGTTAGCTTGGTACCCTGTTATTGGCTCTTCTTCACACGCTTATATCTTTTTATCTAATTGTCGTATGAATGAAAGATTAAGAGAATTAGAAACTACATTCCAAGACTTTCAATTTGGTATATAATATATCCCAAAAAGACCTCATATAACATAAGAAATGTATTGCTCAAAACGCTTTAGTGACATACCTACTTTTCACCTATACAATCTACGCAGTCTCGCGAAACTACAAATATATCTCCTCCTATGTCTTATAGATGAACGGTTTAATATGATAGAAAATAGACTCGTAGATTTTCAATTTGGTAGGTAGATCATCCCATAATTCCAAGTATATTGGGAGAAAGGTTCAGCTACATTTGACCAAAATTTCAACATATTTATGAATGTAACTTGTGATGATCTTTGCCAACTTTTGTTCCACAACTCACTTGACTTCAAAACATAACACACGATTATCATTAGACAAAAATAACTCATAACATAAATTCCTTATTATTTTTAGCACCCTAGTCTCACCCCAAAAGTATATGTTATAATATTCCCAACTTGTCGACTTTCGACGGAACTTATTTTCTTCAATTCGTTTAGCTTCTAAGCCTTCCAACCCTCTTGGTACTTGGTATTCATGATCTTAAATATTTGTAACCTCCATGATAACATGATTAACTTACTTTATGTACTTCCAAAGATGATCTCATTTCTGAGCTTAAATCCATTGACTTAAGACGTACTCTTACGTGTGAAAACGTGGGGTGTAACATGAATAATCTGACACAGAAAACACCTTCATCTCTCTTATTCTTCAATCGATTTATGGGCAATTATTCTGTGCAAATTCTAATCTTTCAGCCACTAGTGCACGTGTTTGGAGGTGCTGTGGAACGTTGGGGAGCGATCGGTCTTAACGATTTGCATTCAGTCGGGCCAAAATCGCTTTCAACATAGTGGCTTGCCACGAGATAGTATTTTTGATAAGTTTTTTTTCCTTCTTGTTCTTGGTCAATATTATCTACTCATTTTTCCTAAAATTGGAAAGCGATTTTTGCATATTGACTAATGACAATCACTTTGAACAAAATACTTCCTGATCTGTCAAAGCTTGAGCCTTTAGATAGAAACAATTATAAGCGTTGGTTCCAGAAATTTTTAATTTTCTTTGAACAAATAGAAGTTGATTACGTTTTGTTTAATGAACTCCCTACTGATAATACTAATACTACAACTATTGTTGTTGCTGATTATGCTACTAAGAATAAATTTGAAAAGGATAATAAAATTGTTCGAGGTCATCTGTTTAACCATATGAGTAACGCTCTCTTTGATTTGTTTATAAATTATAAATATACTAAAGTCATATGGGATAGTTTGGAGAAGAAATATGGTACAGATGATGCAGGAAAAGAGAAGTATATGGTTGGAATGTGGATCAAGTTTCAGATGGTTGATAATACGTAAATCTTGGAGCAGGTTCACGAGTATGAGAACTTGACTGCTGATTTTTTGAACGAAGGCATGGAGATGTGTGAGATTCTTCAGGCAATGTTCTGCTTGAAAAGTTTCCACCTTCCTGGAGTGATTACAGGAATCAACTGAAATACAAGAAGAAAAACTTAACCATTCAAGAACTGATCAGTCATATGAGAACTGAAGAAGCAAATCGTCTCAAAGATGAGGAAGCTGAATGGTTTAAGGATAAGATGAAATCTCTCTCTCTTAATTCTTCTAAAGCTAACCTTGTGGAATCTTTTAGTACTTTTGTGAAAGACAAGTTTAAAGGAAAACAGAAAAAAGGATATCTGAAGAAGCAGAATTACTTCAATAAGTCGAAGGGCCATATTCAAAAGTCGAAAGGACCTTGCGATGTCTGCGGCAAAATTGGTCGCAAGGCTTTTCAGTGCAACCAGAGACAAGTACAAAGCTCAAAGCATGGAGGAAAAGCTCCAGTCCAAGCTTAGGCTTTTCAGTGCAACTAGAGACAAGGACAAAGCTCAAAGAATGGAGGAAAAGCTCCAGGCCAAGCTAACCTTACTGAGGGTGGTGATGTCATTGCTGCCGTGGACGTTGAGGCAAACATGGTGGATAACAAGACTGGCTGGATACTTGACACATGCGCTTTAAGGCACATTTGCGCTAACAAGGAGTTATTTCACGACTTTGAGGAATTTGTTGATGGCGAGTGTGTCTACATAGGTAACTCCACTATAGCTGGAGTTATGGGTAAAGGAAAAATTCTCCTTAAGTTAATTTCTGAAAAATTTTTAGCCTTGAACAATGTTCTGTATGTATCCTCCCTTCGTAGAAACTTAGTTTCTGGTGCGCTTCTCAACAAACTAAGTCTAAACTTGTTTTTGAATCTGATAAAGTGATTATTTCTCGTAGAGGAGACTTTTTTGGGAAGGGTTATCTCAGTGGAGGTTTATTTGTACTGAACATCACTCAAAAGATTATGAATAATGCTAGTACTTTCAATTCTGCTTATATTGCTGAGTCCGATGATTTGTGGCATGGTAGACTAGGTCATGTTACTATTTCTTCTATTAAGAGACTTAAAAAAAATAGAATTAATTCCTGTAGTTAATTTTGATAACTTTTCTAAGTATCCTATTTGTGTAGAAGCAAAGCATACCAAAAAGTCTTTTAAGAATGTAACTAGTAGAAAGACAGAATTGCTTGAACTAGTGCATTCAGACTTAGCAGATTTCAAGAACACTATTAGTAAGGGTGGAAAGAAATATTATATCACTTTTGTAGATGACTTTTCTAGATACACTAAGGTATATCTTCTTAAGTCAAAAGATGAAGCTAAAAGTATGTTTTTGAAATATAAGGCAGAAGTAGAAAATCAATTAAATACAAAAATCAAGAGACTTAGCTCTGACAAGGGTGGAGAATATATTACTAATATTCTAGAAGCCTTTTGTGAGAAAAATGGTATTATACATGAAGTTAGTACTCCCTATACTCTCCAACAAAATGGTGTAGCTGAACGGAAAAATAAAACCCTTAAGGAAATGATGAATTCTATGCTTTTGAGTTCGGGTTTATCTGATAATATGTGGGGGGAGGGGGAGTTGTTTTATCTGCATGCTATGTTCTTAATAAAGTCCCTCATAAGAAGTTAGCTAAAACCCCGTATGAGTTATGAAAAAGGTTTTCCCCTAGCTTGAAAATTCTAAAAGTGTGGGGGTGTTTGGCTAAGTTGGTCTATCTGACTTTAAACAAGTAATTGTTGGACCCAAGACTTTTGATGCAATTTTTATTAGTTATGCTCAAAATGATACTGTGTATAGGTTTATGTCTTTGAATGATCGTTCTATTTGTGAATCTAGAGATGTAGAATTTTTTGAGCATGTTTTTCAATTGAAAAATAATTTGCCTAGTGATGTGCCTAAAAATGCTTCTATATCTATGTCTGTAAATTCTCATATTGTGTCTTCTTCTAGTGTTACTGCTAATGAGCATGAAAATGAACTTAGAAGGAGTAAGAGATGTAGAATTGAAGCTACCTTTGGTACTGACTTTATAACTACTTCTTGACTGAAAATATTGATCTTGATGTTTTGAGTGATGAATTAATATCAATCTATTTAATAGAAGAAGACTCTAAAACATATAATGAAGCAATAATGTCAATAGGTGCTAGTTTTTGGAAAGAGGCCAATAAAAGTGAATTAGACTCTATAGTTTTTAATCACACTTGGGACTTGTCTGATTTGCCTAAAGGATTTAAACCCATAAGTAGCAAGTGGATATTTAAGAAGAAATTAAGACCTGATGGTACAATTGAGAAATATAAGCCTAGACTTGTTATTAGGGGTTTTAACCAAAAGAAAAGCATTGATTACTTTGACTAAGATATCGATTATTAGAACTCTTGTTGCTTTAGCCTCTATTCATAATTTAGTGATACATCAAATGGATATTAAAACGACTTTCTAAATGGTGATTTAGAGAAAGAGATCTATATGTCTCAACTTGAGGGATTTGTGATCCAATGACAGTAGAATAAAGTATGCAAAAGTAGGCACCTAAGCAATGGTATGAAAAGATTAACAACATATTAGTGGGTAATGGTTTTGTTGTTAATGCATCTGATACTTGTGTTTATTCCAAAATGATAGGATTAGATTGTGTGATTATATGTATGTATGTGGATGACATGTTAATCTTTGGCCGTAATGTGAATGTTGTTAATAAGACTAAGAACTTTTTGTCTTTTAAATTTGAAATGAAAGATCTTGGAGAAGCAAATGTGATTTTAGAGATTAAAATCAAAAGAACTTCTAATGGTGTTTCGTTATCTCAGTCTCGTTATATTGAGAAAATATTGAAAAGGTTTAATTGTTTCGATGTAGCACCTGTGAAAACTCCTTATGATCCTAGCATACAATTGAGAAAGAATAAGGAATCCAGTATTTGTCAAACTGTTGCTAAGATAATTGGTAGTGTAACATTTTTCATAAATTATACACGACCTGATATAGCTTATGCTGTTAGTAGATTGAGTAGATATACTCACAACCCCATTAGTGAATACTGGAATGCTCTTCATCATTTGTTAAGTATTTGAGAGGTACTATGGATTGGTATTTGTATTTTAATATATTTTTTACTGTTTTAGAAGGATTTTGTGATGCAACCTGGGTTGCTGATAATGATGAAGTTAGTTCCACTAGTGGCTATGTGTTTACTTTGGGTGCAGGTGCTATTTTATGGAAGTCTTCAAAACAGACTTGTATAGCACGATGTACTATGGAGTCTTAATTCATTGCTCTTGAGTTGGCAAGGCAAGAAGTCGAGTGGTTGATAAACTTATTGGCAGACGTGCCTTTGTGGGGAAGACAAGCTTCACCAGTTTCTCTATATTGTGACTCACAAGCGACAATTGAAATTGCCAAAAATAGTGTGTACAATGCAAAAAGAAGATATATCCTCATTGGACATGGTGCGTAAAATAATTATTGAAACATGGTGTTATTTTCTTGGAATATGTAAGATCCGAAAGAAATTTGGTGGATCCTTTAACTAAGGGTTTGGCAAGGAGAGTGATCCTTGAAACGTCGATGGTGGGGCTAAAGCCCATGGATTGAGGAAGTATGGTGGATACCCATTTGTGGTCAAACAATGTCATATGAGACCTCAATATGCACTACATTTTCTATCCCTATGGCGTGTGATAGTGCCTTACAAAGTTGAGCTTATTTTGCTCTTAATGATTCTCTAGCCTTTTGCATAAAATTAAGGATATAGTATATGTTGTGGGGGTCTCAACTAATGTTTATTCAGTTCAAGAGTACTTCACTTTGTGGATGTTAATTGTTACATCATTTCACTATGTGTCAATTCAAATTGAAAGATATTGACACTTAAGTACATGTTCCTTCTTTTGCCCAGAATTGTTCTTATTCTACTTTCTGTCTTTGTATTAGTGTGGGTTCTTGGTATTATTTATACTTGATATAATGCAAAGTCAAAGATTTTTTTTGTAGTCCCTTTTCCTTCTTTACTTATTTGTCTTTTGTGAAAGACAAAATGTCTCTCATTGATGGTGGAAAGTCTTTTTCTTTCCCTTATAATGAATAACTCTTTGTTGGGCTTGTAAAGAGCTAGTAAAAGGGGTGGTCTCGCGTGCATGAGAAATTGATCCTAAAGGCAAAACGGGTCGATTTGCCCTCCCTGCGCGTGAGATATACGTGAGACCTAATCCAAATTTGGTTTTACTAAAATTATTTTTTCATTTTTTAGCTTACCAGAAAAGTGTCCAAATACATGCTTACCAGAATATATCCAAATTCATTTTCTTTGAATTGGATTTTGTAACGTCCAATTTATTACCTTGTAACAACCATGATTTAATTTTTATAACAACTATGTTTAATTCTTGTAACAGCTATAGTTAATTTTTGTAACGACTCCATTTTAATTTCTGTAACAGCTACAGATTAATTCCTTCATCTATAACTGTACAATAACTTTGCTTACAAAAGGTAGTCATCTTTGTGAATAATCTGACACAGAAAACACCTTCATCTCTCTTCTTCTTCAACCAATTTCTGGGCAATTGATTTGTGCAAATTCTAAACTTTCAGCCACGAATGCACGTGTTTGGAGGTACTGTGGAACCTTCGGGAGCGACCGGTCTTAACGATTTGCACTCAGTCGGGTTGAAATCGCTTTCAACGCAGTGGTTTTTCACGACACAGTATTTTTGATAAGTTATTTTTTTTTTTGTTTCCTTCTTGTTATTGGTAATATTATCTACTCATTTTTCTTAGAGTGAGAACTTTTGAAAAATATGTTATAGGCTAAACTCAAAACGGATTAATATTACATCATATTAAAATGGTTTTTGGGCTGACTTTATGTTATAAGTTAACCGTATAACGAAACAAGTATGGAGATGATAGAGAGTAGCTCTCAAGTTACGGTTCATGAAAAGCTAAGAAACAAATCCAACAAAGTGATGGTGAGAAACAGGTTGGTTTACTGCCTTTGACCGTTGAGGTTAGTTTCTGTCTTTATCCGTACTTTGGTGCCACACACAAGAATTAAGAGGAAGCTTGTGAGCTCGTAACTATAAATGCTCGGATCACGTGGATGATGCAAAATAAGCTAATAAATCTCCGTAATTAGTTATGTGGTACTTAGTTTCGAATGACAGATTATTGGGTATTGCGATATATGGATATTCTATAAGTTTGATCTAAAATAGACAATATCACGTCATGTTAAAAAAATATCTTTTTAACTGAATTAGCTAGCCAAATATAACAATGTTCTACCTTGTCATATGGATATTTGTACTGGCTCATGCAGTGCTCCACTAATAGAAATTTAAATTATTTCAATGAAAAAAAAAACAAATAGCATCATTGGTGCACTTAACAACTTAGCTATAAAATAAGCAATCTGATAATGTTTGGAAAAGCAAGGGATTGATATGTTCTTCTGAGGGAGGACAGGAACTACTAGGGTAGGTATTCCTCCATAACAAGAGTATTTAACCAATATTTATATTTATATAGTTTAGTTTTAGGATAGATTCTTATGGTTTATTAATTAAAACATGAATAAATAATTTCTCTTTGCTTCTAAAACAATAGACTACTTCAACTACAAGTGTATACTGTATAGTATAAATAGGGAAGTGGATTAGGATGAATTTGCAGAGAGTTTGAGTTTCATATATACAAAAAAATGTCAGAGAATAATTCCCTTCTTCTACTTATAGCATTATTAGTTTTCTCTAATATTTTCTCATTTAATGCTGCTCCAGTTTCAAGTACATAATCTTGATCACTTCTCTATCTAAGTAGCTTAAGTTACTCCTATCCGATTTTATTTTTCATTAATTGAACTTCATTGTTCTTGTACTACAGGGCATACACGTCTGTTTTTGCATGAAAATCAAGAGCTTCCACCACCTGCATATACTAACCAGGTACTTATGCTCGTATATATTACAACAACGTACCTAGTGTAATCTCACAAATAGGGTCTGGAGAGAGTACTTAATCTGTATGCAGATTTTACCCCTGACTTGTGAGGGTACGTATAGGGCTACTTCATAGATTTCTTGTTTCTGATCACATTTTCTTCTTTTTTTTTCGCGGGTATTTTTGAATATGAATGAAAGCAGATGATGAAATTCGAAGCTATGGAGGAAGAGTTCATCAATGGCAGGATGGATTTAGAGAGTCATGATTACCCTGGCTCGGGAGCGAATAATCGTCACACTCCAAGGCCACCTATTGAGACATAATATAATTAAGTAATTAATTAAAAGTGCATTTTCTCTAACAGTTTAATGATGCTTTTCGCTCTAATATGATGCAGCCTACTCAACATTCTGTCTGTTGTACGATGTTTAATCTTAGTCATTATGAAATAAAAGATCTGTGATGAGTTAATACAACCATAAACTTGATTTATCATGTGCATCTCTGATTTCACAAATCCTTTTGGTTAAATGTTCTACACAAAGATAAGGAGTAATGTCAGGACAACATGGTTGGAGTCCAAGAAGAACAATTTTTTTAAGATTTAGCTAACATAAGTTGTAGGCAGATTACACACTGCCAAAATTGACTGAAACGAACTACTGAAAGTACTTATAAACATCAAATTCTCTGCGCAAACTCCTGAAATTGGATTTGGTAGACTTACATAAATGAAATGCATAATAATACCCAATCATATCATATTACTCTCTAAAGTTTATAGAAGTGATTTCGTGTAATATTCATTTTTATTTTTTTTGTGATTTGAGTAGCAGTGTAATGGTTGCAACTCCACTTTACACCGTTAAGTGCAGGTCTAAATCCCAACCAAAAAAAGTTCATCTTATCCTCAAAAACATAAAAAATATAAGGAAAAAAGCCATATTGCACATTTGATGTAGTCCCTTTTAAACAATAATCTTGCTAATCTTGAACTTTCTTGAATCCTTTAACATTAGTATGTACCTGGTTGATTTAAAATACTCTAAATTTCTTTCCAATAACGCAAAAATAAACATAAGACTATTGGGGACTATATGATCTTATCCACACTTTCCCTCTCAAAAAAACTAAACTTTAAACGTCTTTTTATTCAACCATCTCTTTTGTCAGTTTGTGTACCTAATCCAATTCGGATAATTAGAATATCCAATTAAGATTTAGAATACTAATAAATAATAGGAGTATAATATTCCCAATTACTTTCGTAAGGCTGTGTCGCATAATTCTTCGTGCTGATCAACAGTGATTACAATCAGGGGCATATTTAGTATTATAGTTTGGGGTTTGATCACGCCCAACTCTAGTCCTAAAAAGGATAAGTGGTCGCTGCAAATATAATCTGGTCTAAAAGTTCGGAGTCGAATCCCACAGAGAACTAAGGCTTAGCTATAACTGTTTAATATCACTAAAAAGACAAGTTTGAACAATTTTCTAAATTATAAAGATTGAGATTTATATTTCTAACTAATTAACTAGCAAATACTAGAAAACGGTAAAATTATCAACTAACGAGATAAAGGGTTGGAGACTAAATTAAGGAGGTCAAGAGTTATGATTTCCCAAATTGTAAGAATCCTTCTAGCTATGTTCCCTACAATTTTTCCAATGTATTCTTTACTGATCGTGAGCACTTTAGGTGTCGTAATTCTCTCTCGAGCAACTACAACAATTTACTAGACATATTCTCTCGAACTACGCTAGTTGGCTTTATCTAACCGCTCATTATGACCAAGTCAAGGCTTTGTTATTTCTAAACCTACCTTTAAACCCGCTGTATTGAATTCTCACATACGTTAGGAGTGACGTTGTTCAACAATCACCTAAATATGTATCCTTTCTCAAGCAACACATAATAAATAGGCACAGTCAATCGATGGTCATTCAATCAACAACAATAAACACGTAGTTGAACAAGTAGAGAAATCCAACGGCTCAATTATATAAAAACATAACAAGAATTTATCCTACAAAAGGTTCTATCAAAACCCTAGATAACAATTTAGCTATTCATAATAGTATGTAAAACTACAATACTAAAAATCATAACCAACAATGAAAAATAGGAAGAGGAAGGAAAAACTCATTGAAGAATTCCCCGCCTTGCTCATATTGTATTCTTGACTCCTTAGGTCGAATCCTCGGTCTCCTTAGCCTCCCTAGGTCTAATTTTTATGTCAAAAGTGTGTCCAACCCTTAAAAATATCGTTTTTCCATGTATATATACCAAGTAGGGTCGGGCCCAAATAATTATACCTTCTCCTACGCGAAAAAGGATAATATTTCACGTCTGGACTGTCGCGGCCGCGGTCAAACGCGGTATATGGCAGGTATACTGCCTCAGCCCGCCTCAGCTCCGCGGTCGCGGTTTCGACCACACTTCTCACCCTGTTCCATTTGGAATTTGAAAAACCGTAAAACATGAAAGTTGTATCCCTTTGAGTTAGCTTTCTAATCATATATTGTGGAGCCCAAATGAAGGTCGGAGCAAAAAGTTATGTGCATTTTAATAGACAGTACACAATATGCCTACTCGAGTCTTCGTTTTGTTGCTTTATCATCCGCTGGTCCCCGAATACAATCCCGGCTTAATTCCTTGGGCTTTTACTCAGACTTCAAAGCTCTAAATCACTTGAATTCATTCTATAACATCTATATAGCTCGGAATCACTCCTACAACACACCGTTAGTACAAAACACTAGCGATTAAAGCGCAAACTCAACAAAAGTGCAGTAAACTAGAGTGTAATAATCGACTAAAATACGCAATTATAGCCGATCATCAACACCCCACACTTAAACCATTGCTTGTTCTCGAGTAATCAAACTACACTTTATATAGACACGACATTTTTAAATAATTTTCCTAATTCATCACACCAAGAATATTTAAAATAGACTAAGCACAAAAGCGTAACATCTTCACCTCAAGATTTGACTCATAAGTACCACGCATTATTCACAACTCACCTACTTAATCTAACATAGAGGTCACTGACATTACCTTTCCTTCATGAATCAAGTGCCCTCACACAATAAAAGAGAGTAGTTCCACACAATAAAATTTAAGAACACTTAGGAACTCAAGATAGAAAGAATTCACTCACTCTCAGAAATAATATTCATATGCCACAAAAGATGCACCATAAGCTTGCCCGTAGTGTATTACTCCACTAATAAAGCTCATTCAATCTAAGATCAATTAGGACTTTATTTGGTTATAATGTAGGCTACGGGACGAGTATGATACATTTATATATAAGAGTGACTACACCTCCCTAAGCACTTTAATATATATACTTTAACATTCAAACACAATACTTATGTCAAACCAAAACTCCACCTTCACATCAATGTATATTACCCCTTTTTTTAAGCACACTTACATCAAGAGCCACCACTTATCAAGGAATTGTTTTTCCACAACAATCCAACTACTTTTTTTTTAATTCAAGTGGCTCTTACTTTTTCAAAACAGTGCACCTTTCTCCTTATTTAATTTGTTCCACTCAAAAGCCAAACCAATCACCCCACACTTTAACATTTACAAAGTTCATTAACAATTCAAGTGCTCATGAGAGGTTACAATGGTTCAAATAGATGGTTAATTCGAACAAATGGGTAAGGCTTGTAATGTGGTTGCCAAAGAAACAAGATTACAGGCTCAAAGGGGTTAACCACGATACATAACAATTAGGTTGATGAAATATACCTATTTGGCTCAACAAAAAAACGCCTATATCACTTCCAAGACTGAACAAAACTACTATTTCGCTTTACAAACACACGGGGCAAGTTCTAGGCATCAAATGCAATGCACAGAATATAACAAATCCTTACACACACATGGCACATAACTCACAAAGGATTGGTTTCATCAAGACACTCTAGTCAAAACAGTTAAGAAAGGTTAAGATCATACAATTTAAGGTACTTATACAAGAGTCAAAAACTGAGTTTAAGCTTCACAACCAAAGTACTCACTATTCTCAAGGCATAACAAAGTCAAGAGATATTGCTTCATTTCAGAACACAACACAATGGTCCTATTCCTAAAAAAAACTAACTACACCCGGTTCAAATAAAACTCTTGGAAAAGAACCGTAGTTTAAAGAAAAACCAAGGGGTAATTGCTACACTACCTAACAAAAGAATTTTTTTTTCTTTAGACTTAAATCCCTCAAGAAAATTGTCTAATAGATCCATCGTCGGGAAAAGTCTAATCGCTTTTCTTTTTTTCGTTTTCTCTAAAAAAAAATTATTCAATTAAACTAACACAACTAAAATAGCATAGAAAGTCACCTAGAGAATCTCCTCACCCCACACTTAAAATTGTGCATTGTCCCCAATGCACACCATACTAATAAGAGGATAAAAGAAACTCCCCGGTAGGCCAAAGGCCGAAGCACTAGCAGCTCATGTGGTACTCAGATTTCTCCCAAGTTTGGTCCTTCATGCGGGTACCTCACACTTAGTTTCAACCATTTGGTTTGTTGTTGCATCCTTCCAATACCTTTGCTTTCCATGCTCCTAGAAAATAAAAAATTGACACTACAAAAATAATACAATTAAAAAAATAAAAAGAAATCAATAAAGTTGGGTTGCCTCCCAACAAGCGCTTGATTTAACGTCGCGGCACGATGCAAATCACTTTTTGCCTCCACCTCGAGCTTATGAATTGAACCCCCAATTTGGCATCAAGTTTTCGGCTATGTTCCAGGGGTGGAGGAACAAATCTAATTGGCCCAAGCAACCATTGTACTATTCTACACTTCTTGGCTTTTAGATGAGGTATGTAGTCCTGACTTTATGGCAAGAAGAATTCCAGACTGTAGGCACCTTGTTCCTCATTCCTTGACTCCTCAATCGGCTCGGATGACTCTATTTTCATATCATCATCCAAGCCCAATGTGGAAAAATGTTTGGAGTGAGGACCAATGCGCTCAAACACATGAACTTTAGGACTTTTAATATCTTCAACATCAATAATACTAGAATCAACAAAATTTGTATCCTCAAAGTCCTTGGCTGACTCTAGTCTCACTTCTTCAACATCGACATCCTCAAATTGTAGTTGGCTAGGTTGTTGATGTTCTACTCTGACCTCCTTAATTAACACCTCAAATTCATGCTCTTCTTGGATTATCCCCAATATTGGCTTGTTGAGCATTAACAACTCCAACAACTTGACTCAATTGAGCCTCCAAATTGTGAATAGTTTCCTGCCTCTCTGTCTGCAGTTGTTTCTCATTATTTTGTGCCAAAAGGCACTTTAACATATCCTTGATCTCCTTCAGGCCAGCATCCCCAGGTTCTTTGTTCCTGTTAACTTCACAAGAAAAGGTAGAACCATCATAATAAGGGGTTGGGGGAAGATAAGAAATATAAGCACAACCATAAAAGTGACCATTTTTACCACCACACACATCACACACATTCCACAAATAAGATTGAGTTGGTGCACATAACTCGCTCTCAGGAACATTTTGAAAATTTTGCCACGGGTGGTTTCCTTCACAATATGTATGGAGATCAATAGTAGAATTATGTACACCTAAATTTCCATAATTCCAAGATGTCATGTTTCTCAAATCAATAGCTATAAAAAAAATACAAAAAAAACAAAACAAAAGAAAACAAAATAAAAGTTCAAACTCGAAACCTAGCAATATGTACAGTCACAACTACACCGTTAGTTCCCCGGCAATGGCGCCAAAATTTGATCACGCCCAACTCTAGTCCTAAAAAGGATAAGCGGTTGCTGCAAATATAATCCGGTCTAAAAGTTCGGAGTCGAATCCCACAGAGAACTAAGGCTTAGCTATATCTGTTTAATATCACTAAAAAGACAAGTTTGAACAATTTTCTAAATTATAAATATTGAGATTTATATTTCTAACTAATTAACTAGCAAATACTAGAAAACGGTAAAATTATCAACTAACGAGACAAAGGGTTGGAGACTAAATTAAGGAGGTCTAGAGTTATGATTTCCCCAATTGTCGGAATCCTTCTAACTATGTTCCCTACAATTTTTCCAATGTATTCTCTACTGATCGTGAGCACTTTAGGTGTCGTAATTCTCTCTCGAGCAACTACAATAATTTACTAGACATATTCTCTCGAACTACGCTAGTTGGCTTTATCCAACCGCTCATTATGACTACGTCAAGGCTTTGTTATTTCTAAACCTACCTTTAAACCCGCTGTATTGAATTCTCACATACGTTAGGAGTGACGTTGTTCAACAATAACCTAAATATGTATCCTTTCTTAAGCAACACATAATAAATCGGCACAGTCAATCGATGGCCATTCAATCAACAACAATAAACACGTAGTTAAACAAGTAGAGAAATTCAACAGCTCAACTATATAAAAACATAACAAGAATTTATCCTACAAAAGGTTCTATCAAAACCCTAGATAACAATTTAGCTATTCATAATAGTATGTAAAACTACAATACTAAAAATCATAACCAACTATGAAAAATAGGAAGAGGAAGGAAAAACTCGTTGAAGAATTATCCGTCTTGCTCCTATTGTGTTCTTGACTCCTTAGTCGAATCCTCGGTCTCCTTAGCCTCCTTAGGTCTAATTATTATGTCAAAAGTGTGTCCAACCCTTAAAAATACCGTTTTTTCATGTATATATACCAAGTAAAGTCGGGCCCAAATAATTATATATTCTCCTATGCGAAAAAAGACAATATTTCACGTCTGAACTGACATAAAACATGAAAGTTGTAGCCCTTTGAGTTAGCTTTCCAAACATATATTGTGGAGCCCAAATGGAGTTTTGAGCAAAAAGTTATGTGCATTTTACTAGATAGTGCGCAATATGCCTACTCGAGTCTTCGTTTTGTTGTTTTATCATCCGTTGATCCCCGAATACGATCCCGGCTTAATTTCTTGGGCTTTTACTCAGACTTCAAAGCTCCAAATCACTTGAATTCATTCCATAACATCTATATAGCCCAGAACCACTCCTACAACACACCGTTAGTGCAAAACACTAGCGATTAAAGCGCAAACTCAACTAAAGTGCAGTAAATTAGAGTGTAATAATCGACTAAAATACGCAATTATAGCCTATCATCAGGGTTCAATTGAATTCATAACTTTCGAGACTAAATATAAAATTTTATTAAAATTATAAGAAATAATAATAGATATGAACCCATAATTTTAAAATATAATAAATTTAATATGAAGAATCTTAAATAATGAACTCATAAAATTTTAATTTTGGATTCACCTCTGAATTATCAATATAGAGTACTCGTGTTAGATATTCAATCTTTCCGATATATGTTTGCATGTGAGATAATTATCTTTTCGATATGTTTGCATTTCTTTTGGGACAGGTTTCCCTTGCGTTTGCAAATTTAGCACTGTTTCTTTACGTGTCACACGAAAGAAATAGTGTAAACTAGAGTTCGTGTCTGTGTCACATCTATGGTCTTTAAGAACAACGAAAATGCATTATTTGAGTAAATCAGCTTTTTTCTGTTTTTTTCCCATAAAAAAGAGAAGAGGAAAAGGAAAAAGACAAGCAGGGACAGAGCATCAAATTTGGTGGAATATTTTTGACATAATTCAAAAAGCATAAAAAAGTAAGACTTATTGTGTAAAAACCACCTGAACACTCCACAAAGATGGAAAGTAACAAAACAGATAATATAAGCATTAAGTGAAGGAAGTGGATCTGAGGTGTCAGCCACTTATAATGCAATTACTAGCTCTCATATATCATCATCATTTTATTCTTCTTTTTCTTTTTATGATTTTGATGGAAAAATTAATACCTCATGAAACTTGTCATCATTGAAGTTTTTAAGGATGACCGGTAACAAGGCTCCAAGAACAAGGAGAGGAAGTTTAGAGCCGTGATAAAATTATCTCTGTGTGATCTATAAATTACGGGTTCGAGTCGTGGAAGCAGCCGTTAATGCTTATATTAGAGTAAATTGTCTATATCATACCCATTGGAGTGCGATCCTTCCCCGTACGTTGCGTGAATACGGAATACCTTGTTCATCGAGCTACCTTTTTTTAAAAAACTTGATAACCAATATATTTCAAGGAAGTTAAGAGAAACTTCAATCACAATGGTCAACTTATTGCTTTAGAATTGAAAAAGTAAACTATCTATGAAACTATTAATACTAAATCACAAAAATTGGTAAACATCAATCCACTATTCAACTCAAAAATTAGCCTATTCTAGTAGCTTTTTTTTTTCCTTTCTATTTCATCAAATAGATTGTCGAAACTTGCCACATGAAAAGAGAATATATATCTATTCAGCTCCCCGACTTCAATTACAAACTCTTGCTTTACGATTTAACTTGAATTAATCCCTTAACGAGCAAGAAGTTTAATAGAAAGTTAGTTTCCTCCCATTACTATTGTCCCAGACCAGAGTTTGTACAAATATAAATGAATGTATTGCCTTAAAAATGTCTAATGAATTCTCTAATGACTTGACTCATCTTCAATTTGGAGTTCCAAAATCCCAGATGATTTTGAGTTTCAGAATCCCAGATGTCTAATATCTGGCATCTTTTAACAGGAACCCAAGGTGTCCAGTTAAATGTATAATTATTGAAAGAATCCATTCATTAGCTTGATCCACTAGTCATAGTAGTTATAAAGGCACTATGCAAAGTTCGAATATATGCCCACTCCATCTCAGATTATCTGTCGTGATTTCTAAATTTAGTTATCTTAAATTATTTGTCATTTTAGAAGTTCAAGATAAACTATAGTAATTTTTTCTATTTTATCCTTAGTAATAATTATTCTTAAAGATTACAAACACCTCAATTATCGGGTAATATTATAATTGTTCAAATACCAATAAAATATAAAAAGGATAAAATAGTCAAAACTACCTTCTACTTATTATTAAGGAGCGTGTAAAGTAAAAATATGCCAAATAATTTGAGATGGAGGGAGTAGATAGACAAGGAAAAGAAACTATTACTCTGCTTTCTAATAGTACTCCTTCGGGTCCTTTATATACTACGTATTTGGCTTCTTGTAATAGTAGGGTGGATTGATATTACGATCCGGATTTTCCACCATCGGGAGTCGTGAGGTGCCTATTCGTGAAAGTTAGGCAAGCCGAGCGTTATAGATTCATTACCTTTTTTACTTAGCCTTTATAACAGATCAATATATTCGGTGATCAATAGCGGAATCATTAAAAATAACCAAAATGCGAAAAAACGAAAACTTAATAGTTTAACCAAACACTGATACACAAATCCGAGATACAACTCAACTCAGAAATTGGTGTCACAATATCACAGACTGTCTAAGAATACTACAAATAAAGGTTTGAAAGATAACTACAAGTTGTTTCAGAAATACATAGAAGAAATAGTATGGAAAGATAGAAGGAGACGTCAGGGCCTACGAACGCCTGCAGGACTACCTCGGGTCACCTGAATGGACTGAAGACAGCACCTCACTACGGTCCAAAAGCTGCAGCACCGGGATCTGCATACAGTGCAGAGTGTAGTATCAGCACAACCGACCCCATGTGCTGGTAAGTGCCCAGCCTAACCTCGGCGAAGTAGTGACGAGGCTAGGACCAGACTACCAAATAAACCTACGCAGTTAAATCATATACAGCGGAAAATAAAAGCAGATATTCACAGTTAAAGATGATGAGGGGAAAGCATGCTACAGGGAGTATCACATAACAACAAAATACCAAAGAGGAATGCAAAGAAACCAAAATTTAATTGCCAACAATACTGAGGAAAACAAACACAGTATTGATCACTTTCATTTCTTTCTTGTTGCAGGCGTGCAACCCGATCCCATTTTATACATCTCGTTGCAGGCGTGCAACCCGCTCCCATTTCATATATCTCGTTGCTGGCATGCAACCCAATCTCATTTCATATATCTTGTTGCAGGCGTGCAACCCGCTTCCATTTCATATATTTTGTTGCAGGCGTGCAACCTGATCCCATTTCATATATCTCGTTGCAGGCGCGCAACCCGCTCCCATTTCATATATCTTGTTGCAGGCGTGCAACCCGTTCCCATTTCAAATATCACCGTGGCGGCGTGCCACCCGATCCCATTTACAAATCAACATCAATCTTAAGATAAATCCCCGCAAGGGAACAAGAGTATAACAATAACATCCCGGCAAGGGAGACAATATCGTAAACCATAACATCCCGGCAAGGGAGACAATATCATAAACAATAACATCCCCGCAAGGGAGACAATATTATAAACAATAACATCCCGGCAAGGGAGATAATATTATAAACAATAACATCCCGGCAAGGGAACCAACAATGATAAGCATCGTATTAAGCATGAATAAATCACAATGAAGTTACAACAATTACAATACTAGACTCACGGGCATGCTTGACTCCGATGTATAGATACTCTTCACCATGCCTATACGTCGTACTCTACAATTAACACATAGCAAATAAGACACAACTCATAATCCCTCAAGCTAAGGTTAGACCAAACACTTACCTCGATGCCACGAACACAATTCAAGCATCAACTACCGCTTTACCTCTTGTTTCCACCACCAACTCGCTTATATCTAGCCACAATTTACTTAACGATATCAATAAATGCTAAATGAATCAATTTTAATGCAAGAAAATAGGTTTTATGAAGATTTCTCCTAATATTTAAAAATCGACCCCAGACCCACATGGTCAAAACCCGAGGTTCGAACCAAAACCCAATTACCCATTCACCCACGAACCCAAATATATAATTTATTTTGAAATCGGACCTCAAATCGAGGTCCAAATCCCCAAAATTTGAAAAACCTAAGTTCTACCCAAAACACCCAATTTCCCCATGAAAACCCTTGATTTTGAGTTGAAATCATGTGAAAGATGTTAAAGATTAATGAAAACGAGTTAGAAATGACTTACAATCGATTTGGAAGAGTACTTGTCTTTGAAAAATTGCCCAAAGGTGTTTAGGTTTTGAAAAATGGCTGAAAATGCGTCTAAGTTATGATTTAGAAGGTTGCAGATGTCGCAATTGCGACCAGGGTTCGCAACTTAAGGAACCTGCTGACTTCGTAAATGCGAAGCGTATGTCGCATTTGCGATACATGGGTCGCATTTACAATTTCTGGCATTAACTGAAGAATTTGCATTTGTGAAGTGTACCTCGCAAATGCGAGATAAGGCTGGCCCCGGGTTCTTCGCATTTGCGACAAAAATCTCGCATTTGCGAACCCTGCTTACATCGCAATTGCAATGCCCGATCTCGCAAAATGTGAGATCAGAGGCCTGCTACAAACCTACAACACACCAGCAATTCTCCTAAGTCCAATTTCACTTCGTGGGCTATCCAAAACTCACCCACATCATACGAACTTGCTCGTGCGATCAAATAATCAAAATAACATCAATAACTATGAATTTAACATCAAAATCAAAGAAAAATCTCATGAACTCTTAAGTGTCATTTTTATCAACCGATGGTTCGATTCACGTCATATCAAGTTCGTTTCTTATCAAATTTTACAGGCTCAACTTAAATACCATATAAGACCTGTACCGACTCCGGAACCAAAATACGGGCCCGATACCATCAAATTCAAACATATTTAAATTTCTAAAAAGTCTTATAATTTTTGTCAAACAATTTTCTTCAAAAATTTATTTCTCGGGCTTGGGACCTCGGAATTCGATTCTGGGCATACGCCCAAGTCCCATATTTTCCTACGGACCCTCCGGGATCGTCAAATTACGGGTCCGGATTCGTTTACTCAAAATGTTGACCGAAGTCAAGTTAAATTTATTTTAAAAGCAAATTTATCATTTTTCACAGATTTTCACATAATGACTTTCCGGATATACGTCCGAACTGCGCACGCAAAATAATGTGAGGCAAAAAGAGATTTTTAGGGCCTCGGATCACATAATTTACTTGTAAAACAAGTGATGACCTTGGGTCATCACAATTAAAAAAAATAATTAATGCCTTCTTAATTCTAAAGTGAAAAATAATTTGAATTTGTTTATTTTTGATAAAGCAACAGATAAAAAGGTCGAGTGAGTATAATTTTTGGGGAGAAATGAATGGATTGAAATTTGGCCACCACATCATCATTTTTCTATTAAATAAAAATCTGTTTAGAGATGCCCTTCTTTCCAAGAAAAATTGGAGGCATTATTAAACTAAGACAAACTACACATGATAAATTTTGGCTCTGAGAGAAAGATTCTGTCCTGTGTCCTTTATTTCAACCAATTTCATGTTGAATGACATCAAAACTTTGTCTATTTTCACCTCAGTCAACCATCTTTAGCAGTTGAACGGTGAAGACAGCTATCAGGCAAAGAAATATAAATTATTTGGACAGGGACAATAATATCTGATTTTTACAAGGTGAGCTACTGAGGGGGGATTTAGGGGCGCGAGGGGTTCGTATTCGAACACTTTTCGTCGAAAAATTACACTGTATATATAAGGCAAAATCTGTTTATTACTTTTATATATTAAGTTTTGAACCCGCTTAACACAATCCAAACGTATAGTTTAGTGGTTAAGTGGGTTCAAAATCTACATAAGGTCATAGGTTCAATTCCCGCTAGCTAAAACAAAAAATTTTGAACCCTCTTCACGGAAATTCTGCCTCCGCCACAGGAGCTACCTTTTCTTGTAATGTAAATCACATGAAAAACAATATATAGGAAATAAAAATAATCAGACAAGGGAGGTGGCCGCCACATGAAATGCCACCTCACTGCCCCTAACCATTTTACACCTTCCTTACTTCTTCCACCACCTCCCTACTTCACCCTAAATGAATATGGCATCTGAATCTAAATATACTAACACAACAATTAAAACAAAAAAGAATGCACCAAACCCAATCGAACTTTCCACAATTTACCAACCACTAAAAATATCAAGCCTTGAACCACCCAAAATCCGTAGAATTCAAATTAAAACTAAAATAGTTGAATCAAAGAGAAAACAAATTAAACATATACATCGATCACTCCATAAATATAAATAAAAAGAGATCTTTTTATTAGAATGATTCGTTAGACAAATGCCCACGTTTGTTTTGTAATTTTCAGGTGGATTCTCCATGGATAGGGTACTGAAGCAAAAGAAGCAATTTTGTAGCAAAACCTTCAATTAAGAACGTATCTTTACTCAGCTTATTTGATTGTGATTGTAGCTAGGGATAAATGTTGTAGCTCCTTATAGGTCTTATTTATGGCACATGCATAGATTAAGATGGCAATTAATTGCTTAAAGGTTAGAAGTAAAGATCGGTTCTTCAATTAACTGTTGTAAACTAAATTACTAAATAAGGAGGTGACGGTGGTGGCGATTGGGTGAAGACGGAGATTGTGTGGAAGAAGTGGGTAGGTTGGGATAGTGAAGTGGCAATGCCACGTGGCGTCCACCTCAACGAAATATCAAGCCACGTGGGAAGGTGTAGTCCATGTTGGAAGATCCTAACGGTAGAAGGATATTTTTATATCAGTTTTATAACATCGGGGTAAAAATAGACCAAAAGTATAACATGAAATATATGATCCTTTTCTGTCAGTAAAGGGATATATTTGACCCTTGTACGAAAAATAATTGATGACCAAGAGACTCCCAACTGCCTTTCAAAAGAAAACTAGCAGTCCTCCACTTCAACAATTAAGGCATCAGTTTCCTTTCTTTAGAAAAACTTTGCAAATCCAAATGAATTGTTCCAAAAATACAAGCCAATCTCATATGGACATGCCCTTTTGAAGGGTATGTAATGCACATATTTGTGTTTGATCAGTCAAAAGTTCCTATATCAAAAAGTCTATAAGAGTATAACTTTTATGTAGTGTGAAAAATATTTAAACAATTAGATTACTTGTCTGAGTAATTATAAGTAAATCTCTATGATAAGTAATATTGGTATCTTGATAAATTCTATAACTAACATAATAACATGCTATTACATATTAAATATGCTAATAATGTTAAAAGATCTTTTCACCGTCAGTATATATACTTCTAATTTAATCCTAACAAGGAAACAACCTTTGGACATCTCAAAAAATGAATTCCGTTGGAGCTTTGCTTTAGGCTCACTTGAGTTGAGTCCTGTCATTTGAGGGATTTCTGAAACTGTAATATCAGAAACTGGCAATCCTTAGCCAAATTATATGAAAGGAATATTATTCTCATGATTTTGTTTTGTCTTCATGGCTGAAACTGTGGGGTCTTTACACATAAATGTGCTAATATTAACAGACAGTACATACGGAAGTGGGATGTTGATTGGTTTGGTGAAAATAAAAAGAAGCAATTATATATCCAACTCATAAATTCCCTGAAATAATTTCCTATGTTCACATTAACATTTTTTGACATAAGAAAAAGCACACTTCCATCCTCTTTCTATGATTCTATCCTTCAAAAAATAAATGATCTAAATATTCCATCCATATTTTAATAAGTTGTAATAGTTGCAGAAAGTTGATCATTCGATACTTAATTTGAAATAGTGGTCTCACCAAAGGTTTAATTTCACTATAGGAATCAAGGAATCTTAATCATGCTATTAGTCATCATGATTAATGAGAAAAGAAGGAATTTTAGCTAAACTTGACCAGTCTGTTCCTATGATTAACACATTTTGCTTGGCCAATAGAAGAAATTAAGAGCACAATCATTCACTTCATTTAGTAACAGGCAATAATGCATGTGCATTTTACTGTCAATTATGATCCATTATTTAAACTTCCAAGCATATATGGTCTAGACAGTACCGTTCAAATAAAAAAAGTTTGTAAAAAGGAAGAAAATCTTACTACCCAGAAGATCCGTGTGACTCGGATCCTCCAAAAATAACGGTGTGTGTCAAATTCTCCTAAACTAATGCATTTTTTAAAGGATCCAATACGAGTGCAACGGCTTTGTTTTATAAGATCTAAACTTAGATTAAGATAGGTAAGAATGACATAATACTTGTGTCATTTTGAGAAAACAATTATGTTACAAAGGTAAAACAGCTGGGGATAGATATGAATTATTCTTTGTTGGGATAGTGACTAGTTCCTTTCCTTTCACTTTTTTGGATTCCTGAGGCCATATTCTTCTTTCTTTTGGATTTTTATTTTTATTTTTGATAGATCTCCTCTTATGAGGATGGGGTCCTCTAGCACAATAATTATTGATTTCAAGAATACTTTAATTTAAGTGACTTTTTGATCTAATGCATCATCCTAGAATCTCCTTTACTTGTAATGGAATATAATAAAGCAAGAAAGTAGCTCCAAGTACAGCAGCTGAATTGAAGAGAAAGAAAAAAAAATACTACTTCTATTACTCCCTCCTTTTTCTTGATTTTCACACATTTTAGCTCTATAAACTGTTACAAAATTCAATCATTCTTCCAAACTTGAACCACACACAACATGATGAAGAACTTCTTACGTTGGCAGAGTAGGAATTTTAATAAGGAAATTTACAAAACTAGTATAAACTTTTCTAATACGTGAATTATACTTGCAACTTAAAGCAATTTTTGAATCACTTTTGCCGCTATATTTGGTTTTCCTATTTCTTGAAGAAAGGACAATACATTTACCATAATTGATTTTTTTTCGTCTTTTATATTTGGCTAGTTCTATTTCGTTAGAGGAAAAAGTTTAGACTTCTATAACTTAAAGAATTTTTCCTTTTCATTCAGTAGCATCTACAATGTAGCCATATGAGGTTTGAGAGTCTTGTTTAGGGGGAGAATTTCGGGACATATGTTAGCATGCCACTTGTGTTTGCTTATTTGTGATGTTATTTTCTCGATATTTTGTACTTTTTTTATGTAATGGATTGCTCATCTCCCTCTATGGACGTATGACAATTGACCGAACCAAGTTAAATATTTGTGTCTCTTTTGGTATATTTCTCTTTTATTGTGTTATTTATCATTGTTTAAGGTTTACTTTGACTGGATTTCGCATGACACCTGATTATTCCGATACTAACAATATATACAAAAAAAAAAAAACTTATTTACCCTATCTGCACCGTTTAATTTTTGACGAATTGAGATTCGATTGAACCTCTTTAAACATGTAGCTCTAGCCTATGGAATCAAATTGGTTTCACGCTAACTGAATATACATACTGCTGGAACTTTGGCTAATAATAGTTCTTCTGATAATGTAATCAAATTGGAGAAACATAGGAACTATTACATGTATTGTCTTAATTCCTGTTCAACTATTACATAGACTTGAAAAGTTAAAAAGCTTAATAGTTACTAGTGTATTATTATATAATAGGTTTATTTTTGGAAAACTCTCGGAATAACTCGCAGCCGTTATCTTTTTGGTGCACATTGAGTAACTTACTTATTGTGTAATAGCTCGCAAACTACATAAGATATATATGTTGGGCACATGCCCATGTTGTCCGGGCAAAGACCAATGGTCTAATCCTATTCTCTTTTGGTTTCCATTTCTATGGAATTGGATTCGGTTTATTCCTATTTTGAGTGGGTTTTGGTTTTAAGAGAAAGCACCACTCATGATCTATAAATAGGACAACCTTGGAGAATTATTCTATGTTCATTGATACAAGTCTTTGAAAGACTTAAGCACATAAGAGTGGTTTTTGAGAGAGCTTTCATCAAGAGATAAGAGAGAAGAAAAGTATTTGTTTTACTGCAGATTTTTATTCCAACCAACCAACTTCAAATCACGTTTATCGATTCGTTAACCGTTGGATCTGGCTGAAATTTTGACTGAGTGTTTGTAATATCTTGATCTTGAATTTGAACAGCGAAGATTGAATTTGGAGGCTCGTAGCATCTGATTTCGAGCCTCGAATAGCAGCTTCGTTTTGTGGATTATACTCTTTCTTCAGTTGATTAGTTGTTGCTTTTGTTGCTATTGTTGCTCCGTGTTTGGCACTTGTTGTGTAGCCAATTTGGAGAACTTTTGTAACCCTCTTATTGTTATAGTGGAGCTTTTTGAATCTTTGTGATCCCGTGGTTTTTACCTTCGATTTGAAGGGTTTTCCACGTTAAAATTTGGTGTTCTTTATTTTCTTTATTTTCGGGTTTGCCTCTTCCTTGACATAATAATATAAACTGTACTAAACAAGTCCAGTGCGACAAGCTTTGACTAAGAAGACTGCTGGTATGAAGATGTATCTCAAATCTCCCATGTAGGAAGCCACTCATCCAACCAACTTAGCCAACTTTGCGGGCTATTATATGATAGGTTGGAATCTAATTTTTCAGTCTCTGAAAAATCTTTAGAAATGGAGGAGACCAAGTGAATGTAGTGCACTAAAAAGGCAAAACTTTGGAAATTCAATCATTGGATTTCGATTCCAATCGATCGAACTCTTCTTAAGAGTCTTGACCACATCCCAAGAAATCACAAGATTGATCTAATCTAATTGACTTTTTATGATTTGTTGTTTGCCATTTTGGTCTTCTCCTTTTTCCCCTTTTCCTCTTCTTTCTTTTGCTTTATGCATACATTATACTGTGTTACTTATAGATCAAATGGATGTGGTTATAGCTTTTAAGAAAGCCAATTCTTTTCCTCCTTTTTATCACACTAATCTTCTATTTTTTTGCAATATAGTACAAGAATTATGTAACTTTTTAATAGTTTCTACGTTCGTGTGTTGATTAAAGGGAAAAAGAAGAAAAGAGAGGTAATTAAAGAAACCCACCCCATGCTACTCAGTACTCAGCTGGTGGGTGGATGAAGAATGGTGTCAATCATATAAGCACGAAGCTAGACTCAAAGACTGATTTTGTTGAATTTGACGAGTTTAACCTTTATATTTTTATCTTTGAATCTATTAAACTTTTTATGAGGTTCAAAATTTTATTTGTTGGATCAGGAATAATAAATAAAATGGAAACAAGATAAAATCTTATATCAAAACGACTTCTGGCATTACCGGAAGGATCGAAACCACATTTGTAGGCCGACAATTTTTCTGGATAGGTCGAACTATTGGAAGAAAATAGAAAAGGAAGATCGAGCGGGAGCAAAGAAACTAGCGGACTGATCACTAAATAGATACAAATAGATGCAAATTCTGAAATTATAGTGATGTTTTTCAAATTTATTTGTGCTATGTGTGCGTAAAGCTGAGTTCAGTTAACCCTTCATATAGTGTATACGCCTGCATAGGAAAATGTTTGTTTCAGTTGAACCTTAAAAGGACAATTTGATGTATTAAACTCTTGTTATGTGTGAGATCCAGAAGAGATTCGGCCCATATTAAATTTATTGCACATAATCTTACCTTATATTTCTACCAGAGGTTTTCACGACTAGAACCGTGATGTTAGTTGAACCTCAATATGGTCAAATATGCCTTTGATGTTGGATACTTCTCGGCCTTAGCATAACAAAAGAGTCAATTACTCAAATAGTCACTCAACTATCCAAAATTATCTCCTAAAGTCACTTTTCTTTTGTTTGTAACAACAAAGTCACTGAACTATGCCTATTGCACTCAGAAGGTCACTCAACTAGATTTTTCAAATTTTGGATTACCAAATATCTATTTTACCCTCTAAATTATAAACATTTATCTTCTTTATATTTTTTTAAAAACTTTTTAGTATTAACAACAAAAATTCAAAAATTTATTTACACAATTTAGAATGAAAGAAAATAAAGGTTGTAAAATATATATTTCACGCACGTAAAGAAATAATTATTTTTATATTACGTGCATGGAATATATATTTTATAACCTTTATTTTCTTTCATTCTGAATTGTGTAAATAACTTTTTGAATTTTTGTTCTTAATACTAAAATTATTATTACTAATAAATTATTCTAATTAATTTTTTTACTATGCTCGTTATTTTGTTATTCCGGCATTATATATACTTAAATACTTTTTATTTTTTAATTTATAAATAATATTTATTTATTCTATAGATAAGTCCATAATGTAAATTAAAAAGGGAAAAATCATAATATTAAAAAGTTAAAAAAGTTAAAAAATAAATAAAAAGAAGATAAATATTTATAATTTAGAGGGTAAAATAGGTATTTGACACTCCAAAATTTGAAAAATCTAGTTGAGTGACCTTTTGAGTGCAATAGGTATAGTTCAGTGACTTTGTTGTTACAAATGAAAGAAAAGTAACTTTAGGAGATAATTTTAAATAGTTGAATGACCATTTGAGTAATGGACTCAAAATGTGATCATAAAGTCTTAGAATGATAATATATATACCTTTCTTGGCTCTTCAGCTAACAATAGAGTACAGAATCTATTCTTATTAGTTAATCGTCCTCATACCAGCCTTACATATGCTACAAATTTCAACCATTTCATTTCCATTTTCTTGGATAAATGAACTTGTTCCTTTTTCTTTTTGTATGTATAAAGGTAAATAAATTCCAACGATTCGTATAGTTGATTCTTAAATGAGATATGAACTTGGTTATTGCAAATTCTATGCAATGGAAGGGTCCCAATGAATAATTCTTCCAAGTTTGATGCCATTTCATTATTATCTGTCAAACATAGCAACTTTTACATTAAAATAATAATAACTGTTTGATTTCATTCCTCTCTCTTTTGGGTGGTCGTGATCATATGCATAGTTCATATCAAGCATATACTTGTAGGACATCTGATAATTCAAAGATTGAACAAGACATAGGAAAATCACAAAAATTAAGAGTTTGGATTATGGCATAATTTGAATATTAGTTCTATTAAAAGGGGCTGGTTTTGCTCCACTCTTATCTTAACGTATAATTAAATTAGTACTTCTTGATAACATAAATACGGCAAAGTTTGTCCTAAAAATCTATTACTAGATTCTTTGATTCCTTCATCTCTAAAAAACAACAAAAAGAAGCTGCCAAAAAAGAAAGAAATACAACAAAAAAAGAATTATTAACATACAAGAAAGAAGAAAATAATTGTTTTAAAGAATCCTTTTTCAATATCTCCAAAAAAGAAAATACCAATCAAAGCAATCCATATTATCAAAGGCTCCTCTTAAATTTTTAGCAAAAAGTTAGTTCCCATTATATATAATGGTGGGGTTGCCTATTTTCAGTAGGGGAATCAAAGCGAAAGAGAGAGAAATATAAGAAGGAAAAACAGGAAGGTAAAAACAAATTAAACACTTTTTTCTCCTTTTCTCTCCTTTTGAGACTTAAATTGAAGTGTGTTTTGCTTTCTTTGTTTTTGCTGTATCAAAGATTCTCTCACACCCTTTCAAGTCAAAGAAGAAGAAGAAAAAAAAGTTTGGTGCACTAAGCTTCTGCTATGCGCGAGGTTCGGGGAAGGACCGAACCACAAGGGCCTATCGTATGTAGTCTTATCCTGTATTTCTGCAAGAGGCTATTTCCACGGTTCGAACCTGTGACTTCCTGGTCACATGACAACAATTTTACCAGTTACACCAAGACTCCCTTCAAGTCAAACAAAGAGAAAGAAAATTACTTGGAAATAAAAGAAAATAAAATAAAGGAAAAGTTTGATATGAAATGGGAAATGGGAAGAAAAGAAGGGCCACAGCTCATAAGGCATATATTCCTTTCTCAACATATGTTTCCAGATATGGAGTGAGAACAACATGGGACACCCTTAACTACTTCCCAATTATATATACTACTAGTTTTCCCACATTTTTTAGGCACAAAACAACCTCTTTTCCATGTTTCAATCCACTACACATATTGTACCTTGTTATCCTAGTAAGTTGTAAAACAACAACAACAAAAGAAAAAACAATGGCTCTTCAAAATGCACAACAAAATAAGGATATGAACTTAATTTTGTCAAGTGATGCTAAGCCTAGATTAAAATGGACTCCTGATCTCCACCAACGATTCGTCGATGCAGTCGCTCAACTAGGAGGTCCAGAGAGTGAGTACTATTGCTCGAATTCTCTAAAAATATTGTTGCACCCTGTTAAATCCTCCATAATTTTGGAGGATTCGACACAGGTGTAACTGTCTTGTTATCGATTCTAACATTGTTATTTGATTGACAATGCAGAGGCAACACCAAAATCATTGATGAGAGTGATGAATATACATGGGCTAACTTTATATCACCTCAAGAGTCATTTGCAGGTAATTGTCTCATTGTCACGTTACAACCACAACAACAAAAAACCTAGTAAAAATCTCCGTAGGGTCTGGAGAGGGTAGTATATATACGCAGACACTCACTGATTGATTAGTACTCTTTTTGCTGTACAGAAATATCGTCTTGGGAAAAGTCAAGCCACTGATCAATCTTTTGATGCCAACAAACAAGAAGGTAAGTTGAAGTTGTTTGCAATAGTACCTGAAGATAGAAAGGAAAATGAAATCTCAAGAGGCTTAAATCAGAGGACTTATTTTGATGCAGAATTCAGAGAGCCTCAGAGTGATAAGTTATCTTTGGACAATTGTGATGGAGCTCAGAATCAAATGAATGAGTAATGACAGTTTCCCATTGAATGCAATAAAGTAATATAGAAAACAAAGCAATAACAGCATCTCACTAGTTAAAATTTTTGTCAGGAGTTGGAAAATAGCTAGAGCTTTACAAATGCAAATGGAGGTACAGAGGAAACTTCATCAACAGATTGAGGTAAATTTATCTAATATGATTATTAGCTTATGTTCATGTGCATAATTTTATGTGTATGAGGATCCAACATAAATTTGACTAGTTTTATGTTGGTTGTGTCAGTCTACCGCAAACCTCCTCCTTTGTACGGGTTTGGAATCGGAAATGTGAGTAAGCTCACACCAGCGAAATCTACTCACGTTAGCGGTCCTGAGCCAAGATAAAAGAGGAGGGTTGTAGCAGTCTAACGATCAACGTAAAACTAGTTAATTTCCTCACATCTGTACAAATTTTTAATCTTGTAATTTTTATTTTTATATTGTATAATATTTGATTGAAACAGCCGTGGAAATAGCCTCTTACAGAAATATAGGGTAAGTCGTACAGTAGACCCTTGTGGTCCGACCCTTCCCCGGACTCCGAACATAGCGGGAGCTTAGTACACCAAGCTGACCTTTTTATTTGATTGAGATGAGCTTAAATTGTGCGATATATTTAGTGAGGATTCATATAGTCAACCCCAACTTGCTTGGGATTAATGCATTATTGTTGTTGTTTGTTGTTGTTGTTGTGTATTTATAAATTTGTATGTATGTTAGGTACAAAGACATTTACAACTAAGGATGGAAGCTCAAGGCAAGTATTTACAATCAGTTTTGAAGAAAGCACAAGAAACACTAGCAGGATATGATACTTCCTCAGTTGGAGTAGAACTTGCTAAAGCTGAACTCTCTCAATTAGTTTCAATGGTTAACATGGGTTGTTGTCCAACTTCTCCATTATCAGCAATAACAGAAATTGATGGTTCAATTTCAAAAGATACAGAGAGAAAACAATTGAATGGTGAAATCTTGTGTTCACTTGAAAGTTCTTTAACATCTTCTGAGAGCTCAGGATGGAAAGAAGATCAGAATAATACGCGGAACACGAATACTTCTATTGCTCTCTCATTGAATCCAGAAACTAAAGAAAAAAAGAGAAGAAGAAATAACATTTGTGATGATATATGTGTTGAACAACCATCTCGTAAAAGATGCCACAATCAAAGAAGTGAAAATTTGGCCAAGATTGAATTTTTGGAGACCATTGATTTGAATAAGTGCCCAAATGAATATAAACATGGTCCAAAAGTTATAGACTTGAACAACAAGGAAGTAGAGCAATTTCAAAGGCTATAGTTAGTGTATTTGGTAATTTCATTAATAGATATATGCTTATAAGCTCAAGGGCTGCCTGGTGCACTAAGTTTCTGTTATATGCGGGGTCCAAGGAAGAGCTGGACCGCAAGGATCTATTGTCCGCAGCTTTACCCTGCATTTCTGCATGAGGCTGTTATACTTTATTTTTTCCTTATTACCCTATATAGTCATTGATTCCTACAGCTAGTAATGTTGTTTATAGAGAAGTATATGTATATTATTTTGTGAATGAAACTGAAAGAACTTTTCAAAGTATATTCACATTGATGAGAGCACAAATGCACAACCCCTTTTTTCTTGTTTCACATTTACAAAAGAACATGCATATATTCCAATGCAGAGAATGAGCCCAAGACAGATAGTCAATATGAATAAGATGTTGAAAGATTATTCAAAGTTGAACAATAACTCAAGAGAATATGTATAGATAAATGGCATCCTTTCTTTTTTTCTTCTGATACCATATTCTTACTCATCTGCATATGAACTGTTAAACTTGGACAATGTATATATTCCAGGAATCCCATTTCATGATATCCTTTTCTAAAGATGCAAGCAAGGAACTTGGAAGTACACCAAAAAATAATATTTATAAATTGCTTTAGATATCAATACAAATGAATAAAAGTACTCCATAAGAAAATAGGGCATTTTGTTTATCAACACATCGTAAATAGCACGGTCTAGTCAGTTTTGGGACTGGTAATTGAAAAATAGTCCGCGCTTGCAAAGTCATTGAAAAATAGCTACTATTTTGCTGCAACTCGAAAAATTCCAGCATATTATACTGGAGATTGATGCACCTGTGTATAAACTCCCAGCATATTATGCTGGAACTCTAACACACGGAAAGTTCCAGCATAATATAGTGGCGATTGGAGCACCTCTGTATGAACTTCCAGCACATTATGCTGGATAAGTATATTATGCTGGAATATTTTTTGGATTTTGAATAATGTTTCCGTTCAAATTTATCTTTACATGAAAAATGGCTAAATTTCGATTACTTTTAAAACCGTGGCTATTTTTTAATTACCACTTGTAAATCTGGCTATTTTTTAATTTCACCCTAAAATTCAAGGCACTGTAAGGAAATTGAAAAGTGAATTTTACCTTCCTATACCATATATGAAACCTTATTACCCTCAATGTTTAAGGATTGTGTTAATTACATTTCAGCATACCAAATTACCATTTATATACCACAATTCAAATTAAGGGTATAATTAATGCTTCTTTATATTAGGCGTTAATTTAGGAGCGTATATTTTCCCATTTTCGTTTACCCGCCTCTCTCTCCTCCCACCTCCCACACCCCCCCACGTTTTATCTTCAGTTAATTCCCCCATTTTCGTATACTCGCCTCTCACCCATGTTTACCATCAGTTACCCACGATTCTACAATTTTCTTTTCCAGTAAATTTCACAAAATCCTATTTTGAAGTTGCATCTGTTTTTTCAAGTCCCAAATCATGAAAAAAATCAGCACTCCAAAAAAAAAAGCTTCAAAAGCTACATTAGCTGATATCCCATCCTTTGATTTGGGTGTTTTAACACCAAAATCACCACCCAAAAACGCAAAATCGACACATGCAAGTGAACCTACTACTAGTATTTCGTCTCCTAGACAAATCCGTGCGGAGATGAGAACCAAGCATTTGCACGATGTTGATGATGGTGGAGGTGATAAACCAGTCGAGAAACAACTCAAACGAAAAGGCAAAGAGTTGTGTGTAGATGATGATTTTGTTGAACATTCCCTTAAAATTCCATCTGTGAAAAAATCCAAGGTCTCTCCTTCTTCATCAAAACCGAAAATTGGTTCACAAAATTGGTTCACAAAAAGATTTTGGTAAAGGTAAACACTAATTATTTTTCTTTACAGTTTTTAGTGTGATTTTGGTTGTAAAAATCTGTTGTTCAAGTGTTTTTTGATAAAATGTGGAATTGTCCAAATTTTGTAGATTGTTTGTCTCAATTTTGTAGGTTAATTGTAATTGTGATTTTTAGACAGTGCATAAATGTAGTCATTTTGTAGTTGTTTTGTAGTCTGCTAGATAAATTGTAGATAAGGTATATTTTTTACTTTGTATGCTGCTACATTTACCTTCATACTAACTACAATTAATCTACATTTTGTGAGTTACTTGAACTAACTGTTATATTTTTGTAGTTATAGAGTTGTAGTTACCCTTTTCTTCCTTATTGTTTTGAGATAATGTTTATATGTGTAGATGTCTTGTATTGTTTTGTAGTTATAGGTGTAGGTAGGCTGTTCTTCTTTTAGTTATATTTTGTAGTTATCATGTAGTTATATGTAGATTACTGCTTCTTTTTTATGCTAACTACTAATGTTCAATAATTTTTTATTTTCTGCAGAATGGCCATTACTTTGTACCACAAAATGTTGATTATGGTGTGCTTAGATTCCATAGTTTGTGTGATCCGAGCATACCTAGCCAGATAAAAACTTTACTTTCTCCAAATGCTTTAAAGCTTTTCCAAAAAACTTATTTTGGTTACTTATTTGGTCTCCCCACAATCAGTATGCAAAACCAAGCAATTCATCTTCTGATGAAGTATGAATTGTCAAAGTCTATTGACTCATATTTTTCAGTACTATTGATAGGTGAAAAATTGAATTTTTACTTGAGAGAATTTGGGTTGATTACTGGTCTAAATTGTGTGAATAAGTTTTCAGACTATGGCTACACTTCCACTTATGTTAGCCATTTAATGACTACCTATTTTTCGAACAAACAAAGGGTTGAAAAGTGGCATTTGAAAAATGTAGTCACAAATAAAGCTTGGGAAAACGATGAGGATGCAGTGAGGTTGTGCATTCTTTATCTGTTGGAATTTTTTGTTTGTCCTTCTGATAAAGACCATGTGTCTTTCATAGACAAGTTTATGTTCTTTCTGATAGAGTCTGGTAATTTTGAGTCATACCCATGGGGTATCAAATCCTTTAAGCAGGTTATTGAATCTGTCTGACATCGTCTTAATTCCCATGTGCATTCTTATCTGATACGGGGATGCTCATTAGCCTTGCAAGTGTGGCTATATGAGTGTTGCTCGTCCGTCAGTACGGAGCTTGATGAGATGTTCTGAATCTATACCTCGCATTTTAAGATGGTCAGCTACAAAGGGCCAGATTTGGTTAACTGCAATTGAAGAGAAGATGATCAAGCCTGAGTGGCTCAAGGTATATTTTTTCACTTTTGTATGATGTTACATTTACCTTCATAATAACTACAATTAATCTACATTTTTTTATTTACTTGAACTAACTGTTATTTCCATCATTCAGTTCACAAGCATCACTGAATCTGAAGAAGAGATTGGAGTGCTTAATCTGCCAGACAAGATTCAGTATGAAGATGCACATGGTGCTCAATCATCACAGGTTCCAATTGCTGCTTCTCCAACATTTGAACCCAAAGATACAGATTGTCAAGAGGACACTGAATCTGTGACTAGCAAGCTCAGGAAGTTGGAAAAGGGGATTGAGCAGGTAATATAAATAAATACAATATAAAGACATTTTTTGCTACAATTTAACTTCATTCCATAACAATTATTGTATGTTATACATTGTAGTTAATTTGTGGTATAATTCTATATTGAGCCATGTTGGTATTGCACAAATCTTTGTTAAATTGTAGTGGAACTGTAGCACTTTGAATAAGATTACCAACTAATTATATATTTAATTTTTAGGTTGATGGAAAGTTAGCTGAATTTAGGAAGGCTGTTTTTGAGGAACTCTCAAGCCTTCGAGAGTTCATAGATGTTTCTGTGAAGAGTGTTATGAAGGTGATAAACAGGAGGTACTTCTTGCTAATGTTGCTTGAGATGTAGTTGACTATGTCATCATGCCTGTGAACATTGTAGATAATTTCCATTGGTTGTTACTCGTTTTCGACATAGCGGACAAGCAACTTTATGTTTATGATTCCATGGTGTCTTCAAACCGTCATAACACTGTTGAATCATTGGTTGATAAGTTTTCAATCATTATCCCTCTGTATTTGTCTTGCACTGGTTTCTACGGGAAACGTAATGACATTGACTTCAAGACCACAAAGGCATACATTGAGAAACCAGTTACAGACCCTCTCAACATACAGTGGATGGTTGCGGAGATTCCACAGCAAAAGGAAGGATCACTGCAAAAAAACTATTCTCCCTTTCTATATGTTTAATTATTTTATTTTAATCAATTGTTACATAATAAAAAAATTTGATCTTATGCAGCGATTGTGGTGTATTTGTGGCGGCTTTTGCGGAGTATGTTAGCCTTGGAGATTTGGCAATCCCAAAAGAAGATCTTTCTGATATCGACCAACACCGTAGACGCTATGGAGCTCTACTATGGGACTATGCTACAAAGAAGCAAGAAGATGGGTCAATCAGTGAAAGTGAGGTTACAGGCAGGCTAGTAAGGAGGAAGGGTGCTCCTGCTAAAAATGAGAGGACTAGAGTACAGAGAAAGAAGAAATAGAGTTGTGTTCCTAGTTTAGTTGATGTCATTTTGTAGTTGAAGTGGAATACATTGTAGGAAATATGTCATTTTGGTTGTTTACAGCACTTTATCTTCATTACACTAAACTCGAGTACTCTGATTTGCTAGAATACAATTTGCCTTTAATCTTCAAGTAATTTTTATGAAATACCTTCAAGTTCTAGGTAATTTCTGTATATAACTGTCATTTATAATTAAGGTACACAACCAAAATATGAAATAAATACAGGAATCATATAAATAAATTATCCACAATTAATCTACAAATCATCTACAAATTATTAACAAGACAACAATTTAAACTACATTTTAACTACAAATCGTCTACAAATTATTAACAGGACTACAATTAGACTACATTTAAAGTACATTTTAACTACAATCTGGAAACAGTTTACATTGAATGAATTCTTCATTAATATTAGTTGTTTTGTATATAGTAAATATTAAAGTTTAACTAAGCTATAAAAAAAGACAAATTTAGATGCTTGACAGAATACATAAAATCATATTAAACGCAAATACACAAATTGTAGTATACTTCATAATCATCTTCAAAAACTTGAACGATTACACAAAAAAGTCAGATAATTTGAACTCACTAACATTTATTTTGAATAACTATTTTAACTACATGATATTCATTTCTTTTTGGGCGCATTCTTGCAAGTTCTTTTGTTATGCCCTTCACCTCCACAATTTCCACATGACACCTTGTACTTCTTTGACTTTATTTCATCAAATGTTTTATATCTTTCCTTGTGAGGTCTCCCTGGCTGCCTTTTATCTCCCGCCAGTGGCTTTACTACCTCATCCAAAATATGTTGTGGCACATCCCATTTGCTTTCATCAGGAAGAGGATTTACTGGCATTTCATAGGTAAGCAGAAGGCTCTTCCTTGTGTAATACGGAGAGCAATAGTTTTCGTATGTTTCATTCCTATGCCTTAATGCTGCCAAAGCATGCGCACATGGAAGTTCATCAAGTTGGAATTGTCCACAGCTACATTTCTTGTTTTCTAGACACACAATGTACCGCTTCACACCATCTAACACAGTATGTATATGATCTGTTGAAGCCCTCACCTACAATTGAAGAACAAACAGAAATAATAATATATCAATCATTAAAAAGGATTATCCACAACTTACCTACAAATGAGCTACAAATACATTACAACTTATCTACAATCTACAATTACCCATAATTTGACTACAGTTTATCTACAATCTGGAAACAATGCATATTAAGCAATTTATTTTTTTTGCACCAAACAAACAGATCTTACCCTTAGTTTCTGAGATAATGTATTGTTGTCATCCAATTCTTTGTTGAATTTGTACCCAAGGTACGTGAAAGTACCCTTTGCCTTCAATAACTTCTCTTTCGTCCAACGTTCAAGAAGCGTCCTCATATACTCTAATAGATCAAATATTGGCAGCTCTCTTGCCTCTTTTGTTACAGCATTCAACGACTCGGCAATGTTTGATGTCATAGTAAAAGTTCTATACACCGTTGCATGTACTCTTGACCATCTATGATAGCCAATATCATATAGGTAAGATTTCACATGTGGGTCTACCTCTTCAATCTTCAACATCCTTTCATTAAATTCATCCAGAGTATATGACCGTGCTGTAGCAAAGTACAATTCATGTAATTGTAAATGTCCCTTCTTGAATTTGGACCTTATATTTGTCCAAATGTAGTGAACCGGGTAATCTAAGGTTTTGGGTGAAACCGTTGTGGATGAACTTGTTGTTATATTAATATAGTTTTGAGTTGGTTGTTAATCCCTATTTGTTTAACTACGTTTTGATTTTGGTTAGTTGAAAGGATCCTCAATTAGCCGTGCCTATTTATTATGTATCTGCTTGAGAGAGAGTGCATATTTATGTAATTGTTTGAACAACATCACTCCCGAAGTATAGGCGAGAGTCATAACCGAGGGTTTAGAGGTTGGAGTAGAGATAACGATACCTCAGGTGCGATCTAAGTGAACTGTAATGCGAATCTAGCTAGCGTAGCTTGAGAGAGTGCGTCTATTAAATTATCATAATTACTTGAGAGAGAATTATGATAGTTGGAGAGTTCATGATCGATAGAGACAACTAAATCATAGCTATAAGAAACATACGACTAAGGAAATCAACAACGGGGGATTAATTAGCATAAACTAGCTCATATTTGTAAAGTCATGAAATACATTGGATCGTTACTCGAGTGTAATCCCGATGCAACCATACTTGTAGCCATTGATCATTTTAATTGCTTTCTAGGTTAGTTTATATTTCCACATTTAGATATAAATATTTTCCAAACCATATTCTAAGCATTTGGCATTGCGCGATAAGTGATAATTTTCTTACATTCCTAATCGCCTACATATTGTTCTCTGTGGGATTCGACCCCGGTTCGTAGTTGGATAAATTATATTGCATGCGACCGTGATCATTTACTTTTTAGTAGTAGATTTGGACGACATCAATTTTGGCGCTGTTGTCGGGGAACGAATTTGGCGTAATTTAGGTTGTTTGAGAAGTAAGCATAAGTGCTTGAGTCCAAACTTGTGAATATTTGTGTAATTATTTTTTGTTACCTTGGTCTATTTTTATTGTTTATTTTCTTAGTTTTGAAAAATGGCATCATATAATGAAAATTGGTCGGATGGTAGTTGTTCATACTTTGATGACCCATGTCCTTATTGTGGAGGACCACACTCATGGCAAAATTATTTAAATTCTTCCGGGAGTGGATTGTGCGCACATTCTCAAACCCATGAGTGGAGTATTTGTGATAAGTGTGGTTTTCAAAATGGTCATTGGGATGATTGTGCTTATTTGTCCTTCCCTTCCCCAAGCCCCCACTATGATGATTCTACTTTTTGTGAAGAAAATTATAGGGCTATGGAAGTAGAAGAAGTTGAGCATGACCGAAATGGAGAGTTCAAGCTCATGTTAGAATGCCTACTTGAAGGAGGAAACAAAGAACAAAGTGCCTTGGAGGAGCTTTTGGAGAATAGTCTCCAAAATGACTTGGCACTTGAAAGGTTGAATGTGCAAATGGAGGAAATGCTTGAAGCTTTGGAGGTCCAAAAATCCTCGGAAGTTAATGATAGCCAAGAATTTTCCTTAGATGTGGAAGCTGAAAATCCTCCCTTGGCACTTGAACAAAACCAAGAAGAACTCGCAATTGCTCAAAATGAGAAGATGATGCTCATGTTGGAGACCATTCTTGAAAATAAGGAGAAGCACAACTTTGCACTCGAGGACTGGAAACAAGGTTTGGCTCACAATGATGAACATATCCGCACTTTGGAGGATCAAATGCAAATATTGGTTGAGGCACACTATGCCCACCAACTTGAGAGTGTGGAAGGAAGCCAAGAAAAGTCCAATTCCGAGGAAGAAAGCGAGCTTTACTTTGAGGATTCAAGAATTGAACATACGCTAACCGACCTCATGAGTGTTAATAATTCCAAGAAAAATATGGAATTAGAGTCAACCGGTGTAAATGAAAATGTGGTTGAAATTGACTCTAACCCGGGGAAAAAAGAGGTTGTCAAAATCCGAGAAAAATTGCAAAGTGATGGTTTGAAGTCACATTCCAAGCATTTTTCAACATTGAAATTGTGTGGTGATATGAAAATTTAACTGCACGGGTCAATGAGGGATTGCAAGCAGGAAAGGCAACAATCATACATTTTACAGTTTGAGGAAGCAAGAAAGCAAAATGACATTCCTCACCTGAGAGCCAAGAAGTGCAAAATGAAGAACTTAAGGATTGGCTTGATCATCGACTTACCACCCCCCATCGCTCGTGGTCACAAGCTTGATTCCAAGCTAGGTGCCCAGTTCATATCATCCAAGTGGCGAGAAAAGTGGTAACGTTGTTTGCGTCGTGCCACGACGTTAAAATACGACGCTTGGTGGGAGGCAACCCATCGTTCTCAAAATTTTTGGCCATTTTTAAAATCTTCCTTTTTCGAATAGCTTAGAATAATATTTGTAACTAATCTGCCAAGTTTTAGATTTTTTTGGAGTTGATTTGAGCAGGTCGGAGTGGTCCGGAGGGCCAAAACCAGTAGCTGTAGAATCTGTGTATCAATCTTCTGGCATTACCGCATCTGTGAATTTTTGACCGCAGATTCGTTAACTCAGAAGCGATTTTACAACCGCATAAGTGACAATCCTCGCAGAAGCGTCTATCTGGCCGCAGAAGCGGCGACGCAGATGCGGCAAAAGATCCGCAAATGCAGAAATCGAGCAGGTCTTAAAATTAGACAAACATTTTAGAAACCTCATTTGCCCAGGTAATGTTTTCCCCCAGCTCTAAAATAATAAATCCCCCATCTCTAACATACTCCAAATCATCCATCACGTGTGAATTCTACTGCACTCGACTCAGGTAATTTCCTCTGAACCCTCATCTACTTCTCTTCTCTTTTCCTTCTTTTTCTTCTTCTTCATTGCCAACAACCCAAAATTTTTTTGTTTTATTTTATTTTGATGTGTTCATTTTTTTTACGATTTCACGTCTGTTAGTTTTAGGAAGTGAGGGATATTGGTTGAGAGATTCATGAGTGTGCTGCTGCTGTTGAAACAAATGTGTGGGAAATCTGAGTACCCAATTTGTAAAAAGAAGAGGTCATTTTTCAAGTGCTTGCAAGATGTTCGACAAATTATTTAAAAGAAAATCTCTTGCTAAACACCGTAAAATCAGTCCCAATAGAACTATAATCTCGTGTACTGCACTAATTTAGAAGTTTTGAGTATAAATTAGATGCCAAAATTGGGTTTGAGAACCAAAAATTAAAAAAAAAATCTGGGTAGTTGAAGAACTTGACGAAATCCGCAGATGCGGTCAAAACTTTCGCAGATGCGGTATCGCACCTGCGAGGATTTTACCGTAGGTGCGATTTCAGGTAACTTGGGCAAAAAAAAAACCGCGGATACGGTCAAATTGTCGCAGAAGTGGAACCGCTTCTGCGGTCTCTATTCCGTAGATGCGAAAACTGGGCAGAAATGCAACTTCCAGTGGCTTTGCAATAGTGCCTTCCCGGGCCCATTCAATCTGATTTTTTTTGGCTTGATTGTAGTGTTTTGGATTGCTTAACATAATTCTATTACCCGACTGACTTTGTTTTAATTTTATGTAGGTGCTTCGAGTTAAAATGGACCCAAACATGAGCGGACAACAACATGAAATTGAAGAAGAAGTTGAGGAACCATATGATGAATCACGCTTCATGTTAGCTGCATGTGAGCGTCGATATTTGAACGACCTCGTAAATAAAAGGATAGTGCTTAAAAAGGGCATCAATGAAGAAAAATTGGTTGAGAAGCTCCCAGATTTCCATGCCCGTCTCTATACATCCGGATGGTCGTGCTTCATTCCCACTCCATGCAAAGCTAATGAGGAGTGGGTTCGTGAATTCTATGCCAACCTTAGGCGCACAGATTTTGTAAGCCTACAAATCGTCGTCAAAGGAAAATTGGTGAGGTTTGGGATAGAACAAATAAATGACACTCTTGGGATTCTCAACTATCCAATGGAGCCGGTGTAAGAGAAAGATCATTGTGAAAAAGGGGAATGGCTTGTCTCCAAACTCTACCCTCTTAGCCTGAGAGCCAAATGGGGTAACCGGAGAAAAGGGTTGAAATCAATTGACTTCACTGCTGAAGCAAAAATGTGGTTGTACATCATATGCAACCGGGTGTCTCCTTATGGGAACGTCTCAGATATCTCCTATACAAGGGATTTGATTATTGTATGCCTCCTGGACGGCATTCCTGTGAATGTCGGTCACTACATCCTGCAGGAGATGAAGGGATATTTGCAAGACAAGGAAGCAGGGATGATGTTCCCTTCATTGATCACCCAGCTATGCATGAGAGCAGAGGTTGAGGTGTGTAGCACCGATCGATGGCTACCAGCTGATAAACCTTTTCATCCACTGAGAGTGACAGGAGAGGGTAGTGCAGTCAAGAGCAAGAAAAGGAAGGTCACCACCAAGGCTGCTGGTTCAGAGTCATATTCACAGGCAGCTGCGCTTGAGGGACCATTCGGGGTGCTGAACTCCGAGCTTGCATCTATTCGGGAGTTAGTATCACAACTTCCGAGTAGGCCTTCATCCTCCCAGCCTAGGCCTTCATACTTCTCCAGGGACAAATTGCAGAGTTACTTAGATGCGCAGCATAGTCAGAAAGATTCTCTTGAGAAGATGACTGCATCAGTGACCAGACTTGAGATGGCATATGGTACCTTGGCCAAGGCACATGTAAACCTCCAGTCAGACTTTGAGAAGGAGACGAAGAAGAACAAGAAGAAGGCAAATTCATGATAAAATTGTGGAGAGGCATAAAGGCCATCTTCGAATGGGGAAACCCAGGCAAGAAGATACCAGTGGCGGCCAAAGATGATAGCGAGGAGTATTCCTTCATGTCAGAGACTGCTGGTGATGATGGTGATGATGATGATAATGTTGAGGAGACTGATAGTGATGAGGCCACGAGCGATGCACAGCATTGATCTGCCGTCCTCCCTTAATCTGCAGACCTCAGGGAGACCCTCAAACTGTTTATGCTTTATATTTGATATTGTGCAGTGAGGACACTACAATGTTTTTAGTTGGGGGTGGCTGTAGGAGTATACTTATTCATACTTTGATATTAGTGTGCCCTTGCCGGGCTAATTTTGTTACTATGGATATTGTGTACCCTCGCCGGGCTTATTATTATGCTGCTATGGATATTTTGTGCCTGCCAGGCTCTTTTGTGCAGCAGGTGCTCTTGCCGAGCTTGGTGTGATTAGTCTATTTCTATTTTTCTTTCATTATTTATTTTCTTTAGTTGATTGTTGTTATTAGTATAAGTGCTTTTATTTTAGTATCTTTTTTTAGTAGTTTTATTTTCTTTTATGCTTATTTCCTTAAGTACTATTTCCTTGGGTTTTCTTCATGCTACAGTTCTTTCCCAAGGAATATTTTTGAAGTGAACCGGGTGACTTTTCCCTATGATAGATGGCGTGACAACTTTCTTAAGGGAATTAGTCCTGTTTTGCTAGGAGGAGACTTTTGAATTATTTGGTACTAATAAAATTAGTCTCTTGAATGTAAAATATGAATCAAGAATACCCCTCTGAATTTTGATGTTGAACTAAAACAAGTAAGTTGCATGGTGAAGAATAATTTTTGTGATAAATTTTTGGCTCTTTTAGTGACTCTTTGTACACTAGTTTGAATAATATTGCCCTAGATGCTATCCATCTTGATTAATTCATGTGCCATGTGTGTTAGTGTTTGTACAAATAAATTTTGTGTTTACTTTTATCATCTAAAATTTGCCTGGTTGGTCTTTCAACGCTAATGATAGTATGTTGGTAGGAGGGATGAGCTTAGGCATTCTTTGTTTGATTTGCAAAACCTCTTTACACTTTCAAGCCTACCTTTGTATAAATAATATCACTAGCACCCTATTTTAATCTTTAAACCTTTTTCTTTGGCCAACTCATTACAAACCTGTCCCCTTTTGTAAAATAATTCCCTATTTTGAACTCGTCCCTCCTTGAACATTGAGAATAAGGCTAAAAGCCTAAGTTGGGGGTGTGATGTCAGAGTGAAAAGTGGTAAGGTTGTACATTGAGTATATGGTCATATACCTCAAAGTGTGTGTATTAGATTATTCAAGCTCCAAAAGAAAAATTGGTATATAAAAAAGGGGGGAATATTTGTATGTATATAAATTATGGAGCCTTGAAGAAAATTAGAAGAGGTATTTAAGGTGGTTCTGCATTGGGAACTAGATGCCAATGAGGCTATGTGGTTTGAAGAGAAACAAAGTGCAAAAGAATGAAAAATGTGAGTAGTGTTCCAGGAGGGTGAAGTCACTTGTATCAAAATGCTTATCCGACCCTTTCCTAAACCTACATTACAAGTTTAAAAAGTCCTTATGGGACCTCCAACCGAACATTCTTGAATAGGCGATGAAGTAAAATAAGGGCAAGCTTATGGTATGAGATGCTGTAACACTTGAAATTCTTTGTGAGAGTGAGTGTTTGTGTAAATTTGTCCCCGATGTTGTATTGTAAATATAGTAATTTTGGGACTTTCTTTCTTGTGAGGGCACATGAATTTGGAAGGATTGGTGAAATTGAGTAAGTTGAGCATATGTAGAGGACTAGTGTTTTCGAGTCACTTCTTGAGACTTATTCTTGTCACTTGATTATTTTTAACTCCATTGCACATTTTTGAAGTTGCTTTTAAATGAGGGAGTCATTCGGGAAAGATAAACATACTTGAGCCTAATTATTAGTACCAACCAAATCCATAAGTATGGTGCTTAAATTGGGGAATATGATATGTAAATGATAGCAATACCGCTTGTGTTTTACGTGGTAAATCCTCATTGAATTGATGGTTTTAATTTGCTTGAGGACAAGCTAAAGCTTTAAGTTGGGGGTGTTGATGAGTGGTGATTTTACCACTCAATCTAGTCTCTTTTCCTTAACTTTTATGTCATTTAACTATAATATAAGGTCATTTATGGTGTGTATTGTTAGATTTTCAGGAAAATGATGTCAGGAAATGATTTGATTTCAATTGGAGTGGAATTGAGCAAAAAGGGTGGAAACATGCAAAAACTCCCCAGTGATTCCCAATCTGTGGAAGGATGGTCGCAGAAGCGACCCCGCTTCTGCGAGAAAATGACCGCTTCTGCGGAAATGGCTGAGCATGAAAGAAACCACATCTGCGGCTATAATGTCGCTTATGCGGTGGCGCATCTGCGCCTTTTGCACCGCATATGCTATTACAGAGTTGTATAGGACCCCCGTATCTGCGGGTGGATTTCCGCTTCTGCACTTTTGGGGTCCGCATCTGCGGTACCAAGCATATCTCTATACGTCGTTTCTGCGATAAGGAATCCGCATCTACGGAACCACATCTGCGTGAATTGTTCCGCAGATGCGGTGGACAGGCATCAGATCTGGGCAGATTAGTCAATTCACATTTTCTCAACCCCAAACCATTTTTTATACTCGTCCAAGCAGATATCTTAGGGATCTTTAGCATATTTTCAGTTCTTAGGGCTTGAGAGAACAAGGTTGGAAGCTAGGGCTTTGCACACACACTTTGGTTTTGAAGATTTGATACTTGTGGTTAAGATTTTCTTCCTCATTTATGTTGCTTTCTTCATTTCCTTACTTTGTATTGTATATCTAAGTGTGTAGTATTTTATCCAACACTTGAATCTTGTTTATGGAAATATTCTTGTTTAAAGTGTGGATTAAATACCTTGTTGTACTTATGTATTGAATGAACACTAGTATGAGTAGTGAACCGGGTAATCTAAGGTTTTGGGTGAAACCGTTGTGGATGAACTTGTTGTTATATTAATATAGTTTTGAGTTGGTTGTTAATCCCTATTTGTTCAACTACGTTTTGATTTTGGTTAGTTGAAAGGATCCTCAATTAGTCGTGCCTATTTATTATGTATCTGCTTGAGAGAGAGTGAATATTTAGGTAATTGTTTGAACAACATCACTCCCGGAGTATAGGCGAGAGTCATAACCGAGGGTTTAGAGGTTGGAGTAGAGATAACGATACCTCGGGTGCGATCTAAGTGAACTGTAATGCGAATCTAGCTAGCGTAGCTTGAGAGAGTGCGTCTAGTAAATTATCATAATTACTTGAGAGAGAGTTATGATAGCTGGAGAGTTCATGATCGATAGAGACAACTAAATCATAGCTATAAGAAACATACGACTAAGGAAATCAACAACGGGGGATTAACTAGCATAAACTAGCTCATATTTGTAAAGTCATGAAATACATTGGATCGTTACTCGAGTGTAATCCTGATGCAACCATACTTGTAGCCATTGATCATTTTAATTACTTTCTAGGTTAGTTTATATTTCCACATTTAGATATAAATATTTTCCAAACTATATTCTAAGCATTTGGCATTGCACGATAACTGATAAATTTCTTACATTCATAATCGCCTACATATTGTTCTCTATGGGATTCGACCCTGACTCATAGTTGGGTAAATTATATTGTATGCGACCATGACCATTTACTTTTTAATAGTGGATTTGGACGACATCAAACACATGAGAATATTTGAAAGGTGACGTACAAATTTAAACAAAGAAATTGAAAGAGAAACATGAATTAGCTGGAGTGGAAATGGGAAAATTTCAAAAATACCCATATTTACAAGTGATAATTAATAAATAGCCACAGTTTCAAAAGTAATCAAATTTTAACCACTTTTCATGTAAAGATAAATCTGAACGAAAATATTATTCAAAATTCAGAAAATATTCCAGCATAATATACTGGAGCTCGAATTTTTTACATGTGAAATTCCAGCATAATATATTGGAATTCCAGCATAATATACTGGTCCAGCATAATATGCTAGAAGTTCATACATAGGTGCTTCAATCTCCGATATATTATGCTGAAACTTTTTGTGTGCTGGAGTTCCAGCATAATATGCTGGAAGTTCATACACAGTTGCACCAATCTCCAGTATATTATACTGGAACTTTCCTTATTGCAGTACAATAGTAGCTATTTTTCAACGCCTTTGTAAATGTTAACTATTTTTTAATTATCAGTCCAAAAACTGGCTAGTCAATGCTATTTTTATGCGAAAATGAGATATCACCCAAAAGAAGGTCTAAATGACTCAAAATTTTGTAAAGCCCAATAACACAATAAGCTAAAATTGGACTTTTAGCCGTCCAATTATACTGTTAAGAAAGGGGAAATTTTTGTTCCTATACCATATATGAAACTATATTACCAAATATGTTCATAGTTTACATATTACCCTTCATGCTAATAGTATTTCTACAAAATATAGACCATGCATTAAATAAGGAATCATTGTAGTTGTAGGCTTCCTTATTTAGGCGCGCTAAAATTGAGGGATTAAATATTCTTCCAAATCTTCCAAATGCAAATAACGCACATTAATCTTCTTCGTCAGTTTCGTTTCAAATTTAGCGTCTCTACATCAAACGCAATTATTCTTCTACAATTCAAAAACGAATTGATTATTCTTCTACAATTTACAAATCAAAAACGACTAAATCTTCTACAATTCTTCTACATCAAACGCAATTATGACCAAATTTCAGTAATACAAAGCAAAGGAAAAGAGAGCAGCAATTCCACCATTGACAGCCATTAAAAAGCTTTGAAGCTTTTTAATTCAAATTTGGGTTTTCAAAAATCATTATTTGTTTGGATTGGGTGTTGTTGCAAATAATTGGGAATATGGTTTGGAGTTTATATCTCAATTTTGAGGGATTTTGGTGAAGATTAGACTTGGTTTTGGCTGAATTTCGGATTGAAACTCAAAGAAGAAGAAGAAGAAGAAGAAGAAGAAGAAGAAGAAGAAGAAGAAGAAGAAGAAGAAGAAGAAGAAGACGACGACATGACATACATTATATTGTAGAAATTGTAAAAAGATTGTGGTTAAATTGTAGAAAAATTGTATTATGTTGTTTATTTATTTTTCTTTTATTCATTTAACTATTGTATAAAAGTTGAACAACATTGTATAAAAATTATATTTAAGTGGTATTATATTGTACTTGTATATAATTTAGTAGAAATAATGTATGAAAATTGTAAATAATTTGTAGATAAGTTGTATAATATATAATTAGTTGTATGAAAATTATTTTTAGTATGTATAAATCAGATACAAAATATACAAAAGACATATTGTATAAAATTTGTATGTAAGTTTTATGTTATTGTAGTTGTATTTCACTGGGTGGAAATAATGTGTGAAAGTTGTAAAAAATTGTAGATAAGTTGTATTCCTCTATAACGGAAAATGTTGGCATATCAAGTAACTTTAGTGCTCCAGACGAAAATAAAGATAAATTCTGTTATGAACAGTTTGTAGATAATTTGTAGAAACATTGAAATTTTGTATTTTCATATTAATTTTTCAAATGATATGCAGTTTTGTTATAGATTAAATGTATAAAACAAGTCATTCTTGAATTTAAAGGTATAGCAATATATATAACTTAAAAAACATCTTCTCCTCTGCACAAGTTAGCTCCAAAACAGACGAAGTGGAATAACAAGCTCACATCAAAACATTTAACACAAAAACACAAAAGCTCAAAAATAAATAAACAACAGTCTTCAATTTTTCTACAATTGCTGCAATATAATGTATGTCATGTCTTCTTCTTCTTCTTCTTCTTCTTCTTCTTCTTCTTCTTCTTCTTCTTCTTCTTCTTCTTCTTCTTCTTCTTCTTCGAGTTTCAATCTGAAATTCAGCCAAAACCAAATCTAATATTCACCAAAACCCCTCAAAATTGAGATATAAACTCCAAACCATATTCTCAATTATTTACAACAACACTCAATCCAAATAAATAATGATTTTTGAAAACCCAAATTTGAATTCAAAGCTTCAAAATTTTTTAACGACTGTCAATGGTGGAATTGCTGCTCTCTTTTCCATCTCTCTTATATTACTGAAGGAACCCGAAATCATAACCATCAAAAGTTATTGCTGTGTATAAACTTTGAAGATTTGACTTCAATTTTGACTGATTGTAGAAGAAAAAACCTTGATTTTGGACGTTAATGGTAGAAGATTTCAATTATTTTTCTGGTTTTAACAGAGGGAATAATGGTTTGAAACGTGGATGTGTGGTGACACGTGGGTGAGGGTGTGGGGTTGAGAGAGAGAAACGTAGGGAGTGAGGATTTGGAGGAATATACGGTACCATAAATTTAGGAGTGACATAAGGTACAATTAATGTACAGTTAAAACATTTATGGTATAGAATTGATAATTAAGTATACTAAATGTAATTATATCAAACCTTAAACATTGAGGGTAATATAATTTCCTATATGGCATAGAAAACATTGAGGGTAATATAGTTTCGTATATGACATAAGAATGTAAAAATTCCTTAGGGATTTGTTACTCTATTGATAAATATTAACTTGTGAGAGTAAATTAATTTTACTCTATTATTGAATATTAACTTGTGAGAGTAGATTAATTAGCATTTTTATGAGGTTATTAATTAATGTTAATTATAAAATCACCCACAATTATCTTATAAATTTTCATGATTATATAAATATATGTATATCATCACCTTTCGTATCGTCTAAGATATTAAAATAAAATCTCGCTTATGTTCAAACCCCACAATTATGTTGATGCGTTGTAGCAGTTAAATCAACATCAATACTATACTTATCTAAAAAAAAAAAAAAAAAAAAAAGAGGGAGAGAGAGAGAGAACAATTAAACTTGAAAAATCATTTTTCATTCCACAATCCAACCAACTACAAAATGTACCTCTATACAAATATTATTCCAAAAAAAAAAAAAGATCTCCTCTTTAAACCTCTGGTTCATGATCATGTTCATTCTCCGAACTGGAATTAGCTGAAACTGTTTGATTATTCTCACTTCTCCTATCATTTCCTATACCAAAACTCAACCAAATCTCTCTCCTTCTCCCTCTATTTTCACTCTTATTATTCAAATCACCTTCTTCTTCAGGCATCTTATATCTACAAACAGGACATGACCCATGAATTTTCAGCCACTTTTCAATACAATTCCCATGAAATCTATGCTTACATGGCATTTCTTTAACCACCACGTCACCACCACCAACACCCCACTCCTCTAAACATATCACACACTCCCCATTTTCACAAATTTCCACATTTAGAAGTGCTTCAATTGATGCTTTCGAAGCAGGTGGCTGACCATCTTTTCCCAACAAATCACTCAAAAAAGACTCAAAATTCAAAGAGGAAGACCGGTTTTCTATCACAACCATGCCTTGGGTTAAAGGGTTTATGAGTATAATTCGATCAAGAAAAGTAGATGGGGTTGTTGATTCTTGTGTTTCATTATCTGGGTCTGCTGAATCTTGAACTGGGGTTGTTGAAATTGATGAGTTTGAGAAAGCTAAAATAAAGGGTAAAAACAAAGAAAAGTTTCTGTTTCTTGAATTGATCAAATTTTCAATGAATGATGATGCCTCAGTAGCTGCTGATTCTGATTCTGAAGCCATTAAATTGAAGATGTTGAGAGAATGAGAGTAATTTGAGAAAATTTGAGAGGAGAAGTGTAGTGGAAAGGGAGTGAAGATTCGGTAAGGAATATAAGGGAGGATACAGAAAGTTGTAGAAGGATCTGGAATTATGTATAACAGTAAAGTTTTGTTGAGATTCTATGATTTTTATTTATTTAATATATGTTTATCCATTATATTTTTGCAGTCTTTCTCAGGTAGAAGCAGATATTTTCAAGGGACTTGATCGTATGCTAGTGGGTCTTAGTTTTGTTCTATGGTCCAGCATCAATTGAATATGTCAACTTGTAGAAATGTGCACGATTGGAAGAAGTTTAATCGATATTAATATTTGTACCAAATAATTAAATAGATGTAAAATATGTACTTAATATTTTATAAGATAGATTTCTACAAAGCGAAGACAAATGACTCATTTTCGGATTTAGAGATAGAATATTGAGATTTAAACTTTAGCTAAATCTTAGTTCTCTATGAGATTCTACTCCAGACTTGTAAATCGGATTATATTTGCAACGACTGTTTAGTTTTTTTTATAAGGTATAGTTACATGCTTTCAAAATTTGATCACGCCCAACTATGCCTTATAAAAAGGACTAAACAATCGTTGCAAATATAATCCGGTTTACAAGTCCGGAGTCGAATCCCACGGAGAACTAAGGTTTAGCTACAATTGTTCACTATCACCAAGAAGACAAGCTTGAACAATTCTTAACTTATAAATATTAAGATTCTTGTGTTTAACTAATTAGCTAACAAATTAAAATAGTAAATTAACAACTAAAGATACTAAGGGTTGGAAACAAGATTAAGGAGGTCTAGAGTTATGATTTTCCCTATTGTCGGAATCTTTCCCGCTACGTTTTCTATACATTCGCCTAAGTATTCTCTACCGATCATGAGTACTCTGACTGTCGTAACTCTCTCCCGAGTAATTACCACAATTTAGTAGATATATTCTCCCGAATTACGCTAGCTGGCATTAAGTAGACTCACTCGGATCGCACCCAAGATTTCGTTATTCCTAATTCCACCTTTAAAACCTTCGTATTGATCCTTCACATACGTTAGGAGTGATGTTGTTCATGTCAGACCCAAACCCGGACTCGGTCGTGATGGCATCTCTCGTGAGGACAAGGTCAGCCAACTAAACTCAGTTCATCTTTTTAAAGCAGTTAAACAGTACATAAGCAGTTTAAATACGATTTAACGATAATAATTAGCGGAAGTACAACCCAACACAGCCCAAACCGGGGTGTCACAAGTCACGAGCATCTACTAGGGTATAAATACAACTGGAAAGTCTGAAATATACAAAGCAGGACTAATAAATGAAGAGGGAGAAAAGCGGTGCTGCGAATGCCGGTAGCTACCTTGCTAAACTCCTGAGACTCTACCTCCGATCAGCCAAAACCCGCTACCGGGTGTATAAATACCTGGATCTGCACACGAGGTGCAGGGAGTAAAGTTGTCACGACCCAATTCTTGACCCTGGTCGTGATGACGCCTCTCATGAAGACAAGGCCAGCCAGACCAAAATAGAACATCTCTTTTAAACAGTTAAATATCATAAACATTTATAAAACATGATATAATATCCATAATTTGCAGAATTAACGATAACAATAATAGAAACCATCCCGACACAGTCCAAACCGGGGTGTCACAAGTCATGAGCAACTAAGAAATTCCAATACAAGTCTACTAAACACTGAATCCGATACAATAGTTCTAAAATCATGAAATGATAAGATAAGGGAGACACGGGGGTTGCGGACGCCAACAACTACCTCGTAGTCTCCAAATCATTGCCTGGACTGGGAGGATCAACACTCAAGAGCGGACTCTGCGATACCTGAATCTGCACATATGGTGTAGGGAGTAATGTGAGTACTCCGACCCAGTGACTAATAATTATAAATAATGGCTGAAAGCATGAAAACGCGTAAAGGCACAAAGCAATTCTATATCAAAGCAGTAAAATCACTTGAAGAAGTAAATCAGTGAAGAAGTCAAGTAAAATCTCTTTAAAACAAGTAAAACAGGTAATTTAGCAGGTAAATAACAAGTAGAAAATCCATCCCTCGGGCACAGTATCAATCACTCAGAACAGTATTAGCCCCTCGGGCTCACTCTTAGTACAGTATCAGCCCCTCAGGCTCACTCTCAGATCAATGGGTACCCGCGCTCACTGTGAGTGTGCAGACTCCGTAGGGGCCCCTTACAGCCCAAGCGCTATATCAAGCCACCTCGTGGCATCATCTCTCGGCCTCACATCACTCGGCACTCGGCCTCACATCACTCAAGCCACCTCGTGGCATATAAAAGTATCTCATACCTAGGCCTCATATCACTCAGCATATCCTCACATATGGCTCTCAGCCTCACTCAGTCCGGAAATCATCACAAGCCCCTCGGGCATTAGTAAAACAGTAGTTCTCAGCCAAAAACATCATTTAGAAATATCATTTAAGTTTTCAAATATGAGTAAAAGTGACTGAGTTTGTAGAACAGTAAATATCAACAAGACTGAGTTCAAGTAATAAGTCAAAACAGTGAGGAAATAATGATAAAAATCCCCAAAGGATTTAAATAATTGGCATGAAGCCCAAATATGGCAATCAGCCCAAATCATAATGATAACAAGTAAGCTTAAGTCAAATATGCGATAAAATCATCAATCAGGGCGGACCAAGTCACAATCCTCAGTAGTAGACGACCTCACGCTCATCATCAAACGTGTGTCTCACCTCAATATATAGCACTACGTTGTGCAATCTAGGGTTTCAAACCCTCAGGACATCATTTACAATCACTACTCACCTCGAACCGGCTACAACTCTAGCTCGCGACGCCTTTGCCCCTCGAATCGGCCTCCACGCGCGTCGAATCTATCCAAAATCAGAACAAAGACGTCATAATATGCTAAGGGAACAAATCCCAAGCGAAAACAATCGAAAAATATCAAAAATCTAGAAACTAGCAAAACCCGAGCCCCGGGCCCACTTCTCGAAATTCAAAATTTTTTACATCAACGGGTTCCTTATCTTCCCACGAGTTCATACATATCAAAAATTCTCAAATCCGACCTCAAATGGTCCTTCAAATCCCAATTCAAAAGTTCAAAATCCCAAACCCTAGTTCTTCCATTTTTAGATTAGGTTCCATGAATTTCTAGGTTAATTTCACAATAGAATCACGTTTTAGGTTCATAAATCTTACCTCCAATCAATTATCCTTGAATCCCTCTTCAATCTCCCTCAAAAGGCTCTCAAAATAATCAACTATGGAGGAAAAATGACTCAAAATCGCGGATGAAATGACTTATAAACTTTCTGCTCAATTCTGATATTCCTTCATCGCGATCGCGGCCCAATCCCCGCGATCGCGAAGAGCAAAATTCCAAGGCCTCAAAAACAAACTATGCGAACGCAACTCTCACAGTGCGAACGCGATGCTTCCCTTCTCCAAACTATGCGAACGTGAGACCTAAGCTGCGAACGCGAAAAGCAATGACCCTGAACCACAAATCCTTATACGCGAATGCGGGAAGACTTATGCGAACGCGAAGCTCAAACACCTAACCTTCCGTGATCGCGAACCCTCAAACGCGAACGCGAAGAGAAAATTTCCTGCCTTCCAAATTTCTTCTACGCGATCGCGAAGGCCAAAATCTCTGCAACACCTGAACAGCAAATCTGCAACTTCTCAAAGCCAAAAATGGTCCGATTGACCACCCGAAACTCACCCGAGGCCCCCGGGACCTCAACCAAAAGCACCAACACATACTAAAACCTCATTCAAATTTGTTCCAATCATCAAAACACCTCAAACAACACCAAATCCATCAATTCACATCGAATTCAAGCCTAAGTTTTCTAAAACCTTCTGAAATACGCTTTCGATAAAAACCCAACCAAACCGCGTCCGAATGACCTAAAATTTTGCACACACATCACAAATGACCTAAAGAAGCTACAGAAACTCTCGGAATTCCATTCCGACCCTCAGATCAAAATCTCACCTATCAACCGGAAATCGCCAAAATACTAACCTCGCCAATTCAAGCCTAATTCTACACCGGACCTCCAAAACCAATTCCGATCACACTCCTAAGTCATAAATTACCTCTCGAAGCTGACCAAACCATCGGAACTCATATCCTAGCCCCCTAACACATAAATTAACATCCGGTTGACCTTTCCAATTTTAACCTTCTTAAAAGAGACTAAGTATCTCATTTCTTACCAAATTCACTCCGAACGCAAACCAACCAACTCGATCACATAAAACACGGATAACAAAGCATAAAGAAGTAGAAATGGGAGAAACGGAGTGGCAACTCATGAGACGACTGCCCGGGTCGTCACAAAAGTGAGTACTCCAACTCGGTGAGTAACAAATGTAAATAACAACTGAGCAATAAGAAATCACGTGGAACAAATCAACATGTTGTATGGAAGCAGTACAAAATCTTTTAGCAAAGTAATGAAGCTGTGAAATCTCTCAAAATATCTTAGCTCAGTTTAAACTTCTTTGAAAATAGTCCTTTCAACAATTGCGCAAATGAATGCAAAACAGTTAGTGCAGATAAGCACAGAAATCCGCCCCTCAGGCACAAAACCATAGTTTAACATTTAAAAATGGTAAGTAAATATGGAAGATAAATACATAAAGATTTTTCCCTCGGGCTCTATCTCTCAGACTCACTCTCATAACAGTATCAGCCCCTCGGGCTCACTCTTAGAACAGTATCAGCCCCTCAGGCTCACTCTCAGAACAATATCAGCTCCTCGGGCTCACTCTCAGAATAATATCAGCCCCTCGGGCTCACTCTCATATCTTAATGGGTACTTGCGCTCACTGGGGGTGTGCAGACTCTGGAGGGGCCCCTTATAGCCCAAGCGCTATATCAAGCCACCTCGTGGCATCAACTCTCGGCTCTTGGCCTCACATCACTCAAGCCACCTCATGGCGTACAAATATATCTCAGGCCCTCGGCCTCATATCACCCAATGTATCCTCACATCTGGCCCTCGGCCGCACTCAGTTCGAAAATCATCACAAGCCCCTCGAGTATTAGTAAAACAGTAGTTCTCGGCCCAAAACATCATTTAGAAATATCATTTAAGTCTCAAAACTGAGTAAAAGTGGCTGAGTTGTAGAACAGTGGAAAACAACAGGACTGAGTTCAAGTAATAAGTCAATATAGTGATAAAAATCCTCGACGGGTTCAAATAGTTGGCACGAAGCCCAAATATGGCAATCAGCCCAAATTATGATGATAACAAATAAGTTTCAGTCAAATACGCGGTAAAATCATCAATCGAGACGGACCAAGTCACAATCCCCCAATATTAAACGATCCCACGCTCATCATCAAGTGCGTGTCTCACCTCAATATAGCACTACGATGTGCAATCCAGGGTTTCAAACCCTCAGGACATCATTTACAATCATTACTCACCTCGAACCGGCGAACTCTCTAGCTCGTGACGCCTTTGCCCCTCAAATTGGCCTCCACGCGCGTCGAATCTATCCAAAATCAGAACGAATACATCACAATATGCTAAGAGAACAAAGTCCAAGCGAAAACAATCAATAACAGGCACAAATTCCGAAATTACCAAAACCCGAGCCCCGGGCCCACTTCTCGAAACTCAGAAATTTTTACATCATTAGATTCCTTATCTCCCCACTAGTTCATACATAACAAAAGTTCTCAAATCCGACCCCAAATGGTCCTTCAAATCCTAAATCAAAAGTCCAATTTCTCAAGCCCTAGCTCTCAAATTTTAGGCTTAGTTTTCATGATTTTCTAGGTGGAATTCACATAATAATCGAGTATTGAGTTCAAAAATCTTACCTCCAGGTGTTTCCCCTTGAATCCCTCTTCCATTAGCTCTCCCAAGCTCCAAAATCGCTCAAAAATGGAGGTTCTTAGCCTCAAAATCGCGGAATAGCCTATTTAAAACATTATGCCCAGCACTCAAAAACCTTCTTCGTGATCGCAGCACTAGCCACGCGATCGCGTAGCAAAATTTTTAAATTCCCCAAAAATACTCTATGCGAATGCGACAAAGGGCCCTGCGAACGCGATGCTTCAACCCTTTACACTTACGCGAACGCGATCTCATCCACGCGAACATGATGCACAAAGACCCTCAGACCCCAAATTCCTCTACGCGATCGCGATACACAATATCCAAGCCTTCTGCGAACGCGAAGGCTAAATTCCTTGCCTTCCAAAATCCTTCTACGCGATCGCGATACACCCTACGCGATCGCGAGGGGCAACTTTCTCTGCAACCTGAACCTGCATTTTCTGCAATCTTTTAAGGCACAAAGTGGTCCGATTGACCACCCGAAACTCACCCGAGGCCCTCGGAACCTCAATCAAACACGCCAACATATCCCATAACATTATTCAAACTCGTTCCAATCATCAAAACACCTCAAACAACATCAAATTACCCAAAACTCATCGAATTCAAGCCTAAGTTTCCAAAAACTTCCGAAATATACTTTCGATCAAAAACCCGACCAAACCACATCCGAATGACCTAAAATTTTGCACACACGTCCCAAATGACATAACGAAGCTACTTCAACTCTCGGAATTCCATTCCGACCTCTATATCAAAATCTCACCTATCTACCGGAACACGCCAAAATCACACTTTCGCCAATTCAAGCCTAAACCTTCCATAGATTTCCAAAATGCATTCTGATCACGCTCCTAAGTCCCAAATCACCTAATGGAGCTAGATCAATCATAAAAATTTCGATCCGAGATCATATACAAACAAGTCAAATCTTGGTCAAACCTTTCAAATTTCAAGCTACAAACTGAGAACTGTTCTCCCAAATTCATTCCGATTACCCTGAAAACCAAAACCAACGATTTACATAAGTTATAATACATCACACGGGGCAAGTCATGCCCAAGAACTGGCGATCAAAATGCAAAAGCTCAAAACGATCGGTCGGGTCGTTACAGTTCAACAACTACCTAAATATGCATTCTCTCCCGAGTAATACACACTAAATAGGCACAGTCGATTGAGAGCTCTTCAACCAGCCACAATATAAACGTAGTTGAACAAATAGAGAAAAAGCTACAGCAAATCTATATTAACGTAATAGGAAAATCATCCTTTAATAGGTTCCATCAAAACCCTAGATAACAAATTAGCTATTCATAATAGTATGCATAACTATAATATTAGAATTCATAACCAATAATGGAAATAGGAAGAAGGAAGTGAAAAACTCGTAGAAGAATTCTCCGCCTTGCTCCTAGTGTGTTCTTGCCTCCTTAGGTCGAATCCCCGGTCTCCTGTCGGTCTCCCTAGCCTCCTTAGGTCTCAATTATGTCAAAAGTATGTTCTCGTCCTTAAAATAGCATTTTTATATGTATTTATACCAAGTAGAGTCGGGTCTATATGAAAATACCTTCTCCCCTGCGAAATAGGACTCTGGCTCTGTAAAATATGTACAGGCGTGCCACATGGGGCAACGCGCCACGCGGTGTTCTTGTGGGGAACTATAGAGAGCTGATTCTAACAGGCTGTAGGAAATTTCCACAGGCGCGGCGCACCGTGGTAGTGGGAATTCGGGAAAACGTAAAACATGAAAGTTATACCACTTTTAAATATCTTTTCAACGATATATTGTGGAACCCAAATGGAGTTCTGAGCGAAAGGTTATGTGCATTTTACTAGAGAATGTGTCGTATACCCGCTTGATTCTCCGTTTCGTTCTTAATTAACATATGTTGATCCCCAAACACGATCCCAACTTGATTTTTTGGGCTTTTATTCAGACTTCAAAACTCCAAATCACTTGAATTCATTCCATAATATCTACGTAGTTCGGAATCACTCCTACAAGGCATAAAATACACAATTTAGTGCAAAACACTAGCGAATAAAGCTCAAACTCAATTAAAATGCAGTACATTCGAGTATAAAAAGCGACTAAAATACGTAATTAAAACTTATCATCAAAACTCTCGATAAATAAATTGATCTTAATAGATATTGGTTTTTGGTTTCAAGTTTGATGAATAAGAGGAGACAAATTTAACTTTTCAGTGTAATGATTTGTTACTCTAATTAAAATATTTCTAAGTTCTTGCAAATAGGGTTGTTCATTCGGATCGGATATCCGAAATTCGAACCGATTCATTCAATTTTGAATTTCGGATTGAATCGAATTTCGAATTGTATTTTTTAAAATTTCGGATTTCGGATCGGATTCGGATTGGTATATTTTAATTCAATCCGATCCGAAATTCGAAATTATTAGGGCATGTATAAATACTACATTTTAATTTCGGATAGTCAATACTTCCTTTACATCAACCTCCAAGTTATTACCTTTACAATTGGTAGATTTAGCTATATTGGCACCATATATATATATATATATATATATATATATATATATATATATATATATATATATATATATATATATATATATATATATATATATATATATATATATATATATATATATATATATATATATATATATATATATATATATATATATATATATATATATATATATATATATATATATATATATATATATATATCCGATCCAAACTTTAAAATCCGATCCAATCCGATATAATTCTGATCGGATTCGGATTGCATTTTCAAGCATCCGAAATCCGAAATTCGAATCCAAAGTGTGCTAAATCCGATTCGATCCGTACACAGCCCTACTTCCAAGAACTCTATACCTCCTCCCTCCCCGTCTTAGAATGGCTTATCCTCCATGTGAGCACCTAATTTTTGATAATATTTAATTTTTTATCACTTCGTCTATGTAAATATTTTAGGGGTTTTAACCTACAATTTTTAGCTTTGTTACACTTTTTATTATAGGGTAAAAATATAAAATTTAAAAGGTGAATTATTACTATTAATATTATTTTATTTTTAATTTTCAGGAGTGATTTAAAAAATAAGAAAAAGAAAAGTATTGAATAAAAAAGAAAAATAAAAGTAAAAGTAGGTGGAATTCTCTTTTAAAAAGTAAAAGCAAGTAGAAAACTAAAAAAATAAAAGTAAAGTTTTGCGGAAATTTTAAAACAATTTAAAGTAAAAGAAAGTTGGAATTAAAAAACAAATATAAAGGTATCTGAAAATTAAAAAAAATTAAAGTAAAAGAAAGTAGCATTTTTAAAAGAAAAGCAAAAGAAATTGGATTGTTTTATTAAGAAAAATTAAATAAAGTGGAATTCTCTTTTAAAAAGTAAAATAAATGGGATTTTAAATAAGATAAAAGTAATTAAAGTTGGAATTTAAAAAATAAAAGAAAAGAATGGTGGGATTTCTTTTTATAAAAAAAATAAAAGCAATTTGTAAGTGAGATTTCTTTTAATTAAAAAATAATAAAATAATAAAATATTTTTTAAAAAAAACAAAATCTGAAAAATCTCGAAAATTTTTCTATAAATAGAAGAGAAAATTTAAGAAGAAAAAGAAAAAAAAGAAGAAGAGAAGGGGAGGAGAGAAATTTAGGTTGACAATTTTCATTAAATTTTTCTTTCAATAGTTCGGGCCTTGAATCTTGGGTTTGAAGAAGAGTTGATAGAGATTTTGTTGTTGATGTTGTATTGACTCTACAACTTTCAGATTTTATTCATTTGAATTCACTCTCTTGTAGGTATGTAATTCAAGCTCTTGAGTTAAAAAATTGTTGGAGCATCTTTATTGAAGCAGAAGCAAATTGATTTGGTTCTTTTGATAAAGTTTCTTTTGTATTTAATCTGTTCGCATGAATGATGTTTCTTTGATTGAGTGAATTGAGATTTGCAAATGTTAACGTTATTTTAGTATGTTCATGACTCTGTCTCGTTTTTTTTTTCTTTTTCTTGGCTCATGACTTGTAACCAGCATGTATTGTTTTGTTTACATTTAGATTTCAAGCTCATGTAGCACCATGTTCATATTTTGAAATTTAAAGAAGTATGGGAAGTTGAACAATTTGTCAACATTAAGTGTAAAAAAAAATAGATTGCGTTAGTGGAAGGATCTTATCTTCAGTTTATGTTATTGGCTGCATATTTTCTTAAATTAACCATGTGAAGATTCAACTTCCTCTGCTTCAAAATGGTACTGTAGAAGTTATAGTGGTGATACTACAACTTTCTCTTTAGCATAGTGTTAAATAAATTAATTACTTTAAGTGTTCTTTGTTAAAATCAAGTTTAAAATGCATTTTTGTATGTCCATGTTTGTTTTGTTCTTTCTGGTTCATCCGAATAGTTCTCAGCATGGTTTCTTTTTTCTTTTTGTGCTCATATGGTCATTTAAGATTCATTATTTTGTTATAAAATTTTGTTAGTTTCTTTCTAGAATTTGAAAACGAAAGTCGGTCTTTTGAAGATGATATGGAGATGAACCCAAAGCTGGCACCTGTCTTTTGTTATTTTCACATAAATGTCAACTCTACCTTTCTGAATTGTTGTATGCTATTACAAAAGGCTCCAGTGATATACATGTAGCTAACCCATTTCTTTAGGCCTTTTGTACTTATCAATTTATATCACTCCATCCACAACAAAACATCAAAACTCATGGCCCTCATTTAATTAATTTTAAATTCTTAGAATTCGAGGCATGCCATTTAGCGAATTTTCTATGGCCCTCGCAAAGTTGAAAAAATGCGTAGTTACTTTAGCGCATAATTTGAAATTACCTTCCTAAACTCGGGTGTGCATTTCATGTGACCCAAATCCAAATTCCAACAACGTTAAATAAAATGTGTCGTGGACCGCGAGTGCATTTATGTGACGTGGTTCAAGACATATTTTAAATAACGTTGCAATCTTCCTAAAAATGAATAAGAGCGATTAATATGTTAAAATTGAACCATAGGCTAAAACATGTATTAAAATCAGATAATAGACCAATTTAACAGATGAGCGACCGTGTTAGAACCACGGAACCTGGGAATGCCTAACACCTTCTCCCGGGTTAACAGAATTCCTTACCCGGATTTCTGTGTTCGCGGACTGTAAAACAGAGTCAATATTTTCCTCGATTCAGGATTTGAACCGATGACTTGGGACACCATAAGTTATTCCAAGCGACGACTCTGAATTTTTAATAATAAATGAATCCCGTTTCGATTGTCACTTTAAGTTGGAAAAAACTCTCTTATACCCTTTCTAGGGTGTAGGAAAAAAGGAGGAGTGACAGCTTTGGCTACTCTGCTGGGGACGAGAACCCAGAATTTTTGGTTCAGGGTTCAGAATTCGAGCTTAGATGAATTGTTATATTTGGCTTTATTTATTATCTGATTTTATTCACATGTTTGGGCCTGGTATGCTAAATGTTGCTTTTACCACTTTGATATTTGGTTGAATTTTATATAAACTGTTACGAAACCCTTCTCTTCTCATCTTCGGGGATGTGCTCGCTGGTTGAGACTCCCTATTTTGTTAGTGTCATACCTTGAATTAAGAAAGAGGATCGGACAAGTTACTAAGCCGGATGGCCTTTTGGTTCCCGGTATGTAGCCCCTCCTCGGCTCGAGTTGTCCGCTCGGGTACACAGTCTAGAACACATACCCAGGTTTTGAACCTAGAATAACTCAGCCTCATGCCGGATCCCTAGTAGGAGCGCTTGTTTGCATCATGTGCATTTTGACTTTGGGGACTCAACACAGGGGTTGGGTCCGTCTAGGACAGGTATACCCAAAATAACCGACCATCTTGATGCATCCTATGTGCTACATGTTGCATCTATTCAGGGGTAAAAGGGTCATTTGGCGGACCAATGATAGTTGAGGGCATATGAAAAAAAGAGAAAAGAAAAAGAAAAAGAGAGGGTGAAATGTGAAGATAAAGCGAGTGGGGCCTAATTATATTTTCTGTCACATTTTTGTTAAGAAAAAAAGAGAGCTTAAAAATTGAAAGAAAAAAAAGATTTTGCACTTTTTTCATTATTTTTCGAAAAATCAAAAAAAAGAAGGAAAAAGAAAATCCAAAAAAAAGATGTTGCATGTTTCATCATTTTCAGGGAAAAGGAAAAATATATATTCTCTAAATTAGTTGTTTTTGTTTTAATTCTCGCCCGTATCCAATTTGCCCGAACTACGCAAACCTAATTCTCGTCTTTCGGGGCAGGATACGTAGGCAACCTACATAGGGTCCGATCTTCCTAGTAAATCTTAGGTTCTTGGCTTTGCGGGTCATAGCCAAATTTTGCACTTCTAGCCACCTTTTGGCCAAATAAGTCAGTTTGCAAAAATAGCCTCAACCATGTCTTCCATGTGTCCAGTAGGGAGTGTTATTGTCTCACATAGTGTTGATTTAAAGTTTTCTCATACAGGTGTGGATTTATTTACCAAAGTTTGAACATGACAGATACCCCAGGATCACTGCATTCAGGAGCTGCTCGAGGAGCCATTTTATGTTTTTGAGTCAATTGTTTTTATTTATTTTTCTAGTCCTATATAGTAGTATTTAGTATTTTAGGTAATGTTAGAGTTTGTATTGTCTAGTTAAGTTTGTATAGTCTTTTGTTACTGTATTTCTTATTTTGCATTTGGAAATGTGTTACAAGTAAAAATCCAAAAAAAAAGAGATGTTGCATTTTATATTTCGTTATAAATTTTCTTTAGAATATTAATTCTAGAAATGAAAAAAAAAATTCTTTTAATACTTCTTTAAAAGCTTTCTTTAAGGTGTTAATTCCAAAATCTAAAAAGATTTTCTTTTGAGGTGTTTCTTCGGGAAATTAGTGAAAAATGAAAAAAAACATCTTTTATTTTCATTAGAACTTTAGGATATTGTACAAAAAAAATACTTTATCTTTTGTTTATCATTGGAATTTTTCCTTTAGGCAATCAAAATTGGAATCCAAAAACATTTTGTTTTATCTTTTTCATTGCTTGCTTCGAGATCTTGCGTCAGGATATCAAATGAGAATTCAAAATGTCTTTCTGTGGTTTATTTCTTAGATTTCCTTCAAAAAAAAAAAGAACCAAAAAATATTTTTCTCTTTTAGGGGGTTTCCTTGATAATTTCTCATAGAGTACCTGTTTTAAAAAAAGAAAAGAAAAAAAAGAAAGAAAAGAAAAGAAAAATGGAAGCGTTAGTTTGTTTACTTTATTCCCGATCTTCCCAGAACTATGCAAAGATCTGATTCATGCGGGGTCATGATACTTAGACAACCTACATAGGATTCGATCGAATCATTTTTTTATTATTATTAAAAGAAAAAGAGGAAAAAAGAGGGGGGGAAGGAAAAAAGGGGAAACGAAAAAAAGAGGTGAAGTCATGGGATGTGAGAAATGAGAAGGAAGAAAAAGAGCGATAATCAGAAAGAAAAAGGGAAAGGAAAATGAGCGAGCTAAGAAGTGCGAGGAAAGAAAAGAAAAGAGAAGATTCAAATGAACAAATTGGGATGATGCCAAGTGACCTTATGACCTTCGAAGTCATTCTAGAATCATTAATTGTTGATAGGTGCATTGCACGCAATGTGATATTTTTGTTGTTAAATGCCCTAACGTTAACGGGATGACCCCATTTTGTTCCTTTTGATATCTTCATAGCAGAAAGGTGGTTGATTTATGGTTCTCGAAGTAGTAAATCCTCTCCACAGCATAAAGTCAAAAGGCAATGGTAGACAACAACAAAACTGAGTTGGTTGATACAGGTGCCTAAAAGCAATTGGTTGAACATGACAATGAGTTGGTTGAAGAGGTGAAGATGTTAAGACAACATATGACGGACATGTATCAGGCCTGGATGACTGGGAAGGCACCACCCCCGCCACCACCTAGCTTCTTAAATACTACCCTTACCCAAACACCGGTCACAGTACCAGATGATCCCCCATACTCTCCAGATCCACCCGCTTATCATGGCTTTCCCAACCACCCTAGTAGCTCCATCACTCATCTTCCAATTACCTTTCCCAAAAATTGCCCTCTTGTCTTATCCACCATCCCCAATAATGAACACCCACTCAAAGCTCATGATGCCCAATATTACCCCTAAGAGGTTGCCTACAAGGTTCCCAACTCATACAAACAGGGCCCGCGAGATGAGCCTCATGTTGAAAATGAAAAGTTCACAGGAAGAAAAGGGCGAGATGGGATACCCAGGAGGCTGAAAGGCATAGAACAGTCCTTAAAGAACAAGCAAGGAATGGGAGACCAGGGTAGCATGGCTTACAAAGAACTGTTTGTGTCCCCTGACGTTCGTCTGCCCACGGGGTTCAAAGTGCCAAGATTTAACTTGTATGATGGGTGTGGAGATCCGGTAGCCCACCTGAGGGTTTATTGCAGTGAAATGAGAAACGTTGGAGAGAAAGATTACTTGTTGATGGCATATTTCAGTAAGAACCTGACTGGGGCAGCTTTGGACTGGCATACTCGTCAAGATGTTGGTAAGTGGCCTACATTGGTGACATGGCTCAAGATTTTGTTCGATACTTTCAATACAGATCAGGTGTTACCCCAGACCGCTCCTCCCTATCTGAAATGGAAAAAAGCTGGAGGAAAGCTTTAGAGAATTTGGACTCAGATGGAGGGAGCATGCTGCTCGAGTCAATACCCCGATTGGGGAAGAAGAAATGGTTGAGCTCTTCCTAAAAGCTCAGGGGTCCACCTACTTCACTCATTTGATCCGGCCTTGGGAAAACCTTTCAATGTTGTGTTAAAAATGGGGGAGATGGTAAAAGAGGGAATCAAATCAGGTAAAATCATGAGCTGTTTGAAAGACATTTAGAACATCCCAGTAAGCTCGGATGGAAGAAAGAGAAACCGAAAAGATGTCCGATGGGCTTTCCCGATCAACACTTCTAGCCTCGACATCGTCCCCGGGGATATCCTTATGCACCAGATGATCCTCCCCAATGCCACTTCTCTCCACAGAACTCCCAAAATCATACATCACTCTCTCAGTACCCAGCTCCACAAAATGCCTATCCACCCCCACGAGCCTATCGAAAACCCTCTGGATCAGGTTTCTGCCCCAATCAAGCATTTAAGAATGAGAGGTTGCTGAAAAAAGAAAAAGCTTTCACCCCATTGGGAGTGTCATATGCTAGTTTGTTCCAAAAGTTGAAGCAATTGGACATGTTGAAGCCGATTCATATAAAAATGTCAAACCTTCTGTCAAAGAAGTTTGATTTTTCTCAAAGGTGCGCATATTGCTCAGATGCCCCGGGGCATGACATAGAGAAGTGTTAGAATCTGAAGAAAGCAATTCAGAAGCTTATTGATGCAGGTAACATTGTCGTGCAAAATCCAGATGCAGCAGACACTACCCAAAGTCCATCGCCTGCTCGCAATGAGACGCATATGGTGAGTATGATTTGTTTTGAAAAGGAATATGAAAATTCTTTTGAGATCCTCGAAGGTCCACGCACAGTAAAGTTTTCAGTGCTATTAGAGGCTGATCTTAAGAACGAGCCAGCAAAGAGAACCCAAAAGCAATTTGTTAAGAACAATGTGATGGAAGTTTGTGAAGGTCCTAGTAATGTTGATGCAGAATTCAGTGGCTAAGATGCCGAGCTTGGCAATTGGAAGGACGCTCCTGTCTTGGTTAGCCAGGGGGACTTTTGGTGGTTTATTTTGTCATTTCTATTGTCCGGGTTATTTCAGGGTTGTAATCCAGATATTGTCTTGTGACTCAAACCCTTCTATCTTCTTATTTTGCCTAGTTTGTTTAGTCTAGTAGCCTGCTTAGTGTTTTCTAGGTTTGTTCTAGGGTTGTAACCCCAGTCTAGTTTGTCTATTTTGTTGTCCAAACCCTTTCGCCATCTGTCTAATGCAAGTTTCTGTTTTCTGTTATTTCTAGTCATTTTTGTTTAGTTCTCTTTTCCTTTTATAGTCCTTTTCCCGTTGACTCTAGTGACGTGACATGCACGCATAATTCTCAGTCTGGTTTTAAAAGTCAGTTTAGTCACGAAGCAATGAAACAATGTTGAAGATGTAAGGACATTTGAGGGAAATAAGTAAAGGCATTTTGAGATCACTTCAAGCCCGAATTGTGTGAAACTAGGGCAGATAGAACCTAAAACCCCTATTGAAATGCATCCTGCCGCATCAATTTGAAGATAAAAGTAAGTTTGCCCCAAATTTGTAGGGGCGTTCGCGGTAATGAGAGTGAGAGTGTTGTCCAATGGTGCTTTGTATATAACAAATGTAGAAGGCGAATGTGTGGGTACGGTCATCAAGTCTGCCGCAACCAAAAAATGTTACGAATGTTTTCCTTGATTTGTTTAATTTTGTTGTTTGTACTTGGCAGGTTTTGAAGGTTGGAATGACGAAGGCATTTTGTTCCTCTATCTAAATACTTTATCTCTCGTCACCCCTTTTGAGCCTTATTTATTTTCTTTCATACTCCTCTTTTGGAATCAGTAGCGAATATTAGAAACACAAGCATGAAAGATAAGAAAAGGAAGAAAGAAAGAGAGAAAGAAAAGGAAAGAGAAAGAAAGAAAGAAAAAGAAAAAAAATAAAAAAGAAGGAAAGAGAAAACAAGAAGAAGAACAATAAAAAGAAAAGAGAAAAGCAAAAGAGAAAAGAAGAAAAAGAAAAAAGAGGAAAAGAAGAAAGAAAAAACAACAAAACAACAAAAAGAGAAAAAGGAAGAAAGAAAAGAAAAGAAAAGAAGAAAAAGAAAAGAAAAATCACAACAACAGAGCAATTCCTATGTCATGAACTACGTTCGACCTGATTCCTTTTAAGGATACGTAGACAGCCTCACGGTTCGGTCTCATCAAAATAAAAATCCAAAAGTCCCCAAGCTAAGAAACTGGGGCAGAAGTGGTGGTTGTGGTAGGAAATCTGATTCCGAAAGTTGTAATTTTGAACCCATTCAAATTGTTTTGGGCCTTTGATATCCTTTCTTTCTAACCCTATCCAAAAACCCATATTACGGTCCAAAGAAAGACCTTCCGATCAGTCTTCGAGAGATGCCAAGTCAAGGAAGTGGAGGATTCATATCAAGGGCAACACTCTGGTCCAAGCAGAAAATATTGAAAATGAGAGTCTTATTGGTGAAAACCCTCACGGGCACCGTAAGGATACGGGAGCTGAGAGAAATAAAAAATGAGAGAGTCTTATTGGTGAAAACCTTCGCGGGCACCTTGAAGCGACAGTGAGTTGAGAGAAAGAACAAATGAGAGAGGCTTGATGGTGAAAACTCTTCGGGCACTACAAGTCGAATAAGGATTGTGAATCAGATTGGATAATTGGAGCATTGAAGCCCAGTTTCACGTTTTAAAGGTACAACAAGAGTCGAACATCAGACTTGCTCAACATAATAGGCTACAGGTGCATGTCACGGTCATTAGAGTTGGTATCCATATCTGATAGGTTTCTACTTTGTAGTTTTCTTGTTAGGAGTCATCTCTTTCCTTTGTCCTTTACTCTGTTCCTTTTGTCTTGTTTACTTCCTCCTCCTGAGTCTGTTTGGTAAAAATAAGTGAGAAATGACTTCAAAATTTGCCACCAGCTTCCCAATCGCACAAAACGGGATCTGGCCAGCACAACAAAGTGGCATAAGTTAGGAAAGAACAACAAGCGCATTGAGTTAGTAGCAATCAACATGATTTGGGGTCCATGAGGAATACAAAGGTTTGGTATATTTCAATTCGTGAACAGTGCAATAGATAGAGGATGTTGGGTAAACGAGTCAAAGGTATTCTCTGTGATGAGATCAACAAAGAAAGTGGTTAACCAGTGACAAGCGAGGTCTTCCAAGCAGAAATCAAAGTTATCGTGATGAGTGAGGGAACAATAGACTTCAAGGCCAAGGCAGTGATTTAAGTCAGGAAAGAACAACATGCGCACTAAGTGGATGGAAATTAACGTGCTTTGGAATTCATGAGAAACACAAAGGTAAAGTACATGTCAACACAAGAGCACGATGCAACAGATGGAGGGTGTTAGGTGGACGGATCAAAGGTATTTTCTGTAAAACCCAAAGGTTGGTAAATGTCAGTTCATGAGTAGTGCAACAGATAGAAGGAATTGGGTCTGAACAAAGAAGGGGCATTTTCGGTGATAAGGATGACAGAGAAAGTGGCTAGTCCATAAGCAAGCAAGGTCCTCGAGGGGAAATCAGTTATCATAGGAAGCAAAGGAGCAATCGCCCGCAACGTCAAGGCCACAAATCAACCACCACATTTTAAACTAACAAGATTTTTCTTTGATTGAAACAGGGGCAGAAATGTTTGTTTGTTTCGGAGAAACCCTCCGTGGAGAAAGGCAGTCACCAAACAGGTTTGATTTTTGATTTTCAGGACCCTCCTGGAAAATGGGACCTAGTTCGAAGTTCAGAAATAGTATAATCTAGCATAAATATATCCCAAAGGAATATAAGTCGGTTTAGAAGTTTGCATGTTCGATATAGGACGCAATTAGGAGTTTTCAGGACCCTCCTGGAAAATGGGACTTAGTTTAAAATTCAAAATACACGACTGAGTAGCAAGATCTGGCATAAATGTACCCCAAAAGAATATAAGTTGGTTTCAAAATTTTCATTCTGGAGATAGAATTTAGTTAGGAGTTGTCAGGACCCTCCTGGAAAATAGGACCTAGTTTAAAATTTAAAACAGTCATGAGTAGTAAAATCTAGCATAAATGTATCCCAAGGAATAAGATGGTTTTAAAGTTCGCATGTTTAAGATATGATTCAATTAGGAGTTTTCAGGACCCTCCTGGATAATGGGACCTAGCTTTGAGATCTCCATTAGATAACAAGGTTTAGCATAAGTTCTTGTTGTAGGGTAATATAATTTAGCCGTAGAATTGTCACTCTTAATATAAGACTTGATTTAAGAGTTGTCAGGGCCTGCCTGGATAATGGGACGTAGTTTAAAACTGGTTTGAATAACAAGATTTAGCATAAGACATACCCTTCAGTATCTATAATTTAGCTCTAACATTGTCTTTTAATTAAGAATTGTCAGGACCCTCCTGGATAATGGGGAGTAGTTTAAGACATCCTTAGATAACAAGATATAGCTTAGATTTAAAATCGTCGTTTAGTTAAGAGTTGTCAGGACCCCACCTGGAGAGCAAGGGAATACAGTTCAAGTATTGGCAATCAGGAGCCCACCTGGAGAACGAAGGGAAACAGCAAGGTTCAAAGGAGTTCAGAAATCAGGAAACCACCTGAAAAACGAAGGGAAGCAGTTCAAGTTTCGAGGAAAAGCAGCACAAGTGTTGGTAATCAGGAGCCCACCTGGAGAACGAAGGGAAGCAGCAAGGTTCAAAGGAAGACAACAATCAGGAGCCCACTTGAAGAACAAACGGAAAGCATCTCAAAATGCAATTCAAGTCAGCAACAAATGAATCTCACTCAGAGAGTACAAGTCAGCAGGGCAGCAGAAACTGCAAGTTCAAGATATAGATATGATTCTTGTAATTCGTATATCATAGTTTAGTCTGGCTTCTTTTATTTTGTCACGGTGTAATAAGGAGTTCAGTAAGCAGAAACATCAGCAATAGCAGCAAAATCACAGCTCTTCGGTAGTACCAGCTACCAAAACTTCTTGAACTACGCAACCTGATTCCCCTATAACCCGGGATATGTAGGCTGTCCAAAACCAAGACTCGGTTGCACCCTTTCTCTTTTCTCTTATCCTTATTTCTTCCCTTTTGAATAAAAATATGTTCAAAAATTAGTCACATGGCTCACCTTATCTTTGCTTGAAAACTCTTCATGTTTCCAAACAAAGAGGGGTAGCTGTGAGCACCTAATTTTTGATAATATTTAATTTTTTATCACTTCTTCTATGTAAATATTTTAGGGGTTTTAACCTACAATTTTTAGTTTTGTTACACTTTTCATTATAAGGTAAAAATAAAAAATTTAAAAGGTGAATTATTACTATTAATATTATTTTATTTTAAAATAATAAAACAAATCCGAAAAAATATTAATTTTTTTTTTAATTTTCAGGAGTGATTTAAAAAATAAGAAAAAGGGAAGTATTGAATAAAAAGAAAAATAAAAGTAAAAGTAGGTGGAATTCTCTTTTAAAAAGTAAAAGGAAGTAGAAAATTAAAAAAATAAAAGTAAAGTTTTGTGGAAATTTTAAAAAAATAAAAAGTAAAAGAAAGTTAGAATTAAAAAACAAATATAAAGGTATCTAAAAATTAAAAAAATTTAATGTAAAAGAAAGTAACATTTTTAAAAGAAAAGCAAAAGAAAGTGGATTGTTTTTTTAAGAAAAGTTAAATAAAGTGGAATTCTCTTTTAAAAAGTAAAATAAATGGGATTTTAAATAAGATAAAAGTAATTAAAGTTGGAATTTAAAAAATAAAAGTAAAGAAAGGTGGGATTTCTTTTTATAAAAAAAAATAAAAGCAATTTGTAAGTGGGATTTCTTTTAATTAAAAAATAATAAAATAATAAAATATTTTTTTAAAAAAATCTGAAAAATCTCGAAAATTTTGCTATAAATAGAAGAGAAAATTTGAGAAGAAAAAGAAAAAAAAAAAGAAAAAGAGAGGGGGAGGAGAGAAATTTAGGTTGAAAATTTTCATTAAATTTTTCTTTCAATATTTCGGGCCTTGAATCTTGGGTTTGAAGAAGAGTTGATAGAGATTCTGTTGTTGCTGTTGTATTGACTCTACAACTTTCAGATTTTATTCATTTGAATTCACTTTCTTGTAGGTATGTAATTCAAGCTCTTGAGTTAAAAAAATATTGGAGCATCTTTATTGAAGCAGAAGCAAATTGATTTGGTTCTTTTGATAAAGTTTCTTTCGTATTTAATCTGTTCGCATGAACGATGTTTCTTTGATTGAGTGAATTGAGATTTGCAAATGTTAACGTTATTTTAGTATGTTCATGACTCTGTCTCGTTTTTTTTTTCTTTTTTTTTCTTTTTCTTGGCTCATGACTTGTAACCAGCATGTATTGTTTTGTTTACATTTAGATTTCAAGCTCATGTAGCACCATGTTCATATTTTGAAATTTAAAGAAGTATGGGAAGTTGAACAATTTGTCAACATTAAGATGTAAAAAAAATAGATTGCGTTAGTGGAAGGATCTTATCTTCAGTTTATGTTATTGGCTGCATATTTTCTTAAATTAACCATGTGAAGATTCAACTTCCTCTGCTTCAAAATGGTACTGTAGAAGTTATAGTGGTGATACTACAACTTTCTCTTTAGCATAGTGTTAAATAAATTAATTACTTTAAGTGTTCTTTGTTAAAATCAAGTTTAAAATGCATTTTTGTATGTCCATGTTTGTTTTGTTCTTTCTGGTTCATCCGAATAGTTCTCAGCATGGTTTCTTTTTTCTTTTTGTGCTCATATGGTCATTTAAGATTCATTATTTTGTTATAAAATTTTGTTAGTTTCTTTCTAGAATTTGAAAACGAAAGTCGGTCTTTTGAAGATGATATGGAGATGAACCCAAAGCTGGCACCTGTCTTTTGTTATTTTCACATAAATGCCAACTCCACCTTTCTGAATTGTAGTATGCTATAACAAAAGGCTCCAGTGATATACATGTAGCTAACCTATTTCTTTAGGCCTTTTGTACTTATCAATTTATACCACTCCATCCACAACAAAACATCAAAACTCATGGCCCTCATTTAATTAATTTTAAATCCTTAGAATTCGAGGCATGCCATTTAGCGAATTTTCTATGGCCCTCGCAAAGTTGAAAAAATGCGTAGTTGCTTTAGGCGCGTAATTTGAAATTACCTTCCTAAAATCGGGTGTGCATTTCATGTGACCCAAATCCAAATCCCAACAACGTTAAATAAAATGTGTCGTGGACCGCGGGTGCTTTATATGACGTGGTTCAAGACATATTTTAAATGACATTGCAATCTTCCTAAAAATGAATAAGAGCTGTTAATAAGTTAAAATTGAACCATAGGCTAAAACATGTATTAAAATTAAATAATAGGCCAATTTAACAGTTGAATGACCGTGTTAGAACCACGAAACCCGGGAATTCCTAACACCTTCTCCCAGGTTAACAGAATTCCTTACCCGGATTTCTGTGTTCGCGGACTGTAAAACATAGTCAATCTTTTCCTCGATTCGGGATTTGAATCGGTGACTTGGGACACCATAAATTATCCCAAATGGCGACTCTGAATTTTTAATAATAAATGAATCTCATTTCGATTGTCACTTTAAGTTGGAAAAAACTCTCTTATACCCTTTCCGGGGTGTAGGAAAAAAGGAGGTGTGACACTCTACTGAAATCCGAGGATATTGCCTCTCTCAGATTCAACAAACAACAATTGGAATGTCTCTAAGGGATAGTGAAATTAAGAATGTCATTTTCTCTTTCAAGTCTTTCAAAGATCCTTGGCCAGATGATCTTCACCCTTTCTTCTATCAAAAATACTGGGATATAGTGGGTAAGGATGTCACCTTTTTCTGCAAAAACTGTTTCTCCACATCAACTATGGACCCAGTCATGAATGAAACCCTTCTATGTCTCATTCTAAAGTGCCCTCAAACCACAATGATCAAAAATTTCAGACCCATAGGCTTATGTAACACTGTCTATAAGACAGTAACAAAAATCATTGTCAATAGAATCAAGTCTTACCTATCTCACATCATTGGGACTAGTCAGGCCAGCTTCCTCTCCAAAAGGAAAGCTTCAGACAATGCCATCATAGTCCAAGAGTACATCTCCCACTTCGGGAAAATGAAGGGAAAATCCAGTAGCATGATCCTAAAGATTGACCTGGAGAAGGCTTTTGATAGACTAGAATAGTCTTTCATTAAGCAAATCCTCCATACTTTCAAATTTCCAAACACAATCATCAATCTTATCATGTCATGTGTCAGCTCCTCCACCATCTCTGTAATTGTCAATGGAGAGCAAACCACCCCTTTCTTGCCCACTAGGGGCATCAGGCAGGGTGATCCCCTTTCCCCCTACCTGTTTATCATGTGTATGGAAAGGCTTTCAAGAGACATTGACAATAATGTCCTCCAAGGGAAATGACACCCAATCAGCATTAGCATAAGTGGCCCTAAAATATCCCATCTCTTCTTTACTGATGACTTAACTCTTTTTGCAACAGCTAACCATTCAAGTTGCAATACAATCATGAATACTCTTAATTCTTTCAATCTGGCATCTGGGCAAAATATCAACCTCTCTAAGTCCAAAGTATGCTTCAGTGCTAACTGCCAACCTCATCAAATGGAGCTCATTTCAAACACTCTCTCCATAAAAGCCTCAATAAACTTTGGGAAGTATCTAGGGTTTCAAATTTTTCACAAAAGACCCACTCATAGTGATTTTCAGTTCATTATTGACAATCTCCACTCAAAAATGGCAGGTTGGAAAACAAGCATGCTTAACATGACTGGAAGGACCACTTGGGCAAAAGCATCACTAAACTCAATCCCAAATCATATCATGCAATACATCAAGCTGTCATAAAAAACAACCAAAGAAATTGATAAAGTTCAGAGGAACTTCATCTGGGGCACTACTACTACTAAAAAGAAAATGCACCTAATATCTTGGGACACAGTTACAAAGCCTAAGGATAAGGGGGTGGGGGGATCCAGAAAGCTGAATTGAAAAATAAATCCCAGCACTCAGGCCTTGCTTGGAGACTATACCTAAAACCCCACAACCCTTTGGGCAAAAACTCTTATTGCAAAACACTGCAATTGGAGGAAACCTCCCAAAAAAGCAAAGTCCCACACCTGGCAATGTACCTAAAAGGATGGGAAACATGCATGCAAGCAAAACGATGGGTAGTTCATTCAGGAAACAGAGTTAGCTTCTTGGATAAACAACCTCCCTACTATAAGGTCTCTAATTCATGGTCCTCTGACAAGAGAAGACATGTCCAAAACAGTTGCAAATGCTCACCAAAATGGTATTTGGAATCTCTCTACTCTCTCTCTCTCACCATCCCCCAAAATTCCATCTACAACACTTTCATTCCATCCAACCCAGTTAAAGAAGATAGAATGATATGGGGAGCCACACCAAATAGTCTCTACTCCACAAAATCTGCCTATTCAATACTGGACCAAGGTCAGAAAACCATGACCCATAATTTTGCATGGATGAAAACTGAAAGTACCCAAAAAAAATCTAATCCTTCCTCTAGTTACTTTTCCATCAAAGGCTCCCCACTGGAGCCTATCTCCATCATGTTGGGGTACAATCAAACCCCATTTGCCATCTATGCAACCAGGCTAATGAAACATCAGCACACATCTTCTTTGAATGTACCATTTCACATACCTTCTGGCAAGACATCATCTCCCTAAGCAATAGGGAAACCAATGCTCCTATTCCTACTTTCACTACCACAGATTGGCCAACCACTTGGGCATCTCTAAAGAAAAAAGCTTACAACAGCATCATTACTTGAGAAGAGCTTCTCCCTTTCTGCTTTTGGCAAATATGGCTAACAAGGAATAACAACCTTTTCAATAAAAAAAAAGATAAGCAAATTCAAAATGTGCAATAGCTAAGGCCACTGAATATGTTACAATGATGTTGGATAAAAAACCCAAAAACATAAAGAATATTTGGGTAAAATGGGAGCCACCAAACAACAACTCCTACAAGCTTAACACTGATGGAGCTGCAACAGGGAATCCTAAAAAGGGAGGATTGGGGGGAGTCTTCAGAAATGCAAGTGGAAACTAGATAGTGGGCTACATGGGCTCAATCCAATACACCACTAACACTCAAGCAGAACTACTAGCTCTCCTAAAAAGACTGCAAATTGCAGAAGAAAGACAATTCACACCATTGGAAATAAACATTGATTCAATAGAGGTAATTAGAATGTTAATCAATGGAAACCTCTATTTGACTCACTTATTCATGAATGCAGGTCAATCGTCCAAAAACTAGGCGTCGTGGTGGTGAAGCACAATTACAGGGAGACCAACAAAGTTGCTGACATGCTGGCGAAGGAAGGGGCAAGGAAAACTTTTTTGAAGATGTTTTTGTAACAATAGTTCCTCCGGTGTTTATCAATCATATATTTTGGGCAGACATCGCAGGAACTGTGTTTGAAAGGAAAACAATGGATTGTAATATTGCTAACAATAGCATGCTAGATGGGGGTATCATCTACCCACCCATAAACACTCATTTTGTACACTCCAACGGGTAGTTTGTTTAGATATAATATGCATCCGCTTAACCAAAAAAATTCAAAATATTTAATCATTGGTATTTGAAATCTATTGATTGATTAACCCGAACCACTAACATGGTAAATCTCTAGTTAAAAGGTAGATGGATCCTAACTATCCCGCCACACCTCTTGGCAGTCAAATTAATTTAAAATTATTTTCTTTTCCTATTTACCTTATGCTAAATTTCAATTAATTTTCTTATTCTAAAAGAACCTAATTAGAGTAAAAATAATTAGAAGAGCTTTTGGAAAATTGTAAATTGAAATCTAATTAAATATTGTTAAACTCTCTTTCTGAATCGTAAGAAGAGGAATTCTAGTTCCAAATATGACTATCCATACGGACTACAAGAAATTATGCTGGAGCTTTACGGGACCATCCGTTTAATTTTAACCTCGGTAAGATAAATTTCAGGAGAATTGCCTTCGTCCAAAATTTTGAAAGTACGTTTGGCGATTGCCATATTTTATGGCAAATTCTAGTGATTCCATATGAAAATTTCTGGCGATTGTCATATTTATGCAAATTCTGGTGATCTCCATATAAAAAAATCTGGCGATTGTCATATTTTATGGCTAATTCTGATGATTACCATATCAAGAATTTTGAAGATTGCCATATTTTATGACAAATTCTGATAATCACCATATAATAAATTTTGACAATTTTTAGGAACACTTCCGAAAAATTTAAGCGAAGACTATTTTCTCAAGACTTTTCTTACCGAGGTTAACATATAAATAATGGCATGGAATAGGAGTGGCAAACGGACGGATCGGGTCGGATGTGGTTCGAGTCGAAAACGGGTAATTAAAAAACGGATCAATTATCCGACCGATCTATATTTAATACAGATAAAAAACGGGCTAACCGACAGATAATATGAGTTGCTCATATTATCCATGACTTCTTGTATATGATCACTTTTGGGAGAATTCTTAGTCTCCATAACTTGTGGAACCCCCAATTTGAGGCTTTATAAATGTAAAAGTTAGACTCATTGGTTATCCACTGGTTACTCATTGGTTATCCATTTTCTAAATAAATAATATAGTTCTTATCCATATTTGACCCATTTTAAGAAGTTCATTATCCAACCCATTTTTAATGGATAATATGGGTGTTAACTGTTTCATTTTAACCATTTTGCCACCCCTAGCATGGAATGATCGTATTTGTGCAAACCACCTACGGACATGGCATGGAATTATCCTATTGTGTAATCCACCTACGGACCTGCAAACCTTTTGACTAATTCTTTTTTTTTTTTAAATTACAAAACTAGTGTTCAACTTCTTTTACAAAGAATTAAATATTTTTATGGACGACAATGATGGAAGAAACTAGAAATGGCCACTTTTAGCCTCTGTTATTAGAGTTTAACCAATATTTAAAAAGTTATTGTAAGCACGTGATTTTTGCCCAATATGAGAATTACTCTCAAAAAATTTTAAAAATAAAACAATTTTCTTTGGTGTGCAATTTTGTGATATTTTTGTAATATTTTTGAATAATTATTTGTATTTGTCTGTGCATGTTTATTTGTTAAATTATTAAAAATACAAAAATATGTCGCATTTTGCATGTAAGATTTAATTCTACAATAGTTAGTAATTAAATGTGTTTTACAAAAATTAAAAATTACAAAAATAGGCATCGTTTGCATTTTTAGCATTTAATGTCCAAATATACAATTTTATGCTTAATTATTATTTAATTGTGCGTTAATTGATATTGGGAGTTAATTTGCGCTTTTATAACTTAATTTAGTTCTTAATAATAGTTTAAGTATTTTTATAATTTAGTTTTAGAGAAATAAAAGAAGAAAAGAGAGCGAAAATATAAAGAAAGTCGGAATTGGACCTCTTTTTCAAATTCAAGCCACAAGCCCAAAAACTGGCCCAATCTTCCCTACGACCCAGTCCATTTCGAACTGGGTCGACCCAGTCCATAACCCAAAAGACCCAAACCCCCTTTGTCTTTCATTTTTTACAAAACAAAAACAAAACAAAAAAGGGAGAAGAAAACCCTAAACAAGCATAGTCATCCGCCCCCTTCCTATCTTCTTCTTCTTCCTCAAGCTTCACCAAGCTCCATCAATGGCTGCCCTCCTTCTCCTTCTCCAAAACACACACATACTTACACACACACACAGAAACGCAAGCACACACACGCACGTCGTCTCCAAGTTGCCCTCCCATGAACGACCTCAAAAAAAAACCAAGAACAACCCAACGCGAAGCTCGTTTCAGCCGCGTCGCCACTGCTGCTGCTCGACACGCCATTGCTGCTGCTGGCACGCGTCGACACTGCTGCTGCTCGACACCCCACTGCTGCTGCTGTTCGACGTCGACCAAACGCTATTGCTTCACCATAGTCCGTTGACCAAGCTCCTTCGTCGCCGCTACTTCTCCTCCTTCCTCCGCCGCTGCTTCTGCTTCCTACGTCGCGCCGCTGCCGGGGCATCTGCTTCATGCTGCTTCTCGACGTCGTGCTGCTGCTGCTCGTCGCAGCAGGTGTTGGACAGACTGCTACGGCTGCTCGTCGCGGCAGTAGCTGCGGGCTGCTTCTATTTCTTCTTCGTCTTCGTCGTCCTTCGTTCGAGCTTTGGTCGAGGCTCGGACAGATTTGTTTACAATCAAAGTTCGCCGTTGATTCATCTCCGGTTAGTTGTTTTTGAGTTTTATTTTTGTCCATATTTTTGTTTGATATTTTTCGGATCCAAAATCGTTAAAGAATTCAATTCTTGTTTTGTTCGTTGTTCATCGTTGAAATCATTTTTCTAGTTTGTTCATGTTCATGTGCTTTGTTAAAATTAATTTTCAGATTTCAAAATAGAAGTTTAATTAGTTGTTTTCATATTCATTTCATGTTTGTATTATTGTTTAAGTGAATATTTGTTAGTTTGATGTTTGTTAGATTCAAATTGAAATTTAATTAACTATTTCTTCAATTTGTTTCATGTGTTTATGTATTGTTAGAAATTGTTAATATTGTTAAGTTCAAGCTTAAGTTCATAATTGTTCCTTCGTCGATCTTGTTATTTGTCTAAAAAGAATTTAGTTGTGTTAAAGGAAATATATTGATTTAATCGTTTGAATCCGTCATGTTTGTTGTTTAATATAGATTTCATTCATGTTCATACTTTGTTTGTTTGATCTTGAATCCGAAATTTGTATAGTTTGATTTTTGTTTACCATTTATGATTATTTCTTGAATTTGTCTCATAATCTTGTTTAAAGTTTAATATAGGAATTGTTGGTTGTAATGTTGTTAGAGTTGATTTTAAGTTCAATATGATTGAATTTAGAAATCTAAATATACTTGTTTGTTGTTGTTGTTGAATCCGAAAATAGGATTGTTTGTTGCTAAAATATTGTTCAATCAAATTTTAGTTGTTCTTTGTTGTTCAATTTGTGTTCATGTGATTTGTTGTTGAAATGTTGAAGAAATCATGTTCATGAAATTTGTTGTTTGAACATTGTTAGAAATTAATCATATTGTCTATATTTTGGTTAAGTTTGATTAATTGATGTGTTATAGCTGATGGGTAGTTTGGTAATTTATAGTACTTTCGGGGGTAAAATAGTAATTTGCAATAGGGTCGGAGGGGTAGTTTAGGAATTGTACATTTTGTAATTGTTTATATGAAGCATGGGGGACAAAATGAAATGGGGTGGGTTGTGATATATTTGTTTAATATAAATGGGGGACAAGACAAAATTTAGTGGGGGGAATCTTGTATTATTTTATGTTAGGCATAGGGGACAAAATATAATGGGGTGATGTGATATGTTTATTTAATGTAATGGGGATGAGTGAGAAGATAATGAGTTGGGTAGAGAAAAAGTATTGATTTTAATTAATTGAAAGATTTATGGGGTGAGTTATAAGAAGTCTTGAAATCAGAATAGAAAGGGAACGAGAGAAAAAACACACATACAGATAGAGAGAAAAAATGGACAGAGAATAGAAGAGAGAAAAAAGGGCTGAACATTTAAGAGAAAGAAAAATTTCGAAAAATATTTAAGCTTTCAAAATAAAAATAAAAACTAAAAAAATCTTCTGCTTTCTTTCTTTGTTTGAAAATAGTATTAATGGTTGTTGTTTCATTCAAAGCTTAAAGCTTTTGTTTTTGGGATTACTACTCCACCGGTCTGTTACTGGGTTGTTACTGTTGCTGGGCAGTTGTTGCTGTTGTACTGTTATTACTGCTGCTGAGTCTCATCTTCATTTTCTTTTGCTTCCAATATCAGGTATATATTTTAGACTCATGTTGTGGAAAGCATCAACATTGCCAAATAAATGAAGTTCGGAACTATAATTATGTCTTTTACTCGTTTAAATGTATTAGTTTATATTTCAGTTTTGTTTCAGCTGGTTAATATAGTAGCTTACATTTGATGTGAGAACTGTTAGTTAATCATCCTTTGAAATTCGCATAGGCTTTGTAATAATGTTATTTATTTCAGAATTTCATTAAGTATAGCTATATTCAAATTATAAGATAGGGAACATGGCAGAAAGCTAGCCATTAATTAAATCTTATGATATTGTTGGCTAAATATGGAATAGTATGGAAGTATCAAGAAACTACATTACTAGCATATTTTGTCACAAAAGTCCGATTTTATTTAAAGCTAGATTGATGAAATTTGTATGTTGTTCGTACATGGCGTGATAACAGTTACATGTATAACCATAAGTGAAAGGTGAGTTGATATAATTCGTTACGAGTTTAGAATATTAGGAATGGTTCAAACGTACAATTATATTGCATGTGATGCAATTTTGTTGAATCAATTTGTATAATAGTTCTCTTTCTTATCAACTTGATTCTTATCTACCATTGTAAACAAATTAACCAAACAATTATAACTTTGGACTAAAAACAAGTATATGAGAAGGATATGAGATTTATAAGCACGAATTGCAACATTTTATGTCAAGGATATGTAGAAATAGAGTTCGCATTAAATATAACAATAAAAATTCTTCAGAAACTATTAATTTGTTTATCAAATTAATTCTTTTTCCAGTTTTATATGCGATTCGATTTTTGGATATATTAATGTTGTATCCACGATAAAAATTGTAGTATTTTTAGTTACATGTTGTTTGTTTCTTTTTCATATCATTAATTCTTTAAAATTTGAATAGTTTTGAGGTATATAATTCATACGCGTAAAATAAGACTTGTAGCAACGCCTAATAAATTTTGAATTCTTTGTCAAGAAATTTGGTGGCATCCCAATCGGTGATTCTCCATGACTCTTACATTTAAAAATAGATGGAAGCAATAAACATTTGTAGAGAATTTATATTACTGTCAAGAATATTTGCATAATTAAGGATGCGTTCGTGTGACTTGATTATACTTCTAAAGGCAATTCGGATTATGCGTTCGCGCAACTTCGAGCAAATTTTTATTAAAAAGAGATTCGTCGGAGGATCTTAAATTAATTTCATATAACCCGAGATGTGCAGTTCGCTATTTAATCATACAAGAGCGACAGACATTCTTAATTTTATTTTAAGCACAATTTCGAACTTAAGTCTATTTTTATAATAAAAAACAATTTCGAAAAAATAATTATTATATTATCAATATCATTGTGTATACGTACGCGTGACACGATTTTTCACGTTAAAAATATATATAATATATAAAACGGATACACGTATGCGTGATTCGATTCGAAGAAGGGTCTTTAATTATAAACAATCTAAACAGAAGCGATAACAAAATCATGCAATAAAAAATGTAAAATCGAGATAATTAAGCCAAGAATAAAAACAGTTAAGCGACCGTGCTAGAACCACGGAATTCGGAAATGCCTAACACCTTCTTCCGGATTAACAGAATTCCTTACTCAGGATTTCTGGTTCGCAGAATAATAAACAGAGTCATATTCTCCTCGATTCAGGGATTAAAATTGGTGACTTGGGACACCTTAAAATTCCCAAGTGGCGACTCTGAAACAAACAAACAAATCCTGTTTCGGTTGTCCTTCAATTGGAGAAAACTCCCCCACGCACCCTCGCCGGGGCGGAAAAAGGAGGTGCGACAACTCTGGCGACTCTGCCGGGGATAAAATTAACCCAGAACCACTGGTTCAGGGTTCAAGAATTCGAGCTTAAAATAACTGTTATAGTTGGCTTTATTTATTATCTGATATATGCCTAATGTGCTAAATGATGCTTTTACCGCTTTAATATTATTTGAATTGTGTATATAAAACTGCTACGAAACCCTTCTTCTTTCTGAGTCTTCTGAATTTATGGTGTACACGTGCGCGTGGCCCACCTTTCTGTTAGAAGTCATACCAAATGAGACGAAGTTGAGACAAGTAACTAGGCTGGGCAGACTTTCGTGCTCCCGGTACGTTGCCCCCACTTCGGCTCAAGCTGTCCACTTGGGTGAGCCAGGGCTAGAACAATATGCCTCAGGTTTTTTTTCACTTAGAATAACTCAGCTTCATGCCGGATCCCTAGTAGGAGCGATTGTTTGCATCACGTGCATTTGACTTTGGAGGCTCAACACAGGGGTTGGGTCTGTCTAGGACAGGTGTACCAAAACAAAAAATGAAAATGACCATCCTAATGCATCTTACTTGCTGCTACTTGCGCATTTATCTGATCCGGATTTGTGTGTTGACTGGCTTTTGAATATCAGGAATAAAATCTTGAAATTAGAAAAAAAAAAAAGAAATAGCGGTTAGGGAATTGATTGTTTATTTTTAAAAAAAACAATGCCCAAATATTGTCAAAACTCTGCCAAAATTTCGAGAAAATAAAAAAAAATGTTTTATGAGTTTGTTTTACTAAAAAAGCAAAGGAAAAAAAATAAAATAAAAAAAAGTCGTTGTTCTGTCTTATTTTTTAAAAAAATAAATAAAAAATATAAAAAGAAAAATAGTTTGTCTTCCCCTGAAAATGACAATGAAAAAGAGTCTTACTTTTAAAATAGTTTTATTTATTTGTTTCTGAAAAATTCAAAATGAAAATGAAAAGAGTCGTGCTTTGAAAGTGGCTTTGTTATTTGTTGCTGAAAAAAAATCCTGTTTTAAAATAGTTCGGTTAATGGCCCGAACTACGCGGGTTTGATTTTCACCGGATGTGAGATACGTAGGCAACCCTCATCGGGTCCAACCCCCATTTTTACTAAATAGCCAAAAACCAATAAATAAATAAAAAACATGTCAAAATTTTAATTTTTTCATAAATAAGTCGGGCGGTGTCCAGCCTCCACTTTTTGCTAAAACAAAATAGCCAAAAAAAATATGTCAAATTTTATTTTTGTCATAAAGAAGTCGGGTGACGCTATTTTATCAAGACATAACCGAATGTTCCCGAAAGGGACGCCGGAAGGCTGACTTTGCATAAACAGCCACCTTTGGGTCATTTTTTAAAATTTGGTTCAGTTGACCCACACAGCCTTAAAAAATCTTCGTCCCCGAGGCGCTGAAGGGCCGTGTTGCAACACCTGGTTTTTATTGTAATTTGAAAAAAAAAACAAAGAGTCAACGGTCAGGTGAATTTTTTTTTTTAGTAAAAAATAAGCCGAGCTAGCTTCGACAGTGTCTTAAACCGTTCTTGCCGAAATAGCCTTAGAGTATCTTTCAGTTGTCGAAAGTCTATTTTCGTAAAAGAATGGACAAGTTTTTAAAGTGTCATAAAATAATCCTCTCCGGTCTCAAAATTTGGAAGGGGCCACATTTGCAAAAATAGCCGTTTGGTTGCATTTGTCAAACGGGGAAAGGAAGCTGGCCGTTTATTTTTGAGTTTGTAAATCTTTTGATTAAAATATGTGGGTTGTTTGATTTTCGAGTTTGTAGGTCATCTTCAAACCATTGAAACCCAGTTTATTTTAATATGAAAATTGAAAAAAAATGATTAGTATTGTTCATCTTTTATTGGTCCAAACTACGCAAGGTCTGATTCATGCGGGGTCATGATACGTAGGCAATTTCCATAAGATTCGACCACAACAAAAAATGAGAAAAAAAAATTGAAAAAAAATCGAAAAAAAAAAGTAAAAAGATGTTGCTAGTAATAAGAACCGACTGAGTCCATTCTAACATGTTTTGTTTTGAATTGTGAAGAAAGTTGAGTTGGTCGGTTTGTTCAGAGGGTTCAACAAGAGTCTACTGTGCCGGGAAAAATAGAATACTGAAACAGCAAATGACCGGAGGGTGTCAAGCATGGGCCAGTGGGCAAGGACAGCCTCGTCATGAGTCACAATTTGCGACACAACAAGAGCAGTACCACTCTCCTAAGTACCACCCGTACTCGTTTGATCTTCCTGCAAAGATTGAAGAGCCTGCCCGAAAAGATGGTACAAGAAGAAATGACCCAAAGAGTGAAAAACTTAGAACAATGGTTGAAAAATAGGCAAGGGTTGTCTGGTCAAAAGAGTGTTGCCTTCAAAGATCTATGTATGTTCCCCGATGTCCACTTGCCGCCTGGTTTCAAGACTCCCAAATTTGACAAGTACGATGGACATGGAGATCCCATTGCCCACCTGAAAAGGTATTGCAATCAACTGAGAGGTGCGGGAAGAAATAAAGAATTGTTGATGGCTTATTTTGTGGAAAGCCTTACGGGAGTAGCTTCCAAATGGTTTATGGATCAAGACACGTCTCGCTGGTATGTCTGGGACGACATGGCACAAGCATTTGTCAAACAGTTCCAATACAGCATCGACATTTCCCCAGACCGCATTTCCCTTTCAAACCTAAAAAAGAAATCAAGTGAAAGTTTCAGGGAATATGCCATTAAATGGAGAGAACAAGCAGCTCGAGTTAAGCCACCCATGGATGACCACGAGCTAATAACTGTCTTCCTTCAAGCACAAGAGCCAGATTACTTTCAGAACATGATGTCCGCAGTTGGCAAATCCTTCTCGGAAGCAATCAAAATGGGAGAAATAATAGAGAATGGTCTTAAGACAGGAAAAATTATAAGTCAAGCAGTTTTTAAAGCTGCAACTCACGCTGTCCGGGTTGAGTCTAATAATTTTTGCGACACAAATGAGAAGATTGAAGAAATCATGATGACATCAGGGTCAAGAAGAGGTCCTATGAGAACATCTCGAAGGTATGAGCAGCCTCCTCAAGTTTTCTATGAATCCCCTGAGCAATATTATCCCCCTCAGAACCCACAGCATTCTATTGTTCCACCTCAGTATGTTGCCCGGCCACCAAAACACCCCAGAAGGCGAGCACGAGCGTCACAAAATCTCCAGAAGCCTCCACATAACTTTCAGGTGCCCTATAACCCACATCCAAGCCAGAAGTATAAATGGGAACGAAGGTTGAAAGATAATTTTACACCAATAGGAGAGTCCTATGAAAGATTATTTGAGAGGTTAAAGCATCACGACATGATTGCATCTATTCCTCCAAATCATGTAGACCCACGTGCAAGAAGCTTTGACCCTTCTAAAAGGTGTGAATACCATTCCAATGCCCAGGGGCACAATGTTGAAAGTTGTCGGGATTTGAAAAGAGAAATAGAAAGGATGATCCAGGAAAATCTGATTGTGATCCAAGGTAATGACACCCAGAATATCGCGCAGAATCCTTTACCTGCACATCATGATGCACACTTTATGGGGAGGATGCCTGGTGACATGGGATTTTAGAGTCATCCCGGGAAGCCGCTAACTGATGATAATGATATTGAAGTTGGTAACGGTTTTGGCAATGATGATGCAGAACTTAATGGCTAAGACACCGTGTTGGGCAATTGGAAAGGCGCTCCATCTCCTGGTCAGCCAGAGAGGAGTTTTGGTGGTTTATTTTGTTGTCATTTCTGTCGTCCGGATTATTTCAGGGTTGTAATCCGGATATTGTCTTGTGGTCAAACCCCCTTATCCTTTTATTTGTCTAGTACCTAATGTGGTGTTATCTGGTTTAGTTTTAGGGTTGTAACTGTTTATTTTGTCATTTAAACGGTTCTACCTTTTGTCTAAAAGCAAATTCCGGTCTTTTTTCATCTTCTTTGTTTAGTTTTCTTTACCCTTTTGTTTTGCTTTAGTTCAATGCCGATTCTAGGGACACGACATGCACACCCAGTTTGGGCCTAATCTTAAAAGTTAATCATAAAACCCTCGGAAGGTAATCGAAGCATTTAAAGGAAATAAGAACGGTTTGAAATTACTTGAAGCCTGAGTCATGTGGAACTGGGGCAAGTAAAACATAAAGAAAACCATTAAATTCAAGATTCGCCAAATTGGCATAAGGGTCGTTCATGAGAATGAGAGTGTCACCCAGCAGTGCTTTAGAAATGACAAATAAAAAGCAAGTGTTTAACATAATTGTCAAGACTAGCACCGTCGGAAGAGACTATAAATCTATGTTCAATTGTGTTGTTTGCACTTGGCATGTTTTGAAGACTGGAATGACGAAGGCATTTTGTTCTGCTACCTAAACACTTTATCCTTCGTTACCCCTTTTGAGCCTTATTTATTTTCTTTCATGCCCCTCGTTCGGAATCAATAGCAACGACTAGGAAATACGATCTTGGAAGGTAAAAAAAAAATCAACAAAAAACGAAAAAAAAAAGAAAAGAAAAATGATAACAAAAAAAAAACACAAAAACAAAAGAAAGTCAGAAGAAAATAGAGGAATTGGGAACTACGTTTGACCTGATTCCTCAAAGAGGATACGTAGGCGCCTCACGGGGTGCATAGTGTGCATAGTGTGCATGGTGTGCATAGTGTAACAAAAAAAAAATTAAAAAAATATAATAATAAATAATCCCCAAGCAAGAAACTGGGGCAAGGGTTGCGCTTGTTGTAAACAAATATGATTTCGAAGGTTGTAATTTTGAACCCCAAATTGATTTGTTTTTGAGCCTTTAATACCCTTTCTTTCTAAGCCTATCCAAAAAACCCACATTACGGTCCAAAGAAAGACCTTCTGGCCAGTCTTCAAAAGATGCCAAATCAGACAAATAAGAGTCTTACCGGCGAACATAACATTCTGTTCCACAGCAGAAAGAACTCTAATCTCCAGCAGAGAGAGTCATACCGGCAACACTCCAAATCCCCAGCTGGAAAGTGATATAAATGAGAGAGTCTTATCGGTGAAAATCTTCACAGACACCATAAGGCGATGAAAGCTGAGAGAAAAACCAAAATGAGAGAGACTTGATGGTGAAACCTTTTGGGCACTACAAGTCGAATAAGATTGGGAATCAGATGGAGGATAGTCAAGGGAAGATCTTGAAAGACGATTGACGACGGAGGATAGGCCACATATGCATGTCATGACCATTAGAGTCGGTGTCTGCGTTTGATAAGTTTTTATTTATAATTTCTTTTGTTAAAGAGTCATCTTTTTCCTTTGTCTTTTATTCTGTTCCTTTTTATCTTTCTCCTTTCATAGAAAATTCCCCAGTAGAGTCTGTTTGGTCAGAACCAGTGGGAAATGACTTCAAAATAGGCCATCAGCTTTCCAATTATGCAAGATGAGATCTGGCTAGTACATCCAAGTGGTATAGTCAGCAAGGAACGAGCATAAGGCCAGTGTCAAGAAAGATATCCCTAGCAAAAGGGAATTGACAAAAGGATTGACGAGTGTCAAGAGGGATATCCTTGCCGAAATCAAAGGTTATTAAACCTCAAGGCCAAAGCCCGTGGACAAATCAAGGAGACCAATGAACATGATTTGGGAAATTCATATGAGACTAAAAGGTCAGGAAAATGCAAGTTTCTGAGCCATGCCACGAAAGAAGAGGGATATCCCCAGCAGAAAAGGATTATCCCCAGCAAATAATACCATCCCCAACAAGTTTTGGAACCCAGAGCATGGAAGGAGAAAGGGAAAACCAATCCCAGTAGGAGTATCACAACCAACCACCGGGTTTTAAACTAACAAATTTTGTTTGATTTAAAACAGGTAAAGAAAATGGCATTGATGACAGAAATGCATGCCATAAGGAAGACTGTCAAACTGGGGCAGAAAATTTTCATTTCATTTAGAAAATTTTCTGGAAGTCAGGTACCCATTCGAGGGAGAATAAAGATAACATCAGTCTCAAGGGAAGTGGTGTTTGAACCAGTGTTGCCCCAACATAATAAGTTTCAATGGAGGAAGTATTCCCCAGCAGACAGAACAAATGGATGACATTTGTGCTCAGAAAAGCAAAAACCATTATCATCCCCAGCAGCTTCCAGAAGAATGAAGCATCGATTTGAAGGGATAAAATTCCCCAGCAGCGTTATCCTCAACAACGTTATCCCAAGAAGATAACACTTTTATCCCCAGCAGTGTTGAGAGAAAATAAATTCTGAAAAAAAAAAAAAAAAAAAAATTTGAAGGAGGGGAAGAAAGGAGACTCCCAGAGTGGTATTATCCCCAGCAAGCAAGAACAAAGCAGAGCGAAGGAAGGAGAAAAGAAAAGAAGAAATTACGAAGGTAAGTTTCTCAAATCATTGATCTTTACATTTTCCTCTTAGGATAAAAAGTCCTAATCTGATGAACTTCCCTCCCGATACAATCTTGGTCCGATGAAATTTTTCTCCCAAGATAAGATATCAAATCTTAGTCCGATGAATTTTCTCCTAAGATAGAAATCTTGGTCTGATGAAATTTTTCTCCCAAGATAATATAATAAAATCTTAGTCGGATGAATCTTTCTCCTAAGATCACAACAAAATGGACCTAGTCTGACGATTTATCTCCTAGAGTCAAAATCTTGGTCTGATGAAATTTTTCTCCCAAGATAATATAATAAAATCTTAGTCGGATAAATCTTTCTCCTAAGATCACAACAAAATGGACCTAGTCTGACGATTTATCTCCTAGAGTCAAAATCTTGGTCTGATGAAATTTTTCTCCCAGGATAATATAATAAAATCTTAGTCAGATGAATCTTTCTCCTAAGATCACAACAAAATGGACCTAGTCTAACGATTTATCTCCTAGAGTCAAAAAATCTTGGTCCGATGAAATTTTTCTCCCAAGATAATATAATAAAATCTTAGTCGGATGAATCTTCTCCTATGATCAAAATCTAGTCTGATGAATTTTCTCCTAGATTAATTTGAAAAAAAAAAGTTTGAATTGAAAAAAAATGGTTGAAGTCAGGAGCCCCCCTAAAGAATAGAATGGCGATTCATTGGTTGAAATCAGGAGCCCCCCCTGAAGAATAGAATGGCGATGTAATGGTTGAAGTCAGGAGCCCGCCTGAAGAAAGGAATGGCGATTTAGCGGTTGAAGTCAGGAGCCCGCCTGAAGAGAGGAATGGCGATTATTTTCAAAGTTGTTGTTGAAGTCAGGAGCCCGCCTGAAGAGAGGAAAGGCGTTTTTAAAAATTGTTGAAATCTTGCCAACCTAAAGAAAGGAATGGCGATGTATTGGTTGAAGTCAGGAGCCCGCCTGAAGAGAGGAATGACGATTGTTTTCAAAGTTGTTGTTGAAGTCAGGAGCCCGACTAAAGAGAGGAAAGGCGTTTTTAAAATTTGTTGAAATCTTGCCAACCTAAAGAAAAGAATGGCGATGTATTGGTTGAAATCAGGAGCCCGCCTGAAGAGAGGAATGACGATTATTTTCAAAGTTGTTGTTGAAGTCAGGAGCCCGCCTGAAGAGAGGAAAGACGTTTTTAAAAGTTGTTGAAATCTTGCCAACCTAAAGAAAGGAATGGCGATGTATTGGTTGAAGTCAGGAGCCCGCCTGAAGAGAGGAATGGCGATTATTTTCAAAGTTGTTGTTGAAGTCAGGAGCCCGCCTGAAGAGAGGAAAGGCGTTTTTAAAAGTTGTTGAAATCTTACCAACCTAAATAAAGGAATGGCGATGTATTGGTTGAAGTCAGGAGCCCGCCTGAAGAGAGGAATGGCGATTATTTTCAAAATTGTTGTTGAAGTCAGGAGCCCGCCTGAAGAGAGGAATGGCGATTTATTTTCAAAAGTTGTGGTTGAAGTCAGGAGCCCGCCTGAAGAGAGGAATGGCAGTTTATTTTTAAAGTTGTTGTTGAAGTCAGGAGCCAGCCTGAAGAGAGGAATGACATTTATTTTTAAAGTTGTTGTTGAAGTTGGGAGCCCGCCCATAGAACAGAGGCATACATTTCAGTCTTTAATTTTCAAGTGTTGAAGTTGGGAGCCCGCCCAGATAACAGAGGCATACATTTCAGTCTTTACATTTCAAGCATTGAAGTTGGGAGCCCGCCCAGATAACAGAGGCATACATTTCAGTCTTTAATTTTCAAGTATTGAAGTTGGGAGCCCGCCCATACAACAGAGGCATACATTTCAGTCTTTAATTTTCAAGTGTTGAAATTGGGAGCCCGCCCAGATAACAGAGGCATACATTCAGTCTTTACATTTCAAGCATTAAAGTTGGGAGCCCGCCCATATAACAGAGGCATACATTTCAAGTCTTTAATTTTCAAGTATTGAAGTTGGGAGCCCGCCCAGATAACAGAGGCATACATTTTAAGATTAAATCAGAGGACAATAAAACAGAGGGTTACAATAGGAATCCCCAGCATGAAACAATAAAATTCCCCGGCACCGGGAAACAGAAGGTTGCAACAAGAGGTCACAGTACAAACTCAAGTACATCTGTCAAAAGAGGAAAAGCACCGGAAGAAATGCAAGCAGACAAGGAAGCAAGGCAACAAAAACAAATTGTACTCTAGCCTAGCTTCTTGTTTTCTTTTAAGCATGGTGTAACAAGGAGATCGGTAAGCAGTGGTAATAGCATGCAACAACAGTAACATTACAGTCCAACGGTAGTCCCAGCTACCAAAGCTTCCCGAACTACATTGGCCTGATTCCTGTTTAGCCCAGGATATGTAGGAAACCTTTGAAGCAAAGGTTCGGTCAAATCTTTTTCAAAAAAATGCTTCACACGGAGTACTCGGATGGGCAAAAATCGCTCGCTTTATCTTTGCACGAAAACCCTTCGTGTCTTCGGGCAAAGAGGGGCAGCTGTAAGCACGTGATTTTTGCCCAATATGAGAATTACTCCCAAAAAATTCCAAAAATAAAATAATTTTCTTTGGTGTGCAATTTTGTGATATATTTGTGATATTTTTGAATAATTATTTGTATTTGTCTGTGCATGTTTATTTGTTAAATTATTAAAAATACAAAAATATGTCGCATTTTGCATGTAGGATTTAATTCTACAATTGTTAGTAATTAAATGTGTTTTACAAAAATTAAAAATTACAAAAATAGGCATCATTTGCATTTTTAGCATTTAATGTCCAAATATATAATTTTATGCTTAATTATTATTTAATTGTGCGTTAATTGATATTGGGAGTTAATTTGCGCTTTTATAACTTAATTTAGTTCTTAATAATAGTTTAAGTATTTTTATAATTTAGTTTTAGAGAAATAAAAGAAGAAAAGAGAGCGAAAATATAAAGAAAGTCGGAATTGGGCTTCTTCTTCAAATTCAAGCCACAAGCCCAAAAAATGGCCCAATCTTCCCTACGACCCAGTCCATTTCGAACTGGGTCGACCCAGTCCATAACCCAAAAGACCCAAACCCCCTTTGTCTTTCATTTTTTACAAAACAAAAACAAAACAAAAAAGGGAGAAGAAAACCCTAAACAAGCATAGTCATCTGCCCCCCTCCTATCTTCTTCTTCTTCTTCCTCAAGCTTCACCAAGCTCCATCAATGGCTGCCCTCCTTCTCCTTCTCCACACACACACATACTTACACACACACACAGAAACACAAGCACACACATGCACGTCGTCTCCAAGCTGCCCTCCCATGAACGACCTCAAAAAAAAAACCATTAACAACCCAACGCGAAGCTCGTTTCAGCCGCGTCGCCACTGCTGCTGCTCGACACGCCATTGCTGCTGCTGGCACGCGTCAACACTGCTGCTGCTCGACACCCCACTGCTGCTGCTGTTCGACGTCGACCAAACGCTATTGCTTCACCATAGTCCGTTGACCAAGCTCCTTCGTCGCCGCTACTTCTCCTCCTTCCTCCGCCGCTGCTTCTGCTTCCTACGTCGCGCCGCTGCCGGGGCATCTGCTTCATGCTGCTTCTCGACGTCGTGCTGCTGCTCCTCCGCCGCTGCTTCTGCTTCTCGACGACGTGCTGCTGCTCGTCGCGGCAGTAGCTGCGGGCTGCTTCTATTTCTTCTTCGTCTTCGTCGTCCTTCGTTCGAGCTTTGGTCGAGGCTCGGACAGATTTGTTTACAATCAAAGTTCGTCGTTGATTCATCTCCGGTTAGTTGTTTTTGAGTTTTATTTTTGTCTATATTTTTGTTTGATATTTTTTGGATCCAAAATCGTTAAAGAACTCAATTCTTGTTTTGTTCGTTGTTCATCGTGGAAATCATTTTTCTAGTTTGTTCATGTTCATGTGCTTTGTTAAAATTAATTTTCAGATTTCAAAATAGAAGTTTAATTAGTTGTTTTCATATTCATTTCATGTTTGTATTATTGTTTAAGTGAATATTTGTTAGTTTGATGTTTGTTAGATTCAAAATGAAATTTAATTAACTATTTCTTCAATTTGTTTCATGTGTTTATGTATTGTTAGAAATTGTTAATATTGTTAAGTTCAAGCTTAAGTTCATAATTGTTCCTTCGTCGATCTTGTTATTTGTCTAAAAAGAATTTAGTTGTGTTAAAGGAAATATATTGATTTAATCGTTTGAATCCGTCATGTTTGTTGTTTAATATAGATTTCATTCATGTTCATACTTTGTTGGTTTGATCTTGAATCCGAAATTTGTATAGTTTGATTTTTGTTTACCATTTATGATTATTTGTTGAATTTGTCTCATAATCTTGTTTAAAGTTTAATATAGGAATTGTTGGTTGTAATGTTGTTAGAGTTGATTTTAAGTTCAATATGATTGAATTTAGAAATCTAAATATACTTGTTTGTTGTTGTTGTTGAATCCGAAAATAGGATTGTTTGTTGCTAAAATATTGTTCAATCAAATTTTAGTTGTTCTTTGTTGTTCAATTTGTGTTCATGTGATTTGTTGTTGAAATGTTGAAGAAATCATGTTCATGAAATTTGTTGTTTGAACATTGTTAGAAATTAATCATATTGTCTATATTTTGGTTAAGTTTGATTAATTGATGTGTTATAGTTGATGGGTAGTTTGGTAATTTATAGTACTTTCGGGGGTAAAATAGTAATTTGCAATAGGGTCGGAGGGGTAGTTTAGGAATTGTACATTTTGTAATTGTTTATATGAAGCATGGGGGACAAAATGAAATGGGGTGGGTTGTGATATAGTTGTTTAATATAAAGGGGGGACAAGACAAAATTTAGTGGGGGAATCTTGTATTATTTTATGTTAGGCATGGGGGACAAAATATAATGGGGTGATGTGATATGTTTATTTAATGTAATGGGGATGAGTGGGAAGATAATGGGTTGGGTAGAGAAAAAGTATTGATTTTAATTAATTGAAAGATTTATGGGATGGGTTATAAGAAGTCTTGAAATCAGAATAGAAAGGGAACGAGAGAAAAAACACACATACAGATAGAGAGAAAAAACGGACAGAGAATAGAAGAGAGAAAAAAAGGCTGAACATTTAAGAGAAAGAAAAATTCCGAAAAATATTTAAGCTTTCAAAATAAAAATAAAAACTAAAAAAATCTTCTGCTTTCTTTCTTTGTTTGAAATTAGTATTAATGGTTGTTGTTTCATTCAAAGCTTAAAGCTTTTGTTTTTGGAATTACTACTCCACCGGTCTGTTACTGGGTTGTTACTGTTGCTGGGCAATTATTGCTGTTGTACTGTTATTACTGCTGCTGATTCTCATCTTCATTTTCTTTTGCTTCCAATATCAGGTATATATTTTAGACTCATGTTGTGGAAAGCATCAACATTGCCAAATAAATGAAGTTCGGAATTATAATTATGTCTTTTACTCGTTTAAATGTATTAGTTTATATTTCAGTTTTGTTTCAGCTGGTTAATATAGTAGCTTACATTTGATGTGAGAACTGTTAGTTAATCATCCTTTGAAATTCGCATAAGCTTTGTAATAATGTTATTTATTTCAGAATTTCATTAAGTATAGCTATATTCAAATTATAAGATAGGGAACATGGCAGAAAGCTAGCCATTAATTAAATCTTATGATATTGTTGGCTAAATATGGAATAGTATGGAAGTATCAAGAAACTACATTACTAGCATATTTTGTCACAAAAGTCCGATTTTATTTAAAGCTAGATTGATGAAATTTGTATGTTGTTCATGTCGCACCTCCTGTTTGCCGCGCCCGCGGGGGCGCGTGGGGAGTTTTCTCCAATTAAAGGACAGTCGAAACGGGATTTGTTTATTTGTTTCAGAGTCGCCACCTGGGAATTTTGAGGCGTCCCAAGTCACCAATTATAATCCCTGAATCGAGGAGAATATGACTCTGTTTATTTTTTTTCTGCGAACCAGAAATCCTGAGTAAGGAATTCTGTTAATCCGGAAGAAGGTGTTAGGCATTTCCGAATTCCGTGGTTCTAGCACGGTCGCTTAACTGTTTTTATTATTGGCTTAATCATCTTGATTTTATTAAATATATTGATGTTATCTGATTTTACTACCGCTTATACTTATTGTGATTGAGAACCCTTCTTTGAATAGAATTGCGCGTACGTATATTCGTGTTATAAATTAAAAAGATACGGAATTGTGTCACGCGCACGTGTACACAATTACTTTTGACAATATATTTATTAAGCACATTTTTTCGAGATTGCGTTGAATCAAGAATAATTATTTTTCTTGAATAATGAACCGTACATATCGAATTTTTATAAAATTGATTTAACGCCTTTAGAAAAATCCTTTTATTAAATATTCGCTCGAAATTGCGCGTACGCATAATCCGAAATTTTGCTTTTAAAAGTATAATCAGGGTACGCGAACGTATCCCTAATTGCGCAACATATTTGTAATGATATTATGGAATTTCCAAAAAAAATGTTTGTTATATCACGAGAAATCTCGTTTTAAGATATTCTTTAATTTTTGGAAAATAATCCACAATTTATTAAATATTGACCATTGATTATAATTTCCGAATATAAATCATATTCATTCCAATTATTCAAATTCAAAGGACAGAATAAAGATATGATTAATACTAACTTTAAAACAAATATGACATATATATATATATATGCCAAGAAATAAATTACATATGAAACTGAAAATGAATGATTTATAAAGGAAGGAAATATTTTCCAAGAATTTTCATTATTACTTAATGCAAATTCTATTTTAATTACCATTGATTTAAAGTGTTGCCATTTGTGTATATACAACTCAACTTATTCTCATATACTCGTTTTAATCTTAATAGATGAAATTAACTTACTTAGTTATGCCTATGATTGAGTTAGGATAGATATAGATATAATCAAACCAATTTGATTCTCAATCTATGTGAATTATTACTAACTATTAATTTTCACATTGTATAAGTTCCTAAGCCCTTTATTACTAAGAAAGAGAATAAGTCTTGTTGACTTAATAAAATGATATTGCATACAATATATTACTTACTATATTTGACACTTTTGAACATACGGATTATACTAATACATCTTTCAACTATAAATTATGAACACCACCAATGTTATGCCAAAAGATGGCAAATTGCAGCTAATCATCATCTAGCTTTAAACAACAACTAATTAACTAACAAGATAAACTTATAGCATATTTTCTTTGATAATGCTATATTATGCTATACCTATCTAACAACACCATGAAGTGTAAATAAAAACCAACTTTCTGCCATGCTTCTTATTTACACAACTCATAGATAACTAAACTAATGAAATTTGACATGGATAACATTATTACAAAGTTTTATATGAATTTCAAAATAAGACAATTTAACTCATGGCTATCAAATTGAGTTCACTACTAATTAATTAACATAAAAAATGAAAATAATGAACTTGGACAATTGGAAATAGCATTTCAATTCAAGCTTCATTGATGGGTCATGCTGAAATCTCTTTCCAACTTAAAATTTAAAAGATATATATACCTGAAAATGGAGGTAGAAGAAGTAAGTTTCAGCAGTTACAGCAGTAACAAATTCAGTAGAATATACTGATAACCCAGTAAATCTGAACAAGAATAGGATTCGAAGAGCCCAGATGCACAGTAAAGTACTTTTAAGAAACACTTCGGATTTTAACTGAACAGTGGAATCACATAAAGTTGAACAGATTCAACAAAAGAACAACATTTCAGATTTCAGTTTTTCTTCAGTTTCAAATTCAGTTTGTTTCTGATTTTCTGTTTCTGCTGCTGTATCTGTGTGTGAGTGTGTATGTGAGTGTTCTATTTTCTGTTTCCTTCCTTTAAAATCTCAGCCCTCAAAATCTCTTCAAAAATTCTCTCTTAAAAATTCTCTCTGTCTTCCCCCCTTATTCCTGAAATCTGCCCCTGTATTTATACAGGTATGCCTCCTTCCTTTTTGTGCTGCCTGGACCCCCTTTTATCTTTTAAAAATAGAAAATCATATCTAAAATCTGCTTTTAACTACTTTAAATCCCATTGAGTGAACTTTTTCCTGATTTCCAGCATTCCATTACCCTTTGTTTCCCATTATCTCCTAAATTATAACCACTAACATTCCATTATAAGCACACTATTATTATTATATTACCCTACTGTTTCATTTCTCAAATAATCACTGAAAATCCCTTAATACTGTTGTTATTACTGCCCCAGACCAAAATTGCTTAAACCTTAACCAAATTATCTGAATTAAACCTGTTTAGCAGCTAATAACCAAGTCCTAAATCAAACAAACATTCTGTCTATTCAATGATAGCTAATTGATCCAACACCCAATGTCTAATAGCTAATGAACAAAATTAAATTCAGATTTGAACACTGAACTTGTACACAAACATTTTAACAATACGCAGAACTTAACAGAACAAAATCTGAATTGAAATTGAATTTAGCATAAGTGCAGGGGTATTGACAGTATATGCATTACCTGAAACTAACTACCCAGAAATCAATACATACACAACATCCATTTGACGGACTCACTGATTTATAAACAAACATGATTTAAAAGACTAATTAACTAACTATCTATAACAATTGTCAACAAACAATAGGTAGATAAATTGTTTCAATTAGTATTTATCATAAACGAGAATTCATAATATAACTAATCGACGAACTTAATCGAGTCGATTACATACATTGTAAATAATCACAACCAATAGAAACAATTCACATTCGGATCAAGTAAATAGGTAGGAGACAGAAATGACAGAATTGATCAAAACAAATATGAAAAATCAAAAAGCTATTGACACAGACAACAATACACTTAGAATACACAAAAATAATAGAAAAATACCTCTGAATTTTAATCAGACTCGAACTCAACTCGGCTTCGGATTTTTGTTTGAAATCAAACAGACCTTAGTCGAAGTATTTTCCACTGAAAATACTTTGACTAAGGTCAATTGAACCTCAATCTTTTACTTGAAATCGGAAAAATTCCAAGATTGGAAATTTTTAGGGTTTCAGGTTCTTGGATCTTAAATCCGAACATTTCTGGGCAGATTTGAAGGGAACCAAACATGATACAAGGGTGAGGGTAGCCTAGGGGTTATTTCGTGTTAGTTTGAAATGGATCTGAGTTTGTTCTTGTTTGGTCCGAATCTTCAAAAGAAGATTCGAGAAGTTCCGGACTGATTCGAACCAAACAACCAACAGATCCATACTCAGGATGACTAGGGGAAGCTATGGTGTTAACTAGGTGTTGTTTGGTTTAGATCTGAACTTGGCTCGAATCTTCAAATGAAGATTCGAGAATCTTCAGGGAGATTCGAACCAAGCAGATAACATATTTGGATAGAGGAGGCTCAGGGGGTTCTGGGGTGTTACTTTGGTGACCGGCGGCGTTGATGCCGCCGGGTTTTAGGCGGTGGAATCCTAGGGCGGCTAGGGTTAGGAGTGGGGGTTTGGGATGATGATGAACAGTGTAGGAGAGGGGGGTGTTTAGTTAGGGGCCGGGTAAGGCTTGGGGACTTATATAGGGGTGGGGTGGACTGATGTTATCCGTCCGATCAAGTAAGATTAAGGGCCAGGATTAATCCACTAATCCGAACGACGTCGTTTGGTCTAAGTTCAGGGTCGGCCTGTATTGGGTCAAAGGGTCGGGTTACGGGTTTCGGGTAAGGGTAGAAGATCTCGTCCGTTGATTGGATTTGATCGAACGGTCCATGCTGAGCCATGACTAAACGCTGTCGTATTGACTCTTTTCGGACTGGACCGGACCTGGGCTAAAGGGGGGTAATTTGGTTTGGGCTGTTGGGGTAATTAGTTCACTTGGGCCTGGATTTTAATCCAGGTCCAATTTTCTTTCACAATTACATATATTTTCTAATTTTATTTAAATTATAAAAAATCCTAATAAAAATTATAAAACAATTTTTAACCTTACACAAAAATATTAATTACTTCATAACAATTATTTAACACGTAGTCAAAACATCAATCACCCAATGAAACATTTGAAATAGAACCAATGCATATTTTTGCGATTTTATTTAAATTATCTCTTAAATGTATAATTAAATCCTATATGCATGCAACATGTATTTTATTTTATTTTTCATTTTGTCATGACAAAGTAAACATTTACGAACATAAACAAATATTTAACACTACGCAAATTCAGAAATTACACAGTAAAAGAAATTTATTTTTGATTTATTTTGGAGTAGTTTTTCGTAAGGCAAAAATCACGTGCTCACAGTTCGTACATGGCGTGATAACAGTTACATGTATAACCATAAGTGAAAGGTGAGTTGATATAATTCGTTACGAGTTTAGAATATTAGGAATGGTTCAAACGTACAACTATATTGCATGTGATGCAATTTTATTGAATCAATTTGTATAATAGTTCTCTTTCTTATCAACTTGATTCTTATCTACCATTGTAAACAAATTAACCAAACAATTATAACTTTGGACTAAAAACAAGTATATGAGAAGGATATGGGATTTATAAGCACGAATTGCAACATTTTATGTCAAGGATATGTAGAAATAGAGTTCGCATTAAATATAACAATAAAAATTCTTCAGAAACTATTAATTTGTTTATCAAATTAATTCTTTTTCCAGTTTTATATGCGATTCGATTTTTGGATATATTAATGTTGTATCCACGATAAAAATGGTAGTATTTTTAGTTACATATTGTTTGTTTCTTTTTCATATCATTAATTCTTTAAAATTTGAATAGTTTTGAGGTATATAATTCATACGCGTAAAATAAGACTTGTAGCAACGCCTAATAAATTTTGAATTCTTTGTCAAGAAATTTGGTGGCATCCCAATCGGTGATTCTCCATGACTCTTACATTTAAAAATAGATGGAAGCAATAAACATTTGTAGAGAATTTATATTACTGTCAAGAATATTTGCATAATTAAGGATGCGTTCGCGTGACTTGATTATACTTCTAAAGGCAATTCGGATTATGCGTTCGCGCAACTTCGAGCAAATTTTTATTAAAAAGAGATTCGTCGGAGGATCTTAAATTAATTTCATATAACCCTAGATGTGCAGTTCGCTATTTAATCATACAAGAGCGACAGACATTCTTAATTTTATTTTAAGCACAATTTCGAACTTAAGTCTATTTTTATAATAAAAAACAATTTCGAAAAAATAATTATTATATTATCAATATCATTGTGTATACGTACGCGTGACACGATTTTTCACGTTAAAAATATATATAATATATAAAACGGATACACGTATGCGTGATTCGATTCGAAGAAGGGTCTTTAATTATAAACAATCTAAACAGAAGCGATAACAAAATCATGCAATAAAAAATGTAAAATCGAGATAATTAAGCCAAGAATAAAAACAGTTAAGCGACCGTGCTAGAACCACGGAATTTGGAAATGCCTAACACCTCTTCCGGATTAACAGAATTCCTTACTCAGGATTTCTGGTTCGCAGAATAATAAACAGAGTCATATTCTCCTCGATTCAGGGATTAAAATTGGTGACTTGGGACGCCTTAAAATTTCCAAGTGGCGACTCTGAAACAAACAAACAAATCCTGTTTCGGTTGTCCTTCAATTGGAGAAAACTCCCCCACGCACCCTCGCCGGGGCGGAAAAAGGAGGTGTGACAGTTATTAGCAAAATATTTGGATAAAAATTGCCTTAGCTTAAACACGAAAAACCTCCAGAAAAAACTACTGGACTTTGAACATTAATAAGTTCAAACTTCAAGACTTCTGGAATTGGAAAATTTCTATGTGACAAACCCCAACACCATATGGCGGAGTTCATAAATTTTAAGGGTGAAACTCTACTGGAGTTTAGAAATTCAAAATATCCTTCTCTGTTAACACACTTTACTGTATTCAAATGTAGAAAGCTAAATTTCAAAACTTTTAAAGGCAAAAAGTCCAATACCATATCATGGAGTTATTGTTGGAACCATTATTTCAAAGCTTCCACCAATGAAAGAAGTTGGAGTATCTGAATCTGAATCTATCTACCAGCCAACCGGAATTCAAATGTATTTATTTTGTGTCTGTACAAAAAATCTGTTACCTCGAAAATACGAGTAACAATTAAATTTGATTTATGATTTTAAAGATATGTGATTTAGTTCAAAACCAATTAATAATCAAGAAATATGAAATAGAAATGAAAAAGACAAGTGAATCAAACCAATGTTACCCAACAGCGGTGACCTCGAGGTGGGCTTAGAACAATAAGAACAATTAAACAAGAAAAGTAAAGTAAGAACAGTAGAGCTAAAAGATAATTCTGATGAACGGTAAGAGAGAAAAGTAGAATAGTATATTCTTGCTAATGATAAAATGATATTTACAAATGGTTGGAGTCTCTTTTATATAATAGGGGAACCCTAAATAAGGTATATTTCTATTTACAGTAAGGAATATTCTTGATACATCTGTCTAACCGCCTAGTACGGAATCGTACAATCCCATTCCGGGATTTGCGCCATGATCTTGGGGACGTGGCAGGAATCTAGCTCATTCTGTTACAAATCCATAACGGTATTATTTCAGGGTCGAGCATACTTGGCTCCGTTGCTCCTCGAGCACTTAGGTCTTCGAGCCTCTTATTCTACCTTCGAGCCCGAGCTTGGTCTATATCGAACTTTTGTTCTCGATGCAACTTCTCGAGCCTTCAAAATTGGAGGCATATGATTTTGACCGTACGGGCTCGCTCTTAGTCTATTTCGATCTTGCTCTTGAAGTGACCCTCGAGCTCACGAGATCGGGTAGCCTCGATTTTAACCGTATACAAATAGTCCCCGCATTTTTTGGAGTATAACGATAAGAAACAAATTGAGTCCTTGATCTTTTATCCCGATTTGCCACGATATCATCATCGTGACATAAGCGACTGAGGAAACGAAAGCTTGGAAGTTGGCCTTTCTCGAGGAAAACTCCGAGATCTTTTAGCGAGTCCGGCGGAAGGTTCCGAGGGCGAAGACACTTCGGTCGATGAGGACCGTGCCGCTTAGGTTTCATGCTCTTAGTAATTTTTTTGCTTTTGAGGCTGATCGGCCCTTGCGAGGAAATCTTGATTGTGACCTATAGCTCTTGTAAAAGGTTTATACAAAGTCTTTTTCCTTCCATGGCTTTTGAATCTGTTACTCTTTTATGCGGGTCAAAGTGACTTATCATAAAATTTCTTTTTGAATGTTCAAAGTTTGAGATGGTAATGACCGATAATAAGTTCTACCCTCAAACGTTTTTGATCAATGGTCCTCGAATGACCATTCGAACTTGAGTTTGAGTAGCTCTTAGGCTCAACAGTCGATGAGGTGAGGTAAGCCTTGGGCTTGATAGTTGAGTGAGTGTTGCTCGAACTTGAAATAAAAATAGCCCTTAGGCCTTATGGCCAAGTGAGGACATGCTCGAACTTGAGATGAGGTGGCCCTTGGGCTCGAAAGATAGTCCCCTAGTGAGAATTTTCTCGAACTCGGGTAGCCCTTAGGCTTAGTAGTCGAGTAAGTACTTGCTCGAATTGGAAATAAAGTTAGCGCACAGGCTTTATGGATAGTCCCCGAGTGAGAATTTTCTCGAACTTGGGTAGCCCTTGGGCTTAGTAGTCGAGTGAGTACTTACTCGAACTCGAAATAAAGTTAGCCCATAGGTTTTATGGATAGTCCCCGAATGAGAATTTTCTCGAACTCGGGTAGCCCTTGGGATTAGTAGTCAAGTGTGTACTTGCTCGAACTCGAAATGAACTTAGCCTATAGGCTTATGGATAGTTCCCGAATGAGAATTTTCTCAAACTCGGGTAGCCCTTGGGTTTAATAGTCGAGTGAGTACTTGCTCGAACTCGAAATGAAGTTAGCCCATAGGTTTTATGGATAGTCCCCGAGAAAGAATTTTCTCGAACTCGGGTAGCCCTTGGGCTTAGTAGTCGAGTGAGTACTTGCTCGAACTCGAAATGAAGTTAGCCCTTGCTTTATAGTCGAGTGAGGATTTGCTCGAACTCGAAGTAAAGTTAGCCCTTAGGCTTTTTTATTGGCCCTTATACTCTTTTAGATCAGCCCTTAGGCTCTTTAAGTTGTGCTAGTTCGTCCTCTAAGACGACTATAATTTTTCCCTCTTTTTGGCTAAAAGACTTAGTGAAAATTTCTTTATGCCTTAACATGTGTTTTTTGTACCCGTTGGGTTTTCGAGGGCTCACTCGATCAGAACCTGTTCGTGTTAATAACTCTTGAGGATTTTTCGAAGGCTGATGTTATCGAAGCCTTAAAATTATACGAGGGCTGATTTTATCGAAGCCCATTTTGCTTTTGCCGAGGGTAGCCGAGCTTAACCGTTTTTTCGAAGTATTTGAAGGCCTTTAATTTATGACGAAAGTCGGACGTCTCCGAGCCACATTATTTCGGCCGTAGCCTTTTACACGACTATAGTCATTAATATGGCCGTAGCTTTTCAATATGGCCGTAGCCTTCGGGTATGTTTCTTGGACTTGTTTCCCCATAGCCTTTCGAACTTGTCTGAAAGGTTAGTCCCTGAGTATGATAACTTTGGACCATATATCGGGGGGGGGGTGCCTCTTTGAGGTCTAATGATTTCGAACTAGGATAGCTCGAGTAGGTAGTCACCGAGTGTTCGAGGTATGCTCGCGCTTGGGTTAAGAAAGCCCGTGGGATTTTATGATCGAGTGAGGATTTACTCGAACTCGAAGTAAAGTTTGCCCTTAGGCTTCGTAGATAGTCCCCGAATAAGAGTTTGCTCGAACTCGGGTTAAGATAGCCCTTGGGCTTTTGTATTTGTTACGGATTTCGAATGCTCCCGATCCGCATTAACTTGGTTGTAGCTTTTTTAGTTCGGAACTTGCCCTTTGGGCTTACCTTCCATTTTACTTCAAGCTTGACCGAAGAGTCAGTCCCCGAGTAGGGTGGCCGTGGCCCGTAAAATCGAGGATCGCCTTTAAGGTCTTATTGTCTCGAAATGTTGGCAGTTTGAACTTCTGTTGTGATCGACCCTCAATCCTGTTTACATAATAAATCAAGAGTATGAAATAGAAAATTTTTCTAGAAGCATAAGATATCGTCAAGGGAAGATATTTCTCTCAATAGACGATTATACATGTGCGCATGTTCGATGATAGGGATTGAGTAACCTATATGGGCACGGCTCATCTGACCGTTTGACCCTTATAACATTTTCCTATTGAGGCCCCGTTGTCACAAAGTAACTTCCTTAAAATAAAGCGGATACTCGAGGGTAATGCCTCCCAGATCTCAAGGCTTATTTCAGGGAACCTCGGATACCGTTGAACTCCCCTAAGTCAGCACGAACAATGGTTGCCTCGTTAAAAACCTTGTCGGAAAAATCCATTTGGGACAAAAACCAGTCCAAGGAAAAAAGAGTGCAACGCGTGCTTTAAGATTCAAAGCTTCGTGCCGATCCTTATCGATATCTTGTAGTGTTAGTCGAAAAATAGAGAGAATCGGAATGGGGTCGTACCTTTATTCGGATTTTGGATATTTAACGTGATCTTCCTCGGCATCAAGCCCTCGTAAATTTTGACCTCGACCCTTTCTCCCCTCATTTTTTGCGAAGCTTCGCCCAGACTCGGTGCCTCTATGGTCTCTGTTGTACGGTTGATATCGATCTCTATTTGACCTCGACTCTCGATCGACGTCCCTTTTGATCCTACCCACGGGCCTGCTAGGATAAACGGACCCCGAATGAGTCCCTAATTGATCATCTTCGACTCTAATCTTCGACTGGTACCGATTATGTACATCGAACCAAGTGACATCCGGGTATTCGAGCAAACTTTGCTTCAACTGATGTGAAGCTATAGAACTCCGATTGTTGAGATCTTGAGTGAAAGCTTGAACGACCCAGTCATCGGTGACCGGAGGCAAATCCATTCTCTCCGCTTGCAACCGAGATACGAATTCCCTGAGAATCTCGTTTTCTTTCTGTCATACCTTGAAAAGGTCCGACTTCCTCGTTGCAATTTTTATGGCTTCGGCGTGTGATTTTACAAAAGAATCTGCAAGCATAGCAAAATAATCAATAGAATTAGGGGGTAAGTTATGATACCATATCAAGGCACTCTTGGATAGAGTCTTCCTGAACTTCTTCAGCAGTACGAATTCAATTTCGTTGTCTTCCAAGTCATTTTCTTTGATGGCACACGTATACGAGGTGACGTGTTTATTCAAATCGGTTGTCCTATTATAATTGGGAATCTCGGGCATACAGAACTTCTTAGGAATTGGCTTTGGACCGCACTGGGGGGAATGGTCTTTGCACGAACCTTTTAGGATCTAGTCCTTCTAAGGTCGAGGGTGCCCCCGATATTTGATCAACGCGGGAGTTAAAAGTCTCCACTTTTTTGTTATTATCTTCGATCTTCTTCTCCACGAACTCGACTCTCTTGGTGAGTTCCTCGAGCATCCTCATAATTGTGGGGTCAGTCCCCAAGCCATCTCCGTTTGATCTCTCTGGTGCTGGTTCAGCACATCGAGTGTTCCCCGGTTCAGCTATACTCAGAGTTTTATTCTGACTCTTGAGTTGGACGATGGTAATCTGTTGAGCTTGCAGCATCTCGAATATCACTTGGAGGCTGACTCCCTCATCTCCTATTCTTTGTGTTCCTTGGCCACCATATCTGACTTTCCTGCGTACACTTCCTCCGGGGTTTATCGGTGGTACACCGACCCCTACATTATTATTTTTCCCACAAAATCCAAGACTGACATCGCTGTGTGCGGGAGCATTTTGTGAGTCTGACATGTTTTAACCTGAAAACAAAGAATCTCTGACAAGAACAAGTGTAAAAATAATGCGTGTTATAAGAATCAGTACTGAAATAATCACTATTATCTTTGGCCCCACGGTGGACGCCAAATTGTTTACCTCGGAAATACGAGTAACAATTAAATTTGATTTGCGGTTTTAAAGATATGTAATTTAGTTCAATACAAATTAATAATCAAGAAATATGAAATAGAAATGAAAAAGACAAGTAAATCAAACAAATATTACCCAACAACGGTGATCTCGAGCTTAGTGACCTCGAGGTGGGCGTAGAACAATAAGAACAATTAAACAAGAAAAGTAAAGTAAGAACAGTAGAGCTAAAGGATAATTCTGATGAACAGTAAGAGAGAAAAGTAGGATAGTATATTCTTGCTAATGATGAGATAATCTTTACAAATGGTTGGGGTCCCCTTTATATAATAGGGGACCCTAAATAAGGTATATTTCTATTTAAGTAAGGAATATTCTTGATACAAATATCTAACCTCCTAGTACGGAATCGTACAATCCCATTCTGGTATTTGCGCCATGATCTTGGAGACGTGGCAGGAATCTAGCTCATTCTGTTACAAATCCATAACGGTACTATTTAGAAGTCGAGCATACTTGGTCCCGGTGTTCCTCGTACTCCTACCTCTTCGAGCCTCTTATTACACCTCTAGCCCGAGCTTGGTCTATGTCAAACTTTTGTTCTCGATGCGACTTCTCGGGCCTTCAAAATTGGAGGCATATGATTTTGACCGTATACATCGGGCTCGCTCTTAGTTTATTTCAATCTCGCTCTTGAAGTGACCCTCGAGCTCACAAGACCGAGTAGCCCCGATTTCTACCGTATACACAATCGAAGTCATCAATAATGACAAAATTATTCCTAAGCTTGCGCAACATTTAGAAAAGGCAAAAAATAATGAGTTTGCAATAGGTTAAATACAGAGATAAAGACATCACTACATGATCAAAGTTATAACTAAGTACATTGTATTAGAGTTTTACTTGTCAAAATTTTAAAATACAACAACGATTATTGAAGCTGTTATGTATTTTAGGGGTGCTTGTCGGGCAGATCGGGTGGATAATACACTTAACAGTTCAGCTTATCGGTTATCGGTTTTTAAATGTACTAATCTGTTAGCTAACCAATAAGATAGAGGCAGTTCGGTATCAGATTAGTAATTATCGGGCGGTGTATCAGTTAAATCTAAGACTAAGTGAGAATGAAAATTAAAATTACATGTAGTCCAACTTCAACAGGCGAAATTAAAATAACATCTTCTAGTATGAAAGTCATTCTCGCATCTGTAACGTAGGACATCATTCTTATTTAAAATTACCTATTTTTGACTTTAATGGGATAATCATTTTGCCAGACCATCTTATTTCATATTTTTAAATTGTATTGTTTGAAAATTTGGTATATCTACAACTAAAAATTGTACCATACATTGTCAGCTAATACAAAATATATTTGTAAAATTAAAAGAGGCTAATAATAAAGAGTGAGGGTGAGGTCTGCGTACATATTACCTTCCCCATACCCTACGTATGGGATTATACTGGGTTGTTGTTGTTGTTAATAATAAAGAGTGGAAGCCTCATTTCAGATCATAATATATTTCCTTTGGTGGGTGAAAAATATGCAAGATTTATTATTATGCTTTGAATTGCAATTATATAAATCTCACTTGTAAAAAATTTAATGAGATTAAATCTCATTGCAATTATTTTTCAATGAGATTAAATCTTGTAGCATAGAAAAAAATTTAATTACTTTTCACCATATGCTGCAAAACCTTATTTAATAAGAATTAAGAATAAGAGGGAAATAGTATAGCGAGAAATACCTCCAAAAACTACTTTGCTAATACATTTGAAAAAGCTGAATAAACTTTAAAATTGGCCCAAAAAGTGGCTAGCCCACCTAATTTTTTCTACAATAACCTATTTCGCTTGTTTTGGACATTATCTAACCCAAATGCAATATATTCCTAATCGAGTCCACAAATACATTGCTTCTTTCCAAGTTTTCAATATGTTTTAATTCAATTTTTTAAGTTACCAATTTTAATTTTTCGTTGGCTACCTTTTCAAATACCAGAAAATTAAGTAAAAATAGCACGGTATAACCAATTTTCGGACTGGTCATTCAAAAATAGCCAGCGTTTACCAAGTCAATGAAAAATAGCCACTATTTTGTTGCAACAGAGACCGGTCCAGCATAATATAATGGAGTTCGGTGCACCTGTGTATGAACTCCAGCATATTATGCTGGACCAGTATACTTTGCTGGCTCCAGTATAATATACTGGAGACTGGAGCATCAGTGCTCCAAACTCCAGTATATTATGCTGGACCGGTATACTTGCTGGACTCCAGTATATTATGCTGGAGTTCTAGTATACTTATGCTGGAACTCCATCATATTATGTTAGAGTTCCAACATACTTATCCTGGAACTCCAGTATAATATGTTGGAGTTCAATATACTTATGCTGGAACTACAGCATAATATACTGGCGTATTTTTTCGGATTTTGAACTGTGTTTTCACTCAATATCTTTACATAAATATGGCTAAATTTCGATTACTTTTGAGACTGGGCTACTTTTGAACGACCAGTTGGAAATATGATTATTTTTGAATTTCACCCAAATTAATGTATATGCCAGAAAATTATAATTAATACTTAATTTTTTTATCATATCTTTGCATTCTTCATTTGACCTTTAAACTAACAAAACGTATCAATATGTTCTCGTATGATACATTAAGAATGGTGTTCCTTCTCTTTTTGACCTCTTTTCAAGACTTGTTTTCCTTTTATTCTCTTTTCTTTTGATTTTCTTCATCCTAAAAGAATTATAGAAAAATTTGGGAAAAAATAATATTTGTATATTTTCTAACATATTATCTTTTATAATAGTATGTTTTTTCACTCATAACCTAGTAATGGAGATGGCTAGGTCATAGACAATATTTCATAATATGTGAATGTCAAACAATGACGGGGAAAATTAACCCTTAGGGACTTTTCGCTTCTCAGAATAGTACCCCATCGCTGCTCCAAAAAACACCCATATTGTTGCTCTGAATAGAAGCAGAAATTAATCCTAAAACCATAAACGAAATGACCAAATGGGTGCCTACAATGCTCAAGTAAAACGTTATTTAGAAAATATTTTTTATAATAATAAAGGTGATAATAACTTTTAGTTAAGAAAAGATTTATGACTGTATAAAATGATTTCGAGACTTAAATAGTAAAGTTTGAAAATTCTAAAACACGTAATTCAAGGCAACAATATGATAATTGGTCTTGACTCAAAAAGTATAGCTTTTTTAAAAGAACTGATTTGAAGACTAATTCAAAGTTCTTAATAAAAAGTGCTCCTTTATGTGATAAAAAGAAGGTACTTTGTTGTTTAAAAGAACGATCCTAAGTGAAAAGAAAAAAGAACTTCACTGTTAATCCTATATCAAAAGTAAGTTTCAATAACAATCCAAAAAAAAGCTTGAGATAACCATAAATAGAACAAGTGATAAAAGAAAATAGACGAAAGATGCCATAAGTAAGACTCTTGCAAACAAAAGCAAAAGATTAAAAAAAAACTCATTAGCTTAAGAACCATCTGAACAGACATAAGTAATACTTTTAAAGAAGCATTTAAAGCATATTGTCAAGCAAGAAGCTCAAACTTATAAAAATCCATGGCCGTTCAAGTTTATGCATCACCATAAGAGTTCAATTTTGAAACAGATGACAAGACTACTTAAGGAACACAACTAATTATTTCACCATATGTCAGAATACATACCAAAGTTTTAAGTAGTTCTAACAGGTGTACACTTACTTTTATATAAAAGATAAAATAGAAAAACTCAAGAAATCTTCATATTGGAAGTGTAAGTCCTAAAGACATGATGTCTAAGTTAATAAAATACACCCAAAAGAACAAGGAATAACTGCCACTCGGTTGGACGAACAAATTTGATAAGAACGACTTAAGGCTTGAGTTCTAACACCAAAATATACATGTGTATATAGACAGAGACAGAGAATTTTATTAGATGATAATCCTACGAGTAACAATATTCTTTAATGGAAGGTCAATAAAGTCACGCAATGATTCAATGGTTGAAAGGAAAGGAGGCACTATGACTTTATTATGCTGATGGACCACTATGTCTTAACCTACATTCATAGCTAACTCATTATTCATGCTAGATGATCTTTGAAGATTTGGGAGGCATCAGTTAGTTGGGACAAACAATATACTTTCCTTTACACAAGAGCCTTAAAACACCATTTACAACGTGATCTTTGAACCACTAGCATGTCCTCATTCCAAATCAACTCAAAGAAATATGTGTGTCGTACTAGGATTTTGTGAGAAGTGACAGAAACTCCTTAAACGTATCATTAACACATCTAGAGATGGCCATACTTATAATATAGAATGTGTACAATATTTGAACAGATAAAACAATAAGCAATTTCTTCACACATACTACTTCAGCACTTAAGAAAATTCTTCCACATGGTCTCTAGAACAACTATCCATTACGAAACTTCAGAAACCAATATAATTAAACCTTAAAGTACGTTTTCTAACAAACAACTTTATAGTCATTCTAAAACATATTTTAGACGATGCGCTACACATAAGATTCACAACATAAAGTAAACAGAGTGAGGTTGGATTTACCTTCCACGGTGCAGTGAACTAGAACTTTGAGATTTCAGATCTACTCCCTCCACGTAGCAAGATCGACACTCTATTTTAGCGAACTAAATAGGACTTAGATTACAGAAAGGAAGAGAGTTATTTGTTGACTCGATTTTGCCGTGTTCTCACTATTTTTCAGGATTTCAAAGATCATCTTTCGGCGGGAGAGTTGAGGAGTATTTATAGGAGAAAACTAGGGTTTTAGAAGTGGGGATTGAAAGATCCGTTTGAAATTCAAAATACCCATCAAAATGTGTCAGAAAGAAGATCAACAAAGTCTTCCTCTTACTTCAGAGTTACAACGATTTGGTATACCAAAGTTTTTGGCTTTTCATTTAACTAGTATAGTACCCGTGCGATGCGCGGAAAATACGAAGAAAAAAATATAATAAATTATTAACTTAGTTGCTTAACCATCTCATATTTTTATAACTTGATCAATCGTAAAATTTAAACCATTTGATCGATTCCTCATTAATTTTTGATTGGAAAAGAGGCAAAACAATTGTAAAGTATTACTATACATAAGAATTACATATAATCAAGCAAAGAGCGTAAAGTAATGTGTGTATTCATGTTTTTCCTCTTTTAAGACATTGGATATGTCATTAAAGTTGCATTATTTGAAGGAATAAGTTTGCGTTATTCCATTATGTAATTTATCTTATCTAATGCTCTTAAGAAAAATAATAATAATTAAATGACAGGTAATGTTGCAAATCAATAAAAAACTTTCATTAATTAAATAAATTACAGGTAGTCGTAGAGACGGTTCTCCCACTCTGCTTCAAATTTAAGGACATAAACCCAAAAAGGTCCACTTGGCCACACCTCGTGATAAATATCAGTTAAAATACTACCTAAAGGTTGTCCAAGTGAATCTACTAAAATTGACAATGCTTCCCAATCAGATAGTATAATTTTGTCTATAGCATCTATTAGTGCATCTCTCATAAGCTGATAATTTGCAATATGTAGATCTAGTGCAGGCCTAAGCTCTCTAAATTTCTTTTCTTTTTCCCTTCGTTCAGCCCTTCAATCTCTTAACTTATTTTGTATAGCCCTTGGGACATTCCTGATAATTTCAACATTATAGGAATAAATGTTGCGACGATGTATCTTTCGACGTTGTCCCCTTCGTTGAATTTGAGCACTCGTAGTTGGAGTAATTTGAACGTGTCCTTGTTCATCCATATCTGAAATAGAACTAAAGAAAGAATAAGAATAGCTACAACATGTCAATGAGATAACATAGTACATGCATATTATTTTGAAACTTGCTCCTTAGTAGATATAGCTCAGGCAGTAGCATCTCAAAGCACTCACAAATTTGAGAGACAATGATGTTATTTCTTGAGAGGACTGCTAAAAGGATAGTGAATGCTAATAGAAACATTTAATTGTTGAATTGGATAGAATAATGAATAGAGGATACTACTATTTAAATTAATTCCAATATGAGTATTTAGAAACGCATCCTAATTTCAGTTAGTATACAAATAAGTTGACAACACCAATAGACTTGTACATACTAAATTCCAATAGATCACACAAAATTTAGTATATTCTTGTCGGTGATACTATACTATATTGCAAAAAAAAAAAGTAATGAAAGCGAAAAAACAGTGTTGATTTTGATTGCTTAATTTATAAACTATTCCATTGGAATTACGTGAGCCTTTGAGAACCAATTGCCCTGAATAGCTAGAAAGCTAAAGAAAGCAGGAAAAACCAAACGAAGTCTGCCTTTGAGAACCAATTTTCCAGATTGATGAAGTATTATTAATTTTGAGAGTAATCAAAATTATTCAAATCAATATCTTATTATTTCTTCAAATTATAAATTTATTCAAATTAAATTTTACTGTAAAAGTTAACCAAAATCAAGCGAAAATAACTTGTGACAAACAATATTGGAAACGAAGAATCCGAAAAGCATTCACTTTTCCGGCAGAATTGAGGCTATGTTGAATTTGCAGAATATTTTTGTTTGCGTAATATTGTCGGACTCTCCTCTGTTCTTCGTTGTTTTCTGAATTTTCTTGTATTAACACCTCCCTTATTATGTCCTTTTATAATATCATGTGATTAGTATAGTGGGGAAGTGGTTATAGTGGGTAAGTGGGGAGGATTTGTGAAGGGATATGTGAAGTAGAGGGTTGAAAACATGGGGAAGTTGAAGGTGGACGACTGCACGTGTATGAAATGGTTGGATGTGAGGAGTTTTGTGTGGGAGTGGGAAATCATGGGGATAATGGCCGAGTGTTGTAAACTTGTTGCTGAAAATGGGTGCAAAATAAAAGTTGTTTACTGTATTCGCCAAAGGTATTATTTCCTGAGATTGGTTTAAGACACTTGATATGGGCAGTCTTGAATTTCCAGCGACTGTATCCTCATTTGGAGAAGGAAAAGAAGCTGTTGTAAAATCACTGCTATTTTACCTTTATTAGTCTTTGTCCTGTTTTTCCTCAGATCAGTAGTTGCTAATGCTAATCATTATATCCAAATCTAATGACTATGATATTGAGGATGATCAGTCATTATTTCGATATTTTAACACCTCAAATGATAAGGTTTGTGTTACGCAAAAACTGGTTTTAGAATAAATAATTGAATTTGTATTTTAGAGCAATCTGATTAATCCAAAGTGCGTATAATGAAATGAAGAACAATAATGATAAATAGACCGAAATTGAGATTAAGATAAAATAAATCTAATTGAGCCTCGGCCTCGGATGTGGCTATCCTGTAATGAATTACAAGCTTTAATGGATACAATGAATGACCTCTACATTCATATCAGAGATTATAAAACTTACAGATATAACCTTAAGCAACCGAACATGACAAAGATTCAAAAACACTTGCTGCTTTCAGTTGAAAGTTTGGCACTGCAACTGTGACCCTATGCGTTTAATTTTTAAGTCAATGAATTTTACCCTGTTGCGTGTATACAAATTAACTCTTCATAAAATGTCAAAGCTTGGATGGAGTTAGAAGTACCCGCTGACAATTGAGTAACCAACATTCTGCATTTTAATAATCGATTAGCTCTATATGAACTGATTTTCTATCAAATGTTCGTTAACTACTTGAAAGTGTAATATTTATGCGACGTCCTTTGAATTAACAGCTATATTTCAGTAATTCTATCACATTTTGAAAGCTTATCTAATTGTAAGAGTAGTATGTCCAGACGTTTATTTAAAGAAGCTAGTACGTAGTGCAAGGTTGTGGTAAGAGGAAGGCCGTACGTGGTGCAAGAATCCAATGAGTCAGACGCAAGGCAAAGAGCTAACACATGGTAATATTCAGCATGAAACTTGAGTTCTTTATTAGTGAGAGGAGAGAGGTCTAGATCATAAACCTGGAGAAGCTAAGACAAGCTAATTAAGCAGTGAATCTTAAAGTGTTTACTGGTGTCCAAACATGATTACCAGTGCTATTGAGGGGAAAGATTGAATGCCGATAATAAAACATGAACATAAATAATTTAAACTGCAGAAATTCTATATGAAGTTATTGATGGTCTGCCATCTAATAGTATAATTCAAAATGTGGAAGACGTAGCTGGGGTAGCAAATAGTTTATTATGACGCAGAAGTTATGCTCTATCGGAAAAAATCAGACCCTCTCCTGCAACTTTCTGCTTGGAGGACTACCAAGATTTTCAGCAGTGCTGTCATCTATCCCCTGAACCTCATCAATCTCAGTTTGATGATTAATTCTGTCATATGATATGTTAGCTGGATCAGGATGCAGCTCAGAATCTGTGGGAGGCTCTGAGATAGAGGGCTGGCTAGCAACTGATGGCTGGTCGATTAGAGGCCATTCCACATCGGTTGAACGATGCTGCACCAGATAATCCCAGAGTTTCGATATACATCAGAAACATTGGATGTATGATTGTCAGAAAACTGATTTTGATGTGATGCACCAGACGGCAGCCCTTGAATATGGTTTTGGTGGGCATTGGCATTGTGGTGAGATACATTAGGTACACTCGGCACTTTTCTCTGCGGCTTAGCCATCTTCACAATATCAGCCATGGAAACTTGACCTGGCACCCCGCCCCAAGTAGGTTGATATCCAGAAGAATGCTGTGAGACTGATGAAAGACCATCAACTGCTGCTGGTTTTGTCTTTTTACTTTCATTTGCAGCAGCATCACTGTGAAAAAGCATTCAAAGAAAATTAAAGGCAGCATTATGCAACTGCTAAAAGAGCGCTGAAAGTGTGCTTAGTCACATGCATCTGTAAATAGCTTACATTGCATGATTATTGAAGCGAATGAAAAGAATTTGCAACTTAAATAAGCCAATGCAATGACTAATGGTCTGAGCTATTAAGTTTGTTAAATTAATGGCAGACACTCAGAGGCGGAGCTAAAATTTGAAGTTTGTGGGTTCGAGATTCTAAATTCTTTAAATTACTGGGTTCTAAATTAATAATTTATACATATTTAATAAATTTTTTAAGACATACATGATTTGCACCAAAGCCACTGGGTTCGGTCGAACCCATATCTCCTACTCTCCCTCCGCTCCTGCAGACACTTCAACAGAAAGAAACATACTGTGGGTAAAGGAATACCCTAGTGGAACCAACAACACGAGCATCTAAAACCAACTGATGACCTTTTGAAAGAAACTAAACCATTACCGTGGCATTACTCATTGCATTCATCCTAGCAGCAAGCTCACTCGCAAATGACTCTTCAAGTGCCCTCAAAATCTGGCTATTCAAATAGAGTGGCATGAAAGCATCAAGAATCTGAGCAGGATGTTGCTCAAAGTCTAAATTACGCAACTCACTTTCCCTTTTAACCCTGAAATGATCCCTCTCAACAATCATTTTCCCCTCCTTAGTAGTCAACATAAAGAAGTCATCTTTATCTACATCAAAAATTTTCCCATTAACATCAAGACTTCTCCTTTCGACGAAATTAGAAGCAACGTATGTATTACTGGATCAGATTTAATCAACGAAACAAATTTAGCATACAACGGATATGGAGTAATGATGGAGTATGCTGGAGTAATGCTACAGAAGTACTTGTCTTTTTCTTTAAAAGGATTAGTACACCTGAAAAAGCAGAAATTTGTCTTTAGTTATTATCAAAAAAACAAAGAGCATTTATACATATGTGTAATTCACATTAATTAAGACATCAGATTTTGTTGTATTGTACTTTGGATCAGAAGTGTATAAGAACATGAGCAAGTTTCCGAACCAGTATATGAGAACATGAGCAAGTGAATAGGCAACTTAATGGAGAAAAAATTAGACTGCATAGTTAGCTGGTCAGAAGCAAACCTTACACATCATAAGAATTTTCATTGCATGTTCACCTAGCAGCTTCTGAACCTCCACGAGATCTGAACCGTTACTAACAAAAGAAAACGCAATCATGTCAATAAGATTCGGAACTCCCCAATTTAAAATGTCATCCTTGTCTTTATCTGTCAATGCTGGCAGATCCACAATTACTCACCGGAGATTGAAATTATTTGTTTCGCCAAGAACAGCAGTGTTCCCACAGCGGCATCATACCAAACCGTTCTCTTTGTCACAAGACAAATCTGTAAAGGTGATTGTGCCATCTGCACAGATGATCACACTTTGTGGCTTTACATCCTATGCTAACTTTTTGTAGCTCATGCTTATCATACTCTCATCAACTTTAATGATGTAATAAGTTGAGATTGTGATCTCCTGACCCTATTTAAGTTGAACAGGCTTAGCATATTTTAAAAATCCTGTTCCAATTTCTGGACCGTACAAGATAAAAATGAAGTGTCAGAACTTTCACATAAAAAGGTAAAGGCAAGACAGGGCTAGGCAATCATATATTATATACTTTTTAATAGGCGTAATTCTGGCACGTCGGCGAGTCTTGCTGCTGCAGAAATCAAAGATTTTATAGCTTCTCTACATCCCTCGGGACATGTCCGATAAACAAAATTACCCAGAATGAACGAACAAGTGGTAAATCATCTTGTATTGAGAAAGGGAAAAAGATAGTCGAAATCAGTTATGAAAATTTTCTGCACAACCTTTGTATAAAGCAACAATCATTATAACTAACAGTAATATATCAAAATAAGCCATCATGAGAATAAAAAAGTTGACCAAATATTTAATTACCAGTATATCTTATGGGAAGCTGTAGAAGCAAGTTGTAATTTTCTACCTGTGTGAATATAAGAACAACTCATGTGCTCTGTGCAGAGTTAATGATAAGAAATGCAAAATATGATGGTTAATGCAATGCAACATTAAAATCTAAATGATGACCTCCACAGAAGTTGCTTTAAGTGAAGCATTTGACAAAATGTAAATGCATTGGCTAAATATTGAAGATTAAATGGTACCTTGATTCTATCGTATGATGCCCATTCGTTAAATACTTCTGGCTCTACTCAAACTACTTCTAATAAAGAGGAATTAAAGTTATCACCTGCAATGTTGCAGCAGTGATCAAAGGAGGCACCATTTAGCGAATCCATAAGAGAAAAGTTCTTTATGTGCTTACCAGAGACAAAGCACTGTGCAACAAATTTGAATTTGGCATAAACAATCTCAATTTTCTCAGGAGTTATGTATTCAACTTGGGCCAACATGAAGATAATCTTCTTCTTATTCATAATGAGCATTCAGAACATTGACATGTACAATAACATTGACCAATTGAAAAAGTGTAAAATTAGTAATTATTATAGACAATATAAATGAAGATTGTATAATAATTAATAAATGTCATGGTCTATCTAAGATATAGCAATTGGTATTGTAATAATGTGAAGAAATCAGATTATTTCATCAACAATAAGTGCAGGACAGTGGTATGACTTTTTAAAATGACATACTGACAGATTTAAAACTATCACCCATTGTATGACATTTTAAAATCACATATTAGTTGAATAGATTGACTGCATATATAGATAGAAAATACAGTTTTTAAATAAAAAGAGGATATCTAGTTAAACAAATTGGAAAAAAGTGCAAGTGTCATAATAAGTTCAAGAGTATTTTCCGAAGAAACAGAACGAAACAGTAAAATTATTATACTGATAAAAGCCCTCATCCTTTTCAGTTTCATAAGCAAAGAAGTACCTTTAGTCAATAGTACCGACAAAGTGCAAAAATAATTCATTTCTTTACAATGATGGGAGAGCAAGAAATTACACTGAAACTCTTTTAGCTAAGTAAAGAAGTCCTTAAAGATTATATAAGTATCCAGATTATGTTCGTTATATAATTTAACTATTAATCCAAATATTTTAACAACAAAAAGTGAATTGTTGTAGTATATTGAAATCTTCTACAACCAATCGAGGAAGTAGGTTTAAAAATTTGTGAACAGCATAACAACAATTGAAGATTTGGCTATTTAAAATTAAAGACGCAAAATACTTGTAAGTAAAAGAAATTGATTTGTAATACCTTTTCATCTTGTAGAACCAATTCAATGGAGAAATTAGTGTTTGAATTGGAACAATCTCGGGCTTTCCATAGACGAACAACCCGACATTTAAACTTCTGTTGCATCCTCGAAATTGTTATGTCCTTAATGAAATAAAAATCAGTAGCCATATTTTGCATCAGCCCTAAGTTAACTTGAAATCAAATGACATCATTAGGAAGGATAGAATTGAAGTAGCGTATAATATTGGAAGAAATATAACTTTGCGAGTTATTTGTTAGTAGATGTAAACATTAAGAAGTTAATAGTTAAAAGTGACTGAAAATAGTAACAACAAATGATGATGAGATAAAAGTTAAGCTTACCAATTGAAGTTGTCAACTGTTGTTTCTGAACTTTATTTTCAATATGGTTTAGCAAAGACAGAAGCATGAGAACCAAAAATGTTGCGAAAATATATCAGATTTGCTATCATTCTCCAAGTAAATTATGGAAAACTTCTTTGTAAACCACATTTTTTGCTTCATTTGAAATTTCTCCATCATCGTCATAAACCAAAATCTTTAATCCCTTTCTTTTTGTAACCCGTGATAGAGTAACGTAAAGCTGGCCATGTGTGAAGACCGGTTTTTCAAATATAACCCAACATGAGATAAAGATTGTCCTTGACTTTTGTTTATCGTCATTGCAAAGGATACAACTATTGGAAATTGTCTTCGTTGGAATTTAAAAGGTATTCTTGCATCAGATGGAGTTAATGACATTCTCGGAATGAAGACCTTTTGTCCAGCCATATTTCCCGATAAAATTTTTGCTTCGATAACTCGAGTCTAGTGATGATTAATCTTGTTCCATTACATAGCCCTGAAGATGGGTCTATATTTCTCAAGAACATCACTGGGACACCCACTTTCAAAGTGATAACATGATTTGGAATTCCAGAACACTTAATAGTGTTTAGGAATTCAGGTGTATGTATGTGTTCCAAACCTGTAAAAGCATCGTCTGACATGCAAATTGTATCGGAACTAAAAAATGTTTTTGGTTGACTTTGGTTTAGTGAAACAATGTATTCGTTGATCGATTCAACCATGTCAAGAGTGGGAGCAAGAATTCCTCTTTGTTGCAGGTATGTTAAATCACTGCAATGACTTAAAAAATCTGGATATGTACTTTCCACAATCGCAGAAATTGGATCGCCACAATTATTTATGATAAGATCATGGATGTGAAATTTATTGATACCATCAACAGAATTTCCAATCATACCATCACCTATTGCTAAAATCCAATCAGAAAATTGTCTTAGATCATTCAAATGTGAATCCACCTGATTTCCTTCCAACCTCATATTTTTTGTTAGCTTTAACACTTGACAGTGATTCCACAAATATGAAGAATTAAGGGTAGCATTAACAATATCTTGTCTAGTACCTTTTGGAATGACTGGAAGTATTTGTCTAAAGTCACCACCAAGAACAACGGTTTTTCCTCCAAATGGACGATCTAAATTGGATGCATCTTTAAATCTAAGAATATCTCTTAGAGTTCTGTCTAGAGCTTCAAAACAATATCTATGCATCATTGGTGCTTCATCCCAAATAATTAACTTTGTCTTGACAATCAATTTTGATAAAGGAGTACCTTGTTTGATATTACATGTTGAATCTTCAGTTGCATTTAGTGGGATTGCAAATCTCGAATGAGCTGTTCGGCCTCCTGGTAACAAAAGAGATGCAATTCCGCTGGATGCAACTGTTAACACAATATCTCCTTTAGGTCTTATGGCAGATGACAAAGTCCTCCAAATAAATGTCTTCCCGGTTCCTCCATGACCATATAAAAAGAAGAATCCACCTTTGTCCTCATGCACTGCTTTGATAATTCTGTCATAAACTAACTTTTGCTCCATTGTCAATTTAACCAATAAATCTTCATGTTCCCCAGACAAAGAGCACCTATTATAATGCATTTCTTCACAGATTAGTGCATTCGTGTTGTCAATTTCCTCTTCATTGAAAATCGGTCTTGGCATTGTTGGAAAATCGTATAACGTTCTTCCGCAACCTTTCAAAAAAAATTCAACTTTTGTAGACAACGATTCTTTAGTTCATCATTTGTTAGCTCAGCCTCTAAAATAACAAAAGTATATAATTAATTAATTTATCATAAAAGTATATAGTTGCCATGAGTCATATAAAGATAAGATCAAAATGATTTCCTTCGGAAATAATAAAAGAAAATTAATGTAACCTTAATTCGTTGGAAGGCGACGTCAATTATGTCTTTAACAAAATATATTAATAATTAATCGCTCATAATTTGCAAGCCTAAATGTAGATCGTAGAATAAACTAAGATTTAATTTGTATGCACAAATAATGTAAAAATAATTTAACAATTTTATAATATTAAAATCTTAAATAGAAGGTCGAATTGTATACCTGGATTATCCAACATTCTTCTTTCTTCATGTAAGATATCATCTGATAATAAAATCCATGTTGCCTCCCAAACATATTCTGGTCGTGACATTGAATTGGATAATAGTAACATAGCAAATAATTACCTAAGATATGATGACATTCCCCAGTTACTTGCCTCCTTTATGGCATCCACATACTCTTTGTCATCATCTAATAAACCCATTGCATAACATGCATCTCTAAAAGTTAAATGGTCGTGATTGTTGATTCTGCGTAAATCCTCATAACACTTAGGTCCTTTAATTACATTCAACAACATTCGAAGGTAATATTGCTCTCCACTTCCAGGTGGTACAAAGAATATTCTTCCTATTGAAAAAGCTGAATTTCTTCTTTTTTCCCACTTTTTTAGTTTTTTATTCCACACAAACTTAAGAGGAAATTCTGCATATGTTAATTCTCTTGCTTCTTCATATGTATTATTTGCCTCGAACCAGCTTAAAAACTTTGATTCCTTTACACTTGGTCTATTGGCAACATGATCAATTGGAACATCATCAGAGAAAATAATTGTTTGTTCATTTGGTAGATGAAAGGAAAGTCTTTCTACCGAAGGTTCTCTATGCTGAATTGGAAATTTAAAAATTCTCCAAGCAGCTTCACAGGTTGATATGTATTGACAATCATAATACATTTTTATTTCATCAATAGCCGATGAGTCTTCCTCATGCACACTTTGAGAAAAAGCTGTTGTCACACGATCATGACCCTTATTAACGTACTTAAATAAGTACTTGATTGACCGAGATTGATTGCACCATTCAACATTTATATGTGCGTCATACTTCAACAATAAATATCTATTGTGTGGCACCACGTACCTGTTATCCAATTCAATTCCTTCTTTCTGGATAGTTCTACCATTGTCCCTTCTTTTATATACAGGATATCCATCTTCATCAATTGTGGTATTTTCTACAAACTTCTTTGGAAAGTGTTTTGTACATCTACCATTATGCATGCAAGGAGAGGATTTTCTAGCAGAACCGCACGGGCCATGCATCATGAAATTCTTCACGGCCTTATAATAATACGGATCGACCGATTCATCAGGTATTTCAGCAAAAATTATTTGATCTATATCTCCAACATTTGGATATTTATTATGAAGAAAGAGCAATATGTGTGCATGAGGCAACCCCCGCTTTTGGAATTCTATAGTATATATCACTGCAAAAAATAATAATTTGCGATTGGGGTAAGTGGTTGTAATTTATATGTAAGACAAAATGTTTTATTAAATTACATTATAAATCTGATAAGAATTTATTAAAAAAGATTAAATATATACCTGATTTAACTGATCCAAAAATTTGTTTCTCTTTCAAATCCTTTATTAAACGATCCAATTTGATTGTGAACACCCTAGCTAAAATGCCTAGGCGATCTTCTGGTTGCAAGCCCTTGCTCTTTACAAATCTACTAATTTCAGGCCACTTTGGGTTGCAAGTAAATGTGATGAAGAGATTTGGATATCCAGCCCACTTGCAGATTGCCATAGCATTTTGATAATTTTGGATCATGTATCTTGCACCTCCTGTGAAGCTGGATGAAAGAATTATCCTTTTACCTAGAGAAGAAGGATTTATCTCTCCATGTAAAACTGCATCTTCTAATCCTTTATACATATGAGCTCGCAATTGTTTTGATGAGTTATGATATACTTCAACCGAGACGATTCAACCATTGTAAATCCATCGACCAAGAATTGTTGAAATAATCTTCTTGAGTTAACAATTGTTGGTACTTCGCCTTTTCTTTCTTGAATTTTGTATGCAAAATATTCACGCATGCTAACAAAATGCCTTCCTCCAGTTGTTTCGTCATTTTCATTTAAAGGAATGTCTTCCCTATAACTATCTTCACCGAAAGGAAACAATAAAGGATACTGAAGACCTAAATAGACAGCATTCAACTCATTTATCCTTTGTAGATGTCCAGATTGGGTTTCAACTATGATGTCTCGGTCACATCTAGATACATCAAAATCTCCAACAACCAAAGCAGCAACCTCTGAAATTGATGGTAAGTTGTATCTTCTTCCATCATAGTTCCGTTTTCCTATTAATCTGAGTCTAAAATTGGAGTGAGTTTCTTCATGAAATTTGCCTCTCACCATTCTAAATGACTTTGTCAAAACATTATGCTCATCAAGCATTTGTTTCGGATCTTGAACAATTTCAGCATGAAATTGGTTTATTCTATCACCACGACTGCATTAAAAAATGTTTTATAAAATTGATATAAGTTTTGTTTTTGTTAGATTATTCATGCATATATAAATTTGGAATAATTAAATACTAACCCCAGTGCATGCATTCTATTCTGAACTTCGTTTTCTGTGTCGCATATATATAATTGTGCAAACTTGGGATTGGATCCTTCGGGAGGCAATAAACTACCGATTTGATGATAGTTTTGTCCAGATAACTTGAAAATTCTTGGCCCCTTTGTTTGGTTCACAAAAGCATCAACTTTTCCTCCCATTGAGGTAAATGAAAACATTGAGTTATAACTTCTAATATTATCTCTGAAATGGTTACTTTTTGGACCTACATAAAAGTATTTGTTGGTGAATAAAATTTTTTTCATATATTAGAAGATACTATTGAAGTATGGTAAAAGTAGATTTTCTTGTTACCTGATCCGAATAATAATTGTTTTAAAATTGTGGGAGGTTCTTTTGGCTTTGGTAAGAGTATCTTTCCATGATTACAACACAAAGAGAACTCTGGTTTTTTAGCTTTGTGATTCTTGTTGATTCTTTCTTCGTACCAGAAGTAAGCACCACAATGTTCACATTCACATGTAGGATCACCTATATCCCAGAACTCTATGAATAAAATAAGCAAATGTAAGATTAATGTGAAGGTGTTATATTATGGTTAGCCTAATTATTGTATATACATATAGAAATAATAAATATGCATACCTTCATTGTCAATAATTGCATATCCAACATCAGGCTCTAAATAGTATTAAAATCATATTAAGTTAGCCATATAAATTGAAAAGGCGGACATGAATGAATCATTGTTTGTGATAAGATAGACATACCTTCATACTCGTCTTCATCTTCAGTTGCATCATTATTTTCTGCGATTGGTTTTACGTATTATTACGTTAAGTATTTAATCAAACTACCATTATTTTGAATATTAGTATAACTGTAGTTTATTTGTGTAATTTAATAGATAAAAATTTGATTGATTAAAAACATACCTGGTACATCACCATCAATATTGACATCCTCAACTTCTAATAATAAATTATAATAAAATGCCATTAATATAAATAAACTATTCATGTTATATTAATTTATTTATTTATAACACGAACCTGGCAATAGGGGTAGCTCATTTAAATATGGTAGAAGATAATTTGTCAGCACATTTGAATTTGACAAACCAAATTTCAAATGTTCCTGTCGAGGTAAATTTGGATATCGTGCCTGAGATTGAGACGATGAAGCGTGTGCACAACTCTCTAAAGTGTGTATAATGTTATCGTGTGAAATGTTGACGATTGGTTATGTCTGTTAAAGGTTGTGGTGCCTTTTGTTTTCCAAATGCATCCCCTGTGATAGTAACAGGACAAATAAAGTATGCAAACCATAAAACATACAAATCAGCTTAAAAAAAAATTGGAATAAAATATCAGCAATATGACGTTACACCAACAATTGCTAATACAGCCATTCTTGACACTCATAAGGGACTGTAAATTTGGAGTAAATGAATGCCTAAAATATATAATTGAATAACTTTGATATTATAAACATATATACTAATTTTGTAGCGAAACCTTTGTGTACACAAGTAGATATAAAGAAATTTAATTAAATGTCGTTGGAGTTGCACGCTTTAATTTCTCAATCATGTCACAAACTAATGTCCATATTATATTGAATTCCTAATACTCTGGTAAAATATACGTTATAAGACAGTATTGATTCAAGTAATTTCACTTTTGACCAAACCATAAAAGCAACTTGTATCCTAGGTTAGCATACCTATTTTTATTCAAAATATTTATAGTTTTCATATTTAGAGGATTATTCTTTTATAAAAAGCGTTTACATCCCATACAATAATAACAAAAGGATTATTAGTTTGTTAAATAGATGAAGAACCTTGCCATGTTACAAAGCGTAGTTGCTGCAAAGTACAAATCAAGGTAGGAGAAAGAAACTTAATGATTTAATCTTAAATTTTAGATAGAATAAGCAGGCAGGTACAAACACAAAAAAAAACTATAAGCACCAACCGCTAATAATACAAAGGCAGAAGTTAAATAATTCAAAATGATTAAAAGCCTAAAAAATTTGAAGAATGGCGAGTTTAAATAAGCTTGAGCTATTAATAAACAACAAAAATAATTTTTTTTGACTTTGCTGGACACAATCATCAGTTCAATAGGAAGACATGAAGGCATCTAATTTAGTGGTCACTATAAGAAAGTCAATGTGCAAAATGATTCACGATATTAGCCTGTAGAAGTAGAACATGAATTTTCTATCCTATCAGTCCGTAAAGCTGGAAAATATAAGAGCAAAGATCAGACATCATTGGCAGATCTAAGTAAGTAACTTATAGATTGTGATGTAAATGCTATAAAGTATAGGTATTGCATCAGTACCAGGAAAGAGATAAACTTCACTCAAATGGTATGCCTTTTTGACAAAGAAAAAAAAAATGCAATATCATTCACAGAACTTATACATAAAACTAACATCTCATGGATATTAAAGTGCGAAGAATACCTAAATGCAAATGCTTAAACCACTCATAACACATCAGTTCTAAAATAATCCTACTACATGGTAACAATTGTCAACTTTTGTAATTTAGACAATAACTAAGACGAATTGCCCTTGCTTTCACTGAACAATGGAGGAAAATTACAAATTTATATATCTCTTAGGTCAGAATTATAGTCTTGAAAATGGTAAGAATATTGGCAAAAGAATAAAGTAAACACTATCTCCAAAAAAAATAGTGGCTGCCCAAAAGTTTGCATGGTAAAATATGAGATTTGCAAGTATGTTTATGTAACTATTAACTTTCTTCATTCTTTTTTCCTGTAGCTACACCAGAAAATGATCATAATTCACAAAACAAATAAGCATCGGACAAAATATTTCACGTTTATTTTTATAGGGAAAAAGTGTTGAAGTTTGGCAAAATGCCAAAGTCCCACATTGGTTGGGAGTTAAGTTTGGGGGGATTTTTCCCCTATAAAAGAAGGCCTAATGTTTAGGATTGAAACACACCTCTCATTTGCCTTCTCATCTGTTTAAGGCATTTGTATCTTCTCTCTTTAGTATTATTTCACTTGTATTTTTGGAGTGAAATAAAATATTGGTTGTGTCCGAGGAGTAGGCAAAATTAGCCGAACCTCGTAAATTGTGGTGTTCCCTTTATTGTTGCTTTATTGTCTTATTTATTATTTGGTGGCTGTCATAATTTTGGTATAGTAGTTGTGACTTATTCACACTATATACATTTGGCTTCCGCAACAATTGGTATCAGAGCCAAGGTACTGTCTAAGTATGCTCTGTGGTTGCAGCATAGTCTGATCTTCCACATCAGAAAAGATTTATCTTGGTAACTGAGTCAAGGTTCTGTCTGAGTATGCTCTGTAGTTGCAGCTTAGTCTGATCTTCTACATCAGAAAGGAAATAATCTTGATTTGTGTCGTCAGCTATTAAATAATATTTGTGTCAAATATGGGGGACAATAAACAAGAAGAATCTACATCAAGTGTCAACAATACGCCATCATTGGCATCTTCGCTTATGACAAGAATTGTGTCAAATGCGAAATTTGCGGTAGAAATTTTTGACGGGTCCGGACATTTTGGGATGTGGCAAGGCGAGGTTCTAGATGTCCTTTTTCAACAAGGGCTAGATCTGGCCATTGAAGAAAAGAAACCAGATGTTATTGGAGAAGAAGATTGGAGAATTATCAACCGTGTTGCTTGCGGTACCATTCGATCCTACCTTGCTAGAGAGCAGAAATATCCATACACAAAGGAAACTTCTGCAAGTAAATTATGGAAAGCACTGGAGGATAAATTTTTGAAGAAAAACAGTCAAAATAAATTGTACATGAAGAAGAGACTGTTTCACTTCACCTATGTTCCTGGTACCACGATGAATGAACATATCACCAGTTTCAATAAGTTGGTCACAGATTTGCAAAATATGGATACAACTTATGATGATGGTGACTTGGCCTTAATGTTGTTGGCGTCACTTCCTGATGAGTACGAGCACCTTGAAACTACTCTACTCCATGGAAATGACGAAATTTCTCTCAGAGAAGTTTGTTCAGCTTTGTACAACTATGAACAAAGAAAGCGAGAAAAACAGAAGGGCGGAGAAGGAGAAGCACTGTTTGTGAGGGGTCGTCCTCAAAATCAAACGAGGACAAAGAAGGGAAGATCCAAGTCAAGATCCAGACCCAGCAAAGATGAATGTGCCTTTTGTCGAGAAAAAGGGCACTGGAAGAAAGACTGTCCGAAGTTGAAGAATAAGGCCAAACATAACAATGGAAAGGCTATTATGGATTCAAATGTAGCTGATTGTGATGATTCAGACTTCTCATTAGTTACAACAGAGTCATCAACATCATCAGACATATGGTTGATGGACTCGGCTTGTAGCTATCATATGTGTCCCAACAGGGACTGGTTCGTGGAATTTCAAGAAGGAGAATATGGAGTCATCCACACAGCGGATAACAGCCCTCTTACCTCATATGGCATTGGTTCAATACGATTAAGGAACCATGATGGAATGATCAGAACATTGATAGATGTTCGATATGTACCGGATTTGAAGAAGAATCTCATCTCTGTGGGAGCCCTAGAATCAAAAGGGTTCAAAATCATTGCAGAAAATGGAGTGATGAGAGTATGCCCCGGTGCACTAGTGGTAATGAAGGCTAATCGGAAGAATAGTAATATGTACCGCTATCGTGGCAGTACAGTTATTGGGACAGCGACAGTAACATCCAGTGACGACAAAAAGGCAGAAGCAACCAAGCTATGGCACATGCGCTTGGGACATGCTGGAGGAAAATCCTTGAAAACTCTATCAGATCAAGGATTGTTAAAAGGAGTAAAGGCTTGCAACTTGGAGTTTTGTGAGCATTGTGTTAAAGGGAAACAGACAAGGGTTAAATTTGGTACATCGATCCATAATACTAAAGGCATTTTGGATTATGTACACTCTGATGTTTGGGGTCCTTCCAAAACACCTTCATTGGGTGGGAAGCACTATTTTGTAACCTTTGTTGATGATTTTTCCCGAAGAGTATGGGTGTATACAATGAAGAGCAAAGATGAAGTGTTGAGAATTTTTCTCAAATGGAAGACGATGGTGGAGAATCAGACAGGCAGGAGAATCAAGTGTATTCGCACAGACAATGGAGGTGAATACAAAAATGATCATTTCAATAAGGTCTGTGAAAATGATGGCATCGTCCGACACTTCACTGTTAGACATACACCACAACAGAATGGAGTGGCAGAACGTATGAACCGGACCTTGCTGGAGAAGGTACGGTGTATGTTGTCCAATGCTGGCTTGGGCAAAGAATTTTGGGCTGAGGCAATTACATATGCATGCCACCTCATTAATCGTCTACCATCTGCTGCTATTGATGGCAAAACACCATTTGAAAAATGGTACGGAAAACCTGCTGTAGATTATAACTCTTTACACGTGTTTGGCTCAACTGCATATTATCATGTGACGGAGTCAAAATTGAATCCAAGGGCAAAGAAGGCTATTTTTATGGGAATTACTTCTGGAGTCAAAGGATATCGCTTATGGTGTCCTATGACAAAGAAAGTAATATTCAGCAGAGATGTTACCTTTGATGAATTTGCTATGGTAAATAAGGTAACAGAAGATACCAAACAAAATGAAGGTGCTTCTAAGCAGGTGGAGTTTGAGGGAAAATTTATTTTTCCTACACAAGAAGCAGAGGAGGAAACAAATGAAGATTACCCTCTGGAAGGAGAGCCAGTAGAGGAAATTCCAACTCAGGAATCTCAACAACAACTTGAATCAATAGCAACCAGCAGGCCAAAAAGAACAATAACGAAACCTGTTCGTCTCATAGAGACGGTTGCTTGTGCAACCTCAATTGTAGCTGATGATGTTCCTACTACTTATAAAGACGCTGTCCAAAGTTCAGAAGAAGATAAGTGGAGGATTGCCATGAACGATGAAATACAGTCCCTTCATCAGAATCATACATGGAGATTGGCCAATCTCCCGAAGGGAAAGAAAGCAATTGGGTGCAAATGGGTATTTGCAAAGAAAGAAGGATTTCCTAACCAATTAGATGTTCGCTACAAAGCAAGATTGGTGGCCAAAGGATATGCTCAAAAGGAGGGAATTGATTACAATGAAGTGTTTTCTCCAGTTGTAAAACATTCCTCCATTAGAATTATGTTGGCTTTGGTAGCACAATTGGATTTGGAACTAGTTCAGATGGATGTAAAAACTGCGTTTTTACATGGAAACTTGGAGGAGGAAATCTACATGACTCGGCCAGAAGGATTCAAAGTTGCTGGAAAAGAAAATATGGTGTGCAAACTTGAAAAATCGTTGTACGGATTGAAACAATCTTCTAGACAATGGTACAAGCGATTTGACGAGTTTATGTTGCGGCAAGGGTACAAGAGAAGCAAATACGATCATTGTGTGTATTTGCACAAGCTTAAAGATGGTTACTTTGTATATCTTCTCCTATATGTTGATGATATGTTGATAGCTTCCAAGAATTTGGAAGAAATTGATAAGTTGAAGATTCAACTGAAGAAAGAGTTCGAGATGAAGGATTTGGGTGAGGCAAAGAAAATTCTTGGCATGGAGATAATTAGAGATAGACGTTCAAAGAAACTCTGTTTATCTCAAAAGGAATATTTGAAGAGAGTACTTCAACGTTTTGGCATAGATGACAAGACTAAGCCAGTTAGTACTCCACTTGCTTCCCATTTTAAGCTAAGTACTACTATGTCGCCAATGGATGAAGCTGAACGAGAGTATATGTCAAAGGTACCATACGCAAATGCTGTTGGTAGCTTGATGTATGCAATGGTTTGCACAAGGCCTGACATTTCACAAGCTGTTGGAGTTATTAGCAGATATATGCACAATCCAGGGAAGGAGCATTGGCAAGCTGTGAAGTGGATTCTACGGTATATTCATAATACTGTAGATGTCGGGTTAGTTTTTGAGCAGGAAGACAATCAGTCTGTAGTTGGATATTGTGACTCAGATTTTGCGGGTGATATGGACAAACGAAGATCTACTACTGGTTATGTGTTTACTTTTGCAAAGGCACCAGTTAGTTGGAAGTCTACTTTGCAGTCAACAGTTGCTTTGTCTACAACAGAGGCAGAGTACATGGCTATTACAGATGCTGTGAAAGAGGCAATTTGGCTTCAAGGATTGCTAAAGGAGCTTGGTGTTGAACAAAAAGGTATCACAATTTTTTGTGATAGTCAAAGTGCTATTCAATTAGCGAAGAACCAAGTTTATCATGCAAGGACGAAGCACATTGATGTTCGGTATCATTTCGTACGAGAAGTCATAGAAAAAGGTGGAGTCACGGTGAAGAAAATTCATACTACAGAGAATCCTGCTGATATGCTGACAAAGGTGGTGACTGCGGTCAAGTTTCAACATTGTTTGGATTTGATCAACATTGTTGAACACTGAAGATTGAAGATGAAGACACAACCAAAATTTGTTATTGAGAGAGAATTGAAAATGTGGAATTTTGCCAAGGTGGAGATTTGTTGAAGTTTGGCAAAATGCCAAAGTCCCACATTGGTTGGGAGTTAAGTTTGGGGGGATTTTTCCCCTATAAAAGAAGGCCTAATGTTTAGGATTGAAACACACCTCTCATTTGCCTTCTCATCTGTTTAAGGCATTTGTATCTTCTCTCTTTAGTATTATTTCACTTGTATTTTTGGAGTGAAATAAAATATTGGTTGTGTCCGAGGAGTAGGCAAAATTAGCCGAACCTCGTAAATTGTGGTGTTCCCTTTATTGTTGCTTTATTGTCTTATTTATTATTTGGTGGCTGTCATAATTTTGGTATAGTAGTTGTGACTTATTCACACTATATACATTTGGCTTCCGCAACAAAAAGAAGCAAGACAATGACTCATTACAGGCTTAAGTATTACATGATGGATCGCCGGCTTCCTTGAATGCATAGAGAAACTGTTAACCCAATAACCTGATACCAATAACCCAATAAGTTTTTTTTAGGTTCGAGCTACCAGCTTTATCCTATATATGCCCAGCCGTACATACAACTTTAGAAATAGACTAAAAAAAAAAAAAAAAAAAGGCGTGTTCTTTCAATGAAGGAAGGGTGCGTCCTGATCTAATGAAAAAGCAAGAGTCCCCTGTGGAATTGAATGTTGCAAAAGTTGCAGAGGGCATAAATGATACAACTGAAGCCCATAGAGAGAAAACGTGGAAAAGCGTAGAAAACAATAAGCTTAGAGGTTTTGCAACAGTATTTTGCTGGAAGTCTCAAGGATGCTGCGAAGAGTCTTGGTGGTATGATGTTCAAATTATCTAGTACTAACCAATACAGTTAATATACAACGCAATGCGCACAATTTCAGGTTTAACGGAGTCTCAGGACATTAGTGCGACTCAAAGGAAATTTGCCCGACGAAAATCATATATAACCGAAATGTGGTATTTGTAATCATTAACCACAGAGTCTGTTTCAAGAAATAGTGCATAAAAGTTCATACCATTATTATCCGAACAATATTTCGGCCTTTTCTGCTTCAAGGTGTTCATCCGATTTTTTCTTGCGAGCTTCTTCTCCTCTTCCATGTCAAATTTGAGTAGAAACTGTCTTAGGGCTGAGAAGTTGTAAAGGAGTGTCTTTACAGTAGACGAAACAGGGGCGCCTCTTTTCCGCTTTTAATGGGGTATTTTTATTTCATCTAATTTTTTTTAACTAAATCAATATTTTAATATAAATCCAAGTATTTTCTTCTTCCAGATCGGTAATATTGAATTTCAGTTTTGGTATGTAACACAACGTAAATAGAATTAGATTTGTCTACTTATTTTGAAATAGTGTATTTTAAAAAGTTGTGTTTCTTTTGCTTTATCCGATATACCTTAACATTTACTTCTGCTAATAGGTGTTTCCCATAATATTTTCAAATCAATTGCGTTTAAACATGGGACAATAGTCTAATTTATTTATATATTAGTTGAAATCGAGCAATTTTGTTCTTGTTTAGACTCTTGGTCAAATATTATCCGCCTCTCGCTGAGGGTATTTTTAAACTCATAATAAAAAGGTGAAAAGTAAATTTGTGGTTTCGTCGAGCAAGTATGAGATAATTTGCTAGAAAGTATATATATACACACACTCGCGCGCACAAGCGAATAAAAATTATTAATAAAGGGGTGAAAAATGCAATAATCATTTAAATGCTTCAATTTAATATCATAACTAACAGTTCTTTGTAGATAGTATTTTTTTTGCTTATGTTCCTTTCTGACAATTTGGTTGGTTCGTTACGGCCAAAAACTCTTTTTATCGACAATGATATCCCTCTACACCATGCAACATATGATTTTTCATGTTGAAAATATGTTGCGGCAAAATATTGTCCAATATTTGAAAAATATGATATTCCTTTAACTTTTCTTTAATATGAGAAGCTAAACTTTTCTCCTCTAGTACCGGACTCGTAGTAGTGACCCTCGCTTCGCTGTCCGGGACTTTTCTGGTTTCTTTTGCTCCTGACCCGATATCGCGAAGTGACCCTGGCTTCGCTGTCCAAGACTTTTCTTGTCTCTTATGCTCCGGTGCCGGTTTCACAAACTGACCCTCGCTTCGCTGCGTGATTAACAAATTTGCTGCCCAAAATGACTCAATATTAACATTTTCTCTTATTTTATTTACGTTTCAAATGTTTGTATTTTTTTTCCTTTATTCTTCCTCCTTTTTAATGTTAAAGTTTAAAGGTTATATGTAAACTAATTAAAGAAATGAATTTAATTTCAAGTCTAGTTGATGAGGCGTGGCTATGTGACCAGAGCGTGATTAACAGCCTTCCATGGCAACTTCTGGCCTTGTAGCAGTAGAGGATTGTTCTCAGTCCAAACCTTTTTGGCAAGAGTAGGGATGCGATCAATCCAGCAACTATACTTGCTTGACTATTTACTGAAATATAATTACATAAACAGTAATGTGAATTCTAATAGCAGAAAGTTGATAAACAGTAATGTGTCCTGCATTATATGAGTATTGATCATTTAAGAACTTCCCAATTTTCCATGTTCTGTGATTGTTGCAAATGGCATCTGGCTTTCTTTTGCATTAACGTAGCTATCAACTAATAAGGTAATGTGAATTCTAATAACGTAGTTCAGTTGGAAAAGTTGACAGCCTATGTGGAAAATGGATATAGTTCCATCAATGCAGTTAAGAGATTCAAATTATAGGTAATCACTTATATATATAGAGTAAATCTCAAGAATGGCTATTGTCAACTATGACAAAAACTCAGCATAACTCATAGAGTTGACTCTTAAGTACAAATAGCCAATTTCTACAGATTTTACTTCTGAAATTGTGAAGCTGGCTCTGACATTGAAATGTCCAAGGGACATGGACAATTCATTAGCTTTATAAATTGTTGAGGATGAACTCTCATATATAACAATTCTCTTATCTTACCCTATGTACTCAATTCTTTCAGTTTTGTTTGGTGCGCTTAAAAAATGCATAATCCAATCCCCATGATACATATTCTTATCATGTTTACTCAAGTCTTTCAGTTCTGTTTGGTGCATAAATAAGCATAATCCAATCCCTCATTACATACTGCTTGTCAGGTATAGACATTCCTGAAGAGTAGTAATAATATACTAAATGAACTCATAAAATAGTTCTTGATTTCTCCAACTGTAACATTCCCAAACACATTATGTTGTTTTCTTCTTCTTAAATACTCTCTTCATTTTATTTCCTGACAATTGTGCATTCGGATCTTCTTCAACCATTGTTGCAACATTAGTTATACCTATCTGGTCAGGTGTATGTGCAATATCGGTTGTATCGTTATCTTCAGTGGAATCCTGCATATATAAAATAAAAATTTAGTGCAAAATTAGTGCCTGCAGTTGTTACTTACCAATGCATTTTTAGTAATTGGGTTTTATATACAGATGAAGTGGAAGACGATGGGGCTCTTCCTCCTCTGGCGACCAAGCGTCTAATCATGGGACTGATGAGAAGCTCACAAGGTCCCAGAGAAAGAGGCTACGACGAAAGAAGCTTAAGGAAGCTGCCTCTTGCCGCCAGAATATAATTGGGCCGTTATTGCCTACAGCAGAGAATGATGGGAGGGGTGAAAATGTGAGTACAACGGAAGAGATCCAGAATATAGTTGGTCCGTTTTTCCCAACCGCAGAGAATGATGGGAAGGGTGAAATGTGAGTACAACAGAAGAGGAAACACAAGATTTTCGACAAATTGCCAATGAGCCAGGTATGATTTGAGGAGTAAAAAGTAGCAATAGCAGTAGTTTTCTGGTTTCTCTCCATATTTTCACTTCACAGTTGTTTATATGTATTGAAAGTGGAAATAAATTTATACAGAGGCAGTATAATTAAGCTTGCTTAACAGGTTTTCTTATCTTATTCTATGAAATATTAATACTGTGTTCATAGATTCCCATAGAAAAAACAAAGTGAACATCTAGAACTTTTAAAGTTATAAAAAAACTACTCCAAATCTGAAAAATTTTCAGAAAGAAATCCTTCAAGATATGTAAGTCGTTTTAATGTTAAAGGACAAATTAGTTATGTATTTACCTCGCATTCCTTCTCTCCATCTAAGACTTGAATATTATTGAAGTCAGGTTCCTATCAAAAAATAATAAATAAATGAGTTTGAAATTATGATTCAAATTATGCAATATAAAAGAAATTTGCAATCTAAATATGTTATGAAGTTTGTGAAGAAATATGACATACAGTTAAGTCATCTGAAGGTTGAGCAGGACTATATTTGTTTATCAGTTGCTCCTCATCCGTAAGCTTAACAATACTATAAACTTCCTTTTGCTGGTGAATGTTCTTTGTCTTGATAATAACCTTAAACATGAATTTTCTTTGGAGAATATTGTTCAGCTCTACTGGATAGGGATACTTATCAACAGCACCAGTATTCTAGAATGAAATTTTAAGTTAGAATTATGCAAATAACAAATATAAACTTAATTAGTTGATATACCTCAAGAAACCCTTCTTTCAATTCTTTTGCTGATTTGCCTATAAGAAACCTGGTTTCACGGTCCCAGAGCAATAGGGAAACAGATCCAGTAGTATCCATTACTCTAACCTGAAGCTTGTACCTAATTGCACAGTTGATTTGAGATATAAATGTAATATTTTGATGGATTAAGGAAATAGAGCTGCTGATTTTACCTAATAACTGCCGAGTAATCTTCATGTTTACATTTGGGGTTTGGGCATTAATAAATGTTTCCTAGTTTATCCACCTTCTTTTGACACTTCTTGCAGCTAACGTACGACCATCCTTTTTCAAGTTCTAAATTTTCAATACTTGCGACAATCCAACATGGACCTTCCTGTTGAATAAAGTGATAAGACAATTGTTGAATAAATTGATAAGACAAATGTAATGAAAAGACATAGAGAATATGGTCAATCATAATATCAAAGAAATAACATAAATGTAATTGAAGAATTTTTCATCTTCCAAATGAGGAAACACTCTTTAAAACCATAAAATAAGAGGACTAAAGGCCAAAAATAAACTTCATATGTAATGTAAAGACATAAAAAAAATGGTCCATGTGGCGACTCAGTGACATGAGGAAAAGATAGGTACATATATGATATGGATTAGGATTTAGAGGTACTGTGCCAACATGCCGTTGATCGCAAGGAACGCAAATTAGTTTATATCAGTTAAGAGTTCAAATATAGATAAATTGAGCTATAATCTTCTTTCTGGTTGCGATGATTTTCTAGATAAGTCGAATTGTTACTATTGTGCGATTTTCTTCGCATGTGGCTTGCTGCATTATACATGTAGGAGACTGAGGTTCTGAGATCATATGAGGTCTATATAATAATGTAGTAATCTGGTAGATGGTCTACTGGGGATTACATATTAGGCTAGGTAGTTGTTTATTAGGAATCTATCCCATTAAAGATGACAAAGAAGATTTGAACTACTTCTAGTCTTTAATTTGTGTGTGGCCTCTAGTCAGTTTATCTAGCTATAACTTAAATGGTGTTAGCATAGTTGACTTAAGGAATACATAATCTATATCTTAATTTCAATCCTGCTATACTACTGCTCAATCATTTAGCATGTAGATAATGAACAATTACTTGTTCTTTTCCCTCTATTTGTCTGCTAGAGTTTCTTCATTGGTTGTTCACTATCTTCTGTGCATCTTTACCTAAATTTAAAAACTGCCTTTTTCAAACCATAAAATGAGAGAAACAAAGATGTGCATTTTTGCAACTTTTAACCTGAAACAACAGTTAAATTAATACTACAGAAGTTACGTCACTCACTTGCATGGACTCCACTAATTAGCCAATTGTTTTAACTTGAACAATGCCCTTCTCCAACTCATCCGAGACAGAGTAACTTTGTTGAGAGATGATTTGAGTCAGCCTCTCGGAGTTATTATCCGAACAGAAAGTAATCTGTATTTATGAATAACTAAAACAGTTAGATGTATACTTGGAAAATTTGATTTGAGTATAGAAGCAGTGAAATCTTATATATATATATATATATATATATATATATATTTGAGTATAGAAGCAGTGAAATTTTATATAAATAAATCAATATATATATATATTGAACCGTGTTTTAAATTCATCAGATTGAGGAAAATTTGGATTAATCCACAGCTTTGATGCATTCCATGTATTGCGCACAGAATATGAATCTACAAAACAACGTTCGTGTAAGATATAATGAATAACTTTCACAAAGTAATGTTAAATTGAGTAATTGTATTTTACCTTGATATTTATTGGCTTTTATGAGCTGCATAACAACAATAATAGGCTGGTTGTTAGCACTTAGTAGATGAGGAATAATTTCATCAATAAACTCCCCCCAAAATGTAGCAGACAACTTCTTCCTCCTGTCAAATAGAAATAAGAATGTAATTTTAGCATATGTAATTATCAAATCAATCCTTAATTAGTAGATGAATGTTTATTCTTACTCGTCATCTTCTAGTTCAATATCCATAAACTTCCTAGAAATTCCACCTTGGTTTTGCGTTTGTACCTCACTGAAATTGACAATTTCTCCGATGACATCTAAAGAAAAAGAAATTGTTAAAATAAATAGTAGATAAATTCATAATTAGAAAATTAACGTAAAATCTTTATTTACCAAATAATTCAGCCTTGTTCACGTCAACCTTATTTATCAATTGATCATATGGTCGCAAATCAAAGATATTGATTGGGAAAAGTGAATCAGTTGTTTCAGCCATTGTTGTCCGTTGAGTAAACGTCAGCCTCAACCTATGTTTCGTGGTGTTGAACTTCTCCTTATTATGACAAACAATAAAGTTCGCCATATTATATAATCCAAGCTCAGTAATTTGTGTTTTGAAAAGATGCAAAACTGACTTGCCAGTAGAAGCACTTATGCGATCGCCCTACAAAAAAAATTACATTACATAATAGACTGAAGCATAGATTGATGTTTTTGGCAGTATTAAACAACGTGATGAGTACATAATGTTGCATCGTGTTACATGTCTTCTGGTGCAACCTTTATGCCGACTATGCAATGTTATGATTTGTATTAATGGTAATTTATATTAACTATTAACTATAGTCGTAAACAGTAGAGTTAAACAAATTAATTAGTTGTAGTAATAGAGAAAAAAAATCAGATTTGCAAGTGAAACTTTTTTTGGTAATTCGAAAAAAACGCCTATACATGACAGGAGATCCCCTAACTCTTGGATGTGAAAGAAACTTGATGGCATTTTGGACTTGATCCTCCCGAACTGGTTCTGAGTTTACAAATACAGAAGTTAAAGAGATCCCTCTTATAGCCTCAGGCTTGGAATCCTGATTATCTTTAGCAGATGGTGCAAAATCACTAATATACCAGGAGATTTGATATGCAAATCTGCTGCATAGTAGCTGAGTTGTAGTAATAGAGAAAGAAATCCATTTTTTGCAAGTGAAACTGTTTTTGGTAATTCGAAATAACTTTAGTTCGAAATAAATTTTTTTCAACCCCTTCTGTCCCCTGTTTATATTTGTACAAATGTTTTGAGGACGAATACAAAACCGAGAAACAGAGAACCAAAGGAATTAGTTTATATTTTTCATGAAAAATTTGAAAAAATGTACTGCATAGTAAATTTGAACAAATCTATAAATATGCAGCTCATATGCTCTTCAGAAGGGAGGATAAACAGTAATGTGAAATATAATTACATAAACAGTAATGTGAATTCTAATAGCAGAAAGTTGATAAACAGTAATGTGTCCTGCATTATATGAGTATTGATCATTTAAGAACTTCCCAGTTTTTCATGTTTTGTGATTGTTGCAAATGGCATCTGGCTTTCTTTTGCATTAACGTAGCTATCAACTAATAAGGTAATGTGAATTCTAATAATGTAGTTTAGTTGGAAAAGTTGACAACCTATGTGGAAAATGGATATAGTTCCATCAATACAGTTAAGAGATTCAAATTATAGGTAATCACTTATATGTATAGAGTAAATCTCAAGAATGGCTATTGTCAACTATGACAAAAATTCAGCATAACAAATCTATAAATGTGCAGCTCATATGCTCTTCAGAAGGGAGGATCATTTGAAGAAGATGGATTTTTCTGGCATTGCTTTCGAAAACTACTTTGCTGCAGAGTGCTGCCTAAGTCATGTATAATTTAAATCGAATTAGCAATTTGGAGGTGCAAAACAAATATATATATAATCATATAACAATTCCGAAAATCAAATCGAATTAGCAATTTGGAGGAGCAAAACAAATATATATATATATAATCATATAACAATTCCGAAAATCAAATCGAATTAGCAAGGTAATAACATATGTAAAATACCTTTTCTTCTTGTAGAACCAATTTAATCGAGAATATAGTGTCTGGATTAAAACGATCTGGTACTTCCCACATACGGACAACACGAACTTTCAACTTCCATTGCATCTTCGAAATTGTTATATCCTTGATGAAATCAATGTGAGTAGCCATCTTTTGCATAAGCCGTAAGTTTTCTTGAAATCTTGATAGAAGAAGGAACTTTAGAATTGAAGAACGTGTAGTTGAGGAAGAAATATAAACTCCTCTACGCTTGAGCAGTTGATACCCACTATACGATACGTGGGTTAAGCAGTTGAATCCATCGTGCTTTTGAAGAGAAAATATAGGTTAAGTTGAAGGTAAAAAGTAATTACCTAATATTGTGGAGTAAAAGGTTTTAACAAATAAATTGATTTAATAATTTAAAAACATTAAAAATTGAGATAATTGAAGAGGAGTTTGAACGGTTTAGAACTGCAACAGGGGCGGAAGGCCAGTCCTATTTTTGAGGAAGCGGGCTGTTTTTTAAAAATACCATGGTTTTTTCCAAATACAATGATTTAATATTAACAAAACTGCACAGAAGTGTTTACGGTTTTTTCATGAATGGTTTGAATTTTACTTCCTAATATTTAGGAGCAATGTCTTAACATGCCATGTATCATTCTATTGTTCTGTGCTTTTGTCTTCTGCTTTTAATTATAGATAGATATGAAAGAGAGAATGAGACTTTTCTGAAAATGGCGAAGTTTCAAAGTTAAAGCAAGCTGGAATTTTGTCAAAGAGAGGTAAGGGGGTGGGGCCGACTGCATGAGATTTCAAAAAGTACCCTTACAAGTCTACATATTATTAGATCTAAGTCTTAAGAAAGGAGGACCATTGGATCGTTTTAATTTTAATCCTACGGCCAAGATAAGAGCTTCTGGTGATTCTTTTAAATGGTCTAGGCGGATTGGGCTTCGGTTGGAATTAAATGAAAATCTAATAAATTATATTTGGGCTCATTAGTCTTCAAAAGGAATTGTATTACATGGGCTAATCATTTTGGCAGACCTTGGGCTCATCTATAAAAATGGGTTATCCTTTGAGCCTAATTTGATGGCATTTTCTTTCTTCCTATTAATTTCTTTGAGCTTCCTTTGTCTTGCTAATTTGGACATAATATAATAATATGATAGACATAAAGATTATTCAAAATATGTAGTTAGTTTATATAAATAAAATATTATACTTAAATACTAATGACAATATCACTAATAATAATTATTATGGAATTAATAATAACTACCGCAACTAGTAATAATAACAATAATAATAATTAGTAATAATATTATTAACAGTGATATTAATCCTACAAGTAATATGATTATAATAATGGTAATAATAACCATAAAATAAATAATAATACACTATTAGAGCATTAATGACCAGGAAGCACAAGGAAATTAAATAGAAAAAAGTGGGACAAAATTGGATGTCAACAACAACAACCCAATATAATTTCACATGTGGGCTCTGGGAATGGAATTTGGGAAGGATAGTATGTACACAGACCTTACAACTTGATCAGGTATTATGAGTGTCAGGGATTGTGTGGGCGGGATTAGTGCTCGTTTTAGGCGTGTGTTAGGGTGTGTGGTGGGCCTATGGATATGTGTGTGGCTTTCTCTCTTGTGGTTCATTGTGTTGGTCTGACGCCCTAACATGGCTTTGTAAACTCCCGTTAATTGGGTTTGTGCTAACAGGCCCATTTCTAGAGTGTTGGCCCTGTTCATGTGGGCCTGTCCAATTCTTGCCCCGTGTTCCCCGAGGACAATGAACTTATTGGAATCCAGGTTGTAGATCTTGGTCACTGTTACGTCGTCTTTTACTACCAAATGCTTCTATTTTTGGCTCTTTGTTAGTTTCCCTTACTGCATGTTCTTTTGTCACGACCATTTTCTGAATAAGCTGTGACGGGCACCCGGTCGTTAAACTTGAACGAGCAAACCATCTGTACTTATCAAAACTATTATAACCTCAAACTTTATATGCAACAAAGGAAATACTTTGACTAAATACTTTTAATTAATTTAAATATTTAAAATAAACCAACTTTAAAAATTTATTCGTAGTAACTACTGAAATATTGCAAAGTTATTATTAAAAACACTTGAATCTTAACCCACTACACTTGAATCTTAACTCACCGACTGTGTCTATGAAACCTCCACTGATAAACTGACGCACTACTCAGGAGATGAGATTTCTTGGCGAGTTCTCTAAGTAAAAAAAGAAATATCTAAATAATGACGACTCAAAGAAGTACTCCACGAACAAAAGTGGAGCTCACCAATAGCAATTGAAGTGAGGGAAGTTCTAACTCGTAGCCTGCTCGCCTGCAAAACCAGTTCCTACGTTGTACCGCAGACCAACGTAGGTCCCCAAAAGAGAACGTCGGTACCATCCATTGTACTCAGAGAGTCTCAACGACAGGGGATGAAACTTTAATTAAAATATACATTACGAGCAAAGATTCTAAATATTGAAAAACATAAAGCTTATAAGAACGATTCTAAAATAATTGCATAATATGAGTTTATGAATATTCTAAAAGAAATTTTTTTCTTTCTTATAAAGAAAATATTCCACTTTATACTTTGGGAGTTCGAACTATCCTGACTAATTTCTGTCTTAGTCACCGTATGATCGGTACGAGTTCGATCCCAACCTGATCGAATAGGTCCAATCCACGAGGTGTCCCTCGCTTCATGGTTCTCGGCGCTCATGTATCATACCTTAGCCTGGCTAAGTAAATTCTCAGCAACGAAGACCTTCGGCTCGTGTGCTCCCTACTTTGGCACAAGTATTCAGGAAGTTAACACCTTGGTCAGAAACCTCGGCCGGGATGATAACGATACTCCCAAAAATCTTTTCTTTCTAAAACTTCTTCTTGTGTCAAGTCTCTATCTTTTATACATACTCATACTGTTATCCTTAAATGTAAGGCATGTCATAAGAATAAAATAAACATTCAAAAGTATTTCTAAAGATTCTTGCTTCTTCATATATTTTTTTTCAGCATGAAAATGACATATAAGAATTACACAAAAATCTGAAATTTTAAGCACATATATCAGAATAAATCATCTAAACTTTAACTAGAATAATTCTAAGCTAATAGGTACCCACTCACTCCAATTAAGTACATATTAACTCTTTTAAGTAATTCATCAAACCCCTTGTATGCGTACTTTTGTGAGTTAAACCACTTTAGTAAAGGATTATATCAACTCACCTCAAAACTCCTCGAGCCAATATGTAGGCTTCGACCCAATTTATACATATCGACCAATCGATTCTACAACAACCAGAGTATCTTAATTAATTTTAAAGTTTCACACCTGAACATTGAACTTAATATTGATACAGAAAAAGAAAGAAATTAACTATTCAATTCTTATATTGTAGGATAATTGAGCATATAAAATTTATATACCTTAATTCAAGAATTAGTAATTTGTAAAGAAACCTAGAATTTTATGCTTATGGTTCTTGTCAGTAGAAGTCTCTGCCTTTTTTGTTTTGGTTGTTTTGTATTCTTTGAAATTTTACTGGCCACTCTTTCGTCCAAGGCTTTATGCCTTTAGCTTACAATGGAATCTATTAGTATATGGGCTTTAAGCCCTATTCTTAAATGTCTTATTTTGCTTTTTTTTTTTTTGACTTATTAAGTATTTAACGATACCCACTTTTAGAGGGTATTTGGCTAAGCTTATAAGTTGGTTAAACTGACTTATAATCACTTTTTGGCTTATCTATGCGTTTGGTAAAATTAAAAGTGTTTATAAGTTAAGTACTTATAAGCCAAAAATAAGCAAAAAGCCATAAATTGGTCTCCCTCAACTTATCAAATTTCAGCTTATAAGCACTTTAGGTTTAACCAAAATATTTACTATTCTATCCCTAAAATAATTCTTTTTAAACAAAACTCTTCGTATACCTAGTTCTTCAGTTGCTTATTATTAATTTCAGCACTTTTATCCAAACACGTAACTGCTTATTTTTTAAATAAGTTTCAGCACTTAAAAGTGCTTTTCAGCAACTAACGATTATCAGTCCCTCTAAATCAGCTAAGCCAAACAGGCTCTTAATAATTAATAATATTAAAAGTATTAATATTCCTCTAATTGTATATTCAATTATTTAAGTATAATTTTTTTTTGCACTCAAGACAATATTGAAAAAAATAATTTTATATTTTAGCGTGTCAAAATAATTTTATTTTTAGCGTGTCTTGAAACTTTTATAGATAGAAGGTGTGTGACATCTTTCTGGGGAATTCAACTATTTTCCAGTCTTGTAGACTCGATGGTTTTTGACTACCTGTTATGGATTCCGGCTACTCCGGTGTGCTTATGATTATTTTTAAGGGCATTTTCTTGTAGATATGGTCAATTCACCCACACTCTTCGCAGATAATACACACTATGGGTTGTTTGTGATCCCCAATTATTACTGATGCTTGAAGCGGTACCTTTGTTTGCACCTGAATACAGATCCGTGCGTATCTACCTCTTAAAGTAGCAGAGGTACACATATCTATCTTTAGGAGTTTGCGAATTCTTTTACCCACTTTTTCTAGAATTTTATTGTCATAAAATTTGGTGGGTAGACATGGATGTGACTTATATTTTTATGTTAGCAGGAACAAAGTTGGGTTCCCAGTTCTGAACAGATAGAAAATGACCCATGATGAACCATGATCCTCCGTGTAGTGCACTGATCATATTTTCTTCCTTCGCAAATCTTACTATAAAGAAGCCCTATCCTAGATCGATAAGAATGAACTGTTCCATTGGGGTCCAGAGTTGTTGGAGCTTGGTCCGCAGGAGGTGGTGGGGGATTTTTCTTCCAAACACCTTGATGACAAACAAACAATAACAACATCCCAGTATAGTCCCACAAGTCCAATATCAAGGATCGAGAATTTCCATGGTTGGTGAATTTTGAGTTTTTGCTCCTGCGACAGTGAGACCATACTAAGGGGAAGGGGATTTAAAAATTATAGAGATTGGTTAGGCTTTCTCTCTCTAACACCTTCACGAACTGTGTTCCATATATTTTCTTTGAACTTGGGGTTAGGGATGTACTTTTTGTGACTATAAAAGTATCCCTTTAAAAATAAAGTGAGAAGTCTTAATTTATATATTATTTTTTCATACAAACAAATTAGTTTTTTTATACAAACTAATATAAAAATAGTATCATATAAATCGTGTTTGGAGGTTGTTAATTGGATTCTAACAGCTAAAGTTAAGTACCTCCTTTCAAAGGGAATGCTAGTTGCAAAAATAACCACCCATAATGGTTATTACTGCTCCCCCCTTTGCCATTAATTTATCTCTTCTTTTCTCTGAACTAATAGTAGCAGTCAACTTCTTTACAAAGAAGTAAGGATCTTCAAGCTACTTTTGTTATGTTGGGCTTATATCCAGCCCAAACCCAATATACCCCTAATCGAGTCCATAAATTGACCGCTTCTCCATTCTCATTATCTTCTAAAAACTATGGCATGCAAGAAGGTGAATTGCAGACAACCTGTTTGATTAAATTCCCAAAGGAGCGGATGGTTACTCCAGTGAGCCGTGCTAGCTTTTAATCACGCAAATGTCCATTTTTGAGAAGTGGGCCTGTTGTAATTTCTATTAGCAAGTGAAAATATTTGGGAAACTTACGGTAAGAATGACAACTATGGCTCTGGGTAATGTTTGTTCGCTACAAATAAAGACTTGTGAGCTCTTTGGAATTTGTGTAAATCACTCATATACCCTTCCTATCCAAAATAAAAGTAAGTTTTTTGTCAATTGTTCTAAAGTTTATAGCTTTTCATAGTTTTTTTTTTTGGTACTGGAAATCCTTTTCTGCTGTGTACTTAGCTTTCTATATTATCATTTGTAGGCTTAGAAATAAAGCCATTGGTTATTCAAGCCACAGCTAAAGCTAATTCTCGAACTGAGAGTGCTAAACTTCGAAATAGACGAATTCGAAAAAAGGTACGTATGTTGTAAAATTATGCTCTTGATATTTTTCCCCAGACATAATTGAGGAGATTGGTTTTTATGACCGGTTACAAATTTTCTTGTAGTTATATGGATTTTTCACAGGAGATCAGTAAATTATAACACATGAAATTGGTAAATAAAACACATGAGATTCTTTATAGCCCCAATTATGTACTACATTTGGCTGCACTAACAGGTAATGTTAGTGAACATGAATCATGTTACATGATTCGGTGCTGATGGGTTTAATTACAATTTTTTGTGTTTGGACAAGAGGGAGAAACTAGTTTAGGAGAATATAATTGGGAATGATGCATTTAGTGCTTTAGCTTGGAAGAGATAAACTGTAACTGGGCTTTAAGATCATACATTGTTGAGCAGAAATTAGTCATTTTTCCTTAGAACAAAACAAGTATAGAAAATTGAATAAGGTAAATGTAAAGAGTTTACTTTTATTCTTGGCATATTTTTGTATAGAAGTAGCCAACGATGACTTTGATTTTAACCTAATGGATTGCTGTTTCATACATTTCCCGGTTACATAAGGTCCGTCAGGCTTTGACAACATAGCTCTTTTATTAGGATACTCATATGTCATTTTTACTCACACATTGACATTTAAAACATTGCATATCTTTATGTCTAGTGGAAATAGGTAGAGCATTTGTACTTTTGCCCTTGTCATCCTTCTATCCATTGCCTTTGTAAACTTGTAGCTTAAGCTTGCTTCTCATCTTCGGGCGTGTTTCAAGTTCTCTGCAAATGTCTTTTGGCTTGTCCCATGTTGATGAAGTTTATTTGCCTTTTTCTTGATTTGTTCTACCATTTGGCTTGCCAAATGCAATGCTTAATCTTAATTGTTCTCTAAAATCATTTCATGAACTCTCTCTCTCGCACAAACACACACAGCATATATGTATAACTTTATTGATTCACTGTAATCATTAAACTTCTTCTCGGTCTTGGCAGTTTAATGGAACTCCTGAAAAACCAAGACTTTCAGTCTTCTGCTCAGAAAAACAGTTATATGCTACATTGGTGGATGACCAAAATAAAAAGTCTTTATTTTACGGGAGCACTTTGCAAAAATCAATCCGGGGTGATCCACCATGCAGCACTGTAGTGAGTATCTTTAGCATATTAAGACATAATTATAAATATGTTGGTGCAAATTTTATAGTGAGTGGTATTTCAAGACTGCTTAATTTGAAGATGGGATCTCAGTTTTCTATGTTTTCTTGTTCCAATGCATTTTGGGATTTTCAAGTCATAGCATCATCCCTTGACTTTGTCCCTCTCAATCACAGGAAGCAGCGGAACGTGTTGGTGAGAAACTTGTGCAGACTTGTGTTGATCTCAACATCAATGAGATTTCATCTTATGATTGCAATGGTTTTGCTGGAGGAGAAAGAATGCAAGCGTTTGAGATTGCCATTTCTCGCCATGGTTTCCTGTCCAGATAGTTTCTTCCTTCTTTTCTATGTGAATTATTTATAGCCTTCAGAAGTCTGAAGCTTTCTCATAGGGGCTAGGGATGGCAATAGGACAGGGCAGGTGAAGCATTGCCCTGCCCCAAATTCAACACGCCCTGCCCCAAATTCAACACGCCCTGCCCTGTTTAACAGTGTTTCTCTTTTTCAACCTGCCCCGCCCCGCCCTGCCCCGTTTAGCTTTTTTGTTTCTTCCTTTCTTTTAAGTTTGGAACTGTAACTATTCATGTTATTATAAAAAGAAAGATGAATATGATTTCCATGATAAATCTGATAACGGTATGGCTTCGGTTTACATGACGTAAAATTACTTTATTAAAAACATGTCATTAAGGCTAAAATAGAATGATGTCTTTCTTTTGACAAGAGATTAAAAAGGAAAAGAGTGTAGTATAAAATAGAATATCATATCTGTACATGCAAAATTAACATTTTGACGTGGAAGACAGCAAACACAACGCTTTAATCAAAAGAAGTTCAGAATCATAGACCGTACATCTACTGACATAGTAAGTACTAATAGTTGTACCCAACAGTTGATTGACTTCTTCTAATGTATGTATGTGTATATCTACCTAAAGACCTGGAGCAATAAACCCTTCAAAAACCACTGGAGTTCACTGTAGCTGCACCCTTGCTCTTGCTTCATTTAACATATTCACAAAATATCTCCCACCCAAGATCCACCAATATTACATAACCAAATGTTTGCCTAGAATTAATAACAAAATTGATCTCCAAGATCCTAACCACCAGATTGCAAAGCGTGATGGGTGACCTCATAGATTATAGCCAATCAGCTTTTGTGCCCGGGAGAATGATAAGTGACAACATTATCTTAAGTCACGAACTAGTAAAAGGATAGGGAAGAAAAGGGATTTCTCCAAGATGTATGCTAAAAGTGGACATGCAAAAAGCATATGATTCACTAGAATGGAAGCTTATTGAACAAGTACTGATACATATGAACTTTCCTAATTTGTTCATACAGTGGGTCATGGATTGCATAAGTTCAGTTTCATACTCTACTGGCATTAATGGATGGCCTACGGAGCCATTTGCAGCTAAACGAGGATTGAGGCAAGGGGATCCTATACCCCCCTTCCTTTTTGTTCTCGCTATGGATTACTTTTCCAGAATGTTGAAAGGACTGAGTGAACAACCAAATTTCAATTATCATCCCATATGCCAGAAAATGAATTTGATACAATTAGGCTTTGTTGATGACCTACTATTATTCTGTAGGGGTGATTTAATATCTGTTCAGATGCTTTATGACTGCTTCCAGGAGTTTTCTCAGGTATCTGGTTTGATAGCAAATAAAGAGAAAAGCTCTATCTACTTTGGAGGGGTGAGAGATGAGACACAAAGGGCTATAATGGAGATGATTGGGTTCAGTAAAGGGGAGATACCATTTAGATATTTGGGTGTACCATTCAGTACAAAAAGACTGTCAATCAACCAATGCCAACCTTTAATTGTTAAAAGCTAGGAAGGATTACAAACTGGACATCAAAGTTCCTTTCCTATGCAGAAAGGGTTCAGTTGATAAAAAAATTTCTTTTCTCCATTCAGATTTACTGGTCACAGATTTTTGTTCTGCCTACTAAAGTGATAAAGCTGATCGAAGCTACATGTAGAAGATTTCTTTGGACCGAAGGAGTGGAATTGACAAAGAGAGCATTACTTGCTTGGGAGAAAGTATGTTATCCTGCTAGTGCTGGTGGACTTAATATCCTAGATATAGCTATATGGAACAGAGCAGCGATTAGCAAGCTATTATGGAACCTATGTTGTAAAAAGGATAAACTCTGGGTTAAGTGGGTTCATAATTATTACATCAAGGGTGGACAAATTTGGGGTGCAGTACCTAAACAAGCTTCATGGGTAGTGCAAAAAATTGAAAAGATGCAAAGTTATGTCCAGCTAGCCGGGATCGTGGAAGAAGACTTAAAAAGCATGACGGCCTTCTCAATCAAGAAGATGTATCTAATGATGAGAGGTGACTTTCCAAAAGTTCAGTGGAGGAAAATGGTTTGCAACAACTATGGATCTCCCAAATGGATCTTTATTTTCAGACTAGCAGCTCATGGGAGATTGCCCACAAAAGATAGATTGATGAACTGGGGAATTGTTGACAATCAAATATGTCCGATATGTGCTTTTCAGACAGAAAGTATATCCCACCTATTTTTCCAATGTAAAGTTTTTGCACAGATATGGAATAGTTTGTTGCAATGACAACAAATTGCGAGAAAAAATATGAGTTGGCCAGAAGAACTGAAGTAGGCAGAAATCCACGCCAGATATGGAATAGTTTGCTGCAACGGTAACAAATAGCGAGAAAAAATATGAGTTGGCCAGAAGAACTGAAGTGGGCAGAAATCCATGCCAATGGAAGAAGTCCTGGTGCTGAACTCTATAGAATGACCTTGGCAGCATGTGTATACCATCTATGGATTGAAAGAAATCAAAGGGTCTTTCAGGCTAAGCATACTGGCCATAGGAGCATTGTTAGAAGAATCATCCAAGAAGTATTCTATCGAGGATCGCAAAAGAGCAGACTAATTAAAGAACTCGATAAGCTGAATTTTTATCCTTAATAGCTTAGTCTGTGGAGAGTAATTAGAGAAGATTGGTTGTTATAGTTGCTAGGAGTGGCCTGTATTCTTTTTTTTTGTTTTGTTTTTGGAGTGAGAATTCATCCCTAGACTTTCCTTATTATTTGTACTAACTGCCTTTGGTAATAAAATCTTTTATTTACCAAAAAAAAAAAATTGTGGACAACACTTTATATATCTACCCCCGACCAGAAAACAACAAAAACAGAACATCTAAACATAACATAGAAAAAAGACAAACCTCCATCCTATGAAGTAGGCAAACGCAAGTAAAAGAAAATTCTAATTTCTTTGTTGACTTTGCAGCTAAAATCCTGCCCAATCCCTGCCATGTCCCATTAACTATTTCTTCAAAGCGTGTTTTGACCCACCCTGCTTGCCCGGCCTTATTAAGACTTTGCCTTGCTCTGCCCCATTAAGGTTTTGTCCCCGCCCTATTTGTCATCCCTAATTGGGGCGTCAAGTAGAAGCATATGTAACTACCTTAATAGTAAATTTCATTATGGATAACTTATGGTCACTTATTTTTATGCTATCAATGTATTTGAACTTATTTTATCATGTAATTTACATTATTTTCTAGGCTACCAAGTTAGACTACAGGTTCTGTTGTAGTTCACTTTAACTTGATGGAGAAAAAAGGTTTTCACTGTCATGGCACATAAATTTGAACTCTTTTATCATTTTGCGGCCAAAAACTTTTTGCGGCCAAACGCACACGCAAGTATACGGGTCGTCAAGTAATAAAGTGACTAAAAGTCGGATGTCGAACCCACGGGGACTTGTGATTAACTATTAACTAAATTAGACTATCCTAATTATCTAAACAAGAATTAAACCTAGAAATATTCGATTCAAACTAATTAAATAAAGAAATATAAATAATGAACTTTGAACAGAGAAAGAGCAGATTTTTATGATATCAATGTAATGAAAACGATCTAGGGTGATGGGCTATCTAACAATCCTATTATATTCTTCAATTGAATTGACTAAATAATTTGTCTAGTTTATTGGTTAACATGGTTAATATTGCTAATAAGAATCTGTCGAGTTCTTACTCGCCTATTCAAGCTAACCTAACGTCTATATGTCTATGGAGTTAGAATCAGCAAGAACGCATTTATAATTCCTGTAAATCAACCAAGCAAGACAATTAGGTATATGTCTATCCTAACCGCGAATCTATTCCCCTATGCTCAGGTTCAAGAACTTGCTCAACTCAATCCTATATGCAATCTAGAATTTCCACTTTCGAGTTCAATTCTAGATTTGTAGATAGTATTCAATTGGTGATCAAACAATCAAATAATTAAGTGCGGGATTGAATAAATAAACCAATATGATAAACTAAGAAATCAAAATCAATATCCGAATAATAACAGTCATGAAAGAACCACAACCCTAGAACGTGAAGTTTAGCTCCACATAGATATGGTAGCCAAACAATAAATCATACAAAGAAACATAAAAATTACTAAGTTTTGAGGAAGAAAGATGGAACTTGATGAATTCCGACCTCCACGGCGGCTCTGTGCTTGTGTTTTATTCTCAAAAAATGTTCTCCCCCTCCAAAATAAGTTTGAGACCCCTTTTATACGAGTTAAGGTCGTGTAGGACTGAAATAACATTGTCCGCGCCCAGCGCTGACCGTGGCGCTGGAGGCAATGAGCTTTTCGTTCAATTCCTTCACGTTAATTTTCATCCATTGCATTTAGAATGCAATTGCATTCTATATCTTTCTTGTGTTGTTTGTCTCCACTTGGGGGGACAAAAGTCAAAACCAAAGGGTGTCCTCTTTTTTTTTATTATTTTAATTTACTTTCTTTCTTTTTTTTCCGCGTTTTATCTAATTTTATCCCAAATTTTTTCATCTTCACACCGCTTTATTCCTATACAATTAAAATATAATATTAAGCAAAATAATATAACTAATACTCAAATGACGATTAAAAGTACCAGAATATAAGATAACAATGGGTAAATATATGCATTTTTGGCCGAATATCACATTTATCTTGTAATTCGTTGATTGGAAATGACCACCATTATAATTAGCAGTGGTCTAGTGATAGTCCAATAATAATACTAATTCTTTTCGATTATTGAGGTCTATATTAACAGTATTGGAAGGAACATATCTAAATTCATGTAAATCAAATATGTTTTTGTTGTGCTCTTTGAGTAATCATAGCAGTCATTTTGCCTTTTCCCAAAATGATTTATTTTTAAAAAGTAATTAACGAAAAAAAGTAACTACCGAAATGAGATTGCAAATTTTGAATTTGAGAATAATAGTTTACGGGTGGCAACCATTCGAAACCAGTTAGTTACTTAACGTTAACCAAATTCAAAAATTGTTGATGCCGTTTAATTTATCTACCCCAAAACTATAAATAAACCAAAAAGTACATCAAATCAAGTATCCAATACTCCAAACTAATTCATCATCTTTGACTGAAAACTTCATTCGTGATCATTATTCTTCTTTTTTTCTCAATCTTCAACCCCTCTAAATCTTCTCAATTTTCTCAAAAAAATGGAGCAAAGTACTGAGGGAATTGGGATCAAAATCTACAGTGCATCAAAACGTGCAGATACAACAATATACCCTACTAATTTACCACCAGATAACGATGTTCCGATCCCTGAATTGCCTCAACCAGCAATTGGTGGCAAAAAAAGAAGAGCAATGGCTAATGGGGTTCAAAAAACTCTCTCAAAAACTTCATTGCTTGTCAATTTTCTACCAACAGGCACACTTCTAACTTTTGAAATGGTCCTTCCATCAGTCTATGGCAAAGGCGATTGTTCACCGGTCACTACATTAATGATTTTAACACTACTTGGCCTTTGTACTTTGTCTTGCTTCTTCTTCCATTTTACCGATAGTTTTCGTGGACCCGATGGGAAAGTTTACTATGGATTTGTGACACCAAGAGGGTTGAAAGTTTTCAAGTCTGGACTAGGTGTGGATGTGCCAAAAGATGAGAGGTAATATTTGTGACGGAATAGATATGATAGACAGATCGTCTGTCACAGTTTTGTAACAGTTTTATGGCAGAATTCATCCATGTGGGTTGATATTTGTGACGATTTTATTCTTTCGTCACGAACATTATTTTTCTTGTAGTAAGTTGATTTTACACTTCAAAGCCGTTATTTCATGTTTTAATCTATTGTTTACTTTTTCTAACAGGTACGTCGTGGGATTTACGGATTTCGTACATGCAATGATGTCTGTTTTGGTATTTGTGGCGATTGCATTTTCGGATCATAGAGTGACGCTTTGTCTATTCCCTGGACATGCAAAAGAACTTGATGAAATTATGAGGAGTTTTCCTTTAATGGTGGGAGTTATTTGCAGTGGACTTTTTCTTGTTTTCCCCAATACTAGATATGGTATTGGATGTATGTCTGCTTAATAATTAGGGCGGGTTGTGCTTTAATTTTAGGTTGTTTTTGTTTTTCGATTCTCCTTTTCCAATTGTATATGTGAGGATTTTTTTAGTTAGTTCTCTGTGGTACTATTTGATGTACTGTAATTTAAGTAATTACTACTCTGGTTATTGTTTAGATCTATGGATCAATTTATTAGGAGCCTTTTTCTATCAGTTGTTAATGTTTATTAAAAGAAAGGCATGGTTATGGTAGGAACTTCAAATTATTTAACTTTCTGTAGTATTTCGGATATTGATTCCTTAATTTTATTCAATATTTGATTAAATGTCTCTCTGACTGTTGGCACTAAACATGAGATGTTGAAAGAATTTCAATGAATGAGTATTTTTTTTTTTTTTTTAGAATTAAGTCATGGTAACATTTTTAGTAGAAGCCTTGATTATATCTTCTTCAACTTTGTTTGAATGAGGCAAAGTTAATGTTAAATTTGGCATCATTTAATGTCGATTGGTTGTTACAAATATATTGGATAAGTACAACAAATTCAAATTCTACTAATTATCCTAACAATATCAATGGATAAAACAGTAACACGCTAGCAAAGTTTGACATTTCCGCTCAATTCAATTCTAAACAGCTCAATATTTCTAGAAATTAGAATGGACTTTGCTACCTAAATTGTTAAAATAGCACGGTATAGCCAATTTTCGGACTGGTCATTCAAAAATAGTCACCGTTTACGAAGTCAATGAAAAATAGCCACTATTTTGCTGCAACAGAGATCGGTCTCGCATAATATACGGGAGTTCGGTGCATCTGTGTACGAACTCCAGCATATTATGCTGGACCGGTATACTTTGCTGACTCCTGTATAATATACGGGAGACTGGAGCACCGGTGCTCCAAACTCCAGTATATTATACTGGACATTAGGGGTGTACATAGGCCGGGTTGGTTCGGATTTTGCAATTACCAAACCAAACCAATTATATCAGATTTTTAAATCTATAGATCAAACCAAACCAACAAAAGTCGGGTTTTTCAATATCGGGTTTTCTCAGATTTCTCGAATTTTTCGGGTTTCTCGGGTTTTTCGTTTCGATAAACTTGTGCTCCAAACTATATATAGCTGCCATCATAAAATTCTAATAAATTCCTGCAGCTATCTTGGAGTACAAAAAAGAACAGGAGGACCATGCAAATATAAAAGTCTAAAATTATACACCAAAGAAGGATCATGATAATAACACCTTGTGGGGTCAGGATCAATCTTATACGGGGCATTTTCTTGAATGAGCATGTTGTAACATGTTGCTTGAGTACAACAGGTCTACTTGAATGACAACCATGGTGGCTATTGTGTTAACCAAACAATGAATGGCAATAGGTGTTAAGGAAAAATTACTCCTTACACAATGCACATGTCTTTTTTCCAGCAAATATTTTAGGACAATAATTGCATTTTGCCCTACATTTACCTCCTTTAGCAGTAAATTTGGAGAAGTGATTCCAAATCTCGGACGTCTCTCTGCCACTATTCCCAGATTTAGATTTTTCTGATGGAGTCGTTCTTTTTTGCTTCTTAGGAGGAGTGCGTCGATGAGGAGTGTCTGCACTTTGTTTTTGAGCTGTCACTGGCGAAGGATTATTGACAACCACCTCAGCATCTGCTCCAGAAGTTGTAGTTTCCATTCTTAGAAAGAGTTCCTGCAAATAGAACATATCCAGTTACTATTTAACTGATGGAATTTACCTTCGCATTGTGACAGCAAATGACAGATCATTGGACTATATTTATAGAGGTCATTTTATGTTGAAGTGAAGCCAAAGAAGGTTCAATATATTTATAGAGGTCATGGACTAAGCAATATAAACAGAAGGCTAGATTCTTCAGAATTAGCTGGATTGCGAAACTTCTTGGGCAATAACAGGATCACTGTCTAATCTTTCTACATTTTTTAATATGGGGGGGGGGGGTTGTTATATTGAAAGCATAAAGCAGGGAGGGTCCAGAATATGAGTTTTTAGATTCACCACAATCATAAATTTGGGGCTAAAGTAAAATTAAGGTTGTTATAAAAGAATCCAACTAGGATGAATTAAAGGTATTGGAACAACATTCTTGAGAAGCTAAGCATCTTTTTTCACTTGTTTCCCTTATATCTGTATCATTACTTCTACTTTGATCTTTTGATAAAGGACCAATGTAACCACTTGGACTTGAAGCTAGCTTGCCACATCTTAGTTAATTGGGGAAAAGCAAGGTATATGTATGCAGCTAAAAGAAAACATGTAAAATGAGAGCAAAAGAGCTTTACCGATGAGAGCTTTACGATCGTAGGTTTTTTGCCTTTGGAGAAGAGGCAAGATGATTTCAATTGTTTATGTGTTTCAGAACACCTTTTGGACGATCTATCTGCTTTTAAGATTAGGTTTTGGTTTGGGCTCAATTATTCTTTTATGGGCCAAACAAAAACAAATATTTACATGGGCTATAATACCAATTTAAAATATTATGCTATATAAAGAAATTATAATAAAAATTAAGAAATAATTATAACTTACATTCTAATAAATATTTTTATCTATCTAATATATAAAATAAGTATACATATAATGTCGGGTTGGTTTGATTTCGGTTTGACTTTTTTTAGTTAATACCAAACCAACCCTATTGTGGTCGGGTTTTATTTTCCAATACCAAACCGAGTCAAACCAAACCACTAGTCGGGTTTTTTTCCGGGTTGATTCGGATTTTCGGGTTGGTTTGTACACCCCTACTAGACATTTATACTTGTTGGAACTCCAGTATATTATGCTGGAGTTCTAGTGTACTTATGCTGGAACTCCAACATATTATGCTGGAGTTCCAGCATAGTTATCCTAGAACTCCCGTATAATATGCTGGAGAAGTACTCCAAAGGTGCCAAACATATGGAATTAAAGTAATTTACCGTCAAGGAGGAAGTTCAGAAACAAATAGTGTCACTTGAGCATATTAGAACAGATCCCATGATTGCAGATCCGTTAACGAAAGGTTTACAGCCAAAGATATTTAAAGAACATGTACATAGAATGGGTCTTGGCTGTATTTATGACTGATGTATTTATGATGTTTTGACACTCTGAGCTCATTTATATGTTTCTGATATACATTAATGATTTCTTGCTTCTCATAATGGTGTACACATTATTGTTTTGAGATATTACAGGATAAGTCTCAATGAGACATTATTGTGGACCATAATATTTTATAGCTTATGGACCTGGTACGATGAGTTGCTAATGTTGTAGTATATGGAAGGGAGTATGTAGACAAATTATATATAACCGCCATAACTCACATTTAGTAGCTTATCGTATTATGGTATTTATGATGGACATTATAGAAGAGATTTGTTTAATTTAATTAATAAGCAAATCTCATATGTCCGATCAGTTACTTGATGGAATTATCGGATTAAATGAGAACCTCTATAAATTGGTCCTCTCCCCACCCATTAGGGTTACCGTATTTTATTTCTCTCTTCCATCACTAAAGTCGGGGTTAACGAAAGCTAGGGCAAGGGGCGAGAAACCAATTTCGATAAACGCTTCCGCTTCACGATAATGACTTACGATTCAGGTATATTTTCTATAATAATTTTATGTAAGATTATCATGTTCAAAATCCTGATATAAATAAAAGTTTATGCTTACAAAGGAAACTGCCATGGGCAAAGGTAGACACTTACCTGCAGTAAGTGTTTACGATGTGTCATAATTAACTTTAGTTTAGTAATAAGAATGATATGTTAAGATATTTGTTATATATTTATTGAATTGATGTAAACATCAAATATAGTATGGTTATGTTTGTATCATTGTGACATGGGTGGATTTTGCTATCATAATATTCATAATTCATAATAACTAGGAGTCTGTTTGGATTGGCTTAAAAAAAGTAATTTTTCAGCAGAAATAGCTTTTTAGTCAAAAAACAATAAGTTGTGGCTGCCCAACTTATTACTTTTGGCTTGTTTTAAGCAGTTTTTAATTTATTGTAAACACTTTTTAACTTTGTCAAACATTAAAAAAAACTAAAGAAAGCTTAAAAATTAATTTGACCAGCTTAAAAGCCAATCCAAACACCCTTTAGAATAAGTTTCGTTTAGTAAACTAGGTAACCTTCTCCTTTATGCAGAATTGAGTTGATTATTCAAAATTCATATATACTTTGTTAAATCTATACATGTAGAGCAAAGTTTTACCAATAAACAGAAGCGGTTAAACAACTTAACAATCGATTTAAAATTGACAGGTAATTAAAAAGAACTTGACATAAATAGTGAAACAAAAAGGAAAGAAAAAAGATCAGAGTGGTCCAGTATCACCATTTGTGTACGTAGTATACTTATGCTGATCTGCACAATAACGTATGGTTTATAATACAAATCCCTCTTTCAATGTTAAGTTATGATTTTGCAGGAAGATTACAACCATGACTTTTGATGCTAGGTAGAGACCTAGAGTTCAAGTATTTATGTTGAACAAACGGTTGAAATGAGGGAAAGGTTCATATTGGACAACCTCCACCACACATCAAATCTATCACTTCAACAAGATAAGGTGTTATGGCTTGCACATTAAAAATGCTAGCTAACGCCTGCCTAATTTTCCTGTGTCGTTCCAATTTTATCAAATGTTTTCTTGATGCAAAAAACATTGGTTGAGATAAATACACGGTCATCGAGTACTTAGTCATTTTAGTCATAGCTATGGATATGAAGCAAGTATTAGTCCCAAGAGTTAAGCTGAATTCTGGTCATGAAATTCCTCTTATAGGCATGGGAACAGCACCTTCACTACCACCATTGGATGAATTAGTCGCCACATTTGTAGGTGCCATTGAAGCCGGGTATCGACACTTTGACACGGCAGCTGCCTATGGGTCTGAGGAGGCACTTGGCCTAGCAGTGGCGGAAGCGGTTCAACGTGGACTAATTATGAGCCGAAATGAAGTGTTCATTACCTCCAAATTATGGTGCACCGAAACACGCCACGACCTTGTTCTTCCTGCCCTCAAAAGATCTCTAGCGTAAGTCTTCTTTTATAGAGAGACAGATTCAGAGTATAAAAGACAGTAGATTCGATATTATTATACTTCACATATTTTATCAAATATATATATATATATATATATATATATACACACACACATACACGGCACACCCCACTAATGATATTGTCCTCTTTAGGCCTAGGCCCACACGGCTTAAAAACGCGTCACTAGAGTCTAAGGCTTCAATGGCGGAGCCACATTCATCCAACGGGTGTCAATCGACACCCCTTCGTTAGAAAATTACATTGTATTGCTACACAAATTTTTCTGTTTTATGTATATTTAATATATGTTGACTCCCTTACACTTTTCGGTGTATCTATTTTTTTATATCTTGACACTCCTTGGTGAAATTCTAGCTCCGCCACTGTAAGGCTTGTTTACTTATATACCCAGCTTCTCTTCCGTATTTTATTGATGTGAGATTCGCCTAAAATATCATAGTCGTCGTTGGAGCTAGTTTAATTTTAAGTTTTCTTTTTCCGTCTAGTTTCTACCGAATGAATGTCAAAGATTTCTATATTGTCAATGCAGCTAATTAAATGTGTACAGCAAGTTAGTTATCACTTTTACTAAGTTGCTAATTAGTACTCCTAATTCATATGTAATTACCTTATGAGTGACCGGATTTTGTAAATAATTTTTACACAATCATTATGTATAGAACTTAAGCACATGTGAAAAATGTTTGTAGGACTCTGGGGATGGATTACTTGGACTTGTACCTAATACATTGGCCAGCAACGATGAAAAACGGCAATGATGAAGAGATAAAGTTTGCAAATGAGGATGTAATTCCATTTGACATGAGAGGAACATGGGAAGCAATGGAAGAATGTTGCAGGTTAGGTTTGGCAAAGTCAATTGGTGTATGCAACTTCAGCTGCACAAAACTCTCTCAACTCTTGCACCATGCTACTATTCCTCCTGCCGTTAACCAGGTATGCTTGCATTAATCGAGATGGATCTAGGATTTTAGTTCTATGAGTTCAGCATTTAAAGTTATGGATGTATATCTACTATTTATTGTAATTCTAGTGACTTTTTACATATAAATTTATACTTTAAGTCGAAAATACTTAGCTCAGTTAAACCCGATAATTCTATGATGCATCCGCTCCTGCTCGCACAGAATTCTAAAAAGTTCATAGAATAGGATCAAATGAGCACAAACATGAAAGATGGGATACCAAATAGAATAGCCCATTAAATTAATTTACAGAAAGAGTTAAGCTATAGTATACATTAAGTGTAAAACAAAAATTTCATTATTGGTGTGGTTTAACCTTTTACAGCATGTTAGTTCCTATTTCAATCAGGTCATAAACTAATGCTTATTACAGTATAATTATCTTATAATTGATATGATTGTGTTTTTTATTCAGTATATAGAACTTTTAACTCTAATTTGTGCTACATAAAATGTTCAATTGTTTTGAAGTGTATTTATAGGAATTCTCATCAATGAAAGAATATTAGAAGTAGGGGTGGCAAACGGGCAGGTCGGATCAGATATGGGCGGATCGAAAACGAGTAACTAAAAACGGATAAATTATCCTACCTGACCCATATTTAATACGGATAGAAAATGGATTAACTGGCGTATGATATGGATATCCATATTATTAATGGCTTCTTGAATATGATTACTTTTGGGAGAATTCCTAGTCTCCCAAACTTGAGGAACCCTCAATTTGAATCTTTACAAATATAAAAGTTAAACACATTACTTATTCATTTTTTAAGTGGATAATATATCTTTTATCTATATTTGACCTGTTTTTAAAAAATTTATTATCTAACATATTGTTCAGTAGATAATATGAATGTAAAACTATTTTTTAACTATTTTGTCACCGCTAATTAGGAGGGTAAGAGAAATGATTAATATTAATTGGCAGGTGGAAATGCATGTTACATGGAGGCAAGACAAGATGTTAGAGTTTTGTAAGGAGAAAGGGATACATGTAAGTGCATGGTCTCCACTTGGGGCAAATGGGATACCTTTATGGGGTAACCATGCTGTTATGCAAAGCCCTATCCTTAAGGAAATTGCCTGTCATAAACAAAAGAGCATTGCACAGGTATTTTGCTTCAGCTTTTTCTTTTTCTCTTGTTAGTACATTTGACTTATAGTTTGTTTGGCTAAATTTTTAAAATCAAATTATATTTTAAAATATATTTTTTATCAAAAATGCTTTTCAAAAAAGTACTTTTGATGAATAGTAATTTGTGTTTGGCTGGAAAATCACTTTTCAGCAGTAATTAGTGTTTCGCCAAGCTTTTAAAAAAATATTTTAAAGTATATTCTTATGAAAAATGTTTTTTGAAAAAATATTTTTGGGAAGAAGTTACTTTTTCCACGCTTTTAAAAAATTGTTTCTGCTTCTGCTTTAAAGCACTTTTTTTTTCTTTAAAGAACTCGGCTAAACCGGCTATTAGTCCTTATCTAAATATCTAACATGATATTTAATTGTAGGTTGCATTGAGGTGGGTATATGAGCAGGGAGTTATTGTATTAGTGAAGAGTTTTAACAAGGATAGGATGAAAGAGAACCTTCAAATTTTGGATTGGGAACTAAGCAATGAAGAAATCGCTCGAATTCAAGAGATTCCTCAATGCAGAGGATTCAAAGCTGAGGTTTTTGTTCATCCAAATGGACCATACAAATCCGTGGACCAATTCTGGGATGGCGAGCTATAATAAAAGTTTCCAGCCTTCCTATTATTTATTTATTTGCAATTTTTTGTTGTTTACAAAGGTATTTGAGAAAAATCGAAAATTCAACTAAAACAAATTTGATAAGAGATGATGTAGTCTTCAATTTAGTATGGTTTGACATGCAACTGTAATATATTGAGTATTTTATTTGATTTGGCTTTGAATTTAAAAAAAATTATTTATTGGTGAACAAAATCATATTGGAATCGGCAGCGACGGGCAACCCGTGTTCCCCAAGTAATGCAGGGTTCGAGTTATAGTAATGCAAAAAATTAGATATACAGGAATTAATCATTCTATTTGCTACTCCACATAAAATAATACATAATTTACTCATAACTTGCCTGTTTTATTTGTGACATTGTAAAATGATGACCAAACAACGCAGTCCGTGTGCTGATTTTTTTTTACAAAGCAACTAAAAACTACATTAAACATGTAATACCTGTTTTATTTATGTGACATGTAAATTGATGACCAAACACCGTACTTCGTGTGCTGAATTTTATACGAAGCAACAAAAAAACTACCAAACGTGATATATGAACAACTTTCTTCCTAACCAGCAACCAAACAACCCCTTAGGATTGCAGTAGCTTCAAGATACAAGGCAGACAACTCCAATGTAAAAACATACTGTAGTATATATCAATGCTCTCCATTTTACTCGAGAAATGGGTACGAGAGATCGTGTGATTTACATACAAAATAATCACCGAACATAGTTTACCCGCTCTCTATACAATGTATAATGCCCCTCCATTTAGCCTCCTCTTTATAATACAGATCCCACCATCATAATCAATCTTCTAGTACTATGTTTAACAAGCTAATCTAATCACCTACTGATATCAATATGCTAGGAACTACTCTACCTCCTTATACAACAACGTGGTATTGCTCAAATAAGCATGACCTTTGCCTCTTCTTCCCGTCCTAATTGGTATTCCACCTCAAGTAGATATCCTTGGTCAGTTAGTAGAAAAGGTCAGCAGGATTTTTGTCAAATCTTAGTAATAGAAACTTACGAGCCTTCAAAACTCGGAAGAAAAACTAATTTGTATTACTCGCCACAACATAAAGCCCGTTTTTTCTCTTCAATCTTTTGCCAAAGACAGAGCATCTCTCTAGGGCCTTGGTAATGTGCAATAACATAACCATCTCGGCAACCTTCATTAAAAATCCTCTCTTCCTTTTCATACTTCACTTCCAACCCTTTCTTATTCATTTCTGAAATCCAGATGCCCATAGCAACATCTTCCAGCTTAAACATCTGCATTTTCAGCGGACTTGTAACTTTTAGAATTAAATGGGAGATACAGGTCAGGGGCCGCTGGATATTACACTTTCAAATGTAAACTTCATTCACTTAAATGACAGTTGAATAAGTAGAGAGAGACAGTGGTACATTTTACCTTTAGGCGGCCTTTTCTCTGTTTTGAGCTGATTGTTTTTGCTATATCACTGGACACAACATAACCCGGTCCATGTGCCCAAGGAGGGTAAGTTTCTTCAGGCCATTCCTTTACATCAACAAAAGAACAAGATTCAATACGTATAAGAGCTTAAGATCAACTATGTGTTATTCTCGTTTCATGATCAATTGCTAAGACAGATGCCCTTCCCCATTGATGAATGCTGAAAGAGAGCAAGGGGTGAAATTGTCTATGAACTATGAGAAATGAAGATATTCACCTCTGGACTGATAAACCACTTGCTGTCTGGACTCCTATGAGGATGGGAATCTGAGTTGATAAGACCATACAGCAATCCACGAGTCACGTTAATCCTCTGCATAGAAGACAAGATTTCATCCACTCGAACAAATGCGTCATCATCTGTCTTCATGACAAACTTTGCCGAAACGACATCGGTCTGTGCAATAAATGAAGTCAGCAAGGCGTGCACGAGATACTCCGTGGATTAGGAAGGTACAGGATTTTACCCCAAAAACACATATGGCAATGGTCTTCCAAGCGATAAGACTATAGTAATCAACAAAAGGCATCAGCTGGATGTCCATATATGTCCTAGCCTCATTCCAGAGCTCTTCATTCACCATTTGGTTTTTATGCTACAGCAGATACATAACACAGAATTATCATGTCAAATGAAGTTTCACATGCTGAATTCTAATATGTGACTTCTACTAAGAAATTACATAATCCTATCTACTTTTTAAAATAAGATGCTTTCAGGATGAATAAATAATGGAATATCTTCTGGCTCTAACTGGGCAGCCCCAAGATCCAGTAATTAGGATCAAATAAGCATCAGTATTGAACACTACTTAGATCCAATGGTAGTTTCACAGTATGGAGTGCAAAGAAAAGAAGCACTCACCAAGCCAACAAAAAACCGCACCGCAACTTGTCCAGATCGCACTGCATCATATTGCATCCAAGTTCTCCGGACAGCCATTCTGCGCTTAAAATTATTTGCGGTAGAAAATACACCAACAAAGAGATCTAGTCTTTTCCGAGGAGGAAGAGGAGCTGCTTTTAGAGCTTCCAAGTCACTTATATGGTCTGAATCCTCAGATGTTGGCAAACCACTTGTGACAACAGAAATTAATTTTATGTCTCCGGATATCCTCACTTCACTTACAAGCCACGGTTCCAAAGTCTGATAAGACATACATAAAAAATTAAAGGAGATTCTGGGGAAGCAGATAACCATTATGATGATACAGAAATACAATAAAATTCAGAGGAACAAGAGGAGAAAAGGAGAAACAGAGGAAAAAAATTACTTCACGGAAAGCAAAAGATGTTATGTGTTTTCCATCAACTGTCATCTGAATTCCTTCAGATCCTACTCTCAGAGTTGCGACAGAGAGATATCCTTGCTTGAAAGGAAAATATTTTCTTGATTTAGACCCGTCCTGAGCCAGGCTAGATTTATTTGTTGCAATGACATGTCGAGTAGCCATGACATTTCCCACCATGTCATTGCATTGTTCCAATTCATCCACTGGCAAAAAGGTAACTAATGTTAGTTAATAATGCAAAGGATGATACAAGTGAGGAACAGGAGAACATTATGATGAACCCAAATTTAGATAGTCATATAAACCTGTTATATCTCTTGGAAAAAAATAGAGGTGCAAAGGAGATGATGCAATTATATGAGACCAACCAGCTTTTAAGAAATTGGAGAAAAGGTTTGCAACATATCTCTTGAGGCTTACGCAGCAATGGGAGGGGACAAAATTGAGGGAGACAATATCAACAGGAAAGATACTGAAACTCAACTAGGCAGGCAGACTTTGAAATAGTGAAATTAGGGAATCTATATATATCTAAAATAGCAAAAATTGCCATGAAGATAAACCCATTTTCAGAATGTTTAGTATAATATCAGCACACAAAGAAATCCCAAATGCTTGCAGGATCTAGACCTCAAGAGATGACATAGACTTCAAGGGTAATAAGTTTATTTCGAAAAATGGCATGCCCAACATTATGACTGCAGTTACTCAATTGAGCACACATGAGGATGCAGCATCACTTCTAGAGCATAGAAAGTAGCCAAATCATTGAAAGAATTGAAAGGAATGCTGGTAAATGAGCTTCAAAGCTATGGGCTTCCTTTTGTGAAGAGGGAAAAAATTCTCTTACCTTTCTTACTCTTTTCATCCGATGGTAAGGGACAGCGCTCCTCTTCACCCCAGTCATGTGCAATTGTCCAGGTGTTTTGTACAATTACGGGATCCTCAGTTATTTTATCACCATGGAGCCTAACATTGTAATGCAGAATAACAGGAGGATCTGGTTCACCTGGAAGTGGTTCACCAGTCAAATCTATCCGAAAATTCCCAAGAAGACCATTTGGAATGCCAATTATTGTGATGGAAGAACCCTGAGTCAGACCACAAGGAAACCGCAACTTAAAGCCACTGGCATCAATTTCTGTAGCATTGGTTTTGCTGAGAAAATGAGGGCATTGTTTCTGTTTTCCTGTCTTAACTGAACTATCATTTGCATCAAGTTTTTCCCTTTCTACTGCAGTCATGAGGTTGTTCCAGGCGATACTGGCTTCCTTAACTGCATCTATAGCATTAGGTAAGACTTGATCATGAGTAACTAAGCGTTTCAACTGATACCATGTAGACAAAGATTGTTGCTCCTGAGCTGACAGGTTCCTCTTAATAAAGAGATCAGAGACAACAATTTCTGCAGATATAACTTGAGTAATTTTTTCTGGCTGGTGAGCTGCAGGTGGAGCCATAGCATTTATCCACTCAAGAGGATTTGTCATGTTGAAGTAGACAGAACTTGTAACATAACTTTCCTTGACAGGTTTCCTCATCACACAGTACCCCAGAACCAAAAACATCAACAAAGATGTTGTTAAAACACCACCGTACCATTTCTTCATTTTTATTCTCAATAAAACTGTTTAATCATTTAGGATTCAATTCGACTAATGCCAGACTAGAAGAGCTCCAGGAGTCAAACACAGTAACACCCTCAATGGTAATGCCCCGATAAGTCATAGAACAATAGCACCTGCAACAGTATGCCCAGATATGTCAAAAAAACAGCTTATCTCATGATCTGCATATGCTAATGAGAAAAAGAACCATAATTAACTTGAAGAACAAAATTGAATCTTGATCATGTGAGTCCATTGCTAGATACAGTGCAAAAGCCAAAAGGAAACGATACCCATTTCTTCATAACACCAAATAAGAGATGCACTTTCACATTATTTCCCCAGATTGGAAAGTAGTTGCAGATGAAAATCATGCCTAAACATGAGATTGGAGATTTAAGTGCACTGCTCAAGAACACGAAAAACCTAGTTGACTGGCTGATGATCAATTTAGGGGGCAAGTTCTTGAACATTAAAAGATGTAGTTTGAATTGAACACCTAAAGGACCTACTGCTGCTTTAATACTAGTCCTGTCAGCAGATAAGAGATTGAACAGAGAAAATGGTTTTGAATAAATATCAAAGTGCTCCGAGAGGAAGATCGCAACTTGAACGCAAAAGAGCAATATAGTCCTAGCTATATTGAAATAGAAAGGGCAGCAGCCAAGAAGCAGTGTCTGCAGCTTAAATAACACGGATAAGTTTTACTGGTACCTTTATATCAATGACAAGAAAAAAGGCGAAGTCGATGAAACATATTCAACCAAGTCAAGAGAAAAGATTCAAAAATTATAACACAAGCACATAAATGTCCAATTTTCCACCTTATACTCTTAGTTTGAAGCATAAAGGGATAGAAACAAGCTTTGAAGTTAAATGACTAAACACCTATAAAACCTGCCGTTTGACGATCCCAAGCGTAGTTAACTTTTATTAACAGGACCGGTAAAAGAAAAAGAAAAAAAAAGATTGCAGCTGCCAGGATCATGTACCAGTGGAAAGAAATTGGAAGAAACATTGAGACCGATCAGGACAAAAAATAGTATTATACTTTATCTGGAGCATGAAAAGCTGAAAATGCTCTAAATAAGCATACAACAACAACAAAAAACTCAGTGTAATCCCACAAGTGGGGTCTGGGGAGGGTAGTATGTACGCAAACCTTACCCCTACCTTCGAGAAGGGAGAGAGGCTGGTTCCGAAAGACCCTCGGCTTAGGAAAGATAAAAGGAAAGGCAGCAGCAATCATACCAATTCCTGAAGCAAAAATACAAAGATACAAAACTAAAACTGAGTATTATAATCAGAAGGCAGAAACAAAAGCAACGACTAGCGAAAAAATTGAGAGATTAGAACTATTTTAAAAATATGATATACTAGTTTCTTGCCCTGTCTTCTGAGAAATTAAAATACTCATAAACTATTTCACATATTTTAGACACTGAGATGCTATACTAAATTCTGCTTAGTCTTCAATATATTAGTATTTTATAACAGCTGTGCGACAGAAGCCAGCAAGCACCTGAAGTTACAGAATAAACAATTAAATTTAAATATAATACACAAAAACAATTTAGATCGGCACAAGGCGTGAGAACATTCAGTACTCAACTGTGACCAACTACAGATCTCAATCTCAACTTCAAACACAACATAAAAGAAAAAGAAAGAATAAATTTTGAAAAAAATACTGAAGTCGGGAAAAAAGGAAACAAACTTAATCAAACTCATAGTTTTCACAAATGTCCAGTTCCTCCATAATTTCCACAAGAAAAACCTAAGAATTTGCTTCTCGAACCTTCGGAGACGCCACTGCGGTCTGCAAATTCACACCAATCGAGCAATTAACCTAGAATGCGGCGTTTTCGTCAATATGAAGCGCAATGTACAAATCGAACAGCTTAAAACTGCAAGCTAAACAGAAGAAATTTCGGAAAATCACTCTTAAGTTCAAAAAATTAACCAGCAATTTCTACTTCCATAAACCGATGTTAATTAAAACGAAGCATACCTGATTATGCCGGAGAAGTTAAGAAATAGAAGAAAATTCCGAAATGCACAGATCGAAGAGCTTTGAACTGTAAAATAAGCAGCAAAACGAAGAAATTACAAACATAATTAGAAAACTCACACTAAAATTTGAACACAAAAACACGAAGTGTAGTTCGAGAGTATTCGCGAAATGTACAGATCGAACCGCTTAAAAACTGAAAACTAAGCAGCAAAACTACAAAATCAAAGTTAAGCTGAACATTTTCTACTATCAAAAAAACGAGAGAGAGAGAAAAACCGTACCTAGAGAGTCGTGACTAGTGAGAAATGATGTATGTTGAAAAACACTTGGATTTTGTACCAGAAATGAACATGAAGAGTTAAAAAAATGTAAAATAGAGAGGGAAAGATGATTTATGTATGGGCCCGTTGTTGCTCTGTCGTTGTCGCTTGGACTGAACTTCAAGTCTACGCCTAATTAAGAAAAAACTGGAATTGAAACGCGGAGGGAAAATACTGATTTGATTAGTTTCTATTGCAAGTTAAATAAAGTTAACGGAAAATGTGCAAAAATATTCTTGAACTATACGAAATATCTCGAAAATATCATCTATTTATTTTTTGTGCCAAAAATATCTCTATCGTCTATATTTTGGCCCAAAAAAGTCTCTAAACCATTATTTTTACAATTGAAGCTGACATGGCAGTCCAACTGGGTTAGAATTGCTTATATGGTCGTCCACCTAAGCAATCCATATGTGAAAATTATTTTTTCGAAAATTTTATTTTTTTAGAATTTTTTAATAAAATACAAAATCAACACTTATTCCGAAAAAAAGTAAAAAATTTATGAAAAAATTATTCTTGATTGGGGTTTATGATTTGATTAAAAAACCCCAATCAAGAATAATTTTTTAATCAAATCATATACCCCAATCAAGAATAATTTTTTCATAAATTTTTTACGTTTTTCGGAATAAGTGTTGATTTTGTATTTTAATTAAAAAAATCGAAATAAATATTTTTTTCGAAATTTTTTACTTTTTTCAAAATAAATGTTGATTTTATATTTTATTAAAAAATTCTGGAAAAATAAAATTTCTGAGAAAATAATTTTCATATATGAATTGCTTAGGTGGACGACCATGTAAGCAATTCTCACCCATTTGGACTGCCATGTCAGCTTCAATAGCAAAACTGACGGTTTAGGGACATTTTTGGGCCAAAACATAGACGGCAAGGATATTTTTGGCACTAAAAGCAAACGAAGAATATTTTTGAGCTATTTCGAATAGTTCAAGTACATTTTTGGACCTTTTCCGTAAAGGTAATGATACTCCAACCAACTGTCAAAACGAGGAAACCGTACTACTATTTGTTTGTTGAAAAATGACTAAAATGAGATAATTAGAGAAGACATCATTTTATTATTAATTACATTAATTTTCTCTTAATTATGTAAAGACGTTCGTGAGTAATAAAATATTGACGTGGCCAGGGGCGGATTTATAGGTAGGGATGTGCATTCGATTTATCGATTCGATTTTGACCCTTATTGATAATTACTTATCGATTATCGATTTGTACATATGCTTATCGTTATCGTTTCAATAAGGTTTCAATTTCGATTTATCGATTTTTGGGGCTTATCGATTTGGTTATCAATTACACCAATAAGAAAATTCGCGGGATTCAACGGAAAGTTTATTGCTATAAACACGCCTAACTAATATGGACAAAAAGAAGCTAAAATAAGACGAACACCGTTTATAACATAAAAATTGTGTCAACAAGCACAAGCAACGAAACTAAAGTAAGGGATCAAATGTATGTCACCAACACTCCAACGGTATATAAAAAAAATACATCATCACGGCTAATTCTATTTTTCATTAATTTGAACTTCATTCCCTTGAGCTTTAAATATGATCATTCCTTAAATGTGGTCGATGAAATAATAGGATTAGAGACTTATGGTAAAGGAAAGGGTATTATAGAACAAGGGTAAAAAAAAATTTAGTATATCTTGTCAGTTTATCGATAAACCGATAACCGAAGAGGATAAAATCAAAATCGAAATCGATAACTCGATAAGGAAAATTTCGAAATCGAAATCGATAAATCGATAAACCGATAACAAATAATCGATTCAATTTATCGATAAACCGATTCGAATGCACACCCCTATTTATAGGTGTATTTACGGGGCACATGAACCCATAGGCTCTTTGTAAAATTAGATATTTTATGTACATATTTTCTAAAATTGGTATAATATTAACTGCTGGCACCCTACCCAAATAAGGTTGAACGGTCCACTTGGTTGAAGGTTGAGTTATTTATTAAGAGGTATCAATTCTCACTAGATACATTTTTTCTTACTTTTTATTAGTAGTGTACTCCATATACTAAAAATCCTTGATCCGCCTTTGAAGATGGCATATACAAGTGAAGGGTACGAAAGATAGGGGCAGCCCGGTACATAAAATATTCCGTATTTATGCAGAACAATAGTAAATGTTCACACTGGACAAAATAGTCTTTCCATTATTTTTCTAATATTTAGAAATATGTTATAAATATATTATATTATGGATGTTCATTTAGTACTCCGTTGTAAATAAGCTTCCTGAAGAAGCTTATCCATATGGGACTCCACCGTAAATATGTTTATCTATTTAGTACTATATTGGAAATAAGCTTCCTGAAGAAGCTTATCACTTCGGTACCCGGTTATGGATAAACATTACCCCCAGTATAAGTTTATCCATACCGGGTATAATAGGCTTATCTTTTCAGTACCCAGTTATGGATAAACATTACCCCCGGTAAAAGATTATCCATACCGGGTATAATAAGCTTATCCATTCAGTACTCTGTTATGGATAAATATTGCTCTCAGTAGAAGATTATCCATATCTGGTATAGCAGCAGCTTACACAGCAGCTTGTAGTAGCAGCTTACACAGCAGCTTATAGTAGCTTACACTGCAGCTTGTAGTAGCAGCTTACACAGCAGCTTGTAGTAGCAGCTTACGGAGCAGCTTCCTTTCTTCTATAAATAGAAGAGATTTCAGTTCATTATGTACATCAGTTTGAATTCGAATAATATATCAGTTTCTCTATATACTTGTCTTTACTTTATAGTCTTTATTTTATAACACGTTATCAGCACGAAGCTCTACCATCTCGAGCAAATATTTTGAAAGTATCTGAGGTAAGAACTTTCTTTTCCTAAATAATGTCAAATCTTTCTAAACTTGAATTTGTAGCCCTGGATATATCGGGCAAAAGCTACATGTCTTGGGTACTTGATGCTGAAATTCATCTTGATGCGATGGGTCTGGCAGACACCATCAAGGATAAAAACCAGGCATCAAACCAAGACCGTGCCAAAGCAATGATATTCCTACGCCATCACCTTGATGAGGGCCTGAAAATGGAATATCTCACTATTAAAGATCCAGTCATACTGTGGAATAATTTGAAAGATAGATATGACCACCTGAAGATGGTCGTTCTTCCACAGGCACGTTATGATTGGACTCATCTAAGGCTACAAGATTTTAAATCTATCAGTGAGTATAATTCTGCTATGTTCAGAATTATTTCCCAATTAAAATTATGTGGTGATAATATTACTGATCATGATATGTTGGAGAAAACTTTCACCACTTTTCATGCCTCGAATATGCTCCTGCAGCAGCAATATCGAGAGATGGGATTTAAAAAGTATTCTGAACTTATCTCACATCTTCTTATAGCAGAGCAACATAATGGGCTATTAATGAAAAATCATGAAAGCCGACCTATTGGTTCTTGTCCATTCCCTGAAGTGAATGAGACGAACTTCCACCAAGCTAAACGTGGAAGAGGTCATGGCCCCAGTCGTGGTCATGGCCGTGGTCGGGGAAGAAACCCCAATCATGGTAATAATAATGCACCAAAGAAGCCTCCTCACCACCAGCAGTGGAAAAGGAAGGAACAAAAGCATGAAGCGGTGCAAGCGCCAAATGCAGAAAATGCATGCTATAGATGTGGAGGAAAAGGGCACTGGTCACGTACTTGTCGTACGCCAAAGCATCTGGTTGAGCTTTATCAAGCCTCCCTGAAGAAGACAGAGAAAAATGCTGAAGCAAATTTTATTTCTGAAGATAATTTAGACTTCATGCATTTGGATGTAGCTGATTACTTTGCACTCCCAGAAGGAGAAATAAGTCATGTAATCGGTAGTGAATCTGTAGAAATGTAAATATTTTAATTTGTGTTGTTTGTAATAAATAGTATGGTTATGTAATTATTGTACATAAATAAAAGTTATGTTTTGATAATGATATTTACTATAATATATTTTATTTATGTTATTTTGAAGAATATGGATAACCCTCAAATTATGTTTGGATCAAAGACAAATCATGAAGATATGTGTGTTATTGATAGTGGAACAACACATGCCATATTCAACGATCAGAAATACTTTTCTTATTTGCATAAGGAAAAAGCAAATGTTTCAACAATTTCTGGTAATATAAGTTTGATTGAAGGCTCCGGAAGAGCCATAATATTTCTGTCTAAGGGAACAAAACTTATTATAGACAATGCATTGTTCTCCTCCAAGTCCCGAAGAAACTTGTTGAGTTTTATAGATATCCGCCGAAATGGGTATCATGTAGAGACAATAGATGAAATGAACAGGGAATATCTTTGTATTACAAAGAATATTTCTGGCCAGAAATGCATTGTAGAAAAGTTACCAACTTTATCTTCTGGCTTATACTATTCAAAAATTAGTACAATTGAAGCACACTCTATCGTAAACCAGAAGTTTACGGATTCAAATACTTTTGTGCTTTGGCATGGCCGTTTGGGCCATCCCGGATCAATAATGATGAGACGAATTACTGAAAATTCGAGTGGGCATCCATTAAAGAACCTGAAGATTCTTACAAATGACGAATTTTCTTGTGATGCTTGTTATCAAGGAAAAATGATCACTAGACCATCACCAATGAAGGTTGATATTGAATCCCCTGCCTTTTTAGAGCGTATACATGGGGATATATGTGGACCTATTCACCCACCAAGTGGGTTGTTTAGATATTTTATGGTCCTAATATATGCATCTTCAAGATGGTCTCATGTGTGTCTACTATCATCTCGCAACCTGGCGTTTGCAAAGCTATTAGCCCAAATAATTCGATTAAGGGCACAATTCCCAGATTATCCTATAAAGGCTATTCGCCTTGATAATGCTGGAGAATTCTCATCTCAAGCTTTTGATGATTATTGTTTATCCGTTGGGATAAAAGTTGAACATCCTGTAGCTTATGTTCATACTCAAAATGGCCTTGCAGAGTCATTTATTAAACGCTTGCAATTGATAGCAAGACCACTACTTATGAAAACAAAATTGCCCACTACTGTTTGGGGTCATGCTATCTTGCATGCAGCATCACTTATCCGTCTTAGACCGACACATTATAATAAATATTCTCCGTCACAATTAGTTTTTGGTCATGAACCAAATATTGCCCATCTACGAATTTTCGAATGTGTTGTATATGTGCCAGTAGCACCACCACAACGTAGTAAGATGGGACCACAGAGAAGGATAGGAATATATGTTGGGTTTGAATCACCCTCTATTATTCGCTATCTTGAACCATTGACAGGAGATTTATTTACTGCTCGATTTGCAGATTGTCGGTTTGATGAAACAAATTTCCCACAATTAGGGGGAGAGAAAAAGGAAATCAAAAGAGAAATTGTGTGGAAAGTTTCATCATTATCTCACTTTGATCCCCGTACCCCTATATGTAATCAGGAGGTCCAGAAGATCATCATTTACAGAATATAGCAAATCAAATGCCAGACGCATTTACTGATTTGAAAAGGATAACTAAGTCACATATCCCAGCAGAGAATGTGCCTATCCGAATTGATGTCCCAATGGGACCATCTACTAGCATGAGAGCTAGTGAACCTAAAGCACGCCTGAAGCGTGGTAGGCCTTTGGGTTCTAAGGATCGAAATCCTCGAAAAAGAAAATCGACAAATGATCAAAACGATACTATGAAAGGATCCCCTGAAGAGACCCAAAATCTGATTAGTTCTGAGATTCCGGAAGAAATCAATGAACCTGAAGCTCATGTGAGTGAGGAACTTTTAATAAGTTCGAACGGTGATGGGATTAATTTAAATCGATTTGAAATAGTGGTGGATAATATTTTTGCATATAATGTTGCACTTAATATTATGCAAGATAGTGAGGATCTTGAACCTCGATCTGTCGAAGAATGTCGACAAAGATTTGATTGGCCAAAATGGCAAGAGGCAATTCAATCGGAATTGAAGTCACTTGCTAAAAGAGAGGTCTTTGGACCAGTAGTCCAAACACCTGCTGGTATAAAACCAGTTGGTCATAAATGGATTTTTGTGCGAAAAAGGAATGATAAAAATGAAGTTGAAAGATACAAAGCTCGCCTTGTTGCACAAGGATTCTCACAACGACCTGGAGTCGATTTTGATGAAACATATTCACCTGTTATGGATGCCATAACATTTCGATATCTCATCAGTTTAGCACTACATGAAAAGCTTGAAATACATCTAATGGATGTAGTTACAGCTTATCTGTACGGTTCACTTGATAATGAAATTTATATGAAAATTCCTGAAGGATTTAAAATGCCTGAAGCAAAATCTCAGGAAATGTATTCAATCAGATTACAAAGATCTTTGTACGGTTTAAAGCAATCTGGGCGCATGTGGTATAATCGCCTTAGTGAATATTTGCTGAAAGAAGGTTACATAAATGATGTTATTTGTCCATGTATTTTTATAAAGAATATGGCATCAGAATTTGTTATACTTGCTGTTTATGTTGATGACATAAATCTTGTTGGAACTCCAGAAGAGCTCCAAAAGGCAATTGAATATCTTAAGAAAGAATTTGAGATGAAAGATCTTGGAAAGACAAAACTTTGTCTTGGTCTGCAAATTGAACATTTAGCAGACGGGATCTTTATCCATCAATCTGCCTATACAGAAAGGGTCTTAAAATGCTTTTACATGGACAAAGCGCACCCATTGAGTACACCAATGGTTGTTCGATCACTTGAAGTGAATAAGGATTTGTTCCGACCTCCAGAAGAGGACGAGGAACTCCTTGGTCCCGAAGTACCCTATCTCAGTGCAATTGGTGCACTAATGTATCTTGCTAATGCTACAAGGCCTGACATAGCATTCTCTGTTAATTTACTAGCAAGATATAGTTCTTCTCCTACACGGAGACATTGGAACGGGATTAAGCATATATTGTGATATTTAAAGGGAACTCTTGATATGGGTTTGTTTTATGCTAACAAAGATAGTGCAGACCTTGTTGGTTATGCAGATGCAGGTTATTTATCTGATCCTCATAAAGCTCGATCTCAAACCGGCTACGTATTTACATATGGAGGTACTATCATATCATGGCGCTCCACAAAGCAATCTATTGTTGCTACTTCTTCAAATCACGCTGAGATAATAGCTATTCATGAAGCAAGTAGGGAATGCGTATGGTTGAGATCAATAATTCATTTTATTCGAGAAAAATGTGGTTTGGAATGTGAGAAAAGACCCACAATTTTATACGAAGACAATGCTGCATGCATAGCCCGATTGAAGGGAGGATTTATAAAAGGAGATAGAACGAAGCACATTTCACCAAAATTATTCTACACACACGATCTTCAGAAAAATGGTGACATTGATGTGCAACAAATCCGTTCAAGTGATAATCCAGCAGATTTATTCACTAAATCTTTGCCAACTTCAACTTTTGAGAAGATGGTATACAAGATTGGAATGCAGAGACTCAAATATTTGAAACAAGGTTTTCATCAGGGGGAGTAAAATACGCGATGCACTCTTTTTCCCTTACTAAGGTTTTTTCCCATGGGGTTTTCCTTATAAGATTTTTAATGAGGCACCTAACAATGCGTATTACTAAATATGTGTACTCTTTTTCCTTCACTAGAATTTTTTTTCCCACGTGGTTTTTCCTAGTGAGGTTTTAATGAGACACATGATCTTTTAATGAACATCCAAGGGGGAGTGTTATAAATATATTATATTATGGATGTTCATTTAGTACTCCGTTGTAAATAAGCTTCCTGAAGAAGCTTATCCATATGGGACTCCACCGTAAATATGTTTATCTATTTAGTACTATATTGGAAATAAGCTTCCTGAAGAAGCTTATCACTTCGGTACCCGGTTATGGATAAACATTACCCCCAGTATAAGTTTATCCATACCGGGTATAATAGGCTTATCTTTTCAGTACCCAGTTATGGATAAACATTACCCCCGGTAAAAGATTATCCATACCGGGTATAATAAGCTTATCCATTCAGTACTCCGTTATGGATAAATATTGCTCTCAGTAGAAGATTATCCATATCTGGTATAGCAGTAGCTTACACTGCAGCTTGTAGTAGCAGCTTACACAGCAGCTTGTAGTAGCAGCTTACGGAGCAGCTTATAGTAGCTTACACTGCAGCTTGTAGTAGCAGCCTACACAGCAGCTTGTAGTAGCAGCTTACAGAGCAGCTTCCTTTCTTCTATAAATAGAAGAGATTTCAGTTCATTATGTACATCAGTTTGAATTCGAATAATATATCAGTTTCTCTATATACTTGTCTTTACTTTATAGTCTTTATTTTATAACACAGCATTGATTTTGTTTGTGAAAATCCTTCTAAAGTGTCAAGTTTTTTAATGAATAAAGACCAGTTGTCTTGAACAATTTTCATCATGAATTTAATATTCGTTCAATTACTCTTCTTTTTACTTGACCAAAAAAAAAAATCAGCATGTCCAGGTTCGAACAATTGAAACTTCGTTTTGACTAGTGGTAAACACAGAATGGTCTTTTAGCCATCAACATGTCCCTACACAGACTTTTTCCTTCTTTATTTTTTTATATGCAGTGATGTTAATTTTGCAACAAGTTTTGTTTGTGATGATATAAGATGTTATACTCCATGTAAAAGTAATGGTGTCTAACGGGCCGGGTCAATCCGTTTCCGAACCAGCCCAGACCGGTTGAAACCGGAATCGACCCGGACCGGTACAAAGGGGGGCGGGTGGGCTGGATTAATGGGGTAAAGGGGTTGGTCCGTTCACCTTCGTTCAACCGGTTAATCGAACCGGTCAAACCCGGTCAACGAGATTCTCTATAGAACCGGTTAACCGGCCCAGTTCAGATCGACCCAAAACGGTTAACGGCTAGTTGTTTCAAAAAAAAAAAATTAAATGACTGTTACCGTTGGCAACGGTCAGCTGCGCTAACGGGTCGCTGCCCAACGGCCGTTTTGCACAAATAGCCCTTTTTAGGCTTTTTTTTTTTAATTTGACACTTTTTGTAATTACTAATTTAGCCATTTGAAAAATTATAAATACACTCCTCTCTTCTTCATTTCTTCACTCATCTCTTATTTCTCAAACTCATATTCTCAATTATCATTCTCTCATTCTTCACCTAAAGTGCAATCAAGTATTTGGGTCTCATTTTTTTGGAATTTAATTGATCGTGTTATTTACTATTTGAAGTTTGAACAATTGACGTTTCTTCGTGGTAATATTGGAGTTGCGAAATCATCAAGTGTTCAATTCATTGCCGAATTCGGTGCACTCCCTCCAACTCTTTCTCTTATTTACTATTTTATTTGCATATTTAATTTTTGCTAATAGTTAAATTTTCACAATATGTTTAATACTGCAAAAAAGAGTTTGTAATAAGGTTACTAATCGGAGAAATAGAAAAAGAGGTACTATTTCAGCATCTGGTAGTAATGTAAATGACTCTGAACATATTTCTAAAATATTACCTGATAATAATATAGATTATGAATAATTACAGGAAGATTTCGGTATAGAGGATAATGAATTAGAAATTGAAGATGAGACACCACTTACACCTAGTAATATTGGGGTTGGTAGCAGGGGTGGTGGTCGTGGTGCTAGTAGTAGACCACATGTGGCTCCGACTATTAATCGGAAAAAAAAGAAGTAAGGTTTGAAATTTTTTTGACGAAATAGTAGGTACTGATAGAGTTAAATGCAAACTTTGTAATGGTGATTTTAAACATATGACTGGAGGACAATTAGGGAGGACTAAGACACTTAGTAGACATATAAGAATTGAGCATCCTATAGAATGGGGCTCTGATGGAGATGAAAATCAAGCAACTCTAAAACATATGACTGGAGGACTTATGAAATATGATAAAATGAAGTATCGTGAGGAGTTAGCAAAAATGATTGCTTTGGGTTGTCTACCTTTTTCTTTTGCTTCTTCATCATATCTTATTATATATATTCAAAGGATTTATAATCCTTTGTTTAAAGGTATCCCTAGAAGTACTTGTAGATCTGATATCTTTACACTTCATGGACAATATCAAACATATATACGTTATTTTTTTAGCCACCTTCCTTGTAGAGTTTCTCTAACTTCTGATATTGGCTATGCTGTTAATGGAAATGATTATTTGACAATTACATGTCATTGGATAGATGATAATTATTGTATGCAAAAACATATTATCGCTTTTAAATATGATAAAGATCAGAGTCATACTGCTGTGTTTATAAGTACTACTATTTGCGAAGTTGTTAAATCTTATAATCTTAAGAAAAAAAGTATTGTGTATGTCTTTTGATAATGCTTCTAACAATAATGCCGCAATTTCAGTATTAAAATTGAATTTGCAACCACCACTTGACGAAATTTTTCATGTTAGGTGTGCATGTCATGTTTATAATTTAATTGTTAAAAGTGCCTTGATTTATTTTCAACTGAGATTACTCATGTTAGAAGAGTAGTTGGTGTTATTCAAGGAAATAATAAACAATCTAGAATTAGGGATTTTAAGAATAAGTGTACTGAGCATAATCTTAAGCCCAGATTCATGCCAGACGAAATTGTTACTAGATGGAATTATACATGTATATTTTTAAAATGTTGCTACAAATATAGATTCCCAATAACTGAAGTTGCTAATGCGCATTGTACTGATCCAAACCGTATGTTAACAACTACTACTTGAGAGGCCATTAATGATGTTGTTAAATTTTTACATAAATTTTATACAGCTACTGTTGAGTTTTTTTGGAGTATATTACCCTACTGTTACTATGACTTTAGTACATATAGCTGGAATTTCTTTTCTACTCTTTGAATTTAAGAAGAAAGAAAAATATAAAGATGTTGTTGAAATAATGCAAGCAAAATTCAAAAAATATTTCTTTGCAATTCCTTCGATTTACTTAATTGGTGTTGTTTTAAATCCTTCTATTAAGATGTCTGATTGTCACCAATTAATTAATGATTTATATACTTATATGGAGATTGGACCAACTGAAACTCTGGATATATATGTTTGTATGAACAAGCTAAATGATTCTTTACAACAATTATATAATTATTATGAAAATATATTTGATGATGCTGCTCTTAATGAAGGCAATGTTAATCCCATTATGCATTGTACCACTTCTACTACTGTGGATGATGATGAAGGCCTTAATAGTTTTAATATTTTTTCTACATTTTCTAACACTCAAACCAGTAGCAGGAACATTGATGAACTTCAATTCTACTTGCAAAAGCAAAAAGAGACTCACACAAAGGAATTTTCACCATTGGGATGGTGGCATGAGAATGAAAAGCAATTTTCTGTTCTTTCCGCTATGGCTCCGGACGTGCTGAATGTGTCAATTTCAACTGTTGCATCAGAGAGTGCATTTAGCCAAGCAAGACAACAACTTGGAGACACATGTCACTCATTGGGAAGCAATGATTTGGAAGTTTTAGTATGTTCCAGAGATTGGATTCGATCGGAACGAAGAAATCAAGGACGTGAAGATGTTGATAGTCCAGAAGACAAGGAACTTGGAGATATATTAACACATGGTAACCCATATTAATTTAACACTTCAGAAGAAGGTCAATCAGTTCATATTGATTATGAAGAACTTACTAAGGCAAGGCAAAACCTTTAAATTTACTCTTTTTCGTTAATTTATTTGTTGTTAATGTAAACCTTTCAATTTGCAAGTTTGAATTTTGAAATAAATGTAGCACTTGCAATTTATAAGTGCAAATTTTTTTCCCATCTTCATTGTATTCTTTATATTTTTACTTTATATTAATATAAATTACAATAGTTATACAAAATTAAAAAAGATAAAAAAAATTACACTAACCCGGCCCGACCCTTTGTGTTTCTTTTTTTTTGAGAAATTTTCATAAAGCACTATCTTTTAGTGGTAATTAGCTATTTATAGATACCATTTGCTATTTTACGGATTGTAGATATGTTTTCTGTTGTTATAAGATGTATCAGATGTATTTAAGCTACTGTATTCATGAATACAATAGCAAAAATAGGCGTAAATCAAGGAAGTCCAGCTAATCAGTTGTTGTATTCGAGTATATTCGACTGTATTCATGGCATTGGGATAATCGTACCACAAATCAACAACCTGAAGATTCCCTTTGGTGTTATTCATGAAGAGAATCGAGTGGAATTGTTTTCGCCATGGTGTAGGAATTGGGTCGCTCGATTTTGAAGCATTGATTAAAGTGAATCAAAGAGAAGATGTCGTTAGAAGAAGGAGAAGAGCGAAAATTTTAATGGGATGGGGGAAGAGAATGACATGTATCAAAATAGGAGAGAAAGAAAATAGTGTAACTGAATAGCGTATTTAGTGGCTTAGGGGTAGGAGGTAACCAAAAGTAGATATTTTGCTATAAATATTAAAAGGTATCTATAGAATATAACTTTTTTAAATGGTATTTATTTAAAATAAATAAAGTGTTAACAGGAGGTAAAAATTCCTTTATTTTTTACCCGGATGGACCCGGACCCGTTAAGCACGGTAAAACTTAACTCGTAACCGACCCGGTTCGAAACCCGCACGATTTCAACTTTTCTCTACCCGGCCCACCTGTTTAACACCCTTATGTGAAAGTACAAAATTAACATGCCCTTTGGAATTTTTTAGGGTAAAATATAAAATTGGTTGGTCGATCGAAACTAATTATATTCTATCGGCTACTATTTTTGAAAAATGCTAAAAATGTACATTTCTCAAATTTCTAATCTGAGTAGCAGAGTAGGTTAGGACTTAGTTACAATGAGCAGAACCCTGATTTTAAAAACTTTTAAATTAAAATCGCACACTTCTCTTTTTGATTTCATACCCGGTATCCAATACCCGCATTAGAACCCGACTATATTCAAATTCGCGCCGCGTAGGGCCCCATTCGGGGAAAGCGCTCCCTACCAAGGATTTTTCCATACCTAAGGCTCGAACTCGAGTCCTCTGATTAAGGGAAGAGCAGTCTCATCCATTGCGTGAAATCGCACACTTCTCATTGTCGTGAAAAAAGAGATTAATTCATAACTCATGTTTTCATTTTTCTTTTTTCTTTTTTTGGGAGGATAAAAGAGTATCAAAGAAGATTTTTTTTATTTTTTATTTTTTATTCAACATCAAAGAAGAGACTTGAAAATAAAAGCAAGGAATCAAGATGGTGCAAAAGCACCAATCACTGCCTCACTGGGACCGGTAATATGCATAGGTACATATATTCCAAGGTGAAAATGTTATTACACTTCTCCAAGAGAAAAAAGAAAGTAATTTAGCCAAAACATTTTTGTAATATTCGATTTCTTTGTGGATAAATTTGGATAGAGGAATTTTTAGCTCGTATTTTACATTTATAGATTTAAATTCTTTCTGCCAATTAGGATATAACTAAGAAATTATTGTAGGTTTAACATATTAATTCAACCCACCATTTTTTAAGATTCTTTTGAAAGGACACTTGAAAATATGTCACTGTTTTCCAATGAAAACGCGTCATTTTAAATTCCAAAAGAAAATTGAAATCTCCTCATAAATTCATTCAAATAAGTAAGATTACTAATTACGCTCATTGCTGCTTGTGAATTAAGAGATACCAAATGTATGCCAAAAAACTCATATTTTTCTGTACATTTCTTTTTTTTTTTATCAGTTTTCATAACTTTTTGGTTATTATAGTGCAGTTCACAATATTGCTTACGAATCGAACTATATAATTATAGTGAATATTTTTTAAAATATATTTAGTAAACTTGCAACGACTATCCTTAAGATGTTACGAATTTGATATTTCATAAATTACTAATTCAAATCTTTTGAAAATTTAAATTTGTGCATGCAACACATGCACCAATATATTTTGGAAAAAATCAAATTAAACAAGAAAGGCTCCCACATGATGTTCCTAAAAAAGAGAAAAAGAGAAAAAGAAAAAGTAGGGAAAACGAAAACAAGAATAAAGGAGAGACAATAAGAAATTGTATGCTTTCACATTAGTTGTGACTGTGCTTTCTGGATAACGAGGCTTAAGTTAGTTCTATGCCTTGTTTGGTAAAACCTTAAATTGAAAGCAACAATTACAAGCCATAATAGTATTAATTATTTAGGTTTAAGTAAGTTGTTTCTTTTTTCTTTTTTGGTAGTGTCGTTATTGTGGGACAAGATGTGTCGGTCAAAATGATAAACAACGATACAAATATTCTAATAACTTTTCGCACCGTAACCATACCATCGGAATTAAAATAAGAACAGCAATTACAACATGAATTATAATAATATTAACAATTATCATAACAAAAGTTAGCTTGAGAATTCTACCCAAAAAAAAAAATTACAAGAAAATACACTTGACATCACATCATAACAAAAAATGGCTCATGTTTTTAAGTTTTACCCGACCTAGCCCATATTGTACATATTTTGAAAGTCCTAACAAATTCAAAATCTATGGGGTTAAATTTGTGTTCTCACAACCATTACTTTCACTCTCTTTTCTTCTCACATCTTCTACATATGCTTCAAGCCATCCGCCATTACTGCTTTTCCCCCTGTGTTGCCTGGTTGCAACGTAAGAAAATTAAAGAGTAGAAATCCACCATTGAAGGCTATTCAAAGCTTTGCTTTCGAAAATAGAATTTTTTGAGTTTGTTAGTTGTTTGAATTGGGTGTTGTTCCAATTGATTGAAAATATCAAAAGGAGTTCAAATTTTGAATTTGAGGTGATTTTGAGTAGATTTGAGCAAGATTTGAGTTATATTTCAGAAAAGACGCAAGGAAGAAGACGAAGTCAGTTTTTTGTATAATTATGTATAATCTTGTATAATAGTGTATATGGGTGTATAAACACATCTTATACACTATATACACTTTTATACAAGCGTATGTAGACGAACTTCTTCCGTGATTTTCAGTTGCAATTCTTGTTCAAAACCACTCCAAATCTCTATTAAATGACTTCAAATTTTATTTACAACCTCCTTTTACTACTGCTAACAATTCTAAATAATACCCACACCAAATTTCTCACAAAATTAAATCCGGAATCTAACCTACATATTTAGGCTTGTTAAAAATCTAATTTTCACAATTCAAATGGATTTGATTTGTTGAACTAATATTTGAGTTATAGTTGCTGATTCAAAAATTAATTTAAAAGCTTAAGCAATCTGTTTTAAAAATTAAATAGTAATTTCTAGAATTTATTGGAGCTGGATGTTAAATCTTAGCCTATTATTTTTAGACTAGTTGATTGCAAATTGAAATATGGGGTACAAAATTAAAAAGATTCCAATTGTTCTTATGTGAAATTTTCCAAAAAAAAAAAATAGCAGAAAAGAAGTATGTAGAAGCTATAAACTAATAGCATGTTTGGCCAAGCTTCTCAAGACAAAAAGTGTTTTTTTTCCCAAAAGCACTTTTTTCCCCTAATTTGAGGTGTTTGGACAAGCTTATTTGGGAAAAAAGTGCTTTTGGGAAGAAGCAGAAACAATTTCAGAGAAGCAGAAAAAAGTAGTTTCTTTCCAAAAGTAGAAGCAGAAGCAGTTTTGGCTTTTCTTCTTACCTAAAATACCCTTAACAAAATATAGTATATACCAAAATAACCCTTAAACCTAATACTTAGGATATTAATTTATAAATATTTCTTCTTATTTTTAGGAAACTTTCTAATATATAGTGTCTTTAGGGGTGAATGCTTTTATATTTGTTGAAGGAATTTTAATATATTTAACTTATATTAAAAGAATTAAGTACTTTTTAATTTTATTTTCATATTTTACTTAAATAAAATGATTTTTTTTAATTATTGCATGTAATAACAAAATTTTGATATTATTTATTTACTTATAATATTAATTATTAAGTAAATTTATTCATGTCCTTATCCGTAATTTGACACTTAAATGCACTTTCTAAAAAGCTTGGTCAAACACAAATTATTTCTCAAAAGTGTTTTTCAGACTGATTAGCCAAACACAAACTGATTCTCTCAAAAAGTACTTTTTTCAAAAACACTTCTCAAAATAAGTTGATTTCTCCCGCTTGGCCAAACAGGCTATAAATTGGATACAACACGTAAGTATGCGAAAGTACCTTTCCTTTTTGGATTTTGTATAAAAATTAGTCAGACAAGTCCTAAAACCTAGTAGAGTAACTAGAGTTATTAAAAGAGTACTATGTAGAAGAATATTTTCATGTACCCTAAATTTACGTTAGTAAGCAATTGAATATAAAAATAAAGACTACTAAAATTTCTCCACCTTTAATCAGAGGTCTCAAGTTTAAATCTTATTATTATAGAAAAAATGTTGATAAAAAGTGGCCTGTCCTTTAATAAATTTTATTCGGCGTGAATTCAGATCAATCGGGATCTAATACTAATACTTGACAATAGGACGGAGACCAAAAAAAAAAAAGAATTAAGGGGAAGCATTTAAAAAATTAATACTAATAGTTGGTTTAACTAACACTACAAATGATTGTCGGTGGGACTATTAAACTAGACGTATCATCTAACGACGACTACAACGTAAACCGTTGCATTTATTTAACTTTAATTTTCATTTATGTCATAAATCCACTCCAACCAAACCAACTCCTTAAAAAGCAAAAAAGTCCTTAGAAAATAAAACAAGAAAATCGAATTATATGAAGTTAGTGTCCTTCTTTATAGCTCGCGTTACAAGAAAATTATTATTTGTACATGAGTTTTGTTTTTCGAACTTATAGGAACAAAAATAAATTTTAAGAGTTTCACAGGTGACAAGAGAGAAAAGAAACTCAAATTAAACGACACTTTGGGTGCAAACTGTGATTTCTTGATTATTAAGTTCCTCGGTCTTAGAAACAAATTATTTAAGGGTGCTTCTAAGACATGTTACATATATCACTTAGACATTAGTTATCTCTTTTTGTTACGAATTAACACATTCCAAAACTCGAGATTTTTAATCAGATCTCTTTTAGTTACCTTTTCAGAAAATATAGTTATTTCCCAAATTGAAGATTTAAAAAATGTTAGAATGACAAATTTACTACCTATTTTACAACGTTCGATTTACATCTATTTTTTCTTTCATTTTCGACTTTATCATAGAAAACATGAAATAAAGAAAAAAAGGAATAGAGCATTTAGGAGTGCTGCTTATGATCGCTAGGTCAATTATTGTTTTTAAACTGTACTAAACAACTAGCTGAACTGTTAAGGGGTCGTTTGGTATGATGGATAAATCAAAATAATCCCACAATAAAAATTTAGGACTGCTGCCTTATTTTATGTTTGGTTTCTAATTATGGGATAGGATAGCATCGGAATAACTTATTCCTGTCAGAGGGTGGAATAGTAATTCCAGAATAAGTTATTTTAGGATAAAATAGTAAAATTAATAATCCCAAGAGTAATAGTACAACATACTCTTGGGATTGTATCACTAAGAAATTATATCAAGATAACTAATCCCAATATAATTTCTCCCAAACATAAATTTTCTTCAAACCAAATGACCTCTAACAATCTACGTAACTAAGCTCATACCACTAGGGTATCAAATATCGACAGCATAATTACATGTGTCGTTTGTGATTTAAAGTTCCTTGTTTTACCCGTAATTAAAGTTACGTTGTCTATTATGATTTGATAATTCAAAGTTCATTTAGACTTGTAACCCTATGTAGCCTTTGTTGACGACAGGTGGTGGCGAGGACTAGGCAAAGTTGGTGAGGATTATTCTACCTTTTTATTCTTTATGCATTTTAGCTTTGTAATTAATTACCTCATAGTAAACAAGTCATCAGTAGTTAATAATCATAAGCACGGGAAATAGATCCAGGATTTAGACGCTCCGGGTGCCACAAATTTAGAACATAGCCATATTACAATTTATATTATTTAAATAAGGGTATAAATTTAATCGGTTTGGTTTATTTGGTTCAGTTCAAATTATTCGTTTTTAAGGTTAATATAGACAAATCGATCAAGTAAAAAAAATATAATAATTATAATAACTAGAAAAAAAGCATAAGATTCAACTAGAGTATGCATTTTGTACAAAAAAACGGTTCATTATCAATTTATATTTGGATACTCAAGGCAAAAACTTATACTAATAAGTTAAAGTATTAAAACATAAGTAAGTTTACAGATATTATTCAATTTACTATTTTTTATAAAAATTAAACTCACTTGATATTATATACAATTGTCCTACTTCAGAGCATTTTGATAGCAAAATAAACTTTCATTCTTGATTAGAACCGTAACTTATTTAAGGATTTATATTTTATGAGTTCATCAAATAGTTTATGGAGTTGTGCTCTTGGAGAAAAATATTAATTTTTTTATCATCTATTCAAAAATCATGGAGGAGTTGGAAAAGTGCAATAATGGGGGTTTTTTTTTTCACGAGGAAAGAATAGATTTGTGAAAGAATTTTTTTATATTTTATATTTTAATGTTTAAAGTTAAAAAAAAAAGAGAAAATAAATTTTAAAACGAACTAATAAAACCAAAGAAGAAACAAAGGAATTTGTAGCGGTTAAATGAACCAAAGAAAGGCTTCTAAAAAATTTGTGCCAAGCTGGACTCAATCTCCCGCCGCAGGGGTGGAAATGACAGTACCTTTCCAATGGCACCTTGAATCATTTTGTTACTGGGGTGCCACTTAAATTATTTGTATACATTCCTTCTATATATACTACTATTGCATAGTCTTGGCCAAACTTTGTGGGCGTACCACTCCATCCCTTACACATAGATCCGCCCCTCAACACATTTATAGTGTTTAACTTATACAGTCAGACTTCTCTATAACATTCTTATATAATAGTCATTCACTATAAAAACCGAGTTATTACGGGAACCGAATATTATATTATGTTAATATATGTTCTCTATAACAACACTTCACAGCCAAAAAAATTTCGAAACAAACGAGATTGTTACAGGTTTGATTGTAGTGTACTTGTTGGAAAATTGTTATTGGGTCGGACGGGATGTTAATTTGCCCATTATGTAGTCATCCTCCTAAAATCCTACTACTAGCCTAAATAAACACCATTAAATGGGTTGAAAATGGACTCTTTTCACCGGACCAGAGACGGCTAGGATTGGATATTTGTGCATTCATCGAAGGGGATTTGTAGGGATTTAATCCGTCTTGTGAAATTTCCAACTAGTAATTCGAATCGTGGTTGCTACAGACGAGTCCACGTCCGCAAGACAAAACTCGTAAGTTTCGTAACTAATATTTATGAGTTAAACACTTGAAAACTTTTTTTCGTTTTCAACATCGGTTAAATCCCCAAAAGTCCAAGAACTACAAAAATTTGGATCCAAGACAAAAGTAAAAGGAGAGAAAAGGTGAAAAACAATGTGGAGAGTCTTTCGGAAATGGCACAGCAAAAGGTATTTTCCTCTTGTTCTAATTTTCATGAAAATAATTACTATCAGCCTTTTCTCTTTATTCTTGTTCTAGAGAGGCAGTGAACTAGTGAATAAAGAAAATGGGAAGAAAGAAGAGGAATGGCCTTGCCAGCTTAACTTGACATAATTTGTATAGGCAAGGGTAGAGATTGAATTTGTGGGGAGTATTGGTCTGTATCAATTGTGATAGGAATTAATGGAACGTGACAATATATATGATGAAGGTTTATTCATCTGAAACTGCACGCCTTATATATATGGCTTGTTTTGGGTATTAGATTCTTTTTCTCAAGAATTAAATAAAAAATAATTGACGAATGTATAATATAAGTTAATTTATATATAATATATGTATAACTGTATATAATCAATATATAATCTATGTATACAGGCTAGAAAAAGTAAATGGTTAATCTGGTCGGTTTTTTCTATAAAACTTTTTTGAGGGAGTGTGATGTGAATGGGTTAGGTCCATGAATAACAGGGAAAAGAAAAATAGGATAGGTTTTTTTGGCGGTATTGAAAACCATGGTCCTAAGATTTTGTAGGCGTTTGGACATAAAAGTTGAAATTTAAAAAAAAGAAAGTAGAAGTTAAGTTGAAAAATGATATTTAGAATTCAAAATTGTGTTGGGATATGCATTTTACTTAAAAAAATATTGCAGTTTTGTGAGTGGGGAAAAATATATTTTGGAAATTTTGAAAAAGTGGTCAAAACCATTTTGTAGTTTTTGAAAAATTCATTTTCGAAAAATATTCAAAAACTTATCAAATTTCATGGGACAAACACATTTTTGAAAAAAATAATCAAAAACAGGAATTTTTTTTATAGACAAACGCATCCTTAGAGTTATGACGATTATCAATAAACTGTATTTTTCTCTTCTGGATATACGCTTGATTTTTATCTACATTATCAAGATTTTACTATCCCCATTTCCTATATAACATACATTTTTTTCTTTTGAAATTGGGAACAACAAAAAAACAAAAAGAATAAGGTAATTAATTCAAATATACTTGTGTCCACATTAAGGATTTTTTTTTTTTGGTTAAGCTGGATGCATATTATAGACTAAAAAAACAAACTACCCGTTAGGGTGTACAGACAGAATGTTTATGGGTGGATACATGAGATCCCCCATTACCACGCTATTGTTAGCAATATTACAATCCATTGTTTTTCTCTCAAACACAGTTCCTGCGATGTCTGCCCAAAATACATAATTGACAAACACCGGAGGAACTGTTGTTACAAAAACGTCCTCAAAATAATTTTTGTTTGTGCCCTCCTTCGCCAGCATATCAGCAACTTTGTTGGTCTCCCTGTAGCTGTGCTTCACCACCACGGCGCCTAGTCTTTGGATGATTGACATGCATTCATAAATAAGTGAGTCAAAATGTAGGTTTCCATTGATTAGCATTCTAATTACCTCTGTTGAGTCAGTGTTTATTTCCAAAGGTGTGAACTGTCTTTCTTCTGCAATTTGCAGTCCTTTAGAAGTGCTGGTAATTCTGCTTGAGTGTTGGTGGTGTATTGGATTGACCCTATATAGCCGAGAACCCAGTTTTCGCTTGCATTTCTAAAGACTCCTCCCAGCCCTCCCCTTCCAGGATTCCTTGCTGCAGCTCCATCGGTGTTAAGCTTATAAATATTGTTTTTTGGTGGCTCCCATTTTACCTAGATATTCTTTTTATTTTTGGGTTCTTTATCCAACATCATTGTAACATATTCAGTGACCTTTGCTATTGCACATTTTGAGTCTGCCCTATCTTTTTTATTATTGAAGATGTTGTTATTCCTTGTGAGCCATATTTGCCAAAAACAGAAGGGGAGAAGCTCTTCCCAAGTAATGATGTTGTTGTAGGATTGTTTCTTAAGAGATGCCCAAATGGTTGGCCAACCCCTGGTAGTGAAAGGAGGTACAAGAGCATTTTTTTTTTGTGTTTTGGGAGATGGTGTCTTGCTAGAAGAGATTTGAGTTAGTGCATTCAAAGAAAATGTGTGCCGATGTCTCATTTGCCTGGCTGCACAGATGGCATATGGGGTCTGCTTGTATCCCAACATGGTGGAGATAGGCTCCAGTGGGGAGCCTTTCATGGAAAAGTAACCAGAAAAAGGATTGATTTTTTTTTTGGGACTTTCAGTTTCCAGATCCATGAAAAATTGTGGATCATGGTTTCCTACCCTTGATCCAAGAGTGAGTAGGCAGATTTTGTGGAGTAGATTCCATTTGGTGTGCCTCCCCAGATCATTTTATCTTCCTTAATTGGGTTGGATGGAATGAAGGTGTTGTAGATGGAATTTTGAATATCTTGGGGGATGGTGATAGATAGAGTAGAGAGATCCCAAGTTCCATTATGACGAGCATTGGCAACTGTTTTGGTCATGTCTTCTCTTGTCAGATGAACCTGTATTAGGGACCTTATAGCATGGAGGTTGTTTATCCAAGGATCATTAAAAAAACTAACTCTGTTTCCTGAATGCACTACCCATCTGTAAGCACGTGATTTTTGACCCACCCCGGGAATTTTTACGTTCTTAGCTTAAAATATTTAATTTAGGACTAATATAGCTATTTTGACTAATTTTACTTTATTTTCTCGCAAAAGAAAAATTATAAAAAAAATATATATAAATTTTAGTTTATGTATCCCTCATAAACTTGAAAAAATCAAAAATTGCACTTTATTTTGGTACTTTATATAAATTCGAAAATTACAAAAATATATAGTTCTATTAATGTTTGCAGTCATTATAATTTTGAAAAATACAAAAAATATTACTTCATATTTTATCTTAATATTTAAAAAAAACGAAAATTACAAAAATAGTTTTATTAATATTTTGTAGCTATTTTAAATCTTGAAAAAATATTTAAAAAGATATAGTTTTGTTTAAATACTAGTCTTATTTTTGGTAGTTATTTTGCTTACATAGGACTAGTTAAGCAACGTGTTCCTATTTCTCGGGGCCGGGCAAAAGGATAATATTCGGGTTCAAACTACCCGGTTTTAGGCCTAATTTTCGGACCTAGCCCATAATAAACCGAGTCCAGGACACATGGGGAACCCCACCGCGCGTGGGGGACACAAACCTTGAACCCCACCACGCGTGGGCTCATTTTTCTGGGCAAAGCCATGTCAAATACACGGACTAACATTTGGAAAAGGGGGACTTTTGAATTTTTTTTGGAGAAAATCACTGTTGATGCTTCTTCTTCCTCCTTTGAAAACCAGAAAAACCTACGAAGCCCAGTCCCCGGTCAGCTGAACCCCCGTTAACCACTCCGTCACCCCCCAGCTCCGCCATCGTCGACCACTGACCACCAAGCTTCTAGCGAACCTCCATCAACAAACCTTCAGAACCCATCACCTTCCCCCATCGTGACCCACCTCCAACCAGCAATCACCCATCACCAAACGACCACTCCCTCACGTCCAAAACCAGCCGCGACACCCACTCCTTCGCGTCCGTCGACCACCGTTCACCATCGTCTTCCTCATCGTCGCAACCTCAGCTCACGACCACTCTTCCATAACTGCCCAAGACACCACGACCAGCAGCTCCCCCTCCTTGTCGTCAGGCAACCACCCTCCTCCTCCTAGCCCCATACACATCTCGTCCACCACCCAAATCGTCGCAACACTCGAAAACCACCCGTCCGTCGAACATCACTGAACACCACGTCCAAAACCACCAACAAACCACCTGCGTCCGACTCCCTCACGTCCAGCTTCCCCCCACGTCGTCACTGTCCCTCAGCCTACGTCCCAATGCCACCACAGACGACGCCCAGCTCCTGCTGCATCGTCACTGCCTATACGACTACTCCATCTCCTCCAAGCTCCATCACAACCGGAGGAACGAACGCAAAACCCTAACCAAACCCTACCCCAAACCACCTGCTTCACCCGTTCCAACCAACATCTCGAAAAATCCAACAGCAGCAACAGTTTCTTGGTCCGAGCTCCCTGCTTCCATCGAGGTCGTCGTAGTTCGTCGAGGTCCGTCTTGAGTTCCATCGGGGTCGTGTTTGTCATTCCGAGGTTGCCGAGGTTCAAAGGTTTGTTCTTCATCCTTGTTTCATTTTGTTCGTTTCGCATGTTATGATTCAAGGCAAATGAGAGTATTTGATATTGATGAATGTCGACAATGCAATTTTGTTGTTTTGTTAAAAAATGTTTATTTTTTTGGATAGTTACTGCATGTTTAAAGTGAATGTTAGAATGTATGAACGGTTTGCGAATCATCTTGGTTGAATCGCTTTTTCATTTTACCATGGATATTATTATTTATTAGAATCGTTGTTTTCATTTAACCTCAGATGACGTCATGGGTAAAAAATCTTAATTATTTTTAGGCTTGCCTTTAATAAAAATGAGACGAGCCTCGAAAAAATGCACAAGCTGCGGGGCCCTCACAGATATATGTATCATAATGAACACTTAGATTCTGGGACGAGCCGTTTAGCAAATTTCACGGCCTTACCCAAAATAATAATGCGCTAGTTGCTTTAGGCGCGCCTTTAATAATGTCATCTCCCTAAACTCGGGTGCACATTTATGTGACCCAAATCCAAATCTCAACGGAATCGAAATGTGCCTCTAATCACGGGTATATTGATTATGGCGTGGCCCGAGATGCATTTCCATGACGTTGCAAATTCTTTAATAATAAATGAGACGAGCCTCGACAAACAAATGTACAAGTCGCGGGGTCCTCTGAATGTATATATATTAAAACACTTAGAATTCGGGACAGGCCGTTTAGCGAATTTTACGGCCTTCCCCAAAATAACAATACGCTAGTTGCGTTAGGCACGTCTTTAATAATTTATCTTCCGTAATTTGGGTGCACATTTATGTGACCCAAATTCAAATCTCAACCGAGTCGAGATATGTCAATAACCACGGGTGCATTGATGTAACGTGGTTCGAGATATATTTTCACGACGTTGCAATTCTCGTAAAAAATAATAATAAAAGCGGTCAAAAGTTTAAAATTTGCGCATAGGTCCAACATGTATAAAATCAGATAATCAAGCCAAATATAATAGTTGAGCGACCGTGCTAGAAACAAGGAACTCAGGAATGCCTAACACCTTCTCCCGGGTTAACAGAATTCCTTATCCGGATTTCTGGTACGCAGACTATAATATAGAGTCATTCTTTTCCTCGATTCGGGATTAAAATTGGTGACTTGGGACACCCTAAAATCTCCCAAGTGGCGACTCTGAAATAATTAAACCAATCTCGTTTCGATTGTCCTTTAATTGGAAAAAACCCCCTTGCACCCCCTCGGGTGCGGAAAAAGGAGGTGTGACAGCTCTGGCGACTCTGCTGGGGACTTATAACCCAGAACCACTGGTTCAGGGTTAGAAATTCGAGCTTAGATAAATTGTTATTATTTGGTTTTATTTATTATCTGATTTTTACATGTTTGAGCCTAATGTGCTAAATGTTGCTTTTACCGCTTTGATATTATTTGAACTGTATATAAATTATGCCGAAACCTTTCTCTTCTTACCTCCGGGGATGTGCTTACTGGTTGAGACTCCCTATTCTGTTAGTGTCATACCTTAAATAAAAGAGGCTCGGAAAGTTTCTAAGCCGCCTGGCCTTTTGGTTTCCGGAAAGGAGCTCCTTCCTCAGCTCGAGTTGTCCGCTCGGGTACACTGTCTAGAACAAATACCCAGGTTATGAACTTAGAATAACTCAGCTTCATGCCGGATCCCTAGTAGGAACGCTTATTTGCATCATGTGCATTTGACTTAGGGGACTCAACACAGGGGTTGGGTCCGTCTAGGACAAGCAACCTGAAAATAATAGACCATCTTTCGGCATCCTATGTGCTACATGTTGTATTTAGTCAAGGGCGAATGGGTCATTTGGTCATTTCCAGCATGGTGTTATTTTAATCAAAGCATGGGGAACATTTGTGGAATCCAAGAAGCCTTGGAATTCCCTATGTCCCCCACGCTTGCTTTTTGGGAAAGCACATGGGGAACATTTGTGGAATCCAAGAAGCCTTGGAATTCCCCTATGTCCCCCATGCTTCATATGTTGAGAAAAGCGCATGGGGAGCATTTGCGGAATCCAAGAAGTCTTGGAAATCATTATGTCTCCCATGCCACATTTTTGAAAGTAATAATAAATATAAAAAATAAAAATATATATAAAAATAAAGCATGAAAATTCAAAAGATTGTGTATGTTTTCATCATCATCCACAAATTAGAAAATAGTGAAAAAGAGGAGAAAATAACAGTGTAGAGATGTGACTACTTATTGTTAGGAAAAAAAAAAGCAAATGTCCAAGTAGTGTCGAAACTCTGCCGAAATTTTGGGAAAATAAAAAAAAATATGTCTTATTAGTTTGTTTTATTAAAAGCAAAGGAAAAGTAGAAAAAATCATCATCGTGTTGTCTTGTTTTTCTAAATAAAAGAAAAAGTCTTGTTTTTAAAATAGGTTTATTTTCCATTATTGACTTCTTTAGAAAGTCTTTCTTATGGACTTCTTTAGAAAGTCTTTCTAATTGTTTTTTTTTAAATAATAATAAAAAAGAAAATCCGAAAATATTTTGATTCTTCTTTCAAAATTGAAAAGAAAATTCAAAATTCAAAAAAACATTTTGAGAAGCATTTCTTTTATTAAAGGTAAAATTCCGAAAAATATTTTCTTCTTTTCTTTAGAATAAAAAAAAACGAAAATTCAAAAAATATATATCTTAGAAGTCTTTCTTTTAAAAAAGGAAAATCAATCAAAAAAAAAATACTTCCTTCCTTTCTTCTTTTAAAGTAGTCCTTTTGCAAATTCAAAAAAAAAAGAAGTTAGTTCATCTGTTTATTCCTGATTGCCCGAACTACGCGGGTTTGATTCTCACCGGATGTGAGATACGTAGGCAACCCTCATCGGGTCCAACCCCACCTTTTGCTAAAATAGCCAAAAATCAAAATTTTAATCTTGTCATAAATAAGTCGGGTGATGTCCAACCCACCTTTTTGCTAAATAGCCAAAAACAAATAAAAAGAAAAATATGTCAAAATTTTAATTTTGCCATAAAGAAGTCGGGTGACGCTGTTTTATCAAGACATAGCCGAATGTTCCCGAAAGGGACGCCGGAAGGCTGACTTTGCATAAACAGCCATCTTTGGGTCATTTTTTAAGATTTGGTCCAGTTGACCCACACAACCTTAAAAATCTTCGTCCCCGAGACGTTGAAAGGTCGTGTTTGCAGTATTGAGTTTTCTAATTTGAAAAACGATAAAAGAGTCGTGAATAGGTCAGGTGATGCTGTTTTGTCATAAACAGCCGAATGTTCCCGAAAGGGACGCCGGAAGGCTGACTTTGCATAAACAGCCACCTTTTGGGTCATGTTTAGGATTTTTTGTCCAATTGACCCACACAGCCTTAAAAATTTTCGTCCCCAAGGCGCTGAAGGGTCGTGTTTGCAACACCAAGTTTTTATTATAATTTGAAAAGAAAAAAAAACACAGAGTCGGCGGTCAGGTGAATACCGTTTGAATTTTGTCACAATAAGCCGAGCCAGCTTCGGCCGCCTCATAAACCGTTCTTGCCGAAATAGCCTTAGAGTATCTTTCAGTTGTCGAAAGGCTATTTTCGTAAAAGAACGGACAAGTTTGTAAAGTGTCATAAATAATCCTCCCCGGCCTCAAAATTCATGTGAAATTTGGAAGGGGCTACATTTGCAAAAATAACCGTTTGGTTGCATTTGTCGAACAGAGAAAGGGAGCTAGCCTTTTGTTTTTTGAGTTTGTAAAGCTTTTGATTAGAATATGTGGGTTGTTTGATTTTCGAGTTTGTAGGTCATCTTCAAACCTTTGAAACCCAGTTTGTTCTAATATGAAAAAATGTTTAGTATTGTTTATCTTTCAGTGCACGAACTACGCAAGGTCTGATTCATGCGGGGTCATGATACGTAGGCAATCTCCATAAGATTCGACCACAACAAAAAAAAAGAATGAAAAAAAGAGAATGAAAAAAAAAGAATGAAAAAAAACGAAATGACAAAAAATGAAAAAATGAAAAGAAAAAAGAATGAAAAAAAAGAAAGAAAAAAAAAAGAAAAGATGTTGTCAATAATGAGGACCGACTGAGTCCATTCTAACCTGTTTGTTTTGCAAATAAGTTAAGGTGGTTGGTTTGTGGTAAGCCGGACAATGACACCCAGAATCCTTTACTTGCACCTCCTGATGCACACTCTGCGGGGATCAGGCCTGATGACGGAAGCATTCGAGTCCTATTGGGAACTTATTGACTAAGGGTAATAATATGGAAGTTGGCAATGGTCATTGCAATACTAATGCAAAGCTCAGTGGCTACGATGCCAAGTTTGATAAAATGGGAGGACGCTCCGTTCCTTGGTTAACAAGAAAGAAGCAGTTGGTGGCTTATTTTGTTGTCATTCCTGTTTGTTCGGATTATTAGGATTGTAATTCGGATTTTGTTTTATGTCAATATCTTTCCGCTTATCTTTCCGTTTTGTCATAGCGGTTTGTTTAAGTTTTGTCCAGGTTGTTTAGGATTTTATTTCGTTTGTTTGTTATTCAAACCATTTCACCGGTAGTCTAGCACAAAATCCAATCTTTTATTATTTCCATTCACCTTTTTGTTTAGTCTTTTTATCATTTTTGTTCAACGCCGATTCTAGTGACATGACATGCGCACACAATTTGGGCCTAATCTTTAAAGTTAATCATAAAATCCTGGAAAGGCGATCAGACCATTTAAAGAAAATAAGGACGGTTTGAGATTATTCAGAGCTCGAGTCATGTGGAACTGGGGCAAGTTAAACACAAAGAAAACCGTTAAAGAAAGATTCGCCTAAATTGGCATGAGGGTCGTTCATAATAATGAGAATGAGAGTGTCGCCCAACGATGCTTTAGAAGTGACAAATGAACAAACAGATGTTGAATATAATTGTCAAGTCCAGCACCATCAGAAGAGACTACAAATTTAAATTGTGTTGTTTGCACTAAGCATGTTTTGAAGACTGGAATGACGAAGGCATTTTGTTCTGCTACCCAAACACTTTATCCTTCGTTACCCCTTTTGAGCCTTATTTATTTTCTTTCATACCCCTCGTTCGGAATTAGCAGCAACGAATAAAATACGCAAGCATGGCGGGTAAGAGAAAAGAAAGAAAAGAAAACAACAAAATGGAAAAAGAAGAATAAAAGAAAAAGAGAAAAAAAAACGACAAAAGAAAGGATAAATGAGAAAAGAAAAGAGAAAAGAAAAGCAAAGTGATTCAAAAAAAAAAAAAAAAAGAAAGTCAAATGGAGAAGAGGAATTGGGAACTACGTTTGACCTGATTTCTCAAAGAGGATACGTAGGCGCTTCACGGCTCGGTCATAGTTTTGAAAAAAAAATCAATTAAATATCCCCAAGCAAGAAACTGGGGCAAAGGTTGCGTTTGTTGTAAATAAATCTAATTCCGAAGGTTGTAACTAATAACCCAAAATTAATGTAATTTTTGATCCTTTAATACCCTTTTTTTTCTAGCCCTATCCAAAAACTCACATTACGGTCCAAAGAAAGACCTTTTGATCAGTCTTCAAAAGATGTCAAGTCAGACAAATGAAGAGTCTTACCGGCGAACATAACATTCTGCTCCACAGCAGAAAGGACTCTAATCTCCAACAGAAAGAGTCATACCAGCAACACTCCAAATCCCCAGCTGGAGAGAGATATAAAACGAGAGAGTCTTATTGGTGAAAACCTTCACAGGCACCATAAGGCGATGAAAGCTGAGAGAAGAACCCAAAAATGAGAGAGACTTGATAGTGAAAACCCTTCGGGCACTACAAGTCGAATAAGATTGAGAATCAGAGGGGGAATCGCCAATTGAAGATCTTAAAAGATGACTGACGGCAGAGGATAGGCCACATACGCATGTCATGACCATTAGAGTCGGTATCTGCATTTGATAGATTTTTATTTATAGTTTCTTTTGTAAAAGAGTCATTCGTTTCCTTTGTCTTTTATTTTGTTTCTTTTTATCATTTTCCTTTCATAGAAAAATCCCCAATAGAGTCTGTCTGGTCAGAACAAGTATGAAATGACTTCAAATATGCCATCAGCTTTTCAAGATGAGATCTGACTAGTATATCCAAATGGTATAGTCAGCAAGAAACAAGCGCGAGGCCAGTGTCAATAAAGATATCCCCAACAAAAGGGAATTGATAAAAGGATTGACGAGCATCAAGAGGGATATCCTTGCCAAAACCAAGGTTATAAACCTCAAAGACAAGGCCCGTGAACAAAGCAAGGAGAGCAGTGAGCATGATTTGGCGAAATCCATACTAGACTAAAAGGTCGGGGAAATGCCAGTTTCCAAGCTATGCCACAAAAGAAGAGGGATATCCCCCAGCAGGAAGGGATTATCCCCAGCACATAATATCATCCCCAACAAGTTGTTGAACGCAGAGCAAGGAAGGAGAAAGGGAAAGCCATCCCAGTAGGAGTATCACAACCAACCACCACGTTTTAAACTAACAGATTTTGTTTGATTTGAAACAGGTAAAGGAAATGGCATTGATGCAAAAACGCATGCCACAAGGGATATTATCAAACTGGGGCAGAAAATTTTCCTTCCATTTAGAAAATTTTCTGGAAGTCAGGTACCCTCAGCTGATAACATTTTACCCCCAACAGGTAAGTAAATAATTCCTCAACAGTGTTATCCCTAGCAGTTGCGAGGGGTCCAACACAAGGTTGGAAAGTCGGTATCCTCAGCGGTTCCTTTCGGGGAAAGGCAAAACGACTCTCAAGGGAGGTAGTATTTGAAGGAAGAAGCTATGCAAAAAAAAAGAATAAAAAAAAAAGAATAAAAAGATAATAATGAAAAAAAAAGAATAAAAAGATAATAATGAAAAAAGGGGTAAAAAGTCATCCCCATCTAAATAATCCCCAACAGTTTCGAGGGAGGACAACACAGGTAAGTAAATAATTCAAAAAAAAAAAGAAAGCGAAGGTTTCATTAATAGGAGACGCACTTCCTAGTTTGAAATCATTAGAGTTCTACCCATAGGAGATGCATTTCCTCCTAAGTTTAAAGTTTTACCCATAGGAGACGCATTTCCTCCTAAGTTTAAGTTTTACCCATAGGAGACGCATTTCCTCCTAAGTTTAAGTTTCACCCATAGGAGATGCATTTCCTCCTAAGTTTGTTTTTACCCATAGGAGACGCATTTCCTCCCAAGTTTATGTTTTACACATAGGAGATGCATTTCCTCCTAAGTGGTTGTTAAAGATATAAAAAAAAACAAAAATGACCTAGTCTGATGAACCTTCTCCTAGGATCAAAATCTTAGTCTGACGAATTTTCTCCTAAGATAGAGACCTAGTCTGACGAACCTTCTCCTAGGATCAAAATCTTAGTCTGATGAATCTTTCTCCTAAGATAACAAACAAAAAATGACCTAGTCTGATGAACCTTCTCCTAGGATCAAAATCTTAGTCTGACGAATTTTTCTCCTAAGATAGAGACCTAGTCTGACGAACCTTCTCCTAGGATCAAAATCTTAGTCTGATGAATCTTTCTCCTAAGATAACTAACAAACAAAAAATGACCTAGTCTGATGAACCTTCTCCTATGATCAAAATCTTAGTATGACGAATTTTTCTCCTAAGATAGAGACCTAGTCTGACGAACCTTCTCCTAGGATCAAAATCTTAGTCTGATGAATCTTTCTCCTAAGATAACAAACAAAAAATGACCTAGTCTGATGAACCTTCTCCTAGGATCAAAATCTTAGTCTGACGAATTTTTCTCCTAAGATAGAGACCTAGTCTGACGAACCTTCTCCTAGGATCAAAATCTTAGTCTGATGAATCTTTCTCCTAAGATAACAAACAAAAAATGACCTAGTCTGATGAACCTTCTCCTAGGATCAAAATCTTAGTCTGACGAATTTTTCTCCTAAGATAGAGACCTAGTCTGGCGAACCTTCTCCTAAGATCAAAATCTTAGTCTGATGAATCTTTCTCCTAAGATAACCAAAAAAACAAAAATGACCTAGTCTGATGAACCTTCTCCTAGGATCAAAATCTTAGTCTGACGAATTTTTCTCCTAAGATAGAGACCTAGTCTGACGAACCTTCTCCTAGGATCAAAATCTTAGTCTGATGAATCTTTCTCCTAAGATAACCAAAAAAACAAAAATGACCTAGTCTGATGAACCTTCTCCTAGGATCAAAATCTTAGTCCGACGAATTTTTCTCCTAAGATAGAGACCTAGTCTGACGAACCTTCTCCTAGGATCAAAATCTTAGTCCGATGAATCTTTCTCCTAAGATGCTAAAAAAAAAACATTTTGAAAAAAAGAGTCATTTTCCTAAATTCAGGCGCCCACCTGTATAACGAGAGGAATACATTTCAGTATTTGCATTTCAAGTTCCAGGCGCCCACCTGTATAACGAGAGGAATACATTTCAGTCTTTACTTTCAGGTGTTGAAATTGGGAGCCCGCCCATAATAACAGAGGCATACATTCAGTTTTTACTTTCAAGTATCGAAATTGGGAGCCCGCCCATAATAACAGAGGCATACATTCAGTTTTTACTATCAAGTGTTGAAATTGGGAGCCCGCCCATAATAACAGAGGCATACATTTCAGTCTTTATTTTTCAGGTGTTGAAATTAGGAGTCCGCCCATAATAACAGAGGCATACATTCCAGTCTTTAAATTTCTTGCCAGGCGCCCACCTGTATAACGAGAGGAATACATTTCAGTCTTTTTCATTACAAGTGTTGAAGTTGGGAGCCCGCCCATAGAACAGAGGAATACATTTCAGTCCTTACATTTTAAGCATTGAAGTTAGGCGCCCACCTGTATAACAAGGGAATACATCCTAATCTAGTGTTTAGTTCACTCTCAGCACAGCATCAGTAGTATCAGTGGGCTACGATTTTGCTAACGACTCACAAATCTTCCCAGTGCAAACTGGGTTAGGAAATTTTGTTTGTTTTGTTTGTTTTGATTGTCAGGGACCCGCCTGTAGAACGGAGTTTGTGGTATGTCAAAGATCGAAGAAGTCAGGAGTCCGCCTGTCAAAGATCAAGCAGTGACCCACTGGAAAGCAGAAGGATTACAACAGAAATCCCAAGCATTCAATGCAAGTTAGAAGCTCGCCTCAAGAACACGAATCAATAGTCTGGGATGATCAACAGAAGTTGGTCACAAAAACAAAACAAAAAAAAAACAAAAAACAAAAAAAAAAAAAGAAGAAAGAGAAGAGCCCAAAATACAAAAGTGGAGAACAAATGTGGTATGCTCAAGAACTAGCACCTACAACTAGCAAGTATCAAGGTTCAGATCCAAAGTCTGTATGAAGCACCATTCAAGACTCAAGACCAAGTTTCAGAAGACTTAAGAGATAGGAATCCTTGTAACTAGTAGCTGATAGGCTTAGTTAGTCTTTCTCAGTTTTCATTTTTGTTGTAATGACAGGACCGCGGACCGGAACCTCAACGGAACGGCACCTCGATCGGCTCTCCACCTCGGTACCCTCTACCATCTCTCTCATATCCGAACTACACGTGGCCTGATTCCTGTAAAACCATGGATATGTAGGCAGCTCAGATACCAGGGCTCGGTCACATTCCCTCCCTTTCCTTCAGTGTAGTCCGTCCAAGTAATGGTCGGGTCAAAAACACGTCTAGTCGTTCTTTGTCGGAAAACTCTTCGTGTTTCCAGTCAAAGAGGGGCAGCTGTAAGCACGTGATTTTTGACCCTCCCGAGAATTTTCACATTTTTAGCATGAATATGTGAAATTGGGTCTAGTATAGCTATTTTGACTAATTTTACTTTATTTTCTCGCAAAAGAAAAATTACAAAAAAATATATATATAAATTTTAGTTTATGTATCCCTCATAAACTTGAAAAAATAAAAAATTGCACTTTATTTTGGTACTTTATATAAATTCGAAAATTACAAAAATATATAGTTCTATTAATGTTTGCAGTCATTATAATTTTGAAAAATACAAAAAAAAATATTACTTCATATTTTTGTCTGTATTAAAAAAAACGAAAATTACAAAAAAAATAGTTTTATTAATATTCTATAGTCATTTTAACTTTGAAAAATACAAAAAATATTACTTCATATTTTATCTTAATATTTAAAAAAAACGAAAATTACAAAAATAGTTTTATTAATATTTTGTAGCTATTTTAAATCTTGAAAAAATATTTAAAAAGATATAGTTTTGTTTAAATAATAGTCTTATTTTTGGTAGTTATTTTGCTTACATAGGACTAGTTAAGAAACGTGTTCCTATTTCTCGGGGCCGGGCAAAAGGATAATATTCGGGTTCAAACTACCCGGTTTTAGGCCTAATTTTCGGACCTAGCCCATAATAAACCGAGTCCAGGACACATGGGGAACCCCACCACGCGTGGGGGACACAAACCTTGAACCCCACCACGCGTGGGCTCATTTTTCTGGGCAAAGCCATGTCAAATACACGGACTAACATTTGGAAAAGGGGGACTTTTGAATTTTTTTGGAGAAAATCACTGTTGATGCTTCTTCTTCCTCCTTTGAAAACCAGAAAAACCTACGAAGCCCAGCCCCCGGCCAGCTGAACCCCCGTTAACCACTCCGTCACCCCCCCAGCTCCGCCATCGTCGACCACTGACCACCAAGCTTCCAGCGAACCTCCATCAACAAACCTTCAGAACCCATCACCTTCCCCCATCGTGACCCACCTCCAACCAGCAATCACCCATCACCAAACGACCACTCCCTCACGTCCAAAACCAGCCGCGACACCCACTCCTTCGCGTCCGTCGACCACCGTTCGCCATCGTCTTCCTTATCGTCGCAACCTCAGCTCACGACCACTCTTCCATAACTGCCCAAGACACCACGACCAGCAGCTCCCCCCTCCTTGTCGTCAGGCAACCACCCTCCTCCTCCTAGCCCCATACACATCTCGTCCACCACCCAAATCGTCGCAACACTCGAAAACCACCCGTCCGTCGAACATCACTGAACACCACGTCCAAAACCACCAACAAACCACCTGCGTCCGACTCCCTCACGTCCAGCTTCCCCCCACGTCGTCACTGTCCCTCAGCCTACGTCCCAATGCCACCACAGACGACGCCCAGCTCCTGCTGCATCGTCACTGCCTATACGACTACTCCATCTCCTCCAAGCTCCATCACAACCGGAGGAACGAACGCAAAACCCTAACCAAACCCTACCCCAAACCACCTGCTTCACCCGTTCCAACCAACATCTCGAAAAATCCAACAGCAGCAACAGTTTCTTGGTCCGAGCTCCCTGCTTCCATCGAGGTCGTCGTAGTTCGTCGAGGTCCATCTTGAGTTCCGTCGGGGTCGTGTTTGTCGTTCCGAGGTTGCCGAGGTTCAAAGGTTTGTTCTTCATCCTTGTTTCATTTTGTTCGTTTCGCATGTTATGATTCAAGGCAAATGAGAGTATTTGATATTGATGAATGTCGACAATGCAATTTTGTTGTTTTGTTAAAAAATGTTTATTTTTATGGATAGTTACTGCATGTTTAAAGTGAATGTGAGAATGTATAAACGGTTTGCGAGTCATCTTGGTTGAATCGCTTTTTCATTTTACCATGGATATTATTATTTATTAGAATCGTTGTTTTCATTTAACCTCAGATGACATCATGGGTAAAAAATCTTAATTATTTTTAGGCTTGCCTTTAATAAAAATGAGACGAGCCTCGAAAAAATGCACAAGCTGCGGGGCCCTCACAGATATATGTATCATAATGAACACTTAGATTCTGGGACGGGCCGTTTAGCAAATTTCACGGCCTTACCCAAAATAATAATGCGCTAGTTGCTTTAGGCGCGCCTTTAATAATGTCATCTCCCTAAACTCGGGTGCACATTTATGTGACCCAAATCCAAATCTCAACGGAATCGAAATGTGCCTCTAATCACGGGTATATTGATTATGGCGTGGCCCGAGATGCATTTCCATGACGTTGCAAATTCTTTAATAATAAATGAGACGAGCCTCGACAAACAAATGTACAAGTCGCGGGGTCCTCTGAATGTATATATATTAAAACACTTAGAATTCGGGACAGGCCGTTTAGCGAATTTTACGGCCTTCCCCAAAATAACAATACGCTAGTTGCGTTAGGCACGTCTTTAATAATTTATCTTCCGTAATTTGGGTGCACATTTATGTGACCCAAATTCAAATCTCAACCGAGTCGAGATATGTCAATAACCACGGGTGCATTGATGTAACGTGGTTCGAGATATATTTTCACGACGTTGCAATTCTCGTAAAAAATAATAACAAAAGCGGTCAAGAGTTTAAAATTTGCGCATAGGTCCAACATGTATAAAATCAGATAATCAAGCCAAATATAACAGTTGAGCGACCGTGCTAGAACCACGGAACTCGGGAATGCCTAACACCTTCTCCCGGGTTAACAGAATTCCTTATCCGGATTTCTGGTACGCAGACTATAATATAGAGTCATTCTTTTCCTCGATTCGGGATTAAAATTGGTGACTTGGGACACCCTAAAATCTCCCAAGTGGCGACTCTGAAATAATTAAACCAATCTCGTTTCGATTGTCCTTTAATTGGAAAAAAACCCCTTGCACCCCCTCGGGTGCGGAAAAAGGAGGTGTGACACCATCCTTTTGCTTTCATGTATGTTTCCCATCCTTTTAGGATGCATTGCCAGGTGTGGGACTTAGCTTTTTCGGGAGGTTTCCTCCAATTGTAATGTTTTGCAATTAGAGTTTTTGCCCATAGGGTTGTGGGATTTTGGTATAGTCTCCAGGCAAGACCTGAGTGCTGAGCTTTGTTTTTCAATTCAGCTTTCTGGATTCCTAGCCCCCCTTATCCTTTGTCTTTGTGACTGTGTCCCATGAGACCAGCTGCATTTTTTTGTGGCAGTAGTGCCCCAAATGAAGTTCCTCTGAACTTTATCAATCTCTTTGGTTATTTTTGTTGGCAGATTAATGTATTGCATAACATGATTTGGGATTGAGTTCAGAGATGCTTTTGCCAATGTGGTCCTCCCAGTCATGTTAAGCATATTAGTTTTCCACCTAGCCATTTTTGAGTGGAGATTATCAATAATGAACTAAAAATCACTATGTGTGGGTCTTTTGTGGAAGATTGGGAACCCCAGATATTTTTCAAAGTTCACTGAGACTTTTATGGAGAGGGTGTTTGAGATGAGCTCCATTTGATGAGGTTGGCAGTTTGCACTGAAACAGACTTTTGACTTACTAAGGTCGATCTTTTGCCCAGATGCCAAATTGAAAGAATTGAGAGTATTCATGATTGTGTTGCAGCTTGCTTGGTTAGCTGTTGCCACTCACCCTGAAGGACATTATTGTTAATATCTCTGGAAAGTCTTTTCATACATATTATAAACAGGTAAGGGTATAGGGGATCACCCTGTCTACTGCCCCTAGTGGGCATGAAATGGTTGGTTTGCTCTCCATTGACAATTACAGAGATGGTTGAGGAGCTGACACATGACATGATGAGATTGATGATTGTGTTTGGAAATTTGAAAGCATGGAGGGTTTGCTGAATGAAAGACCACTCTAGTCTGTCAAAGGCCTTCTCCAGGTCAATCTTTAGGATCATGTTACAAGATTTTCTTCTCATTTTCCCAAAGTGGGAGATCTATTCTTGGACTATGATGGCATTGTCTCAAGCTTTCCTATTCGAGAGGAAGCTAACCTAACTAGGCCCAATGATGTGAGTGAGGTAAGGCTTGATTCTGTTGATAATGATTTTTATTACTATCTTATAGACAGTATTACATAAGCCTATTGGCCTAATGTTTTTTATCATTGTGGCTTGAGGGCATTTTGGAATGAGGCACAGAAGGGTTTCATTCATCACTAGGTCCATAGTTGAGGTGGAGAAATAGTTTTTGCAGAATTGGATGACATCCTTACCCACTATGTCCCAGTATTTTTGATAGAAAAAGGGGTGAATGCCATTAGACCCGGAGCTTTGAAAGGCTTGAAGGAGAAAATGACATTTTTAATTTCACTCTCCCTTGGAGCCATCCCAATTATTATTTGTTGAATCTGGGAGAGGCAATGTCCCTGAATTTCAGTGGAGGATAAACCATTCTGAGACTGGGGTAGGGAAGAGGTATAGAGTTCTTGGAAGAACTTTGAGATTGCTTGCTTGATTTCCCCATCCTCAAACATCCACTGACCAGAGTCATTTTGGAGGGAAAGGATTTTATTCCTCCTTCTTCTATTTAAAGTGGCAGTGTGAAAGAATTTTGTGTTGGCATCTCCATCTGAGAGTCATTGAATTCTAGACTTCATTTTCCAAAAGTCCTCTTCCTTTTTCAAGATAGAGTTAAGCTCCTCAATAAGGTTGCTTTCAAGAACTTGCATTGAGGTGCTGGTGGGATAGAGGGTGGATTTCTGGATTCCTGCTATCCTTGCTAGCAGCCTCTATTTTTGTGGAAGATGTTCCCAAAGGTATGCCTATTCCAATTGAGGACATTAACCTTGAACAAGGTGGTGGAAGGTATTAGAGTAGAGTCAGGCTTGAAAGAATCCCTAACTAAGTTTTGAAACATAGGGTGGCTGTACCACATTGATTCAAACCTAAAAGGTTTATTGAGAGGAATATGACTGTTATTGGTTAGATTGACAAGCATGGGGCAGTGGTCAAAGTGGGTGCTGGGAAGGTGAGTGATATTAGCTTCTGGGCACTCATTTATCCAATGGTTATTAGCAAGACATCTGTAAATTCTTTCTAGTATTAGACAAGTCCTATTTTTGTACCTCTTGTTAGACCAAATATACTTGCTACCTTTAAAACCTAGGTCTACAAGGTAACAATTGTTAATACAATTCCAGAAGGAGTTGCTTCTATGGGTGTTTATAGGGTTTCCCCCAAACTTGTCTCTTGCTTTAAGGACTTCATTGAAGTCTCCACCCACAAATCAACTTTCTCTGTGATTTTTGGAGATATCAACTAGACTATCCCGGAGGCCCTCTCTATCCTCAATGTTCCTCAAAGTGGTTACTGGCATAGATTGTAGAAAAACATTAGGGTGGGTTTGAGGGTAATACCTTGACCATGGCATGGATACCCTGAGAGTTGAGAGCTACCTCATCAACTTGGAGGGAATTATCCCTTCACATAATCAATATACCTCCAGAATGGCCAATAGTAGGGAACTGAATGTGCATGTCGAATTAAAGCTCCCTAGTAAGCTTCTTGTGGTCCACCATTTTGGTCTCCAGGAGAACCAACATCACAGGCTTATGCATTTTAACCATTTCCGAGCAGTGCCTCTTAAACTCCGTACTATTTGCCCCTCTAACATTCCATATTATGAAATTCATTAGAGGGTTCAATGTTGGAGGGCTGGTGCTTCATTGATGCCTTGTCCCTGCCCTAAGGTTGCATCACATCTCTTCCCTTGTGTTGAGATTATTGGGATCTCATCACTGGGGTTAGGGTCAGAAAGGGTTTGAGAGTACCTTGATTCAGATGAGAGGAGAAATCCATTCCACAATGAACTAGGTTCTTGGGCAAAGTAGGATCAAAGTCTCGCTGTGCTCTACACTGAACTCCACATCTCTTACTGCTTCCAACCATAGTGAGTCCACCCACACTAGGTTGTTAATTGGGGTTGTTTCCTGATCCATTGGCACCTCGTGGTTCCTCAGTAGCTCTAGAGCTGTTGAAATTCCTTTGGAGATGTTCCCCAGAGGCAATTGATATTGTTTCTCTTGGGGTGATTGTTGTTGTTTCTCCTGTGCTAAAGGTGAAGCTTTCTGGGGTGACACCGGTTGGAGAATTTTGAACTGGGGGGTTGCATAAGGGTCCTCTACTGATGGGTCTGGGAAGAATGGGATGCTGTTGAATATCTGTTGAATCCTGTCGTGGATAGATGACTCGTTGTTCTGGTGCATGTTGGTTGAGTGGGTCTGCTCCATGACTGACTGCCACATTTGTGCTCCAAGCATCCCCAAGCCCCTATTTAGGGCTTCTGCTGTTACCCTTGCCAGATGGGCTGGGTTCTGTATGATTAGAGAGATGAGTTGATCGCCCAACTAAAAATTGTAGCTTAAGGCTTGTACATGGAGTGCCAGCTCCAACCATGATGCCGGTAGGTGGTCCGGTGGTGGTGGGATGGGGGTTAGAAAGATTGGGGGGTTGGGATTTGGTTCCATTTTTGGGTTGGTAATTAAAGGTAAGTTATTGGGGTAATTAAACATTTCTGTTGGTTGTGGATTTGGATCGATAGTCATGCTTATTGTTTTGGGGTTTGTGTCTGATACACTGGAAATGGGATTATTTTGATATCCGATAGAGTTGATGGGTTCTGTCAAATCACTAAGGAATTCTTAATTATACAGCTTTGGCTCTTGATCTTTCATGGAGGGATTTCCTCCAGGTGGTGTTGATAGGGGAGACGTAATGTTGTAGTGTTCATCATTATGGTCTATTTTTTCAGAGGTGTGGGGTGGCCCAGTCTACCTTTTTTGATTTTCATCTTGGCTTTTGGGCTTGGTTGACTTTGGGTGTGGGGTAGTATCCATTTGATTTGGGTTACTGAATATGGGGTCTGTCCTGGATTTTGTTTATGTCGTGGGCCCATGTCCGAAATTTGTGTGCATTTGTGTATTCCCTGGGTCCGCTTTTCATTTGACACCTGTGTTGGGCCTTTCTCTTGTGGGTTGCCCAGTTGTATTTTGTTTTTCATGTTGTTGTCCCTTTATGGTAGTGGGTTGGGTCCGGTCCATCTCCTGTAACGGGTTAGATTTAGTGGTGTATCGAAAAGTTTGAGTATCAAGGAACTTATCGGATGTAGCATCGAGCATTTTCACTTTGATGCCTTCTGGCTTTGTTGATGGTTTATCATTTCTATTCTTGTCCATTGCTTCATTTTGCTGTTTGTTGTACTGTTTTTTACGCCTTCTGGGGAAAGAGACAACCTTCCATTCTTCTTTTTCCTCGTTGTTTGGTGTTTGCCTTGAGACATCATTTTGCCTTGTATTTGAGCACTCTAGGCTATCTTGCATTTGTGGTTGTTGTTGTTTTTGTCTGTGCAAGCATCCTCTCAGGATGCGCTGTATCCTTCTACAGCCAGTGTATAGTACATTTTCTCCTTCATATATCACTAACTGTTTATGATCCCCTATTTTGACTGAGTTAGCAACTGGTGTTTCCAAGGGTACTTGTATACATATTCTTGCATACCTTCCTCTGAAAGTGGCTGAAGTGCACGTATCAATTTTTAGCAGTTTCCCTAGTTTTCTGCCTACTTTTTCTAGGACCTCGTTGTCATAGAACTCAGTGGGTAGTTGTGGTAATCTTACCCAAATTGCAGTGAAGGATAAAGTCGTTTCTTTTGGGACGAATTTGGGTTCCCATCTTCTGATTGAGAGGAAATTTCCTGAGATGAACCATAGTACTTTTTGTATAGCTTTCACTAGATTCTGCTCTTTACCAAATTTGACTATGAAAAAAATCCCATCCTAGGTCGATCAAGATCAACTGTTTGGATGGGTTCCATAAGTCAACTAGTTTAGATCGGAGGAGATAGTGTGACATTTTCTTTCTAAAGAGTTTTATGATGACTGAGTAGCACTATGGTTCATATAGCCTATTTTTATCCTTTTGAGAAAGTATGATAGGACCTGTTGTTTCCTTTTCTTTTTGTTGTGTTAAGTTGGATTGAAGTTCTGAAGCGAAGTAATCTGCTTGTGTAGTATTTTGCTTGTCTAGTAGCATTTCCTTGTAGGAGTGGGATTGGTTGTGTCTTCTTCCATGACAGTGTCGTCCGGTGGTTCCGGTGGTATGTTAGGTGATTTGGGTGATTTTTCCATTGGTTGTTTGTAGTGATGGATGAGAGTAAGACCTTGTCCACATTAAGGATTGATTAATCTTCTTGTCGATAGCTGCCTAAAAAGCTACAAAACGAGTAGCAGTTCAAATCACCCAATAACATATGTATCCCCTTTTCAATAAACTCACAGGCCTATCAAAATCCATAGCCGTGCCCCCAAAAGAAAAGTGTATACGGGTAAAACCAGGCTCATTATACACCCTGGTATATAGGATAAATCGAACTCGAATCATGAAGACGAGGGACCGGAATCGAGGCAGGGGTCTCATCGAGTTAGAGTCCGCGGGTATGACGCCCGCCCTCAAGAATATCGGGGTCCTGATTCGGGATCGGTCCAAACTCCGAAAGACCTCGAAGAATATTATTAGGCAATCAAGCACGACCAATAGAGAGCCGTGATATTCGCGATCGGTCGAATATCACGGCGTGGATCTCGGCACGTATCGATGAAGAACCGGCAATCAGTTAAACAAAAGATTTTTTACCTTTTATGGAATTGTAACTAGAATAAGATTCCCCTAATATATAAAGGGGGGTCTGATAATTCGTGAAGTACATTGTAACATGCATTCCAAAACAATATAATACTATTTTCATTGTTAGTGAAAGCTCTTCTTCTTGTTCATCAATATTGGCCACTATGAGCCCGGATCGAGGATAAATGTTTCGCTAAGGCTGGAATTATCCTCCTCGCATGGTTTGAATTTACTATATCTTTATTTGTTCATTCTAACTCAATTTATCGTTTTGTATCAAATTAATTCGCATATTCTTACAACCACTTATAAATTTAATTGTTATCCGATTTTGAGGGTAAACAAAAAGATATTAAAAAAAATTAAAAGTAATTTTTGAAACTAAACTAAAAAAATATTTAAAAATAAAAGATATGTTTGCACATGCATTTCACTTGAAAAATGAGCTGTGAGGAAAGACATTACTTACTTGAAAAGTGGTTACCCACAATCCCATATGATTTATTGGGTTCAAATAAATCATTTTACTTATTTAATAAATATTTTAACGCATACACAAAATTTGAGCAAAGCTATTAGTTTCGGATAAACTTACACACTAAACTCGTCCTTGCCCAAAATCCCCACCCACCTAGTGGTGAACCTACCCTCAGGGTAGAGGAGTCACCGGCTCCCCGATAATTCAAAAAAAATATATGCATATATGTGTATCAGTCTTAAATAACATGTATATATCTTGTTTCACACCCTAAGATTCAAAGCTTAGACAGGTACATTGATCGATATGGGGGGCACAACTCGATTTTTAATGCGCTGCTTGAGTTCGATTCCCACTCTAGAATTTGATTAAATTTTTATTCGATAATAATACCCCGGCTAATTTTAAATCTTGGGTCCACCATTGCGCCCACCCGCTTCTCAAGAAAAGAAGTGCAATAGTTCAAAAGAGACTCTTGTCATTTAAACGAAAAGATCAGTATAGCTTAATATCAATAGCCATCTAGCATGACAGGCGACAAGCAGAGTTCACAAATTCGTTTAGAGATGGAAGTATATGTTAAGGAGACATTAAGTCTTCTTTCGGGGAGATGAATATTTATATGCAAGGTTGCACTAAACTATTTTCTTTAGAGAAAAAGTTATTCAACTTTATCTAAGTATAACAAAGTCATTAAACTAATTTTTGTAACCAAAAAATCACTTAATTTTCATAAGTATCATAGGTAAAGAATTTAATTGAGAAATTTTAATACATTTTGAAGTTTTACAAATAGGGTAAGAAAACCTTCTATTTATAGGAAAAAAATAGTTTGGGCTCCAAATAATTAGCTTGGTCTCAAAATAACTAGATTTTTCTGAGAACTTTTAGAAGCTTAGTATTTTGGCTACTTAAATTTCACCTTCTTGTTGAGATCTTTGATTCCTCGCTTGTAATCTCCTTCCCTATTTACCTTCTTCTATCCCTTATGTTAATAACAAAATAAAATAAAAAAACTAAATTGGTCCCCAAAACAAGCACCAACACGATTTTCCCTTTTGCTTGTTAAAATTTTTATGATTGGCAAAATTAACTATGGATCAAACAAACAAATAAGAAATGCAAGAAAATTGACCTATTAATCTCGAGGCTTTTAATCATGCGAGCTTTTGTAGGAATAGAATTCGACCAAGGTTTTAGCATTAGATAGGTTTAATTGCAATCACTTTCTCATTTGTAAAATATATTTTACAAGATATTAATTTTATATTTATAGAGATCTAAAATTAATCTAACATGATATTTAAACATAAATGTTAAGATCTAATGCGAGATAGTCTCTTACTTACCATCCATAAATACGAATTCATTTCTCTATGGAATGTACTCACAACCGCACTTATATTTTCTTTACAAGCCTAAAGTTAATTGAACAATAGAGGGAGTTATGGTAGATTATTGAGATATTTGAAGAAGTTAGAATCTAAACCCAGTACAACTCATGCCCGAAGATGGCAACTTTTAAAAATTTGGCCATCTACAACAATCAATATTCTTAGGAGGCCATTTTTAAAATACATCAGTAAAAGACTATTACATATAAAACTAATAATTGCAAGAAAATTGACACCTTTAACAATACATAATAAGAATTGGCAGATTTTTTTGTCAAAGATTAAGGTTGTCTACTCGAGCCTAAAAAAATTGACACTATTTAGCCAAAAATTTTAAAAACTCACGAGAAGAGGAATCACTGAAGATTTATATATCCTCAAATAGTAACAATCTAGTCTTCCAAAAATTCTAATACTTTATACGCCTTTTCACTTCATCTTCTCAAAGAATCTTTTTTTGAAAACTACAAAGAAACTCTGTTAGCCGACAAAGTTTACCTCAATAACAAAAATCTATATCCACCAACAGTATATAGTCATATGCCTTAATATATATTCATACTCCCGCTGGATATTGATAAACAACATGTGAATTAGTTCCAAATTGAGGTTAACTCTGGCAGAGGCTGATCCAGGATTTAGAGGATTCGGTGCCACAAAATTTTGAAAGTAGATATGCTATAATTTATATTGTCTAAATAGGGTATAAAGTTAATCAATTTGGTCTATTTGGATTTCAGTTTGGGTTATTCGTCTTTGAATTAATATAAACAAATCCATCGAGCAAAAATATTACATAATTATTATGATAACTTGGAAAAGAAGCATAAAATTCAACTGGATTATGCATTTTGTATAAGAAAAAGGCTCGTTATCAATTTATATTTAGATACTTAAGGCAAAAACTTATACGAATAGGCATTCTAAACATTAAAATCGAAGCAAGTTTACGGACATTTTTCAATTTACTATTTTTATGAAAATTAACTCACTGAATATTATATACAATTATCCTACTTTTAGAGCAATCTAACAATAAAATAAACTTTCATCCTTGATTAGAACATTAACTTATTCAAAGATTTTTATATATTTTTTTGGTGTCTGCAAATAGATTTATTGGAATTGTGCTCCTGGAGAGAAAATTTTAATTTTTTTATCATCTAATGATAAATTGTGGAGGATAAATCACGGAGGAGGTGAGAAAGAGCAACAGTAATAGATTTTTGAATGAATTTTTTTTATGTATTATGTTTAAAGAAAAAAAGGAGAAAAGAAATTTCAAAATAAATTAATAAACAAAGAAAAAGTCAATAGGAACTACTAATAAGCAAAAAGAAGAGCAATTAAGAAAGGAGAAAAAATAAACAAAGAAGTGAACCTCCTTCTATATTTATAGCATGCACCTAACAAAACTTCTACAAAATGTGTGCACTCACCAAGGTGGAATGATAGTACACTGCTAGCGGCACCTTTGGTCAGTTTCTTCTGTATATACATGCATGTATACATACTATTGCATAGTCTCGGCCAAAGCTTGCGGGTGGCGTACCACCCCACTCCTTACACATAGATCCGCCCCTGAGCCCCAGGTTGTATATATTAACTATAGTATTTCACATAGAGTTTTAAAAATTATTTTTTTTGAAAAAATTCAAAAGTTAATATTTGGATTCATCGATAAAAATTAATATAATTATTAGAGTTCAAATTCACATTTTTTTGTGCGATTGGAAACAACTATTCAGAAAAAAAGACAAGAAAATCTAGGTCAAAATTTGAAATTTCAAAAGTTCAACCCAGGATTAGTGTCCAGCGTCAAATTTCCATTGCATTGACCTCGTAAGATCCTTGATTCAAATTTTATTCTGGATATCTCTCTTTGCTGGATTTCTTCTTCTTCTCCTTCTTCTCTAGAAGCTTGAATATAATTCCTACTATCTCTCTCTTAGAAACTCTAGAACTAGAAAACCAATAATAGTTACAAATAAAATTACTACGAAATGTCGGACAAATTTGGGCCAACTGAAATAATTTATGAGGGCTTCTCTTGAGTCAGTCCAACAATCTCTAAAAGTAAAATTTTTACTTTACCATTTTGTATTATTAATGTAGTTTATAAAGTATCTATTCTCTTTTCAAAAATAAAAGTAATTATCTCCTGGTTATTTTTTTTGGTTTCTCACCCGGTATTCAGTACTCATATTGGAGCCCGACTATATTCGGATTCGCACCGGGTAGGGCCCCATTCGGGGGAAGCACTCCCTATCAAAGATTTTTCTATACATAGGACTCGAACCCCAGACCACTGATTTTTTCCATACCTAGGACTCGAACTCCAAACCTCTGGTTAAGGAAGGAGAAGCCCCATCCGCTGCACCACATTCTTTGGATACTTCGAAAAATTGTCAAATTAACTGTTTCAAAGCACACTTTAATTTCTTATAAATTAAGCACAATCGCAAAATTCATTTCTCTCTTTGTTATTATTCTTTCTCTTCTTTTTAATCTTCCTAGTGGAGTCCAAAATCTACTTTATACCATTGTCTTGCTCATGACAATTTGATATTCTCTTGAAAAATTAAGGAGTTGGATTAATCTCTTTATGTGATAACCCAAAAGGTCATCTCATGTTTTAGAACTCGATTCTGTATTCTAAGACCTTAAAAAGCTCATTTTATTTCTTCTCGATTTACGTGCGCAATCCGAGCGTATTTTCGGAAAGCTCTTATGTGAAAATTGATGAAATAATAATTTTTGGCCTAAAAAGTTAATTTTTGTTGACTTCGGTCAACGTTTTGGGTAAACGGACTCAAACCCGTATTTTGACGATCCCGTGAGTCCGAAGTAAAATATGGGACCTGGACGTATGCCCGGAATCAAATTTCGAGGTCCTTATCTCAAGATATGAATTTTTGATTAAAATTGAAAGATTGAGATTATAATGGTTTTAAGAAATTGGTTAAGATTTGATCTTATTGGTATCTGGTCCGTATTTTGGTTTCGGAGCCTGGTACATGCCCGTTATGATATTTATACCTTATTTGTGAAATTTGGTGACAAACAGGATTGATTTGACATGATTCGGACCTTTGGTTGAGAAAATAGAAGTTTTAAAACTTTCTTGAAAATTTCATGCAATTTGGTGCTAAATTTGTAGTTCTAGGTGTTATTTTGACGATTTGATCGCGCCAGCAAGTTCGTATGATATTTTAAGACTTGCGTGCATGTTTGGTTTGGAGCCCCGAGGGTTCGGGTGAGTTTCGGATAGGCTTCAGGATGATTTACACTTAGAAAATCTAGTATAAGTTGTTGCATCTGGTGGTACAGGTATTTTATGTTTTGCAATCGCAAAGTGTAAACTGGGCTGGGGATGGATTTCTTCTACGCGAACGCGAGGCTTCGATCGCGAACACGAAGCACTGGGGGGGTTAGCTCTTCGCGAACGCGACCGGCCTTACGCGAACGCGTAGTGTATTGGACGTGGGCTAGGAATTCAATGAGTTGTTCTACGCGGACGCGGTCCTAGGCCTACGAACGCAATGATCAGGGGGGACAGACCATCGCGAACGCGTGCAACTCTTCGCGAACGCGAAGGCCTTTCTGGCCGTTGTGCATTGCGATCGCGACAGGTCTATTGCGAACGCGATGAAGACCTGTCCAGTGTTTTAAACCAGACTTCAAAAACGGAAATTGTTCAAAATTTCATATCTTCTTCACTAGAACTCAACCTTGGGCGACTTTGGAAGAGGGAATTCAACACCAAATCATAGGTTTGCACTCTTTGACTCATTTTCTTCAATTTCCATCAACACCCATTAGATTTTTAGTCCTCAATCTTGTTCTTAAGGGTAGAAAATTAGGGATTTTGGGAGAATTGAGAATTTTACAAATTTGGAAATTTAGACCTCAATTTGGGGTAGGATTCCGGAACTAATTACATATTTGGGCTCGAGGGTGAATGTGTGAATGAGTTTTGGTCCGAACCTCGAGTTTTGACCAAGCGGGCCCGGAGTCGATTTTTGACTTTTTGGAAAAAATATTGGAAAACTTATAATTATGTATTGGAATTGATTTCTTTAGCGATATAATTGTTGTTATTAAGTTAATTATGACTAGATACGAGTGGTTCGGAGGTGAAAACTAGAGGAAAAGCGATAATTGAGCAGTGAGTGGCATGTGGATCGAGGTAAGTGTTTGGTCTAAATTGGACTTGAGGGATTAGGGATCCCCGACTTAATTCTATGTGAAAATCCATGTGTATGGCGTATAGGTGGTGTGACGAGTACCTATGCGCCGCCAATTTATCTGTTTTGACTGGTCCCTTCCTGTTCTTAACATATTGTTCCCTGCCTTAACTGCTACCTGTTTAATTGATATTTCCATGTTTAGTTGCTACTTGTCGGATATTTTTTTCGTTGTTAAAAGTATTGGATATTATGTGGTTTCATTGATTCATATTATTGGTTTGGGCTGGCTATCAGAGTTTATTTGTATATTTCGAATTGGTTTCGCTGATTAGTGTAATTCGAGTAAAGTTTCATAATTTTACCGCTTTCCATTTGTTTTAGTTGAAGTTACATACCATGAGGAGTTTTTGAGCCAAATTATGAAATTTTTGTTCTTATTGTGTGATTGGTACTGATATGGTGGGATCGGGTTGCACACCGCAATAGGAGGAATAATGGTGATATATTGAGCAGGAATAAGAGTGAAATGTGATTATATGGTGAGATCGGGTTACGCACCGCAACAAGAGGAATAAGGGTGAGATGTTGAGGAGTAATAAGGGTGGATTGTTATTGTATGGTGGGATCGGGTTGCACGCCACAATAAGAGGAATAAGGGTGAATTGATACGGAGTAATATGGGTGAATGTTCATATTGTTACTGATTATATGGTGGGATCGGGATGCGCGCCGCATCAGTTTATTGTTTATGTATCCTTCTTCTGCTGTGAAATTATTCTGTAGTGTTGTATCTCACTTAAGGATTGGTTATAGCTGGTACTGATAAGATATTTGAGTTCCGTATTCATTTTTGTTGCAAGTTACTGTTTCATTTTGTTCCGTACTTCTTTTTTGCTTTATTACACACTGTGTGCAGGTTATATTGTTATTGCTCCGCCGTAGCCTCGTCACTACCTCGTCGAGGTTAGGCTCGGCACTTACTAGTACATGGGGTCGGTTGTACTGATATTGCACTCTGCATTTTCTGTGCAGATTTCGGAGCAGGTAGTGGCTGATTGAGAGATTGACTGCAGGTTCACAGTTGGAGACCCAAGGTAGTCCTGTTGGCGTCCACATGCACTGACATCCCCTTCTACATTTCTGTTTTCTTTCGTTTCAAAACAGATGTAATCTCTTTCAAACCAATATTTGTAGTAGTTCATAGTATCTTCGTGAATTGTGACACCAGATTCTGGGTAGTAACAATTATGGTATTGTTAATAGTATACAGATAAAAAGTTATTTACGTATTTCCGCATTTGCTCCTACTTGATTTAGTTTATTAATTTCTAATCTATGAAACGTAAAAAAATGGTTAATAAAACTCTAACATTGGCTTGCCTAGCGAGTGTGATGTTAGGCGTCATCACGGTCCCATTGATGGAAATTCCGGATCGTGACAAAGACCAAATAACTGATAAGAAGTTGGACTTTATGAGCGACATCCCAATCTTATGAAAACAAAATCAAGATAAAATAGTTTGACATATGCCTTTACGGCTTGAATGTAAACACTAACTCTGTAAAAATTTATTACGCAGAAAAATAAAGGTCTCTTGAAAAATTTGACATATAACTAAAAGAAATTGTAATGGCTCAGAAAATTAATTGGCCCGACACCAAACCTATGTAACACTTTTTTCTTCTTTTCTTAAAACAAATTACTGTTGGCAAATATTCTTTTCTTATATTCTACTTAAATTGTGTACTCAAACCACCTAAAATTGAGTGCCTATTTCGTTTTAAGAATTAAGCTTGCTTATCTTTGACTGCGCGCAGTCTGAGGATATAATGAAAATATTAAAATACAAAATTTAATATTTTCTTGCACCTTTAGTACCGTTGGTAAATACGTGATTTTTAGTTTCAAAAGTAAATCAATACCGGAATTTCACTTGAAAAAAGGTCAAATCAAAATATTTTCTTTTAAATACAAAAATTTTCATATTTCTCCAATTTCTTCTTCATCTTCTTTAATTGTTTCGTTTTAATATTTCTCTAGTGTGGTTATCATATACTCAGGAGTATAAACTTCTTTGAGAATTCCCAAATTCATATTCGAAATAGTAGTAAATATATGATTGTTCATCCCAATGAACTTTTTAACAAACAAAAGATATTGGGGGAGGTGCATAAACGGTCATTCTTAGTGCTGCTATTTAGAGATTAGCCAGTACTTATTTTGACCTGAAAATTTAAACTAAAAATTTTAATTTCAGAATAATTCCGGACACTGATGTTCCGAAAAATTGAACTGAAGAACTAATATTCAGGATAAGTTGACTAATTCCTAAATAGCTGTCCTTTAAAGTTGCTACCTTATGTCATTTCTACAAAGATATTAAGGCTGCCAAATAAGGAATGAATTGGATTTGAGTAGAAATGGCTTGGGGCAGCCATCTTTTAATGTGGTATTTAATTTTTATCCAATATTTTTAATGCTAAACAAAAATAGCCACTTCTCTATTAAAATTTATATGAAAAGACGATTTTACCCCTTCTTCATGAGTGTTGTGTAAATATTAAGGACTTAGTGTCCTTAACTTCATGAGTGATGTGTAAATATTAAGGATATTTTTGTCCTCAATATTTATACATCACTCATGAAGTTAAGGACACCATGTCCTAAAGCTTAACAACAGAAGGTGCAAATACATGACACTTTATCCTTAATATTTATACAACACTCATGAAGTTAAGGACACCATGTTCTTAATATTTTCACAACACTCACAGAGTTAAGGATACTATGTCCTTAACATTTACACTGTATACATGAAATTAAGGACACCATGTCCTTAACATTTACATTGCACATATGAACTTAAGGACATGATGTCCTAAAGTTTAACAACAGAAAGTGCAAATATAGGACACTTTGTCCTTAATATTTACACAACATCATGAAGTTAAGGACACTATGTCCTTAATATTTACACTGCACATATGAAGCTAATGACAGAATGTCCTAAAGTTTAAAACAGAAGGTGTTAATTCAGGACACTTTGTCCTTAATATTTACACAACACTCATGAAATTAAGGACACCATATCTAGCACAGGGGTATTTTCGTCCGGACGGGTAATAATTATTAAAGCAATGATTAAAGAGTAAATACATTTTAAACAATAGCTTAAGAATAAATATATCTCTAATTAGTGGCTAACCGTGCATTTTCACCTAAATTTGAATGAGAAACTCGTTTTTTTCTTCTCAAAAGTAAAACCCAAAAGATATTAAGGCTGCCAAATAAGGAGTTGGATTATTAGATCAAAAATCCAATGAACTTGTCCAATAGCCCGAGGCCTTGCAAATTACGAGATGGTCTTTGATTGAGTATGAAGTTAAAGATGTTAATTTGATCTATAAGTAGCGATGAAAGAAAATTAAAGTAGGGTTGAAAAAGAGCAAAGATCACGTAAAAATGAAGAGTGAATAGTTTAATTAAGGTTATGAAAATTGTAAATTGAAAAAAGAATGGTATCAAACATTTTGGCACATATCAAAATAAAAAAAAATGAATATCTTTTATAAAACAGAAGAGTATTGCAGAAAAAAGTAGAGAGAATTCTTATTGATTTGGATTGAATTACATTGAAATAGAACCCTTCTATTTAAAGGGGAAAGTGACTTAGCCACCAAGTAACAACCCTAAAATCTCTCTAAAATATAGACATTCACCATAAATAAAATACTATTTATAACACTCCCTCTTGAATATCTATTCAACAGATAATGTGCCTCGTTAAAACTTTAACTAAAATAAAACTCAGTGAAAAAAAAATTTAGTGAAGGAAAAAGAGTACACATATCTACAATACGCCTTTTGGTTGCCTCGTTAAAACTTTGCAAGGAAAACCCAGTGGGACAAAAACTTGTAAGGGAAAAAGAGTATAATACGTATTAACTCCCCCTGATGAGAGCATCAATTCACATCCTTGAGCCTTCACTTTCCAATCTTGTGCACCATATTCAAAAGATCGTTGGTATAGATTTGATAAACAAATTAGCCATATTAACTTTAAAGAATATGTTGCACCTTGAAATAGATATGTACTTCATATAGTGTCGTGGAATGGTTTTTTCAATATCTCTATAAAGGTAAAAATTCTCGCTATCACATTATCATGCTTATAGTTATAGCAAGATATATATGTGCACAAATTGCACTTAGGATGTGGACAAATTGCACTTATGATATGGTACTTCAGAACCAAGAATTGTATATGCTTTAAGTGATTTAAATCCTTCAGAGATTGTCATATAAGCTAAGTCATGTAAGCCATACAAATCGACTTTAAATGTATATCAAGTTTTCATGCCATTCTAGACATATAAGATAGATAAAAGTGATTGCACACACCACTGACTTTATACTTTCAACTGTTTGAACTACATATGGCCAAAACTACATATCTTTCATATGAAACCAATTCTATTCGAATTGTGTCTCTTACATTTGGCCAATATTTTTGTGTCTGTATTCAACAGACCTAAGATCCTCATCTATACTTAGCGCTATCATAGATGTAGTCAACAAATATTTTATATCGGTTCCGACCTCCCTTTTTTCATAAAAGCATAACATAGAGATCTCTTCATTTATAATTTCAGGTACCTGAACCTCTTCTGAGATTTTACGAAGTGTTATGTCATGTGATCTTCTAGATCACTTTCCTCCTTACTATGATCATTTAGATCATTTGCTCATCTTCTTTATCAAGAATTTTATTGAAACCTATTTGTCTATACGCTTTAAGCGTACCATAGACTTTATCCTTCTAGAACTTATTCTAATAGGAGCATTTGCATTGAGAATATAGTTACTTTTGGGTCAGGAAATGCGTCTGACATGCTTTACAATATATTGCAGATGAATTATCTTTTATGAACTTCAAGTTCATACTATCTTAATCGAGGATCTAGATATACAAATGATAATTCTTTCCATGTAACTTTTTCTAAACTGTTTATCTTGTCTCCCCCTCATGTTAGTAAAACTAACTTTCTTCCTCAATTTTGGAACCCATCTTTGTGCATTATGGTGTTAATTAAAATATATACCGCACATCAATAATAATAAGATAAAATTATTTGGTTCCTCATCCTGAACCACTTGTGAGGGGAGAATGTAATATGCTTTCATATATAACGTATATCAAACTGATATAGATAACTTTGTTCTCATAAGCAATAGTTTAGATATTAAGTGGAGGCACTCAATAAATCATTTTGCTAAACCAACTGTGATGTAACCAACTTATCAAGATGAACTGTCTTGAATAGAAAATCTAGAATTTACGCTCCAAATTAAATTATTGAGCAAATTATCTGGCAAATACCATGTTGCGAGTTAATAATAATCGCATATGTAATCATCTCATAGATGCATCTTATGCGGTATACATGGCAGGTGAATGGGCCTATATTCACCTTTGATATTTTCAACATTCATGAATTCAATCGCAATTTTATTTGGTCTACTAATTAATGAGAACAAACAACATAAGAGAGATTCATAAAGAACTTTCTAGTTCTTTAATATTTACCCATATGAATTCGCTTTTATTTTTGCACATCATACTTAAATTTACATGGCTAAACTAATTATGCAACTGAATAAATTATCAATTGTCACGACCCAAAATCCTACCACATGCATCGTGATGGCACTTAGTCTATAAGACTAAGTAAGCCAATCATAATAAAAATTCAAGCTTCTTTTTTAATAGATAATCGAAACCAACAGCGGAAATGAAGATACAACCTCCCAAGATTGGTAGTACTAAGTCACGAACGCTAAATGAATACATAAAATGATCTGAAGGAAATTAAATATACAATACTGCTCGAATAATAATTGACTGTACGATAAAATGGAAAGACTCCAAGGGACTGCGACGACCAAGCAAATCTACCTTGAATCCTTGCGATCACACTCTAACTCTGTCCGAGTCCGATAACTCCAATACTTGGCTCTGTACAAAGAAATGTACAGAAGTGTAGTATGAGTACACCACAACGGTATCCAATAAGTACCAAGACTAACATCGGTGGAGTAGTGACGAGGTACAGTCAAGACACTCACTAGTATATTAACCTGTGCAGTATAACATATAAAAATAATAGGAAACAAGAACAATGAGGGTAACAATAGTCAACCAGTGATATAAACAGCATGACAACAAGAACATCATAAATATTGCACCACAAATAATGAATACACGTACGACCAATTAATCAAGTCCTTCAAATATAAATTTTTAACCTATAAATCTTCCCAATAGAAATCTTTAGGATATAATACCTTCCGATAAATATATTTCAAATACACTCCATTCAAATAAATATCTTTCAAATATATTTCTTTCAAATAACCATCGTTCGAATACGATTCCTTCAAGTAAATACCTTTTTAATATAGTTCTTTTAAATAAATATCTGCCGAATATAATTCTTTCAAATAATATTTTTCGAGTATAATTCTTTCAGATAAAATTCACCCCGTGACACTTCATTTCATAATCATAAAAATATGGATCTCAACCCATTTTTTATATTTTCACGGCACCCCGTGCCAATATTTCTATCACAATCGCACGGGACAACTCACGTGCCAATATCATCATCATTACTCATGGCACCTCGTGCCCATATTTCATATCATAACTGTACGGACAATTTGTGTACAAATAATAAATTCATCATTTACCTTATGCACCTCGTGCCCATATCATAATCCGCCCAGCAATATCCACAGGCTCATAACTTCAACATATATCCAATAATTTACACGGATATTACCACGACAACACAAAATAAAATTCATATTATAAATTGCCCATAGGCCACAACCAAATTCCAAATATACAACAAAATAAATTAATTTCACAATAAATAGCCCAAGGCTCCACACAAGGTACATAAAACCTCGATAACAACAAAAAAAGATGGAAAATTAACGCAACATAAGATGACACCTTCATAAATCCGATTTTTCGATAAACATATTAATACTTCAATTTAAACTTGCTTAATTAATTATTTGCACACGGAAAAATAAATCCATAATATAATTATTTACAGGAAAATACCAAATCAACAATCACATGAAATTCACATAAAATTCCAAGTCGCAATCACACCAAATTATCTTATAAAATACATATTCAACAAAACGAACACTGCGGCATGACAATTCAAGGATTTACTAAGTTTTCACAATTTTTTAATTTATTACTTAAGGGTGTCTACAATTTTTAATAGATATAATTTGCACATATAAACAAAGTACGTACTCGTCACCGGTAAAAACTTACCCGCACCGGATGTATACACCCAACTAATTAAAAAGTGTCATATGTCGCCTTATTTAAATTATTAATACTTAACCATAGTTAATCATTTACCTTATGCACCTCGTGCCCATATCATAATCCGCCCAGCAATATCCACAGGCTCATAACTTCAACATATATCCAATAATTTACACGGATATTACCACGACAACACAAAATAAAATTCATATTATAAATTGCCCATAGGCCACAACCAAATTCCAAATATACAACAAAATAAATTAATTTCACAATAAATAGCCCAAGGCTCCACACAAGGTACATAAAACCTCGATAACAACAAAAAAAGATGGAAAATTAACGCAACATAAGATGACACCTTCATAAATCCGATTTTTCGATAAACATATTAATACTTCAATTTAAACTTGCTTAATTAATTATTTGCACACGGAAAAATAAATCCATAATATAATTATTTACAGGAAAATACCAAATCAACAATCACATGAAATTCACATAAAATTCCAAGTCGCAATCACACCAAATTATCTTATAAAATACATATTCAACAAAACGAACACTGCGGCATGACAATTCAAGGATTTACTAAGTTTTCACAATTTTCTAATTTATTACTTAAGGGTGTCTACAATTTTTAATAGATATAATTTGCACATATAAACAAAGTACGTACTCGTCACCGGTAAAAACTTACCCGCACCGGGTGTATACACCCAACTAATTAAAAAGTGTCATATGTCGCCTTATTTAATTATAACTATTAATACTTAACCATAGTTAATCATTATATATTTTGCACATGCTCCTTAAACAAAATAGGCGGAGACATCAAAATAACGAGGAAAGTGAACGGGGAAAAAGAATTCACAATGAAGTTAAATAAATTTTTCACCCAGTCAATTCACAAACTGAAGGACCGTTAGTTCAACTTGATGTACTCATGTGCATATTTAAGGGATAAATATAGGCCTAACCCCAAAGATAAGGGACAATTTTGGCTAAAAACTCTCATTGTTCACCACAAAGGATAAGAAAAAATTGGCAGAAGCTCCAAAGAAATCCTCATTTATGAAAAATGTATCTCTAAGTTACAGAAGATACCTTCTGTGATGATCTTGGCGGTGTTTTGGGTGAACATGCCACTGCTGATGATCGCATCCAAGTAAAATGTAGTGAGATTTACTAGAGAAGACTACTATGGAGAAGCAAAGTAAAGCTTATGTAAGCAACGGTAATTATGGGTTTCAATAATATAAAAAAAATTATTATTCAACAAAAGCAATCAACCATTCTCCACAAATGTATGTAAATTCTTCTATCCAAAAATCAAAGAAATCTAGTTCGCTAGCTTCTGCTTCTCGAATGTCTCAAAATACTACTTCATATAAATCATTCTATATAAGAGCTTCAATTTCTAAACAGCTGGTGAAAAGTAACGAGCCACACTATAGTACTTCAATTGTACTTTGCTCCTGATTTCCACGTACTTGTAGATGATTGCTACGAAATAAAAATAAAAATAGAATTATGAAAAGTTTTAAACACATTAACTATAGTTGCAGTATTTCTCCACACTTCTTATACAAGAAAGTCAGATTGTTAAAATACCTATGTTGTGTTCCCAACACTTTGTAACCAGGCTAAAAGTGAGACATTTGATTCATTCATATCCAAATCAAAATCAACATCCTTACAGGAAAAAGAAAATTTAAGATGAGTTAATAATATGACAATAATTTAACATAAGTTTTACGTAAAAAGGAATGAAAGAAAACTAACTTGCAAATTAACTTCTGGTAAAGGAGATATTGCTTGATGGGGAGTGTAAGCATTGTCCTCAAACATGTTTTTTATTGATGGTGCAACATCTTTTTGAGATTTCTCTGTGAACAAACAACTAATTTGACTGTTACAAAAAAAAAAAGGTAAAACAAGCAAAGACTTGTATAGTAATACTTACTAATTTTCCCATTAGTCAGTTGAAAAGTTTTTCTTTGTTTGGGTTTCTCCCAATGCCGTAAAATACGCTCTTTACGAACACCTGGTACTTTTACATAAAGAGGCTCTAATACCTTGTTGTCTTCTATGTTTTTCTCACAATTTTTTGCTGAAATATGGGCAGCACTACTGTTCAATTTCTCTAAATAATCATCTAACTCATCTGAAACATTTTCGAGATGTCTTTGAAAAATCTCTCGACACTCCACACTATATTTGCTAAGATGAGTAAGATTATAACAAGTTTGCATCATACTATTGGTGTAAACAATCTCAGATTCTGAACTTCTATTCATAGAACAACTTTGGCTTGGCAAATTTTTTATTCTTTTCCTCGCATCTTTAGTCCATCTTCTCAAAATTTATTCCTTAGGGGATTTCACAAACTTTATTTGACGTATAAATCAACAGACAATGTGCACATAAAATACCCATAGATTCAAACTTCTTGCAAGTGCATGTCACATGTAAAGTTGTGTGATCCAACTCAACAAACCAACTCTTACTTGAATTATGCATTTTCACTTCATATTTGGACACGTGGCCATCACAATATACTTGTGCCTCAATAAAACATGTTCCGGATCCTTTGAGAAACTCTTTCTCAAATATGTTGTAAATCTTATGAGTGTAGACTGCAGAAATCTGAGTTAAAATTGGACTACCTTTAACAACAGGAGTAGGCTTACCCTGTTTACATTTGAAGTCCTCGTGTTCTTCACTCAAACGCCACTTATTTACTACATTTTTTTCATAATTAGTCACAAATATATGCAAATAAGTACTCAAATCGCCAAGCCCATTTAGTACATGATTAGTAGATTCACTTCGAGATGTGGCTTTCAATCCAGCACTAAACACATCATTATTAAAAGCTGTAGACCACATGTGTCATTCTTCTACATTGTGCATTGTAAGCATCATCTCCCATGTTTTATCAAATTCACTTGTTAAAAAGTTTAGAAAAACCTTTATCATTCTTAAGTGAGCCCAAATGAGATGGAGCATTCTGAGATATATGCCATTGACATAATCTATGTCTAGTGCCAGACATCACTTCTCTAATGGCAATTGCCATTGCTTGAGCTTGATCAGTTATAATAGTTTTCGAGAACAACCATTTGAAAGATTCTGCAGACTCATCAGATAAAAAGCCACAACCAAAAATTATATTCTGCCAGTGATGATTTATTCCAATAAATAGTGCACAAGTCATACGATACTTATTTGTTCAATATGTGGTATCAAAAGACACAACATCCCCAAATATCCCCAGTGCATAGTCGCTTCTGCGACACAGGCGTCGCTTCTGCAATCCACACTATCCAGGCCAAGCTCGCACCTGCGGAGCATATTTTCGCTTCTGCGATGATCGCAGGTGCGACTGTCTCGCGCATCTGCACAAAGTTTCTGCTTCTGCAGCTTCTTTGTACGCTGCTGCGATGCCTTCCCCAGCCATGGCCAATTTCGCTTCTTACAAGTCTTCATTCTGTAACCTCTTTACTTTGGTTCATATTTGTTTAGCAATATTAAGGATTACATGGGGGAAAAGAAGAATGTTGTTGTAATTTTTTTTTTTAACGTTGATGCAATTTCTTTTGAGAAGATAAGTAAAGTAAAGTAAGCCATAGTAGTCAAAAAGTTAGCGAAAGCATATATAATACGTACCAAGTATGTTTTATAATTACTAGGCTGCCCAGATTCATGTCCATCGTTTCTGCGACAAGAAGCTTGCTTCTGCGAGGTCGCTTCTGCGATGAAGCTGTCGCAGAAGCGGAAACATCAGCAGCTGCCCAGAAGCAGCAGATTTTCAGCAGCTTCTTCAAGTTCGGAATTGGTTCGTTAACCGTCCAAAATCCACCCGAGACCCTCAGGACTTTAACAAAACATACCAACATGTCCCAAAATACAATACGAACTTAGTCGAGGCTTTAAACCACGTTAAACAACACTAAAATTTTGAATCGCGCTATGAATCGAATTCTGAGTTTTCAAATCTTCCAACTTTTATATTTTGCGCCGAAACATATCGAATCAATCCGGAATGACTTCAAATTTTGCACGTGAGTCATATATGACGTAACGGAGCTGTTCCAATTTTCGGAATCGAAATCCGACCTCGTTATCAAAATTTCAACCTTCGGTCGAATTTTTCCAAAATTTCATATTTTCCAACTTTCGCCAAAATGCGTCGAATCGTCCTACGGACTTCCAAATCCAAATCCGAACATGCCTAAGTCTGAAATCACCATACGAAGCTAGTGGCATCATCAACTCTCCGATCAACTCTTTCTATTTAAGCTTCAAAATGATAATTTTTCTTTAAATTTAATTCCAAATCTTCCGGAAACTAAACTCGACCACACACGCGAGTCATAATGCATATTATGAAGATGCTCGAGATCGTAAGTCATTGAACGGGGTGTTTATTCCTAAAACGACAAGTCGGGTCGTTACATCAATATTGATAAACTTCATGTTTACGCCACGATCAGGGGCGGCTCAATGATATTTGTGGCCTAAAGCCAAACTTCAATGAGGGGCCCTAAATTTTTGTTATAGAAGAAAACTCATAATGTTATTTGAAATGGCGAAAGCAATCGCAACTCCTGCTACACCAAGTTGAAGCGAGGAGACAAGCAAATAATTAAGGGGCCAAAAGGAATGCAATGAGCAAACAACAAAAAAGAAGGAAAATAACATATCTTTGTAAAGTTAAAGACAAAAGCTTAGGACGTTGAGCACCAAAAGCTTAAGAACAAAGAGGTTCCATACCTAAAGCAAGACCAGAGGTACTGAATAACCAGTAATATTAGCAAATGCAAGCTTGAAAACTTCTCTGATTTCTTGGAAGATTTGTGATGGTGTTATTTTTTCATGCATTTGTTTGGGATTTTCTTGGGGTAGTGATAAAAGATCAATAAATAAGTGGGTTAGAGTGGATTTTGTGATGATATTGGTGGTTTTTGATCAATTTTGGTGATATTGGTGAACTTAGGAGTGGTGTTTGGATTGCACATAGCTACAATTCAAAACAAGAGAAAACATAAAAAATTTTGTTAGCAGGTTTTCTTGATTTCTTTTCCTATAGGTTATCTAATTTGTTTTAGTAGTGAGAATTCCTGAAATGATATTGAAATGCATAGAAAAAGCCAAATGAATAAAAGAAGAGAAGAAGTTAAAAAGAGATGAAAAGAATATGGAGCCATTCTTTTTAATAATAATAGTGCATAAATAACACAAGATGGTGGAATTTTCATGCGTGCACGGATCTCAAAAATATATTCTCTTCTCAAACGGCTCCCTTCCCTTAAAATGTGCAGTTTTTGGTCTTTTTAAATATTTATTATTGTTAAAAAATATAGACTAATAATATATTAATGGTTAAAAATTTTGGGGCCCTAAGCAACAACTTTACCTGCTTCACCCTTGCGCCGGTCCTGGTCACGATGTGTGCAATTATCAATAAACTCCAAGTTTATTATGATATGTGGTTTTATATCAATAAACTTCTACTTTATTGTGGCATTCTTTTATTTGTGTAGTACAAACTGGAGAATAAAGTGGGTAACTTTTCACATACATATTACCCCGCTACAAATTGTAGTAATAGAAGATATTAAATATTTCCTTTAATTATAGTCTCAATATAACCAACCACTTTCGTGAATACTTTAGAAACTAAATAAGTTTCTTTGAGACTTACTACGACACAATACCTTATTGATAATCAATTTTATTTCTCCAAAATAGTATAATTGGCTCTTCTAGAAATTTCAATTAATTTTGTACTATCACATATTCATCAACATCTATATGGTGAATATCTCTTTCAAAGAGAAAGTTATATTATTATGGTCATGGTCAAAATCATTATAGGCAAAATATGTCGTGTCCATTACTCTTGCCTTGTAATAATTGCATTGCCATAATATTTTGGCATAATCACAGTAGGTACGTGGTCAATGATCATTCATGCCATAATAATGAAATTATTTTCTTATTTCATCTCAAACCTCTTTCTAGACATTAGTGTGGTATATCCACTGCCACTAGTACGTTCATGTTCTTTCAAGAATGAATATGTGTTCATAATGATTATCACATTATTTTCACATTCACTTCAAGAATGAAACATAATAATCCATATGTGCTTTACGAAATCTCATGTCAAATCGATGACAAACATTAAATTTACAGAGTGAAGGATTATTTTGAGAATTTTTATTGTTCTCATTATCACAATGATGACGATTATAGTTTTGCCTATTGCCACGTCCACATCTATTGGTATCTTTACGATAATAATTTTGTTTTTTTTAATATTTATCTTATTCTGCTATCATATTCAACTGTTTTAAGTAAATGATAAGTAGAAAAGTTGTAGGAACTAGAATAAATAGTGCAATAGCAACAAATGCAAGAATATTTACTTCCATAATCTCATCAATTTTTTAATTCGCAATAACTCAGGATTTAATCCAATAGAGATGATAAATCTTTGGCCTGTAAATTAATTGAATGAATATTACCTCTCTTAAAGGAATGAGAATGAAGCAAATTCAATAGGACGAGTTTCCACTTCTTTGCCCACAAGCATACCTTAATTTGATCATGGTAAGGCAAAGACACTACAACATTACACATCTATAGCTATGAAAAGCATCGTAGCTAAATATGAAAATTTTCATGGCAAAACACTTTAGCCACAATATTTTTTTCCGTAGCATTCATAGCAAAATGTAGCGTAGCTAAAACTCAGCTACAGACTTTATATGATCTGTGGCTAAGGACTAATACTTATTGCTATGGAAATTTTTTATGTTGTAGCGATGATGGTAAAAGGTTTTTGCTACAAAAAATATACTTATAGCAAGTGATTTTATTCTTTTGCCACGATGAACAAATTTGTAGTTATCTTCATATTGTAGCCACAAATTGTTGTGTTGTAGCAAAAGATTTAATTTATTTGCTATGCAAACTCAAATTTTGTGGCTATTTCTAGAGCTTAGTCTCGTGGTAATAGTACTCATGTTTAGCTACAATTTAAAAACTCCGTAGCTATGAATTGAAGTATTTGCCATAAACCTTTTCATATTGTAGCTAATATTCCATACTTTTAACCATGAAATATATAGAACTATAGCAAATGATTTTCATCATTTGCTACGAAAAGTGAAAATGAATAGCCATGTTCTTGATACGTGGTTATTGTAGGAGTATATGTTTAGCTACAAATTGAAAAATTCATAGGTAATATTCCATTCTCTTTTGCCATGAAACATAAAATCGTAGCAATAAATTTTCTTCATTTTTGCTATGAAAATAAAAAAATATATACCTACATTTTTAATATGTTGCAATATATATATGTTTAGCTACAAATTTAAAAATTCATTGCTACTAATTAAAAAATTGCCACAAGCATTATTAGTCATAATAATTCATATAAAGCCTATTTAGAAATACAATCAAATTTTGACAGTGAAACACATAGGCAACTGTAGCATAAGATCTTCAATTACGTAATAAACACAATATATTAATAAACAAAATTTAACAAAGGTTCAACAATATCATTCCAAATATTAAAACATCGTTTGAAACATATCAATAAGCTTTGACAAGAGGAAAAATATTATTCACGTGCCCGTCGACCTTGATGCTTTTATAATTCCTCCACAGGCTGCAATAACAATAGAAAAAAAAAGCATATAACTAAATGATACAATGAAGTATCTTTTATATAAAAAATTAAATTTTATTTTTAATATGAATATTACCTAAAAGAAATCACATATACTAAATTACTAATATAAAAAGATAGTAATAAAAGTCTAATAAGTTACTTACCGTTAGATCTATATCATTTTGTTGTAGACCTTGTACTGCAAGTATCATTCGAAATTTTTCTTCCCATTATTTATTCATCTCTACTAGTTGATTATTCATATCTTTCTTGATTTCTTCAACTTGTTCCTTAGCTTCCCTTTTAACTTCTTCCACACGCTCATTTGCCTCGTTTCTGGTCAATTCTAGTTGCTTTATAAGTTGTACTTTTGTTGGTCTACCACCAAAATATTCACTAATATTTTTTCCGGGGCCATACGCACGAAGATATCCATTTTTTTCGGCCCCGAGTACTTTTTCGAAGATATCATCATCATTTAAAGAAATTTCTCCTTCTTTTTGCTGCTTTTTAAATTGTTAAAATTGGTCCTTACAATCAAAAAATGCAAATTAATCAAATATAAGTACAAATGTGTAATATAAAAGGAGATAAAAAGAAAAGAGAACACATTGACATTACAATAACATCTTATTGAAAATCATCAACTTGTTTTCCTTTTTTTCTCTTGCGGGATTCCATAAAAACTTCAACACGAGAAGGAGCTTTTCCATTTTTTTGCTCCTGCGAAAAAATAATCATTATCATTAAATGAATAAACTATGTGAATATAGTTCTTCTAAATTTGTTCTAAAAATATTATTACAACGTTCATACCATTTCGTATCTAAGTCTTGCATAACTTTCGGTCCCAATGTATGGAGGCAAGGAACGTTTCGATCTATTTGTCTTGTTTTGTATGCTCTTCTTCTAAATAAAAATTGAAAAAAAAATTAAGAACATTAGTTACTAAAGAAAAGGCAGTGATAAAAGAGAGCTTAATATGCCCTTGGATTGACTCATAAAAACTAACAAATCGAATATGAAATACAAAGACAATAAAAATATCGTGCTCTTATATAAGGAAATGTTAGTGATAAAAAGAGAGCTTAATTTTATTTGGAATCCAAACCATGGATCACAAAAATAATAATTTAGAGTAAAACAGTTTTAGTTATCTCAAACACGCCCATAATTAATTTTCTTAAATAAACTTGAGATCCTCATGAAACACATAATAATAAAAAGGCAGAAACAAATTAATTTACAATTTAAATACCTGAAAGTCGGCATCACTCCAAAGATTGACCAAATATTTCCATTCATCTGCGGCAACAAGTTTAGGCTTGTTTCGTAAGCGAAGTAGGTAATTTGCTTTTGAATCAAAATACTTCTTCTTCAACTTGTACCTATAGTCTCTATAGAGGTCACTCATTTTGCCAAGAATTGCGCTTTTTCTTCCCTCGGACACATCAAAATTAAACTTTTCCCATATAAAAAAAATACAATCAAAGTTTATAATCATATATTCTATATTCTAGTAATTGTTAAACCATAAGAAATTATAAAATATTATAAATTATTAGTTTGTTAGTTTTTCTTACCAAGACAATTTCTCACATATGGTCGATCTTATCTTGCTCAATCTCTTTCCAACCATTTACCTTTAAAGGGCAACAAATTCGGCTTCTAACTGTTTGTCCCAAAAACCAAATTAATTTGCTTGCATTCTCACCGATAGCTTGATGATCTTCATCATATTCCACCGGTAATTTTTGTCCCTCCTATAAGTTAATTATTTTCACACACCGTGTAGGACCTCTAGTTTTTCTTTTCACAGCGTTGGAACCTACGAAGGTTAAATAAATAACGTCAAGTAAAAATATCGATAGAAGTAATTAAAATCAATAAAAATAGTGATTACCTACTGAATTTGCTGATTCGTATGCTCCTACAACTGATTTTGTCATCTCTTCAGACTCATACCCCTAGAACTATCTTCTCCAAGAGAAGTACTCATAAAAATATCATTTTTCAGCAGTGTATAAATCTCAATAGGCCTTTCTTTATGCATTCTATAACTAACAAGCATGTTTTTAATATCTTGATCGTCATGACATTCAACTAGCCCATCATAATCACTAATAATTCTATCACCTCTCAAATAAAAGAACTTGTCTCCCTCACAAATATTGAAGTTACAATACTCTTTTAAGTCATCCAATAGGTCAAAAAAAGATATAAAAACAACATCAATATTTGTTTTCTTCAAATGACCACATACATATTTTCTAGATGGGGAGAATACAAAATGACCACCATAGTGATAGCTAATTTCTTTCTCTTTTATCATGTCCGCGCTTTCAAGAAAATTATTGAAGATGAATTAGCTAAATATGAATAAACAAAGACACAAATTTATATAATGAGAAAAAAGATTTAATGGCAAATTCAATATTGCACAATAATCATATTACAATTACCCGGATAAACAAGTTCTTCTACAGATTGCGTGAGCAAGTTTTCGTCAATAGACGGCTTCTTAGAACTCTTAACAGGTTCCGAGTCACGATTATCAGTCAAGCGATTAGTTTTTTTTCCAAAAATCATTCCTACCCATGTTTGGTTACAAATAAGAATTTGTAAGACACTAAAATAAATTATCATAAATACAAATATAAATGATATTTTCTATAAGTACTTAGTAGCCAACTTTAAGAATTGAATAAAACCTCAAACTGTATACTTATAACATGATAAATACTATAGTAATAGAGTTTATATATCATTTGAACTTTCAGAAATATTGTATCCCCATTGTATAACCAGATCTTTTTAATTAGTATACGGTATCTAACAGTGAACTTTAAGAGTTCAGAATTTTCGGTCAAATTCTTCACAGTGCTTTAAAATAAAAAATCAAACAGACATGAGGAAACAAATATAGACCAATCAACACACACTTACAACCCCAAAATTTCAAAAGTAACAAAGAAGAAGAGGTAAATTTCATATATTTAAGATAGCACAAAAAGAAATCACCAGGATTCCATTTCTTAACAAAGTTGAACCAAAAAGTAAAAAAAGGGATATGTGCCGATAATCTAAGAACAAGAAAATTTGCCTAAGTCTGCAGAATTAAACAAAATAACAGAAATTTAAATGTATAATGCATAAATTGGAACAGATATATAGAAAGAAATTAGAACCTTTGCTTCTAGTGATGACAAGTTGATTCAGAGAAGTAATAAAAAATCTACACCTCATTTTTTGGCTTTCTTTTGTGCTTTTAGTGTTTTAAGGTTTTTTTGTAGTCTAATCTTTCTATAGAAAAGGAACACCATATTACTCTCTAATAGAATTAGGAGGCTTTAATTTAGGCACAAAATATTTAGAGGGAAATAATATGGAGGGAATTCTTTTGTTTTTGGTAATTCACGTATTTCAAAAAGAGAATTCATGTTTCCCTCCTAATAATCAATAACTACAAAAAAGAAGCTCCATATTTTTGTAAGTATAACAAATTATTATTTGACGGCAATTTTGTTCCTTTTGGAAATATAGTTTCCTTTTTTTATTTATTTTTAGGATACTTTGTTTTTCTAAAAATTTATTCTGATATTTTGGCAAAAATAAACCTAAGCTTAATGAACATATTTCAAAGGAATTAAATTAACAATAAAATTTTGTTGGAAAATCCTTTGGTACCGTTTGGTCGTCAAAAAGGAAGGTGAAATTGTTGAAAGAATTCCTTTTTTCTTTTTTGGTTTGTTGAGCAGCAAAGTTTTAGGAAAAAATATCTCACGGCAAAAGTTGGGACAATTTCCTTCTTACCATTTTAAAGGAATTATAGTTGAATCCAAATTCTTAAATATTAGTTTTTTTGTAAATGTTAGAGCACGATTATTAGTTAGGTAAAAAGATCTAGAAGAGTCGAAGTGGTGTATTTATAATAAATTTTAAAAGTTTTAAATATAAGTAGTTTTGTATAGTTCAAATATGAAAAAATATTATAACCAAAATTTTAGTTAATTTAAATTTTTTAAATATTAGGAGAATAGTTAAATTACAATATTATCCTAGTAAAATATATTTTTAAAGAGTAAAAAAGGCGAACGACATATCACTAAGGGCCTTCGTACTTTTAATATAGTTACAATTATAATTTTTAAAGGGTAAAAAAATCGAACGACATTTCCAACTATATAATTATAATTTTATCAATTCAACTTTACAAGTGATCGTGCTTTCTTTTTAGTTTTAGTTGTAACGACCCGATCGGTCGTTTTGAGCTCTAGCGTGTCGATCTGCGGTTTGAGGCCATGAGCAACTTCATTTCAGGTATTATGACTCGTACGCGTGGGCGGAATTGAATTTCGGGAAGTTCGGAGTCGATTTGGAAAGAGAATTCTCATTTCGGAAACCTTAAGTTGGAAGAATTGACTAAGATTGGATTTTTGAGTAAACAACCTCGGAATCAGGATTTGAAGGTTCCAGCATGTTCGTATGATGATTTCAGACTTGGGCGTATGTTCGGATCGAATTTTGAATGAGCGGGGAGCGTTTTGAGTATGTATTGACTTGCCTGACAGTGATGTCCGGCGCCATCACGACCTTTTAATGGATTTTGGGTCATGACATTAGTAAAAACACACAACCCTTGATGATTTAAGAATTTTCTAAAAAAAAAAATCAAAAGTTATTCTCAAGTTCATTCAAGAAGACGCAAATATAGTTAATTGTAGATTAATAAGATAATGTTTAATATGTAAAATTTAAATTAATTTCAAAGTCCTAAATATTAGGAAAGTAACTTAAATTATAATTTTGTCTATTGTGAAAGTGTCACGACCCCGGTTTGCTCTCCGTGAACTATCGTGATGGCACCTAGTATCTACGATTAGATAAGCCTAACAAATGCGGGAAAGAAAACAATTGCGAAAGGAAAATAATTAAGATCTGATATGACAAAAAGAAACATTGTTTAAGATGCCACCTGACATTTAACAATACAAAATATCAACCTAACACTCCCAAAATACGGAACCCCATGAATCACAAGCTAAGAGATACATAAAAGCTCTAACTCTAGAATGTCTATCAAAATGAAAATACAGAAGGGCTATATTAATACTGCGAATAGAAAGGGACTCTTCAGTCTGCAGACGCGGCAGATATACCTCGAAGTCTCTATGAAAACGCCTCACCTCAAGGGTGATAGGACTGAGTTGAAGTACCTGGATCTGCACATGAAAAACATGCGCAGAAAGGGCATGAGTACACCACAGCGGTACTCAGTAAGTGCCAAGCCTAACCTCGGTCGGGTAGTGACGAGAAAAGTCAGGGCCCTACTGAGATTAAATAATATATAAGGTATAACAATGTAGAATAAGACAGCATAATTAAGTGCAATAGTAAGAAATAACACAGAATAGAAAGAACAACAACAACTATAACAGACACAAAATAATCACGGAAAAGAGTACAACTCAACATAGGGATAATAACCGGGGATCTCTTAGTATCCCGAGGATCTCTTAGTATCCTCAATATGTGTACGGGGGATCTCTCAGTATCCTGAGGATCTCTTAGTATTCTCGATATCTATGCTGGGGATCTCTCGGTATCCTCAAAATCACCCAGCGGAGCTAACGGAACTAACAAAATTCCATCCCGAGGTCGTCTTCACACTGCTCCGACTACGGTCCAATTTCTAAAACTAAAACTCTCATTTAGGGATCAGACCGGTCGTTTTGCTTTCTAGAACTCCGATCTCCTAAATAAGACTCCCCTATGTGATTTTATTGTTTTATGACTTGTAGGGATAGTTAGTTCGGGATTTGGAAGAATACGGGTTGAAATCGGAACAAGTAGTTCCTTAAGGTTAGCTAAAAAGGCTAAGTTTGACTTTGATCAATATTTTGAGTAAACGACCTAGGAATCGAGATTTGACGGTTCCAATAGGTTCGCATGATGATTTCGGACTTGGGTGTATACTCAGATCGGATTTTGGATGATCCGGGAGCATTTTGAGTACGTATTGATTAGTTTATATATTATTGCAGAATGATATATTGTTGAAGAAAGTGTGATATTTTGTTCAAGGTATTTACATGGAAGTGGGAAAGAGAATAATCCAGTGGACAAAATTTGTGAAGGTGATCAGGTTGAGCCATTCAGTAGATTATCATTTTTTGAACAAAGGGTTGCCCTTTATTAGGAGATACATCTAGAAATCTTGAAGAGCTTGAACGAAAGCAAGCTCATCTTTATGTTTTGAGAAATTGTGAAGAAGTTCAACCATTTTTACGGTATGTTTCTTTATGCCATTGTACATTTCTGCTTGATTTTGTTAGCCTTTTCTCAGTTATTATGGTTATTTTAAACAGTGAGTACGAGAGTGAGTATGAGCAGAATAATAGGAACATGAACTTCGATGATTGGTTTTTCCATCGAGTAAGTTTTCATTACATTGTTAATTTTTATTTGTAATACTTCTTTAACATCATTATTTTATTTATTTATTATTATACAGATTATACAAATGCGCATGAAAGGAAATTCACAAGTAAGTTGCAAGTTGTATTCTTTGGCTAGAGGTCCTTTTGATGGAGTCCAAAGATTCAAAGGGTATGAGATAAATGATTTTAGATTTCATACTAAACAACTCGAAGGAAATAGGGTGAAGCAAAATAGTTGTGTTTTAGTACGAGGAATAATGAATGGCCAAAATATAAATTATTATAGTACTCTGACCGAAATAGTAGAACTTCAATATCTTGAAGGTAAACGGATTGTTTTATTTAAATGTGATTGGCTGGATGTTGATCACATTGGAAAAGGAGTGAAGATAGATAAACATGGCTTTGTTAGTGTCAATACTAAACGAAAGCTAGCAACAAATGAACCATTTGTTCTTGCATCTCAAGCAGAACAAGTTTTTTATGTCAAGGATAATCTTCATCCCAATTGGTCCATTGTCTTGAATGGTCATTCTACTTATTTTACTGGTGGTGCTCTCAGTGAAGAAACTTTTCAACAAAATGCTCAAGAGTTCTCAGGTACATTTGATGAAGATGAAGACTTTATGAACTGGAGAAGAAATGATCTTGATATTATTAGCACTAATGTTACCTTAGATGATGATATTATTGAAGACATCGAATCAGAACCTGAAACTGATGATGAAGATTTATTACTGTAAAATATTTAGAAGTCTTATTTGCATATTTTTTTATCCTCAAGTAATGTTAAAATTTTACTTATTTATTTGAGAGACGGTGTTTAGTTCTTTATTATTTTAAAGAATTTATGTATTACTTTATTATATTAGTGAATTACTCTAATTGAATATGAGTTAATATTCAATAGTGTTGGATTGAGTTGAATGATCTTTTCTACCAGGTGTTATGTTGATGGATTCTCAGTGGAAACTATGACGAATTTTTTACTAAATTAATAAATAAATATTGTTAAACATAGCATAGTTGTTTATAGAAATAGATTCTCGATGCATGACACTTGAATTAGGAATAACTATGTGATTATAAGAATTTTAATAAATTTCACACTTGAATTTATAAACTCTAACAAATTCAACCAAAGTCCCTTGCATTCATTCCAACTAATGAATTAGTGACTAAACCTTTGTCTTCCTACTCTTTATAATTTTGTTTCATAATCGTCGCAAGGCGTGTAAAATGTTTGTCCTCTTTTTATAGATACAAATGTATCTATGTCTCTTGATAAGGAAAAACTCAATTAAGAAATTATCTATTATGAAGTTTTATAATTTTAGATGCTCTTTGCGTGTCAAATTTTTTAATAAGCTTCTAAAATAGATTTTTCGTTGAGTTGTCTCGTGTAGGCTTTTCCTGAGCACATATGTCCCAACAGTTACTACAATCTTTGAAAATTGTAGCAAGACTATTTTTTTAGCTATGGAATTATGTGCAAATAAATGTATCGTGGCTAAAAGATTACAATTGCTACAGTGACTTCATATGCATAGCAAAACTTAGAATTAGCTACAATATTTATTGTAGTTATATAAATTCGTGGCTATATTATTTTGCCATGATATTAATCGTAGCTATTGAGCCAATTATTGCCACGATTTTTATAACCTGAAGCAAATATATTCGATATTTTATTTGGCATAATTTATTGTGGCTAAATATTTATTGTTGCTATAATAAATTAAATGCGTGGCAAAAACTAACAATTAGCTACAAATTTATAACGTGGCAGTAAATGTGTAGCTATTTTCGCAGTTATTGTCACAATACTAACCAACTATAGCAAAAAGTAGGAATTAGCTTTGCCAATTTACTTTTTGTAGCTAAGAAATTTTACCAAATTGTGAACATCCATGGAATTTCAATTTTTATGGCTATTGCTAGATAATAGCCAATCTTTTTTTATTCGTAGCAAAGAATTCGTAGCTGTAGATGCATAATGTTGTAGTGAGAAATTTTACTACTTTACGTGGTTACAATTTCTTACAAACTCTATTAGAGTTATAATCACAACTTATTGTCTTTGCTTGTATTTAAAATACTTACCTTAAATGAAGTTCATGAAACAATTGACAATCATTATGCTCAATCTCAAAGTTTCTACTCAATTAGTTAGTCTTGTCTAATAACGTGTTATAAAACAATAAAAGAATAAGAAGAGTATTGCAGAGAAAAGTGGAGAAGAGAATTCTTATTGATTTGGATTGAATTACATTGAAATAGAACCTCTCTATTTATAGGGGAAAAGTGACTTAGCCACTAAGTAATAATCCTAAAATCTCTCTAAAATATAGACATTCACCATAAATAAAATACTATTTATAATAATATCATATAAATTAAAACGACCGAGTGGAGTATTTTTTGAATAAATGAGTTTTCCAATTCGGTATCTTTTATTATTATTATTATTATTATTATTATTATTATTATTATTATTATTATTATTATTATTATTATTATTATTATTATTATTATTATTATTATTATTATTATTGTTATTATTATTATTATTATAACTAAACACTAAGTAGCTTTTAAAGTGGTGTTCTTATCTAATTGACGAGCCATATACAGATGAAAGAAGAAAATCCAAGAAAGACTTACAAAGAGAAAGAAAAAGGACAATATACATATGACAATAATAACAGAGTCAAGTTAAAAGATGGAACCATGTTCACTGAAATTGAATACGAGAAAATAAAACGTGACATTTCGTTAACATATTATTACATGTGGAAGGTTTTTAATTAACAGAAGATCAAGAAATATGATCAAATAATTGAAGTTAACCAAAAGAAAAAAAAGAAGAAGAATTAAAATTCATCATGGTCAGAGGAGAAAGGAGGGAATTCAATCTTGGAACCACATCCTCGGCCATGTGGGAAAACTGGGCAATCAATAAAATCTGTTGCAGTTTTGTCCATACAGAGATAAACTTGGTAAATCTGGTGATTTCCTTGTGTATCCACATTGCATTCTATGTAAGGGCTGTGTCCTACTCCTTCTTCTATTGCCTTTTTAATGCTTTCTAAAGTGTAATGTTCTCCATTCCTTGGTGTAATCCCTAGTAAACACAAAATAAAGTTAGCAGCAGAATTATTCTAATATATTAAAAAGAAGATTTAACTTATATACACTTTTTTTGTTTTTTGCTGCAAGGGAGGATTTCATTGATAATTAAGAAGTACAGGAGGTGTTCAAGGTATATTGCTAGTGCCAATTACATCTAACTTATATACACATTGAGACTGAGAGAGTTTCAAGAATTTTTACACTGTCAATATTTTTTTAACTTATTGTAGCAAGTACTTAATCTGCATTATTTTTCAAATCATAACCTACTAAGTGACAAATTGACTAATCTAATATATTCTTTAAATAACCTGATAATGAAAAGTTATGTTGGACTCAAAAATAAGTATTTATGCCATATTGACAAAAGAATTTAGCTTATATGCCTTGATCATAAAATACATTGACACTATCAAGGGTTAGTTTGGTTACTAGTTTTTTTTTTTTTTTTGATTCCCGTACCCTTTGGTTCCTTTGATCCCCTTTTGTTGGAGCTATTGCTCCTTTGGTGACTCAATCCAACGACCCTGAAGTTATAGGTGGAGGGTGCTGACCATCTGAGCAGTCCATTCTAGTTTGGTTACTAGGATTAGGATACTATTTCCGATATTAAAGTTGTGATTGCATTTATCCATTATTTGATTATTTATATTAGCAAATACCTGTTTAAATTTTATACCATAAAACTTGATATTATTTATCTCATATAGAATGTGAAATTATAATATGTTCATTGCATTGTAAAGTCATTGTTGTACTATATAAGCTGCTTTATTTTTCAGGTTACTGATCTTATTTTACAGTTGTTACTAATTATCTTTATGCAACCAGATAGTTTAAAAATCTTTGTAGTGTCAGTTTATAGAAATTAACTGTTGACAAAGAGGAATTTTGCAGTTGAAAAACACACACACACACACACCTGCATTCTTAAGGTTTTCAAGAAGGTTTGATTTTTTCCTGAAGTCAAGAGCAGCTTGAAAGTAAGCACGTTCACCAAGAGCAGAACAGGTTCCATGTTTTAGCCATTCATGACTCCAAAATCTTACACCATCGCTACTTGGGCAAGCCAATGATGGCCAATTCTTTTCCATTGTACTTATAAGATCTGAGATCTGCAAAATACAATTTTATGAAAAGAATTTAGTATTATCTTACTGCATGCATTACTTGGTATACATTGTTCTAATTAAAGCAAAATATTGGATAAGAAACATTCATACTACTCAAAAAGACAAAATCACCAATGATCATGGGTGGAGCTAGAAGGTAACATACAGCCAGGTTTAGCCCTAATAAACATTTGTCAAGATTCTATATTTGTATTAAGAAATTTATTAAATATATATAAATATTAAATTCAAAAATCTAGCTAATAACATTTAATGTCGCTATCCTAAAATTTAAAATCCATACAATTCAAATCTTAACTCTGTCTCTAATAATAAAAGAACATTCGTAGAAGCAAAAGTAAAGTCCCACCATGTCTAACAAACCAGACCTACTAAGCAAGGAGACATGGGTTCTAACTGCTAAGCAACCAACCTCTGAGCAATAATACGTTAACATTTTTAAGACTTGACTTACCGCATTACTTCAATTTTACTAGGTTAACATTTTTAAGAATTCATTTCTATGCACTAATATTGTAAAAAATATTATACAATTAAATTATTATAAAGTAATTACAGGTAAATTTTAATGATAAGTATTAGGAGTAATTGATAACTAATTGGTAAATTGGTAACTAACATGTTACTGGCAATTGGAAAAATACTTTGTCAGTGGATATAGCTCAATTTTTTTTTAATTACATATATAAGCTTGGAGTAGAAATCTTAGTACAACGAAAGAAAAACATTTCTTAGAAGCAAAAGTATGTCAGCCATGAACAAATAACGGAAAACAAGAATTCTAAGCAAGGAAACGTGGACAGCAAAAAGTAACAAATTATACTTTTTGTCAAAAGAGAGTAAATGCCAATTCATCTAAAGATCAGCTAATTATTTGGTCTTTTGAGTAGAAGATGTCATTTTTCACGACTCTAGCACAAGAAAAATACTACCTACCTTCACAACATGCATGCATGTTACTGTATATATATTATATATATTTGAAGATAAATGTAAAGGAAGTTTGTACCCAAAAGTTATCGGCTCAGAGTTCCATTTGACTGGTTTTCAATCTCTTTCGTAATTAACCCAAGACTTGAAAGAATTAGGAATCTACCCTAGCAGTTTTTCAATCACTTTCGCGGTGAAGAATTAAGATCTATTATGAAAAGTTATATATGTGCAATATTTTTAAGTTCTCCCTCCGTTCCTTTCGAATAAAGGTCAATTCCTTATATCTTCGGTGTGAATACTGGAGCAGAATTCTTCAAATACTTTGAAATAAAATTTATACATTTGAAAACTACTTAAAAGGTACTACTTCAATTCATAAGCTAACGTATATAGGTAATAATTCAAAATATTGAGTAGTTTGAAAAAATTGTAGCGAAAGCAAAACCTGGTTGATTCCTCAAGAAATAATTAATAGTATCAAACAAAATAGGACAAAGGATAGGTCGTTACAATAAGTCTGAATAATTACCTAAAAAAAAATTAGTAGAAGTGTCCTTTATTGACTCAAGTGTCACCTACATGTCATTAAAGCAATCTTTCTATATATGGAGATGAAAAATCATACTATCAGAGAAGATTTTGATTAACAATATATATATATATATATATATATATATATATATATATATATATATATATAAAAGACTCATCAAATCTGACGATGATATTGACGTAAACCTAATAATAAAGCAATTTGTGCCTACTTCTTCAGAATTAAATTTGAAAATGTGAGTACCTTTGACTCATCCAAAGAGCTTTCACGATCACAGTTTTGAGGCCATTTACCATTTTCATAGTTTGGCCATAGACCATGGATGCTAAAATCTTCATCAGGTTTTCCGGTAGTCGGATAACAACAACTACGTCTTGTATCACAATAAGATGCTGGCCACTGCATCAAAAAGAAAATCTTTTAACTGATCTAATATTGTTGAAATTATTTTTTACACTGTCAATGTATAGAGATTAAACGCCTGCTACAAAACATAGTTGGAGTATTTACCTGTTGAACAAAGTAGAAGAAATCAAAGTCCTGTTGTGCAACACAAAGAACTAACAAACATTGTGTAATAAGAACCTTGATCAACAATGATTTTTGAGGTTTCATCACGATAAACTTTTGAAGTTGCTTCAAAGCTTTGTTCTTTCTTTTGAGAAGATGAATAATCGAAAGATAAAGTATATTGTTAGAGTTTGATAGTTGCGTATCAATTTATAGGCACAAAAAAAAGAAAAGACACGTCGTGAAGGAATATCCTGATAAGTATATGCCAAGTATTTCTGTAATATTTTATTTTCATTGTTGCGTGTTCAGCCTAAGCCCATGTGTCAAAGTCAGTTGCCTATGAAGTTTTGGAGATCACGCATTAACTAATTAATTAGCTTCTGCTACTCGATATTCATGAACAATTTAAACTAAATAAATTACTGTCAAACTACTGTACCGCGGTCATCCTTTGTAAGTTAAATTTTTGTTGGAACTGATTTTTCATGTTAATTATGTTATATTAAATATATGTTCTCTATATTAGCATTATGCTATGGCAGTCAAAAAATATCCGAATGAATGATGTCATTACACAGAGATTTGAATGTATTAGCTATAAAGTGGTCTCCCAATCTTTAAATGTTATGAATATAATAGTAGAAAATAAGTAGATCGAAAAGGAATCTTGCAATGAGAAAGAAGAAGTAAAGTCCTGTATTTTCTAGCTGGGAAGTTCATTTGGAAGTTAAGCAAGGAAACGTATGCCTTGAGCTACGTTTGACAGTGAGTAATAGCTTTTGTTTTTTCAAGCAAAAAAATTGCTAATTCATGTAGACATTTAACTTAAAATTGAAACAACAACAACGTCTCACTTCTAAAAAAAAAGACTCGACTTAAGACATTCTTTCAAAATTGACCTCATAAACTTAAAACTCAAAGTGGTTTTAAATTTATTTGTGAAATATGAGTACTTCGACTTCGTCAATTTCAATAATAGACTAAGATTTACCAAAATGCAACTTCCCCCTTGATTTATTTATTTATATGGGTACACATAAGAAGATAAGGATGCCCAGGTTGACTTTAATTTACAGGCTCTCAAGTCTCAACCTATGAAATTTATTTGCTAAAAGTAAGATTAGTGTCATAATATTTAAATTAAACTGCCATGAAGTTGGAAAGATGTGGTGTTTATAAAGCTAATCTTGAATTAACGAAGCTTATAATAAGGACCTTCTTAAGGTCATGAAATAATATTATAAGCAGACAAAAGAGATTTTTTTTTTTGGGTTAGTGACTAAAGAGAGAAGTATATCGTGACACGTTCTTGGACTAATTTTAGTTTATTTAACTTAATTTTTTTTTGGTCCATTTTTTTTATACTTCGAAGACTTTGTACCACTTAATTGAGACAGGTTTTTGTTGTATGAACAGAATAAATATAGATCAAAGTTAGGTGATAGGGCCGATCCAATCTATTAATTAAACAACTCTGTTGTATCTTTTTTAAAGTCCAATTTATTATTTCTCTTTAATAATCAATGCTTCATTAGATCTGTAATTATAAGAACAAGTCACAACCTTTGTGTTAATCTATTGCTTTAATTTCTGTGGGAAGTACGTAGGAAAAGAACAAAAAATTGGAACGATATAAAAAATAGAAAATGAGAGTGATTCTTTTCCCTTTGTTTGTTTTCTGACGATAAAAGAGCCATATAGTTGGAGGGAACTACTGCGGTGACTTATTTCACGACCAAATATGGGCAGTTAATTGGGGTGACAATTTGAATCCAAACCCATTTAACCCGTCGAACTCGCTTAAGAATGGGCTAGTCATTGATCTATTTATTTGTTAAATTCAACTCATCTTGTCATAGGGGATTTGCATCTATACCCGTTTTTTGTGTTACGTTTTAATTTGTGTCCGTTTTGTAAAAAAAATTGCAAGCGGACCCGCTTTTTCGCATAATTTCAGCATACGAGGCTGAAGTAGCAAAGACAATCACGCAAAACTTCAACAGCTAGTAGACGGGCCTGAAGTAGCAAGTGTGCTGAACCAACTGTGCTGAAGTTTTTGTTTTGTAACTGGCGAATTTCAGCTCTAGAGCTAAAGTTTTTGTTTTGTAACTGGGGAACTTCAACTCCAGAGCTGAAGTTTTTATTTTTGTAACTGGTGAACTTCAACTATAGAGCTGAATTTTTTGTTTTGTAACTGGTAGCTGAAGTTTTTGTTTTGAAACTGGCGAACTTTAGCTCTAGAGCTAAAGTTTTTGTTTTGTAACTGGAAAACTTCAGCTCTAGAGCTGAAGTTTTTGTGTTGTATCCGTCGAACTTCTAACTGAAGTTATTTAATTAACTTAGAACTAATATTGAAGAGATTGCCATTATCCTTTCAAAAGTCCCCAGAACAAGATCGTTTAATGTTCCAAAGCTTTGTGCCGTTTTCTCAAAGAAAAACAAAAAGACGTTATCATTAGTTATGTCTGTATAGAGAAGCAGGAAGAGGCTAATGGATAAAAATTCTTATAAATTTATATGAAAAAAATTCAAAGACAATCAATGATAGAATGGCAACCTCTGCTTATGTGAGAATTGTTATATTTTGTGCCTGGAGCGTGTAAGAATCATTAATATAAATAAAGTCTGTTTATGCTGATTTGGTAGTATCTTTAAACAACTTATGCTTTGCTGAGATTTTCCTGTAAATGATTCGAGAGAGTTGCAAAGCAAGGAAGAGGAGAAAGGGGACTGAAGTTATTTAAAAAGTGAGTACAAAATTTTAAAAAAAAAATAGGTATAGATTAAATGAAAACGACCAAATAAGACGCCCCGTGCAATTTTTACTCTTGTCATAGCCCATCACTCATCTAAAGTTGGATTGACTTTTTGCCCAAATTGATTTATAAATAACTTTGCTAAAATATCTTTAAATTTGATATGTTATATATGACCATAACAATAGAACAAAGTCTTACTCTATCCGTTTCAGTTTATATGAACTTATTTCCTTTTTAGTCTGTACTAAAAAGAATGATCCCTTTCTATATATGGAAATAATTTATTTTTATGCAATGATCTATAACTACACAAAATATATGTGCCTCATTTTGTCAAACCTTCTTTTTGCCTCTCCAAAAGATAATGTGTGTTATGGATTGTGGGTTAAAGAGTTTTTCCAATTAAAGTGACAAACTTGAAATAGGGATTATATTATCTACAGAGTCGCCACTTGGAGTTGATTTTTGCCGGTGTTCCAAGTCACCTTTTATTTGAATCCCTATTCAAAGGAAGGCTTGACTCTATTATTATTGGTCTGCGAAAACAAAGTCCGGATAAGGAATTCTGTTGACCGGGGAGAAGGTGTAAGGCATTCCCTGAGTCCCGTGGTTCTAGCACGGTCGCTTTATTGACTATATTTGGCTTATATTATTTTGGATAACTTGTATTTTATTGGATCTCATCTTTTACCTATGTCTACTTTTATTGCTTGATTAACATTTATGAAAAGGTTACTTTGAAATAAGTCACACGTGTGAATACTTATTTTGTTACATATCACAATTATGCCACGGAGACCATACATATAGCCATGATGTTTAATTATTTAAAGTGCACCTAAATAAACTAGCGCACTTGAATTATTTTCCTAAACTAATTTAAGATTATTATAAGGCCAAGAGTTATGGAATTGTTTGTGGAAAAGTGTATGATTTTAGATATTTAAATAAATAAACTATCATATACCAATACCCTACATCCCAATAATTGAAGCCTAAACTTATGAGTTGAGAAGTCGAGTGAGGTTCCATCGAGGCTCCGGTCCGTAAGTTTGTTATTACATCAAAAATCAAAAAGAAACTAAACAAGTCGATCAGATATGAGTTACAAGATTCCTATCTATGAGTCTTCTGAAGCTTGATCTTGAGTCTTGGATGGTTCTTCCTGCAGACTCTGATATGAATCTTGATGCTCGTTAGCTGCAACCACTGGTTCATTCTTTTTCAGATTTTCGGATCAAAACGGGACATGCAGAGCTTGTGACTTCAACTATGTCTTGAGCAATCCACATCTTTTCTCCGCTTCTGCACTTTGGATTCACTTCTTTTCCTTGTTTTTCTTTTCTTGAATTGAGACTTCCTCTTTTGGTCGCCTAGAAACTTGTTCCTCAAGGTAAAAATCTATTCAGGCACCAAAACAAACAAACGAGCGAAATTTTCTGCCCCAGTTTTTACTAGAAAAATTTTGTGAGTTATTCGCAACAAAAATCTAAACTATTTCTTTATTAAAAGCACTACAGTGTCAGGATTGGTGTACCCTAGGAAAATATGATTCTTTGGGAATGATGTACCCTTATTGTCTAAATGGTGTCTCAACTAAGGATTGATGTACCTTATGTTGGAAAACAAAGCCAGGGATTGGCGTACCCTATACTGGTAAGGAAATGTAATCAGGGGTTGGTGCCATGTATTACTGAAAAAGGAAATGTAACCAGGGGTTGGCACCCTGTATTACTGGAAAAACAATGTTGAATCCCCCTGGGTGATAAAGTTCTACCTGGGTTAAACTACAAAAGGCAAGCCTAGGCGAAGAGTACTTCTACCCAGAAATAGGAGCTAGATCCCCCTAGGCAAAAAGGTTCTACCTATGTTAAGCTGTGAAAACTAAGCCTGGGCAAAAAGTACTTCTGCCCGAAAATATGAGCTGGATCCCCCTAGGCAAAGAGGTTCTACCTGGGTTAAGCTACGAAAACTAGCCTCGGCAAAAAGTAATTCTACCCGGAACTATGAGCTAGATCCCCCTAGGCGAAAAAGTTCTACCTGGGTTAAGCTGCGTAAAAACAACCTGAGCGAAGAGTACTTCTACCCGGAACTATAAGCTGGACCTCCCTAGGTGAAAAGGTTCTACCTAGGTTAAGCTACGTAAAAATAACTTGAGCGAAGAGTACTTCTACCCGGAACTGTGAGCTAGATCCCCCTAGGCGAAAAGGTTCTACCTGGGTTAAGCTACGTAAAACAAACCTGGACGAAGAGTACTTCTATCTTCTACCCGGAACTATGAGCTGGATCCCCCTAGGCGAAAAGGTTCTACCTAGGTTAAGCTGCGTAAAAACAACCTGAGCGAAGAGTACTTCTACCCGGAACTATGAGCTGGATCCCCCTAGGCGAAAAGGTTCTACCTGGGTTAAGCTACGTAAAATAAACCTGGGCGAATAGTAATTCTACCCGGAACTATAAGCTGGATCCCCCTAGGCAAAAATGTTCTACCTGGGTTAAGCTACGTAAAAACAAACCTGGGCAAAAAGTACTTCTGTCCGAAAATATGAGCTGGATCCCCTTAGGCGAAGAGGTTCTACCTAGGTTAAGCTACGAAAACTAGCCTCAGAAAAAAGTAATTCTACTTGGAACTATGAGCTGGATCCCCTAGGCGAAAAGGTTCTACCCAGGTTAAGCTGCGTAAAAACAACCTGAGCGAAGAGTACTTCTACCCGAAACTATGAGCTGGATCCCCCTAGGCGAAAAGGTTCTACCCGGGTTAAGCTACGTAAAAACAACCTGAGCGAAGAGTACTTCTACCCGGAACTATGAGTTGGATCCCCCTAGGCAAAAAGGTTCTACCTAGGTTAAGCTGCGTAAAAACAACCTGAGCGAAGAGTACTTCTACCCGGAACTATGGGCTGGATCCCCCTAGGCGAAAAGGTTCTACCTGGGTTAAGCTATGTAAAAACAACCTGAGCGAAAGTACTTCTACCCGGAACTATGAGCTGGATCCCCCTAGGCGTAAAAGTTCTACCTGGGTTAAGCTACGAAAATGGGAGGTGTGAACAATAGTGATGCATGCTGAACATAAAAGAAAATAGAGATTTTAAGGAGCTTACATTTGGTGACATTCGTTCTTTTAGAATCGCCATTCCGCATTGCTTTGTTCTTGCTTCAAACAATGAAAAAAATTTGTGAGTTTTCAAAGTGGTGGTTGGTTTGTGGCCTTGATACCCGGAGTAGTTTGATTCAGGGCCACTGCTGTCGAAGAACTGACATGTCAGCCTGGTACGGAGATGCTTAGCTACTCTGTATCATTTTCTGGAGCCCTTGGCTTTCCAACGTTGCCCCCAATTGTTTCATACCCAGATGTCTATGGTACCACCACCCTTGTCTCCAAGGCAATTTTTCTTTAAAATCAAACTCAGCTGTCTTGCACCAGTATCAGTTTTTGGTCGTAGTGCCTATCAACCTTTCTCATGAAGCAGGTCTTACTTAGGTGACCTTTTCAATTTCTTTGAGACACTTTGTTTGCCTTATCAAATGAGATCACAGATGGATTCGTGCCTTCGTCAATGCCATATATGCCCCCCAAATTGTACTCGATATCACAGGGAAACCGTAGCAAGTTTTGCAGCCATTTCTTTGCTTCGCTTTTGATGCAGGATTAGACTGAAAGGGACTCAAAGAAAAATTACGAGTAAAACAGAATAATAATTGAAAGTGAAAAAAGAACTGTGCTTGGACAAAAGGTGTCCCTTTTGGGGAAAGGAATAGGGAGACTTATCTGGAGGTATATACTGACTTTAATGAATCATGACATGCATTTTGGACTGGACGCCTGATCCGTCTAAGCTGTCTAATTCTCAAAATTCGTCGCAAATGTTCATCTTGAAATTGTCTTGGTTGTGCTCATGCCGGAGAATCGAATACCCTCATTCGGCTAGTAGAGCCCTTTGCAGGTTTTCGCTAACTATCCTCTCTCATTTCTCTACTAACCATCGCCTTATGGTGCCCATCTGAGTTTTCACCAATAAGACTCTCTCATTTCTCTGCTCACTGTTGCCTTATAGTACCCGTACGGGTTTTTACTAATAAGACTCTCTCATTTCTTTCTTTTTTTGACTAAGATACTGCATGAGGGAGGTTACCTAATGGCCTTGGCATGGGGACTTCAAACATTCTCAAACACATCGATAAGAAGTTCTTGAAAGGTAAAAAGACGAAATGAACCTTGAAACGAATTACAACTTTTGGAAACCATTTTTATAGAAAAACCGTGAAATAAAACAAACTTCTGCCCCAGTTTTGGAGTATTGGGAATATGGATTTTTTGTTCTGATGGGACCGAACCCAGGGTAAGGCTGCCTACATATCCTTTCGAAATCAGGTCTGACATAGTTCAATGACTCAGAGATTTGTTGTTTGGCTTTTTTTACAAGTACACAGGTTCCAAAAAGTGAGAAACAAGGAAGACAAATACGGTTCAAAAGGATTAACGGAAGGGTGACACCTATTTGGAATAGCGAGCAAATGATAGCCTTCGTCACTTTGATCTGAGAAAATCAAAACGTGAAAATTCTACAGTGGGTATATATTAGACATAATATCTTTTGACTGCATCTGCATTAATAGTTATGTCTGGTACCCGTCCTTCTTCATCTACCAAGTGCAAAGCCCCTTTTGGTAATATTTTCTTGATGATGTAGGGTCCTTGCCAGTTCGGGGCGAACTTTCCTTTAGCTTCTACCTGGTACGGAGGGATGCATTTCAAAACCAACTGGCCTACCTCAAACTGCCTTGGACGCACTTTCTTATTGTAAGTGCATGCCATTCTTTGCTGGTATAACTGGCCAAAACACACTGCTGCTAGCCGTTTTTTGTCGATCAACATCAATTGTTCTAATCGTGTCTTGACCCACTCAGTGTCTTCAATCTCTAATTCCACAATAATTCGGAGAGAGGGAATTTCAACTTCAGCGGGTATTACAGCTTCAGTTCCATATACAAGCAGATATGGAGTTGCACCAGTTGATGTGCGAACAGTTGTACGGTATCCCGAACGACCAAAAGGTAGCTTTTCATGCCATTGCTTGGAACCTTGGATCATCTTCCTAAGAATCTTCTTGATGTTCTTGTTTGACGCTTCAACGGCTCCATTGGCTTTTGGCCGGGTAGGGGTAGAATGGCGATGCATGATTTTAAATTGTTCGCATACCTCTTTCATCAAATGACTATTTAGATTGGCTACATTATCAGTAATAATGGTCTTTGGGATACCAAAGCGACAGATGATGTTGGAATGAACAAAGTCTACCACTGCTTTCTTGGTGACTGCTTTGAAAGTGACGGCCTCCACCTACTTGGTGAAGTAATCAATTGCAACCAAAATGAATCTATGCCCATTTGAAGCCTTTGGCTCGATCATCCCAATAACATCCATTCCCCAAGCAACGAAAGGCCAAGGAGAGGACATGGGATGCAACTCCAAAGGAGGCGAGTGAATCAGGTCACCATGAATCTGGCATTGGTGACACTTGCGAACAAATCTGAAGCAATCTCGCTCCATAGTAAGCCAATAATACCCTGCCCACAGAATCTTCTTCGCCAAAACATATCCATTCATGTGAAGTCCGCATACCCCCGAATGCACTTCACTCATGATCCACTCTGCTTCCGTAGCACCTATGCATCTCAACAAGTTTAAATCTGGGGTCCTCTTATACAGAATTTTCCCATTCAGGAAGAAACCACTAGCGAGAAGCCTTATAGTTCTTTTTTATCTCCTTTAGCATGCTCTGGATATTCTCTTATTTTCAGGAATCGTTTTATGTCATGATACCATGGTTCACCATTTGGTTCTGTCTCAATTTTATTGTAGTAACCGTGTTGATTCTGAACTTGGATTTCTAGTAGATCAATATGAGTGTTGCCTAGATAAGGGAGCATCGAGGCTAGAGTAGCTAAGGTATCGACTAGCTCGTTGTGAAACTGGGGAATGTACCTGAACTCGATGGATTTGAATCTTTTGCTCAAGTCTCGCACACATTGTCTGTACGGAATAAGCTTGATATCTCGAGTCTCCCATTCACCTTGGGCTTGCCGGATAAGCAAGTCAGAATCTCACATAACCAATAGTTCATGCACATCCAGATCGATGGCCATTTTCAAACCCATGATACAAGCTTCGTATTCTGCGGTATTATTGGTACAGAAGAATCGAAGTCAGGTCGTTGCAGGTAATGATGTCCAATAGGTGAGATGAGGATTGCCCCGATCCCAACTCCTTTGATATTGATAGCCCCATCAAAATACATTTTCCATATAGGGTAATCATCTGGAACTACTTCCTCTATTGAGTTGACCTCTTCGTCTGGGAAGTATGTGCTAAGTGGCCAGTACTCATCATCAACTGGATTCTCTGCCAAATGATTTTCCAAAGCCTGTGTTTTCATCGCGGTACGAGTGACATAGACGATGTTGAACTCTGTGAGCAGGATTTTCCATTTTACGAGCCTGCCAGTGGGCATTGGCTTTTGGAAGATGTACTTCAAAGGATCCATTCTGGATATAAGATAAGTCATGTAGGCCAAAAGATAATGTCTCAACTTCTGAGCGACCCTAGTCAAGGCACAACATGTCCTTTCTAAAAGGGTGTACTTAACCTCATAATTGGTGAACTTCTTGCTCAAATAATAGATTGCTTGTTCCTTTTTGGCTGTTGCATCATGTTTCCCTAGAATGCACCCAAAGGAATTATCCATCACCGATAGATATAAAAACAAAGGCCTACCAGGTTCAGATGGGACCAATACAGGGGGTTTTGACAGATAATATTTGATCTTGTCAAAAGATTTTTGGCAATTGTCCGTCCACTTGATAGCGACATCCTTTTTCAGCAACTTAAAGATGGGCTCGCATGTGGTTGTGAGCTGAGAAATGAACCTACTGATGTAGTTCAACCTCCCGAGTAAACTCATGACTTCCTTTTTGTTCTTCGGAGGTGGCAAATCTTGAATGGATTTTATCTTAGATGGATCTAGTTCAATGCCTCTTCGACTGACTATAAAACCGAGGAGTTTCCCAGATGGAACCCCAAATGCACACTTGGCTGGATTAAGCTTAAGGTCATACCTTCGAAGCCGTTCGAAGAACTTTTTCAAATCGCACACGTGATCAGCCTGTGTCTTTGATTTTATGATGACATCATCGACATATACTTCAATCTCTTTGTGCATCATATCATGAAAATAGTTGTCACGGCCCTCATGTAAGTTGCCTCTGCATTCTTTAAACCGAATGGCACGACCCTGTAACAATAAGTACCCCATAGAGTGGTGAAAGCGATTTTTTCTGCATCATCCTCATCCACTAGAATTTGGTGGTACCTAGCATAGCAATCCATGAATGATTGTATCTCATGCTTTGCATAATTATCTACAAGAATGTGGATATTTGGTAAAGAAAAATTATCCTTTGGACTTGCTTTGTTCAGGTCCCTTTAGTCAACACACACTCTGGTCTTTCCATCCTTCTTCAGCACAGGCACAACATTCGCCATCCAGGTGGTGTATCAGACAGCTCTGACCACATTGGCGCTCAGTTGATTTATTATTTTCTCTTTGATTTTGTCACTCACGTCTGTTTTAAATTTTCGTTGCTTTTGTTGGACTGATGGAAAATCAGGATACGTAGGAAGCTTATGAACCACTAGATCAACACTTAAACCCGGCATATCATCGTAAGACCAAGGAAACACATCTCTGTATTCAAATAAAAGTTGAATCAAGGCATCTCTGGTTTTTTGTTTAGTGTGAATGCTTATCTTTGTTTCTCTAACTTCTTCATGACTTCCGATATTAATTGGCTCAGTTTCATTGGGTTTGGGCTTAGGCTTGTTTTCAAATTGTTCCAACTCGCTTTTTATTTCCTCAACAACCTCATCTTCATCATATTCAACCTCTTGATGTATTATTTTGATATTAGACAACTTTTTAAGATCTGGACGTGAATTCCTCATACATGTCATGTTATTAAAGTTGGCATTAACAAAACTGAAATGGAAATAAAATGACAGGAATTAGGAAAAGGAAAAGATAAAACTTAATACGAAATTGAACTACATTTCATTGAATTCAAAAGGATAGAAGGGTTAACATTAAAATAAAACAATCACACTGATATGTTTGGATTACAACCCTGAAAGTAACCCAAAATACAAAAAAGAAGCTGTAAAAGCAAACTACCAAGACTCCTTCCTTGTGGGGAGAAGAGTTGTTTCCCAGTTGGTGAGCGTGGTGTCTGGGCCAATTAGTTGCATATCGGCACGACTAGTTCCTTCACCAGCCTGGATCATATTCACTTTAGAAAACATCTGGCTGAGGCCATGGCAAATTTCATCAATATTTGCATGTGCCGAGGAATTTTGAACCTCTTGGAGTCGCGGCTTGACAAAAATGTAGAAAATGTGAGGGATAGGATGTTGCAAGATCCATCCATGCTTTTTGCGGTAGTTGGCTTTGTTTTTGTCTGCTTGTGTTGGCCTGAACCCTAAGCCAAAAGTACCCTGATTACTGAACGAAGAAATAGGCTCCAAAATTCCTTGCAATGATGCCCCCAAGCCTTTTCCTAGCTCATAACCTTGCCTCAACATAACTGCAGTCACCATTACGGATATGGAAGAAAGACAAGGATGCAGAATGGGCTTTTCTTCCTCAACATGGTCCACAGAAACCACCTCGAAAGCTTGATAGAAAATGGACTCACACCCTTCCTTGGCCTCAATGAACGGGATTAATGGGTCTTTATAAATGGATGACTCGTCTTCTCCGTGAACAATAATCTCTTGCCTGACATGTTCGAACTTGACCATTTAATGCAATGTGGATGGCACAGCTCGAGCCATATGGATCCATGGCCTTCCAAGAAGAAAGTTATAAGAAGTGTCCATGTCTACTATTTGGAAGACAATTTCAAAGTCAACTGGCCCAATTGTCATAGTGAGGTTGATCTCCCCAATGGTATCTCTCGCTGAGCCATCAAAAGCCCGAATGCGAACATTACTAGGTCGAATTCTGTCTGTGTTGATTTTCATGCCTTGCAAAGTAGAGAGAGGGCATACATCTACACTCGAGCCTCCATCAACCATGACTCGCTTTACATAATGCCCCTCATATTTTGACGACCAGGTGCAAAGCCCTATTATGCCCGGCTCCTTCCTCGTGAAGTTTATCATCAGTAAAGGAGATTCTGTTCACTTCGAAAAATCTGTTAGCCATCTTCTCTAACTCATTCACTGTGGTCTTCTCTAAGACATGTGCCTCATTCAGGGTCTTGATTAGTACACGGGCATGTTCTTTTGAATGTAGGAGCAAAGATAGTAGAGAGATTTGGGCAGGAGTCTTTCTTAGCTGGTAAATGATTGAGTAGTCATGAACTTTTATCTTTTTCAAAAACTCTTCTGCCTCTTCTTCAGTGACGTATTTTTTTTATTGGCAATTGTCGTTCTCTGATTTGCTTGGCCTTCCTCAACTCCTCTGGAGAGTAACACCTCCCTGATCGAGTCAAATCTCCAGTTTCCCCCACTTCTTCTATGATTTTCTTGCCTTTGTATGTCATCACAATTTTGTTGTAGTTCTAAGGAATGGTTTTTGTATTTGTCACAGGGGGTTGCACGGCAGGTCTAATTACGATCGGCTCTGTTATACCCTTTGTACCGCCCTGATTCTGCCTTGTGATGGGGTGGCCTCTAAGGACATATAACCTTGGGCTTGGAATATTAGAGAGAACTTCCAACCTCGGGACCTTGGGCACAAATAAAGTTACCTTTTCTGAGCTCGGGGTGCCTTTCACAATCAACGGCATATCTCGGCTTGGACTTACTTCCAGAATTGTTCCTTCTTGAATTGCTCCCACTATCATTTTTGCTTGACCGACCGGCTTGTATTCTTGATCTCGTCCAATCATTCCCACGAAATGAACATCATTGTGTGCTGGCAATGGGTTGTTTGTCATTCGTCACTACAATCAATTTTTCAGAAATGAGTCTTTCTATGGCTCTTTTCAGAGTCCAACAGTCATCAGTGCTATGTCCCGGGGCACCCGAATGATATTCATATCTAGCATTTGCTTGAAATCCACGTGAATCGGGATGCATATGGTGGGGGGTGATGTGTTTAATCACGCCGATCTGTTTCAGCTTCTGGAAAAGACTAGAGTATGGTTCAGCCAATGGGGTGAATTTTTCCACCGGCCTCTGTTCTCGACCGCAATCCTGCCTGGGACGAGCATTGTAAGGTGCCCGAAAATTTTGCTGTTGAGGTCGGGGGTTCCTTGGAGCCGGTGCACGTATCTGTTGATTGGTAGGCCGAACATAGTATTGAGCATTAAACATTGTATATTGTGGTGGTCCCACTGAGTATTGAGTAATTGGTGGAGGATAATAATGTTGAGGGTAACTGGATTGCCCCTGTGGAACTTGTACATAAGGATGCGACACCCCTCCTTGAACTTCCCTAGATCCAAAAATCATCATAGAACCTTCATCTCTCTTTTTACTATTTGCAAAATTCCCCGACCCATTTTGGATTGCTTGGTTGGTGGCTTAGAGAGCAGCCTGGCTTAAAATCCTGCCAGTCTTTAAGCCATTTTTGACCATTTCCCCTATCTTGATTGCTTCTGCAAAAGGCCTGCCTATTGCGGACATAATGTTTTGGAAATAATCAGGTTCTTGAGCCTCCAGAAAGACAGTGATCAACTCATGATTATCCATGGGTAGCTTAACTCTGGCTGGCTCCTTCCACTTGATGACATACTCCCTAAAGCTTTCCGTCGGTTTTTTCTTCATATTGGATAGGGAATTGCGATCTGGTGCAATATCAATGTTGTATTGGAATTGATTGACGAAGGCCTGGGCCATGTCATCCCATACATGCCAGTGAGAGATGTCTTGGTCAATGAACCACTCAGAGGCTACCCCTATAAGACTTTCTCCAAAATATGCCATCAACAATTCTTCTTTTCCACCTGCACCCCTCAACAAATTGCAGTACCTTTTTAAGTGGGCGATAGGGTCGCCGTGTCCATCATACTTCTCGAATTTTGGGGTCTTGAAACCTGGTGGCAAATGGATGTGAGGGAACATACACAGATCACTGAACGAGACACTTTTGTGACCATATATTCCCTGTATGTTCTTTATGTTTTGCTCAAAACTTTTCATTTTCCTGGCCATCTCATCCGGCTTACTTGTCTTTGCAGGCTTTTCATTTTCCGCTGGTGACTCGTACTGAGGAGTCTGATTATAGGGAGATGAGGCCCTGAAAGCCATATTTGGGGAGTAGTATTGGCCATCATAATCCTGAGGTAGTGTCTCATTGTTGGGCCTCATCATAGGAGGTGGTGGCGAGATTGTATATACTGGTGCGCCAGACACGGCGGGAGGGGTGTTCCTGACCGGTGCGACTGGAGGTCGCATATTAGAGGTACCAGGGGCGGCATGGAGGCTGTAGTTTGGCACATACCCTGGTGGTAGAACATGATTGCTCGCCACGTGGAGCAGTGGTTGAGTAGCTCGGGGCACAGTGGAAGTTCCCTCAGAGGGAACCTGGGGTGGAGGTTATCCAGAAACCCAAGCTTGATATACGTCTGGCAGTTGCTGTCTCAATTTTCTTATTTCCTCTGACTCTTGCTCGGCTGATTGAACCTCCGGATTGTCATTGAGCAACTCGATTTCATCACTATTATCCATTAATACTGGTTCCTTAGATCTTGTGAAGTAATGATGTATTGCCAGATTCACCACAAACCAACCACCTTAAACTTAACCTTTTGAGACAGCAAACATGTTAGGGTTGGGCATTTTATAGATATGAGTTACACATAATATGCCATGCTTCTAACATCATCACCATTTCTAAAATGCCTTTTTGAAGGCTTCATGTTTCATTCCGGCTTATCAAGTTGCTTCTTATTGGCGCTCTTATTCTCTTTTTTTTTTACACTCCCCTCATTTTGATCCCTCAACTTAGATTCATTGAAAAATATTTTGATCGAACCTTTTGTGGGTTGCCTACGTATCATGTCGCTGCATGAATCAGATCATTACATAGTTCAGGGATGCAAGACACTTGATTGATTTTTTTTCCAAAACAAAAAACAAACACACACAACATTTTGAAAAAATAAAATCTTTTTGGGTTTTCAATATATATTTTTTGTTTTTGGTACAAGATGTTGAAACAAAATGTTCAAAGAAAACTACAATAGACTCGACCGGATTGAAACAAGACTCCACAAAACCAAAGCCACAAACAGACCCCTCATAGACTTAAAAATAAAAATACCCCTACTATAATATCTTAAAAAGTGAATGCAACAAAGACTCCAATTTTGCAGACTATCCACTTGACGTCATCTTGGTTGAGGCGCTCCCTGCCCCAATTGGTTGGACATATCTTTGTACAGGGCCTCTAGATCTGTAGCAATGTGGCGAGCGAGGTTGATTGCGGATTCGACAAACATTTTCTTATTCATTTTTTCACAATCTGTGCACCCCAGAGTAGTGTACTCGGCTATATAAAGTATCATTCTCTTGACATTCTCTTGGAACGCAAACATGCCATCGATTTGCCGCCCATGGGCATCGGCCAAATTCAGTGCATCTGCCTCGCGGTCCAATGCTGAGTTCCTTTGTTTCATGTCTTCGGCCAAATCATTTTGCAGCCGACCTATTACCTCATGATAGTGACGTTTCTCCGTCTCGAATTCGGCTAGTTGGTGATTCTTAATTGACTCGAACTTCTCCCTATGGAGATCAAACTCCATTTGTTGTTGGTGCATTGCTTCCTCGACAATGCTCAAGTCTTTTTGCAACTTATGTATTTCAACATTTTTGTTTGCCTCAAATCTTCTGACTAAACCATTCGTGTTTGCCAATTCTTCTTGTAAACGGGTTGCCTCATTTTTAGCCTACTTTAGATCTTTATCCATGACCCTCAAGGCCGATTGATAATCTTTCTCAATATTTAAACAAATCTGAGCAACGCTTGCTTGGTGTTGGGCTTGTTGTTTGGATACGGTCATCTGAGCATGCTCCAATTTCTCTCTCAGCTTTTCTATAGTTCTTTGATCATTTCTCCTCCTGTTCGACCCCTCAGGCCTATCTCTAAACGACAAAGGATCATGAATCCAAGTAATATATTCAGGGATCACCTCTCCACGATCTCGGTCTTCTACCATCTCATTCAACTCCGAGACTTTACTTGCATACCAAATTTTCATAATTTTGTCTTCGTCATGAGGTTGCCAAAATCATAACAGAACTTGCTCATATCTCGTGTTGGTGGCATCTCCTGTCGTCGCGCAAACTGGCGCATTACCCGAAGTGGAGCATAGGGTTGAACACCATCCAATCCTATGAGTACCAAATAGAATGGTATGCAGACTCACAAATGACCTCTTTAGAGGAAAACCAGTCGTAGTTCCATGTGATCTGTTTGGCAGACAACGTAAGAAGCAGTTCTTTCCAAGGGTCAATCCTTTCTGGTAAGTCACATTCGTCAATTCTTTTCTGGTGATCATAAGTGTGATTAGGCCAGAGCTCACTAAAATTGGTGATCGTAGGATGACGATAAAAATGCTCCAAAAACCATATCTGTAACAAAATATTGCAGCCATCAAAGTTTCGTGTGCACAATTTACATCTAGTTAAAACACGAAAAATAGAAGAAAGAATCATAGGATCCAAGGTATAATCATCCCCTTTTGAGGTCATAGCCTCAACTACACCTGCCAAGCGGATGTCAATACGTCCTTCCCTTTCCGGAAAAACTACACACCCCAAAAAAGCAACCATAAATGCAAATCTTCTATGTATCTTCCATGTTTCCTTGTCTTCCTTTGATTTCAATTTTCCCACATTTCTTTCGAAATTGTATTCTAGGCCGTACAAGTGAAACAAAAATCCCAACTTAACCCACTTGCCTCCTAAACCTTTATATTGTCCGTAATTTATGTTTAAGAGTTTCAGAAGCTTACCCTTATTCATATTTTTTGGTACTATAGGCCTTTGGCGGCGAAGATTACGGCCCCACCCCTGGAAATGAGCGATTTCCTCCAAGGTCGGAGTCATTTCACAGTCAGTAAAATTGAACACATTGTTTTCAGGATCCCAACGCGGAATCAAAGCTTCGATAACATCCCTCCTGGGTTGGATCGTCATTATGTGAACCAAATGTACCAAGTACTTTTTTATCTGGTTTCGGTCATATTCCTTAAAATCTCTCCACCAATCCCACAACAATTGTGTTATCTGATCAGCAATAAGAAAATCTGGTATCCCTTTTGACCTGGGCCTCTTTTCAGACTTACCTCTTTCCCCACTCATGGTGCACCTGTTTATCCAGACACGGGGTTAGGTTTTAATCAAATATACTATTGACACAAAAATTCCGATTTCTTGGTTTGACTCTAAAAAAAACAAAAACAAAAACCAAACTGTGGGACTAAAAAAAATTAAATTAGTAATATAGTCATTAAATAAAAAAAATAAAAAGGCCTAAATGATTTTTTTTTATCATTTTCTAATGAAAGATTTCTAAAAAGGAATTAAGGAAAAGGAGAATATGTTTGGATTTTTCTTCTTTCTTTTTTCTTTTTTTTGGAAAATTGGGGGCCGGAACCGATGAGGTTTGCCTACGTATCTCACATCCGGTGAGAATCAGACTCGCGTAGTTCGGTCAAAATAACAAAGAAAAACTATTTTAAAAATTATAATTTTAAAACCCTTCAAAATTTTATATATAAAAAAGGGTACTTTATTTGAGTGAATCCTCTCTTCAATCAATCTATCCTAAAGCCGGTCAACATTTGAGTGAATCCTACCAAATAATATTATATATAGCACATAAAGATGAACATGTTGGTCCGAAAAATTGGTACATGTCTAGACGGGCCCGACCCCTGTGCCGAGTTCCGCTAAGTCCAATGCACATGATGCAAATAAAGCGTAGCCTACTATGTATATTCATTGCTTTGTTCTTCTAAGTTTTCAAATCCTAAAGTAGATGGTATCTAGACCTGGCTTACCCGGGAGGACAACCCGAGCCGAGGAGCGTCAAGCATCACCAGTAGTAGAACAACACTGGCTAGCTAACGACTCTCCCGCCTAAACATGTGTGATTAAATCCTTCACCAGAAGCTGGTAGGCTAACTAGCTTTATCTCAAGACAGAAATTTTGTGATGCTGGTAGGCAAACACAACATAACTACCTATCATAAGACTTAGAGGGGTACGAGAGATGATACAATTTATATCATAGTTCAAATAAATATTAAAGCGGTAAATAAGCGACAAATAGCACATTATGCTCCCAAATACAATAATATCCAAGACATGATAAAAGCCAAACAAAAATCAATATACAAAGCTCGAATTCTTATTAATAGTTCCCCAGCGGAGTTGCCAGAGCTGTCACACATTCTTTTTACCCCTCCAAAAGATAATGTGTGTTATGGATTGTGGGTTACAGAGCTTTTCCAATTAAAGTGACAAACTTGAAATATGGATTATATTATCTACAGAATCGCCACTTGGAATTGTTTTTGCCGGTATTCCAAGTCACCTTTTATTTGAATCCCTATTCAAAAGAAGGTTTGACTCTATTATTATTGGTCTTCGAAAACAAGTCCGGGTAAGGAATTCTGTTAACCGGGGAGAAAGTGTAAGGCATTCCCCGAGTCCCGCGGTTCTAGCATGGTCGCTTTATTGACTATATTTGGCTTATATTATTTTGGATAACTTGTATATTATTGGATCTCATCTTTTACCTATATTTGCTTTTATTACTTGATTAACATTTATAAAAAGGTTCCCTTGAAATAAGTCACACGTGTGAATACTTATTTTGTTACATATCACAATTATGCCACAGAGACCATACATATAGCCATGATGTTTAATTATTTAAAGCGCACCTAAATAAACTAGCGCACTTGAATTGTTTTCCTAAACTAATTTAAGATTATTGTAAGGCCAAGAGTTATAGAATTGTTTGTGGAAAAGTGTATGATTTTAGATATTTGAATAAATAAACTATCATATACCAATACCCTACATCCCAATAATTGAAGCCTAAACTTATTAGTGTCCAAATCTTTCAAACTTTTAGCAAGTTTAAATACTATATTTTCAGAAACATGATTAAGCACATAACATTTAAGGATTGATTTATATTATTATTTATAAAGTTTAAAGATAAATAAATAAAATCACATAAAATAAGATAAAAAAATAGAGGAAAAAATAAATATTTTAATGCAAGATTTTCAATTAAATGAGTCTCCAAGAATATGTACAATAACTCAGACGAACGCTGAACAAGCATAAGCAAAGATGATCATCAAATCCGGTGAACAGAGCTCCAATGGAATCCTCGACCTCGACTGTTAACACCACTCTTTGGCATGTAAAAAGGGATGTTTTGAAGTATTTTTGTTGGGTTTTGGGGTATTGAATTGCTGGAAATTTTCGAAAAAAAGAGGAAGAAAGAATGACACTAGTAGAAATTGTCGTAGCGTAGAAGAAGAAAAAAAATTTGTTTCTCTCAATTATCTCATCTCTTTTCTCTCTTTTCTTCCTTTTTTCTCAAATTTTCTCTTCTATTTATAGCAAAATTTTCGAAAATTTTCAGATTTAAAAAAAAAATATTTTACTATTTTATTATTTTTTTAATTAAAAGAAATCTCACTTACAAATTACTTTTTTTTTTTATAAAAAGAAATCCCACCTTTCTTTACTTTTATTTTTTAAATTCCAACTTTAATTACTTTTATCTTATTTAAAATCCCACTTTTTTTTTTTACTTTTTAAAAGAGAATTCCACTTATTTTACTTTTCTTTAAAAAAACAATCCACTTTCTTTTGCTTTTCTTTTAAAAACTCTACTTTCTTTTACTTTAATTTTTTTTAATTTTCAGCTACCTTTATATTTATTTTAAATTCCAACTTTCTTTTACTTTTTATTTTTTTAAAATTTCCACAAAACTTTACTTTTATTTTTTTAATTTTCCACTTTCTTTTACTTTTTAAAAGTGAATTCCACCTACTTTTACTTTTATTATTTTTTTTTATTTTTAATTCCATACTTCCCTTTTTCTTAATGTTTTAAATTTCTCCCAAAAATTTAAAAAAATTAATATTTTCGGATTTTTTTTATTATTTTTAAAAAATATTATTAATAATAATAATTCACCTTTTAAAATTTTGTATTTTTACCCTATAATAAAAAGTGTAACAAATCTAAAAATTGTAGGTTAAAACCCCTAAAATGTTTACATAGAAGAAGTGATAAAAAATTAAATATTGTCAAAAATTAGGTGCTCACACTTTTTACACCACAAGTTCAAAAGTCTTTTCTTTTTTCTTAAACCCCATGCCGAGCAAATAGGTTGATATAAATTGAAACAGAATTAAAGGGTATTTGATAATTAAAAATTTTATAAGAAAATAACACACATTAATTAAAGGAATTTTTACCTCCGGTAGCAAAGGTTGATATCTTATTTATTTTAAATAAATATCTTTTTAAAAAATTATATTTCATAGATACCTTTTGATTTTTATAGCCAAATATCTATTTATGGTCACCTCCCACCCTTAAGCCATAAAATATGTTTTTTATTATTTTTCTCTCTCATTCTTTCAGTCTCTCTTAACACCAGTCTTTCTCCATGAATACAACCATGATTCTCCACTGATTCATCTCCATTGTCGAACGAAATTTTCATTGTCAGTGGCCTGGGACTCTAAATCAATATCGAAATCAAGCCCTTGAGAGAAAGATGTAGGTTTGAAATCTGACAATGAAAATTTAGCAGATTGTGCAATGGGCTTTGGTAAAGGGACCACCGGCGGCAAAGCCGGCCAATTCTACATCGTCACCGACTCTGCCGACGACAGCAACAACCCTAAGTCGGGAACCCTCCGTCACGCTGTCATTCCAAAGGAGCCATTGTGGATCATTTTTGCAAAAAAAACATGACCATTAGATTACATCAGGAGCTGATAATGCAAAGCGATAAGACCATTGATGGTCGTGGTGTTAACCTTCATATTGCATATGGCGCAGGGATTTTTAAAAGGAATTTTTAGGGTAAATTGGGACTGACAATGGAGGTTCGAAATCTGCTATCGACAAAATGACATTAGGGTTATTCTTGAACAAAGACGACGGAGTTTGGGGCTGAGCAACTTGAAGAGTCTGTTACCTTTTTTTTCATTGTATTTCAATGTTCTCGTTGTATTTTATGTATTTCATTGTCTTTTTTTATTGTATTTCAATGTATCTCGATGTATTCCATGTATTTCATTGTATTTATCGTCTTGTTATATTCCATGAATGTATTCATATATTTTTTTAATTAATATAATTTATGTATTCAGATTTATAATTGAGTTTGTTGAGTTATATTTGGAGTCTATTTGTGTTAATTGATTCACTTTCCGTTTAAAAACAGCTGAATAGACCACAGTTTACGCTATTTATGTTACTGTATTCACAAATACATATCGTAAATACGGTCGAATACAATAATTGCCTAGTTGTACTCCCCCATTTCAGTTTTGCTACTGTATTCATGAATACAATAGCTTAAATACATCGAATACACTCTAGCTAAACTGAAAACATAGTTATAGGAAGTAATATAGTAAATGGTAGCTATAGCTAGCTAATAACCACTAAACAATATTGTTTTTTGAAAATTTCTCTTAATTAAAGCTTGGTAAGCGTTGTGCGAGTTGGGCTATGACCCAAATTTTAGCTCATCTTGGCTCATCTCATCTCAATCCAAGTAAATGGCCCCCCTATTTATTGACGCATCCCCATTTTATCCCACCTAAAACCAGCCTAACCCATCTATTTGACATCCCTCGTCGTAAAATCAAGAGATTTTTACATGCTTGGTCTTTTTTTAAAAATTATTATTATAAATGATAGTAGACTTTGTTTATTCCAAAAACAACATTTTTTTTTTACTTTTTTAGCACTTTCATTTTAATAACTCCATTAACTAAGGGATCTCTCTACATTAATACACTTTTTACTACATTTCCTTTTCTCTCACTCTTCTATAACTTCTTTTCTCTCTTCCATAAATAACACTTACCCAAATATATCAAAGATTCTGAAAGAAGAATATCTCAAAAATAACTCTCTCCGCACAATGAGAATTTTAGTATTTCTTTCTTTTTCTAGTTTTAAACTTTTTACTGTACAATTTTATTTTAAATTTTTTTCTGTACAATTTTATTTTAACTAAAAATATACATTTAACATATTTCAAGTATATTATATTGTGATAATTTATAATGTAAATATTCCATCAATATGTCATATATATACATACCACATATATAACTTATATATACATCATACTACATTATTATATTGATATTATTCAAAGTATATTGCTAGCATATACCTTACATAAAATTTAATCTAAAATATTAGTATGCCACTAATATGTATATAGAAGAAAAAAATATGTCACATATACTATTTATATACGGATAATTTGTACAAATATGCATGTTATATTAGTGCAAAATATAAATGGCATATTTATAATATCTCTTTAAATATAAATAAGTGTATAAATAACATATGCATATATACATAATTTTTCCTAAAAAAACACATGATTTATAATATACCATAAACATACATTATATTTTTTTCACGAAATATATGTATTTTATTCCATTGGAATATACAAATATATAATTTTGCTAGGATTAAGTTAAATAAAAAGGTCCATGTGTAAAAAGGAAAAAATTTACTATGGAATGGATCGATGATATATAATTAAATATAAAGACATATATAAACAACATATGCATTTATATATATATATATATATATATATATATATATATATATATATATATATATATATATATATATGAATTTTCCTAAAAAAATATATGATTTATAATGTATATACACCACAAACATACACTATAAATTTTTTTGTAAATATATGTATTTTATTTTGTTAGAATATAAAGATGTATAATTTGCTACATTACGTTATATAAAAAGGTCCATGTATGGAAAGGAAAAATCTGTTATGGAATGGATTGGTTTCTAAAAAAAATATAAAACATGGTATAGAATGGAGAGAAAAAATAGGGAAATATATTAAACTCTAGGACTGACTTTTTAAACAGCTTGATTCTTGCTGATTTGAATTGAATTAAATCTGCTATATGTATAAATATTTTACTGCCATATTTGTTAATCATTAATTAATGCTAATCTTTTGTATTATATTTTTAATAGTGTGCTATTAACGAAAGTAGCTCATTTTAATTTCCATTAACATATGAGGCATCCAAATTCAATTTAACATACCCATATGGTATTCCTGATGTTCATAGAAAAAGAAAAAGAAGTCGATATAAAAGGGTAAATTGCTCTAACTTATCAAACTCCATTGGAAAAATTCTATGGGACATAAGTGATCACCATTTTAATTTCCCTCTCCAAATTTTTTTCTCCTAGAAGCTTCCTTCCCCTACTTTCTAAACAGTGAGAAAATCGACTTAATTATTTTTTTTTTCCTTTTTCCCATGCTAGCTTTTGTAACGTGCTCAACATTTATGTGGTACGTACGTCTTAATTTAATTTGATGTGTTTTACCCGTGGAGAACAGTTCGTTAACCTAAATCTTCACCAAAGTACGTAATTTCTATTGATTATCCTTGAAAACGTAACACTGGTATAAATACTAATCATAAAGGGTTTCAAAAAATGTCAAAATTGGCAAAAAAAGGAATATCCAGATGCCCAAAAAGGTTCCAAAATGATACTCCCTCCGTTCACTTATACTTGTCATGTATACTAAAAATAGATTTTCATTTTTACTTGTCACTTTACGCATGTCAAGAGAAGACAATTTTTTTTTCCTGTTATACCCACAATATTTATTACTCATTTAAATTATTTTCTCAAATCCAATAAAATATGCATCAATTAATATGAGTATCATGGTAAATTATGCACTTCATTTATTATTTTTTAAGGGGCGTGAAAAGTCAAAACGTGCCAAGTAAAAGTGAACGGAGGGAGTATTTTATTCTTAGTCTAACACTCAAGCAAAAAGTTATGGCGCTTTCAATACTATTATGTGTTTCGACATCATACGATCCTTAGCCCACAATATCTCTAAAAATGTTTCTCTTCATAAAATCATTTTTTTAGGAAAAATTGTTAATGAAAGCTTAGTTACTGTTAAATTGCATTTTTTGATCAGAAAAGTCATAGATTATTATTGTGGAAGGTTGTGGTAGGATGGATAGGATCTCTCCATCCTTAATTAGATGTTTCAGGTTTGAATCCTGAAATTAAAAAAAAAAAACTTGGTAAGAAACGTTTTCCCCTTTAATAGGTCTCACAAGGTGCGAATCCAGATTAATCGAGGGCTCAATACGAATAACGAACATTAAATGAGAAACCAAATAAGGACAGAGATCATTCCCAATTATTGAATCTTGAACCATATCGATGGCATGTACTCTATTTTGTGTTATGACACTTGACACTTAACTTGAAAATAGAAGCATGGGATGAAAATAAAATAGATTAAAGGGAAAAGGAAAAGCAATGAAAAGGTTGCCGACCTGCAAGTGCAGTGGGTAAGGAAAAAGAAATTTAAAAATGATGTAAGCCAACAAAAAAAGAAGAAGCAAAATTCATATTAAAAACTGTCACCTTCGAAGCTATAGTAAACGTATTCTTGCAGGATAAGTTGTCTATGCCACGAATTTGATGTCAATTTAATGGACTTCAATTCAGTCCACACTTGTATATTTTATCGATCATTTTCTCCTTCGACATTAACTTGAATTTTATTTAAATAACATTTTGACTAATAACATTTAAATAACATTTTGACTACGTGACAAACTGGTGGAAAAATTGTTAGAAATAAAAAGGGGAAAAAACAATCGTTACTAAAAACAAGCAAGAAAAGTCCTCAAATTTGGCCTTTTATTTCCCATTATTTTTCAGTTAGCTATTGACGTTTCAAAGGGTAATGACAACAACGTACACGGCATAATAAAAGAATTTGACGTTGCCCAATCATAGCATTATGCAAAGGCACCCAAGTTGGAGGAAGTTAAGCTACATCTGCTTACATTACCCGTTTGGATGAGCTTGTTTTAAGTGACTTTTAAGCCAAAATAACTTTTAAGCCATAAGTTAGGAATTCTAACTTTTGATTTTTGGCTTGTTTTATCATTTTAGCTTAAAAATAAGTGCTTAAAAATACTTTTTTACTTTACTCAAACACTATAAAATAGCTTAAAAACTATTTTACCTTAAAAATACTTAAAACAAACCAATCCAAATAGGCTTATACAAGAGTCCAACACACAAAGACAACGTGTTTATCCATTCCATATTTCCATGTCCAAAATGAAAGGGCATATGTTTTATTTATTCGTTTTCATTTTTTTTTTCTTTTCTTTTTTGGCGGAATTACACATAAATACAATTGACACACGTATATTGCAACTAAGTAGCCTATATTTAATCTTGCAAAGCTGCAACTCAAAAATAATCGGCTAAAATTCAACATCCAACTCCAAATAGGTTCTCGAAATTACTATTCAAATTTATTTTTAAAAATGTTCAAGCTTTTTAAATTAATTTTCAAATCAATAATTGTGACTTAAACATTAGTTCAACAAACCAAATCCATTTGGGTGGTGGAAATCAGATTTTTAATATAATCCACTATTGTTGAACACGCTTAAATAAGTGAGTTTAAATTTCGAATGTGGTTTTATGAGAAATTTGGAGTAGATGATGTTTAGACTTGTTAGAAATAGTATAAAGAGGTAGTATAAAAAATTTAAAGTTATTTCATAAGATTTGGACTGGTACACCATTGTTGAGCAAATTTAAATAAGTGGGTTTAAATTTTGAATTTGGTTTTACGAGAAATTAATTCAGAGTGGATGTTATTTAGACTTGTTAGAAATAACATAAGGAGGTTGTCTATAACATTTGATGCTTGTATAAAGGTGTATAATAGTGTATAAGAGGTGTTTATATACCCATATATACTATTATACAAAATTAGACATCATTATACAAAAACTGACTTCGTCTTCTTCCTTGCGCCTTTTCTTAAATTTAACTCAAATCTTGCTCTAATCTACTCCAAATCACTTTAAATTCAAATTTTGAACTCCTTTTGATGTTTTCAATCAATTGGAATAACACACAATCAAAACAACTAACAAACTCAAAATTTTTTATTTACGAAACTGAAGCTTTGAATGCCATTCAATTGTGGACTTCTGTTCTTCAATTTTCTTACATTGCAACCACCATTTGTATGACGAGAGGGATTAGAAATAAAATAAAATAAAACAATAAATCCATGAAAGAAAATGAGAATTCTTATCTGCAAAAGCTCCCACCTTTTGCCTTCAGAAATTTTAATTTCTCTCTACTTTTTGTGGCATGTTTGGGCGAATGAAAGTAGAGAGAAGAAGAAAGACACCAATGGCGTGAAAAAAGAGAGAAGAAGTGAAAATAAAAATGAAAACTGAATATAACCCTTAAAATAATTAAGGTGGGCTAAAGGTTGAAAAGTTTCTATCATGATATATACAACCTGGGCTAAACAGGGTAAGAATTTCAAATTTTGGTCAGTTTTTATTAGGACGTTGGGCCAAGTGACAAGGGCTGTAATTCTTCCTTCTTTTTTGGGTTTGTGAAAGATAGTCTTGGCATAATGTTCTAATCACATGTTCAAACGATAGAAATAAGGGAGTGATGGTAGGCTAGAAACCCATATTTTAGTCATAGTTTGCACTCTAATCACTATATTTTACTTGTGATTGAGCTTAATTAATGATAATTTGCGCTTATTACGTATTATATGCCTTGCATCAAAATAATTCTGAGCTATTAAGATAATTTGGAGCTAATTTAAACAAAGTGGAGCTTTGAAGCCTAAGTAAAAGTCCAAAAAATTAAACCGGAATCACATTCGGGGGTCGAGGACCAAGTCTGAATTAAAAAAGTGAAAAAAGATTACTTTGAGAAAAATGTACTACCGCGTCGTGCCATGCGCCGCGGAGCATGGGGCGCTAGTGAAAAGTTCTTGCAGAGTAGAAAAAATAGGCCTCTGAACTTTTCCACTAATTCGGTGCATAGTGTGTCGCGGTAGTGTATTTGCTCGCCCAACTTTTCACACTTCGGCTTGAAAAGGATAGCTTCTTCCACGACCGTTCCTAAATAGTATAAATACATCAAAAACATGAATTTGGAGGACTTTTGACCTATGGAAGACTGGGAGAACATTGGAGACTCTAAGGCACAAGGATTCATCATTCTTTCCTCAACTCAACACCCGAGTTTGGATTGAATTCATGTTTTCTTACTCTTTAATTATATTTGATGGCTTCTTCCATGATTATGAATTAGTTTTCCTTAGGGTTTGACCGATATGATGTTTTGATTGATATTTGTGGATTTTAACTTTAGTTCTTTGCTTGAATTTGTTTATGGAGCTATGAATTATTTGCAACTTTATTCACAAGTTTATTTAATCGAAAGAGGAATATTGTGGTGATTATCTTGCATTATTTTGTTTGGTTTAATTTAGTGATTCTCTTACATAATCGAAAGAGCATGTTGAATTGTTGAATAAATCAAGTTAGGAGAATATTTGAGAGACTTTTTCCTGAATGCTAATCTATTAACGCATGATTGTATATTTTCACAGTGCTTATATTAGTTCACCTCGTAGAGTGAAGATTTAATCGAGAGATGAGTCTTGACTACATGTTTGAACTAATCATCGAGTGAATTCGTATAAATCATTAGAATATTAGAGTGAATTGAACTAGAGTTAGGTCCCAAATAGCTATCTTGCACCTATCCTAGCGCGACCTTTATTTCTCCCATTGAATTTCAGTGTTGCTCAACTCTTGTCTTCTAGTGATCAATTGTTAATTGTTTTAGTTTCATAGTTAGTTTTAGTTATTAATCATCCCAACCAACATGTTGATCATCCTGAATAGCGTTAATCTAGAAATTACTTGAACATTGTTTAAGTTCAATCCCTATGGAGATGATAATCATAACTATACAATCTTTAACTAACGAGTGTTAATTTCGTGTTGTGTTTGTGCTCATCAAATTTTGGCACCGTTGCTGGGTTTATTGGCAATCAATAATTTTCAAATTAGTTTTTGGTACTAATTTAGGAATCAATTTTATTTTATTCTTCACGGTTTTTCTCTTCTGTGGCTAGGCAACATGTTAAGTTCGTTGGTGTATAACTCGATCTTCTTCAAAAGAATTAATACCCTACAAACCAGAGTTGGAAAAATATATGCGACAACTGAGAAAAGATAAAGAACTCATGGAAAAATTCTTGGGGCAATCTTCAACCCAAGAGAACATGGCTAAAAACGGTGTGGAGGTAGTAGATTTGTCTGCATGGGAAGCAACCAACAGGAAGCAGCCGCACGGACAGCTGCTGAAGCAAATCTCAGAGTTGATGAAACAGTTGACGAGAATGGAGGACGAAGATTTAACCTGAACCGATCTCTGATTGAAGACGAATTTTAAAATAATATACCCACGCTTGGATGATCACTGGGAGACTACGCCAGGCCATTTTACAACCAAGAAGTATCTAGTGTGCGACCTGCTCCGTTTGTGACCAATAATTTTGAGATCAAACAAGGGCTACTTCAAACCATTCAGAACAATTATGTCTTTCGAGGCAAACCCAACGAAGATCCACATATTAATTTGATGGATATTGATGAGATTATGAATACCTTCCAGCACAATGGGGTATCGAAAGATGCTATCTACTTAAAAGCATTTTCTTATTCAAATAAGCTAAGAACCAGTTGCGGAGTTTACCGACTGGGTCAATTAAAACTTGGGAAGACATGAAAAGGAAGTTCCTTGAAAAATATTTTTCAGTTGCGAAAACAGGGAAAATTTGAATAGAGATCCACAACTTCGAGCAGAAAGATACAGAAATGGTGTTTGAAGCATGGGAAAGATTTAAGGATATTGTGAGAAGATGTCAGCATCATGGAGTAGACTTTGTGGATGCAACTCCAAGATTTCTGGGATGGTCTGACACCCTTTGGTAGGAGGACGCTAAACAATGCAGTTGGAGGTCCTCTAATGAAGAAAACTCCTGAGAAGATTGTTGCAATTCTGAATGAATTATCTGAAGATACAAATCAATGGCCTGTAGAGGATAACGAAAAAAGAAAAAAAGGTTGGGGTATATCAAGTGGATTCTAACACATCAGTTCAAGCCCAGCTAGATACCATAGAAGGAGAGATACGAAAGTTAACCTTGCCAAGGTCCAGAGCCAGTCATCCTCAGTTTTGTAATTTTTGTGGAATGGGTCATCCAACGCATGGATGTCAGGCCTCGACTACAGATGAAGTGGTAAATAATGTAGGGAGCTTTGATAGAGGCAACTACCAAAGTGACAACAATTTTAACTCTATGGGTCAGAGGCACCCAGGTTTTTCTTGGAGTTCACCAGGTGGTAGTACAAACGCAAATGGAAATAAAATAACTCCAAACCCTAGGGACAGGGAGCTCCAAGTTTTCAAAATTAGCAAAAGCAACAATATCAGCCTCCACAGTGTAATCAGTCTAGCATAAAAGATCTGATGAAGGCCTTTATTATTAAGACAGATGAGAAGTTTGAAACCCATGGCTCAACTATCCGAGAACAGGGCCCGACCATTCGAAACTTGGAAAGACAGGTAGGGCAACTTGCTAATCTATTGTCTGAGAGGGTTCTAGGAACTCTCCCTACTGATACTGAAAGAAATCCAAAAGAGACAATAAAGGTAGTGTCTTTGAGGAGTGGGCACGTATTGGAGGATCCCAGGGTAAAACAAAAGGATGAGTTGATTGAAGGACAGGTAGAGATTGTGGATGAGTAGAAAAATAGCAACATTAAAGAAGGTGAAGTGATGGTAGATGATGATCTGAAGAAGAAGAAGGGGAAGACTAGAGCTTAGAAGAAGAAGAAAGATAAAAATTCAATGAATGAGGAGACTAAGGAAAGCAAAAAACATGCATGCTCTACCTTTCCCCTTAAAAGCAGAGAACAAAGAAGTTGGACAAACAATTTGGGCATTTTCTAGATGTGCTCAAGCAGGTGCACGTTAATCTACCATTCACAGAGTTCTTTCACAGATGCCAGCTTATACTAAATTAAGAAAATATTCTCCAACAAGTGGAAAGTGGAAGAAGCATCGGTTGTCAAGCTCACAGAGCACTGTAGTGCCATTCTGCAAAATAAGCTCCCTCAAAAGTGTGGAGATCCAGTGAGTTTTACTATACCTTGCTCTTTAGGAAGTACCAACAACATGGCTGAGTATGAGACATGCATTCTGGGTTTGAGGTTAGTCGTAGACATGGGTGTCTAGGAAGTCTTGGTCTTGGGGGACTCAGACCTTCTGGTGCACCAGATTCAAGGAGAATAGGAAACACGGGATTTAAAACTCATACCATACCGGCAATGTTTGCATGATCTTTGTCAACGGTTTCAATCAATAGAGTTCAGGCATATTTCGAGAATCTACAATGAAGTCGCCGATGCTTTGGCTACTCTGGCGTCAATGTTACATCATCCGGATAAGGCTTATGTTGACCCGTTGCATATTCAGATCCATGATCAGCATGCTTACTGTAATATGGTGGAAGAAGAGCTCGATGGGGAGCCTTGGTTTCACGATATCAAGGAATACATCAGGATGAGGGTGTATCCAATACAAGCCACAAGTGATCAAAAGAGAACAATTAGGCGGTTGGCAAGTGGTTTTTTCTTCAGCGGAGGGGTTCTGTACAAAAGGACTCTAGATCTTGGGCTGCTGAGATGCATAGATACTAGGCAGGCTACAACTATTATGATCGAAGTACATTCTGGAGTCTGTGTACCGCACATGAGTGGGTACGTGTTGGCAAAGAAGATTCTCCGAGCAGGTTATCATTGGCTCACTATGGAGTGAGATTGTATCAGTTTCGTGCGTAAATGTCATCAGTGACAAGTGCATGGAGATTTGATTCATTCTCCACCATCTGAATTATACACGATGTCTGCACTGTGGCCTTTTGTTGCGTGGGGCATGGATGTCATTGGGCCAATTGAGCCATCAGCATCAAACGGGCACAGGTTTATTCTGGTGGCCATAGACTATTTCACCAAGTGGGTAGAGGCTAAAACATTCAAGTCTGTAACCAAGAAGGCGGCAGTTGATTTTGTGCACTCAAATATCATTTGCCAGTTTGGGATACCAAAGGTGATCATTACAGACAATGGGTCTAATCTCAATAGTCATTTGATGAAAGAGGTGTGCCAACAGTTTAAGATTACACATCACAATTCCACCCCATATCGCTCCAAGGAAAAATAGAGCAGTAGAGGCAGCCAACAAAAACATAAGACTTGATGTTTGATTTTCAGGACCCTCCTGGATAATGGGATGTAGTTTTAAGACCTTCTTAGATAACAAGATTTAGCGGAAGTCACACCTTTAGAAGATATAATTTAGATTTTAAAACCATTGTTTAACTAGGAGTTTCAGGACCCTCCTGGATAATGGGATTTAGCTTTCAAATTCATAGAGATATTTGGTAACATGATTAAATTAACACTCACAGATGCGCCCAACACCAAACTGGGGCAGAAGTTTTATTTGTTTTTTTTTTATTTTGTGAAAATCAGGCGCCCACCTGGAAAATAAGGGAGTACATTTCAAATTCAGCAATCAGGCGCCCACCTGGAAAACAAGGGAATACATTTCAAGTTCAGCAATCAGGCGCCCACCTGGAAAACAAGGGAATACATTTCAAATTTAGCAATCAGGCGCCCACCTGGAAAACAAGGGAATATATTTTAAGTTCAGCAATCAGGTGCCCACCTGGAGAACAAGGGGATACATTTTCAAGTTTCAGCAATCAGGCGCCCACCTGAAGAACAAGGGAATACATTTTAAGTTCAGTAATCAGGCGCCCACCTGGAGAACGAGAGAATACATTCAAGTTTCAGCAATCAGACGCCCACCTGAAGAACAAGGGAATACATTTTAAGTTCAGTAATCAGGCGCCCACCTGGAGAACAAGGGAATACATTTTCAAGTTTTAGCAATCAGGCGTCCACCTGAAAAACAAGACATTTTAAGTTCAGTAATCAGGCGCCCACCTGGAGAACAAGGGCATACATTTTAAGTTCAGTAATCAGGCACCCACCTGGAGAACAAGGGAATACATTTTCAAGTTCAGCAATCAGGCACCCACCTGGAGAACAAGGGAATACATTTCAGGTTCAGCAATCAGGTGCCCACCTGGAGAACAAGGGAATGCATTTCAAGTTCAGCAATCAGGCGCCCACCTGGAGAACAAGGGAGTACAATTCAAGTTTTATCTTTCAAGTTCCTACTGATATGTGGTAACATGATTTAGTTTACAATCACATATGTTCCCAGCCACCAAACTGGGGCAGAAAATTTTCTTTGTTTTTGTCTATTTTTGTTGAAATCAGGCGCCCACCTGGAGAACAAGGGAATACATTTCATGTTTTGGTAATCAGGCACCCACCTAGAGAACAAGGGAATACATTTCAAATTTTGGTAATCAGGCACCCACCTGGAGAACAAGGGAACACATTTCAAGTTCAGCAATCAGGTGCTCACCTGGAGAGCAAGGGAATACATTTCAAGTTTCAGCAATCAGGAGCCCACCTGGAGAACAAGGGAATACATTCAAGTTTCAGCAATCAGGCGTCCACCTGGAGAAAGGGAAAACATCTCAGATTACAATTCAAGGCGGCAACAAGGGGATTCCACCGGGAGAATACAAGTCAACAAGGCAACAATAACCACAAGAGCAAGTTTGAAGATATAGATAGGATTTTGTAATGCATAGATCATAGTCTAGTCTAGCTTCTTTTTATTTTATCATGGTGTAATAAGGGGTTCAACAAGCAGTAGCAGTAGCAATAGTGAAATCACAGCTTCATGGTAATCCCAGCTACCAAACGTTCCCGAGCTACACTGACCTAATTCCTTTATAGCCAAGGATATGTAGGCAACCTCGGAAGCAAGATGCGGTCAAAGTTTTCAAAAATGCTTCCCACGGAGTATTCAAACGGGCAAAAATCGCTCGTATCCGCTCATTTTATCTTTGCACGAAAACTCTTTGTGTTTCCGAGCAAAGAGGGGTAGCTGTGAGCACATGATTTTTGCCCTATATGAATTACTCCCATAAATTCAAAACAAAAATGAATTTTTCCATCATTTGCAAATTCGTAGATTTTTGTAGTTTTTTGTTTGCATTTGTCCGCGCATGTTTAATTTTAATTAAATCATTGAAAAATACAAAAATACCCTGCATTTGCGTGTAGGATTTATTTTCACATTTTAAGGTTAATTATTAAATTATTTGTTTTATTAAAAAATAAAAATCATAAAATTGGTTTACTTTTGCATTTCTAGCCTTTTAATTATAAATCAATAATTTCCCTTTTAATTTAGAAGTAATTAATTCTTGTAAATATTATATTAGATTTTTAGCTTAATTTAGTAAATTAATTATTTTTAGGAGTTTTTTAATTTAAGTTTTAATTAATTAAAAAAGGGAAAAGAAAAACAAATAAATAAAAGAAAAGGAAATGAATTGAGAAAATTCGGGGGCCAAAATTTGAAATTCCCCCAGGCCCAAACCAGATTTCCCCTTTTTGCCTCAAATACCCGCCGACCCAGCCCAAACCCATTCCAAAAAACCGGTCCAGTCCCACTCAAGAGCCAAACGACGCCGTTTTGGCCTCGTATCATCTGAGCCATTGGTTTATCGTACGGACGAGAACTAAGGATCGTTGGGTATATAACTGTCCTAATCTCACTACCCTCCCAAACCCCGTCTCTCATCTCTCTCACCCTCGTCTCTTCAGAGACCGCCCCAACCCTAACCCGCCGCCCCTAATGGCGCCTCCTCCAATCATGCCCAAATCGATACCCCAGAACCCCCTCACTCCCCTCGTTCCCAATCCCTAACTCTTTTCCCTCGAATCCCTCCCGAATCTGTCGAATCTTAAATCTAAGGATAGAGCTCGAAGCCCCAAGAAGTCAAAATGGTTCAATCTTTGATTCCGTGGCTTGCATGGCTACTTGTCTTTGTTTTTCTGAAGGTTGAAGGTTGTTTAAACACGAAAGTGATGTTGTTAACTTGTTTTTTTTACGAAGAACAACTGGGTAACATCACTTTTCGTTTAAATCAGTTAGGTTTCGAGCTTTGATTCGGTAAGTGCCTCTCCCTTGTATTTTATCTTCTTTCACTGTTTCATCTTCCTCCTCATCCCTTCGCTTTTGGTTTGGTCGAAGTTGTTTGAGATTTTTCCGAGTTCAGATTGGTTCCATTTCTTGTTCTGTTTTCCTCTTCGTCGTTGTGAAGCTTGATTATCTTATTTCTTTAGTCTGCCTTGTTTTGTTTGTCTAAATCTTCATAATAATAGCATAATTATGGTTTCATCATTAGTTTAATCACTCAGTCAATGAAATTAGGCCCCTGATTTAATTAATTTGTTGATATGAAGTTATACTGGTTAGTTCATTCAGTTTGCTTCTGGTTTCGGCTGTTTTTAAAACAAATGGTTCCAGACTTCTTTGTTTAGGGAAAGTTTGGGTCAGTTTCTCAAAATTGGAGTCATCGTTTGATTTTAATTGGACTCTGAGGAATCAGAAGCCCAAGAAGGAACTGAACCTGGGTTATTAACCCGTATCAAATCAGGCCTTTGGGTCAGCTTGACCTATGAGTTGCTGAGTGTAAATAACAGGGGTATGGGGGTTATTTTTGGGTAATTGCTTATGGGAATCTTTGTTAACAGCCTAGGGAAGCTTCTAGGAAGCTGGGGTGGGGGCTATTTTGAATTCTGAAAATTAAACTAAGGGCACCTAGGCTAAATTGAAAATTTCAGAAGGTGCAAAGTGCAAACTTGATTTTCTTTAAGCTGCCCTAATAGCTTGCCTATAAAGGCATCGTAACCTGAGACTCAAGTCAGACTTCAAGGGATAAAAATCAGAGAAAACATCAAACGACTGAGGATTTTCATATAAAAACACAATTCCATTGGTTTTCCTTTTCTGTAATTTTAAAGTTGGAATCCCTACAGTAATCTTTGATTCAATGTGGTCAAAGGTGGTTAATTTGGCGTTTTGAAACTGATTTTGGGCTAAATGTGTGTTTGGAGTACTATTTTAAATTGAGTTGAGGTTTAGAATATGGGCTTGAATTTTCTTGGAATTGTTTTAAAGCTATGATTGGTTTCAGTAGGTTAATACTGTTGCATTGTTGCTGATTTCTGCTATTTGCCACTGCTGATCCTCCATTTCTTCTTTCCTTTCATTTACAGGTATCTTCTAGAACCATAAACAACATGTAAAGATGTGAATCGACACTTCAAATAGAAAATAATTTGGATACAAGTTGTTCTTCCAGTATACTTCTTCTGATTCTTCTAATTTTGTATTATGGTGCATGTAAACCTTAGATTATGCTGGTTTAGTCTTCTTGGCTTGATTCTATGAGGGCATGAACCCGAGTTTGAACTCAAACGAGCTGAAACCCTTGAGTGTAGGCATGCCATAAGGGTTTTGTGATAAAACAAGGGTTTAAGCTACTGATTGTTGTGAATGTTGGGATTACTACTGATTGAACACTATAGATGAAAAAAATCACAAGAGCTACTTTTGAGCGTGTTGGTTGATATAGCTGTTACTACATGTGTTAGTATTCAGCGTTTTTATGCGTTCTTTAAATTGTAAAAATGGTAGTGTTGTCTCTTTTCTCCTGCATAAATGCCCTTTAAGACCATGTTTCAGATTAGTTACTTAATTAGTCCAAGCTGATTTGTTCTGATTATGCACTTCTATAAGAATCTGTGGGTATTTCTGATTGAGAGTTGCAAAGTCAGTTAATGCATTGTCGTTTAATCATCGTTTAATTCCCCCGTTTATGTGATGCTCCTTTCCCCATAAAGAATCTCAAATGAGAGCCAAGCCTGATTTGGGCTATGAGAAGGCCCAAAATTAGTGTCGTTCTTACATGCTTCTTTTAATAAGCTTAGATGATGTAGTTGTCTAAATACGATGGCATAAAATTGAAGCTCAGCATGTGAATCTGAAAACTCCAGATTGCTCTCTCTGTTGGAAATCCGAATAGATGGTTTAAATGATGAAACAGACCGCGTAATGTGTTAACTATTTGAGTATGAATTGTCGTGACAATGTTGGTTCTCCTGCAATTATTAATGTTGAGAGCACCAGATTGGGCTAGAACACGGGCCCAGTGGTGCTGAGTCTCCTTTGCTGAGAATACTTCAATTTGGGCTTCACGTTTTAGCCCAACTGTGTCCTCTGCTTATTGACAACGCGGCAGTTGGACGATGGACTATAACTTACCTGGGCTCTTTCAATACATTCAGTGTGGTGTCATGTTTGATTGTCATCATTAAGTTTGAAATTTGCACATTAGTGATTAGAAATTCTTCATGTAGTTTAATTTAGTTAATTCCCGTTAAAATTAGAATTGTGGTGTGCCATTCAAAATCAATAACAATTTATGGCCCTCATGAGTTAGTTTAGAAATACTTTAATTAGAATAATTCGAGGTGTGCTATGCCGAACAAAAATCACAATTGCATGGCCCTCATTTTAATTAATATTGTTTATCCTTAGAATTCGGGGTGTGCCATTTAGTTGAATTTTCATGGCCCTCGCAAAGCTGAAAGTGCAGAGTTGCTTTAGGAGCGTTATTTTAATAATTTACTTTCTTAAACTTGGGTGCGCATTTATGTGACCCAAATCAAAATCTCAACCATGTTAAAATATGTCAAAGACCGCGGGTGCGTTTATGTGACGTGGTCCAAGACGTATTTTAATAGCGTTGCAATCTTCCTAAAACTGAATAAAAGCGATTAAAGTTAAAAGTGCACATAGGCTAAAATATGTATTAAAATCAGATAATAGGCCAATTATGACAGTTGAGCGACCATGCTAGAACCACGAAATTCGGGAATGCCTAACACCTTCTCCCGGGTTAATAGAATTCCTTACCTGGATTTTTGTGTTCGTGGACTGTAAAACAGAGTTAATCTTTCCTCGATTCGGGATTTGAAATCGGTGACTTGGGACACCATAAATTATCCCAAGTGGCGACTCTGAATTTTTAAATAAATAATCCCGTTTCGATTGTCACTTAAATTAAAAAAACTCTCTTATACCTTCGAGTGTAGAAAAAGGAGGTGTGACAAACAAGACTACTATTTCGCTTTGCAAACACACGTGGCAAGTTCTATACATCAACTAACATGCACAGAATAACAACAAAATCTCACACACACGTTGGCACATTACTCACTTAGGACCGGATCTATCCCAACTCTCTAGTCAAAGCAGTTAAGCAACATTAAAATATGCACTTATACATGAGTCAAGAACTAAGACTAGGCGTCACAACTAAGGCACTCACTACTCTCAAGGCACAACAAGGTCAAGAAAAATCATCTCCATTTCATACCATAGCACAAGACTTCAAATTTTCTAACAAAAGAAAAACTAACTACACCCGGTTTAAGCAAAACCCTTGAAAAAGAACCGCAACACAAAGAAAAATCAAGGGAGAATTATTACTATATATATATCGATTTTGATCCCTCAAGAAGACAGTCGAGGAAATCCATCGTCGGGAAAAGTCAAATAAAATTTTTAAACAAAAACAAAGAAAGCAAAGACACATGTTGATATTTACAATCCCCCACTACACACTTTAAATTGTGGCATGCCCCCATGACACATAAATAAAAATCAAGAAGTATAAAAAACTCCCTTGATTCATCTATTTGGGGTCTGAATCGAAATCAGAATCCCCTTTGAACGCCCAACCCAGTGCACACATCCATGTTGAGAGCTTCTTTTCTGCCTTCTTTAGGCATACCCCACACTTATCATGCTTACTCTCTCCATCTTATTCTTTTAGGTCCCCCATTGTTGTTTCCATCTTGAAGACCACCCTTTCTTCCCCCACTGTGAGCATGAGCTGATTTTTCTGAATATCCAAAAATACTCTACCTGTAGCAAAGAATGGTCTTCCTAGAATCAAATGGATCTCCCTATTCTCTTCCATATTCGCCATGATGAAGTCCATGAGGAACACAAATTTATCCACGTGAACTAGCATATCCTCCACTATTCCTTCAGGTATGATTGTGGTAAGATCAGCTAGCTGCAAGGACACATATATCAATCTGATTTCTCCAATCTATCCCTCCAATTTTCTGAAAATAGACAAATGCATAAGATTGATAGAAGAACCTGAATCACACAAAGATTTTTCAAACGAGTAGAACCGAAGCTGAGCCGTAATAGGGTAGTGATGCCCTATTTCAGAAACAAGTACCGCTTCTATCCCAACGCCTTTCATGTTGGCAGCCCTATCAAAGAAAAGTTTCCATCCTGGCTTTTCAAGGTTCGTATTCCAACTCATCAATGTGCATTACCTCTTCATCAGGGAAATAAGTCTTTAAAGGTTCGTATTCTTCCTCCACAGGATTCTCAGCCAAATGGTCGGCCAATGCTTGTGCTTTCATCGCAGTCCGAGTCACGTAGACAATGTCAAATTCTGTGAGCAAAATCTACCACTTTGCGAGCCTTTCCGTGGACATGGGCTTCTGGAAGATATACTTCAACGGATCCAAGTGAGAAATGAGGTAAGTAGTATAAGATGACAAATAATGTTTCAACTTCTGGGCTACCCAAGTTAGGGCGCAACACGTCCTCTCAAGATGAGTGTACTTAACCTCGTAAGATGTGAACTTCTTGCTAAGATAATATATGGCATGCTCCTTCCTGCTAGTGATGTCATGCTGACCCAACACACATCCAAATGAATTGTCCAAGACCGTCAAATACAGAATCAAAGGTCTCCCTGGTTCTAGCGGGACCAACACAGGTGGGTTTGACAAGTACCCCTTTATCTTATCAAATGCTTCCTAACATTCATTTGTCCACTTAACCGCAACATATTTCTTTAACAGTTTGAAGATAGGCTCACAAGTTGTCGTGAGCTGAGCAATGAACCTGCTGATGTAATTCAATCTCCCCAACAGACTCATCACCTTAGTTTTGTTCTTTGGGGGTGGCAATTCCTGGATAGCTTTGATCTTTGACGGGTCTAATTCAATACCTCAGCGGTTGACTATGAATCCCAACAACTTTCCAGACGGAACACCGAACGCGTATTTTGCAGGATTGAGCTTGAGATTGTACATGCGAAGCCTTTGGGAGAACTTTCTCAGATCTCTGACATGGTCAGACTTCTTTCTAGACTTTACAATCACATCATCCACATAAACCCCGATCTCCCTGTGTATCATGTCGTGGAATATGGTCTTCATTGCCCTCATGTAGGTTGCCCCAACGTTTTTCAAACCAAATGGCATGACCCGATAGCAGTATGTTCCCCATGGAGTGATGAATGCCGTCTTTTCTGCGTCCTCCTCATATATTAAGATCTGGTGGTAGCCCGCATAACAATCCACAAAAGAACCAATCTCATGTTTGGCACAATTATCGATCAATATATGGATGTTCGGCAATGGAATGTTATCCTTGGGACTTGCCTTATCGAGATCTCGATAATCAGCACACACCCTGCTCTTACCATCTTTCTTCGGCACGGGCACAACATTGGCTGACTAGGTGGGATACCGGGTGACCCGGATGACTTTAGCCTCAAATTGTTTGGTGACCTCTTCCTTAATCTTCACACTCATATCAGTTTTAAATTTCCTCAGATTCTACTTGACGGGGGGAATGCTGGGTCAGTGGGAAATTTTTGAACCACCAAGTCAGTGCTTAGACCCGACATGTCGTCCTAGGACCATGCAAAAACATCTTTATACTCGAACAATGCTTTAATTATCTCCTTTCTGAGTTGTGGTTCAAGATGGACACTTATTTTAGTTTCCCGGACATTATCTTGGTCCCCTAAATTGATTGCTTCTGTATCACTCAGGTTAGGCCTGGGGTTTTCTTCAAAATGGCTTAATTCTTTACTAATATCATCAAAGGCTTCATCCTCGTCATATTCCAATTCACCATCACACTCTATTTCTTGAATTACTATTTCCGAATTAGATTGGCTTTTAAGACTGGGCCGGAGGTTCCTCATGCATGTCATATCATTGAAGCCAGCATAAAAAGAACTGTACAAAGAAGAAAAGAAAAACAAAAATAAAACTATCAAGAAGGGAAAAAAGGGAAATTGCATTTCATTGAAATTAAAGATAACAAGGTTTATACATCCAGATGGACGGAACATAAAATTTGAATTACAACCCTGGAATAATCTTGATAAACTGAAAGAAAATCAAAACAAAGTACTAAAACTTCTTCATGGTGGGGAGAGGAGTAGTTTCCCAATTGTTAATCTTTGCACTGGGCCCAACAAACTGGACATCCACTTTACTCAAACCCTCTCCAGCCTCCAACACGTTCACATCGGTGAATAACCTCTTGAACGTTTCAATCAAATATCCATCCATATCAACCACTGAACTGGGAACCGTCGTTACTGGGCGCTTTCTGGTACCAGGCCTGACAAATCATCTGGAAAGACACGAGACCGGTTTTGGAAGGGTCCATGCCCTCTGTTTCATTTTTCTGGCTTTTCTTATGTCTGCAACTGTGGGCTTGAATCCCAAATCAAATGTATCCAAGTTTATAGGAAGAGAAACCGGCTGTACGATACCTTGCAGAGATGCACCCAAACCCTTGCCCGGTACAAAACCATTTTTCAACATTTCAACGGCTACCATGACTGATGCAGCAGTTACCCTTGGAGTTGGCATGCACTTCCCTTCTGGAATTTTCTCTACCGATACCGTGTCAAAAACCTGATAAACCCATGGCCCCTTGTCGTCTTCAACCTCTATGAGCGGAACAATGGCATCACTGGGAACACACAAATTTTTTTCGCTGTGCACAACAATTCCCTGTCTATCCCATTCAAACTTGACCATTTGATGCAGAGTAGACGAGACCGCTTTGGCAGCATGAATCCAGGGTCTACCTAACAGCAGATTGAAAGAAATAGCCACATCGAGCACCTTGAATTCCATAGTAAATTCAACTGGCCCTATTGTAAGCTCAAGCATTATGTCCCCGACTGAATCTTTCCCTCCACCGTCGAATCCCCGAACGCAGATACTATTCTTGTAAATTCTTTCATCATCTACCTTCAACTTGTTCAGAGTAGAGAAGGGGTAAATGTTCGCGCTGGAACCATTGTCAACCAGTACCCGAGTAACCACAGAATCTTCACATTTCACTGTCAGATAGAGGGCTCTATTGTGCTCAGTACCCTCCACGGGCAACTCATCATCAGAAAAAGTGACTCTGTTTACCTCAAATATCTTGTTAGCTATCTTTTCCAAGTAGTTTACTGAGATTTTGTCAGGAACGTGGGCCTCGTTCAAGATCTTCATCAAAGCCCGACGGTGCTCGTCTGAATGGATCAATAATGACAATAATGAAATCTGAGCAGGTGTTTTCCTCAACTGCTCCACAATGGAATAGTCCTGCACTTTCATCTTTCTCAAGAACTCCTCTGCTTCTTCCTCGGTCACAGCTTTCTTCGCCAATACTGGGTTATCTTTGGAGATCTTAGCTTTTCTCAACTCTTCGGGGGCAAAGCATCTCCCCAATCAAGTCAAACCATGGGTCTCACAAACTTCTTCTTTAACCTATTTCCCCTTGTAAGTCACTGTCACTCGTTCATAATTCCACGGGATTGCCTTGCTGTTGTCTATCGGTAATTGAGTTACCGGCTTGATAATGACAGGATCTGTGCGGGCACCCTCCACAACTACCACAGTCTTGTTTGCCACTCCTGGCACAACCACTTTCGCTCTTCCATGTTTTCCTGCAACGTCACTTGAGGACCCTTTCTTGACCACCACAAATGGTTCACTTTTGTTCCCGTTCAAATTGATCACAGACTTCTCACTTGTTGACTTTTCAAATGGCCTAACATCACTGGACTAAATCATCATGATAGTTTGCGAAAGCTTCTTAGGATCCCCTCCCTTATGCACTATCTCAATCATATTTTTCTCATGATGGGCTGGCAATGGGTTCTGGTTGATATTAGGTGCCTCCGGAGTTTGGACCTCAATCCGATTAGTATCAATGTGCTCTTGAATAGCTGTTTTCAATTGCCAGCACTTCTCTGTGCCGTGCCCCGGAGCACCGGAACAATATTCGTAACTCACAGAGTGATCAAGATTCCTAGGGGGGATTTGGCAATTTTGGCTCGATCGGACTTAGCATACCCAATTGTCTCAACCTGTGGAACAAACTGGTATAGGATTCTCCCAATGGAGTGAATGTCTTCTTCTTCTGCAACCTCTCATTTTTGGTGGCCTGATTGGGCGTGAAACTTGTTCCAAGTGGATTTTCGTAGGCTCTTGGGGGTGGATAGGTATTTTGTGGAGCTGGGTAGGGATTATGTGGAACTGGCGCAAGCCATTGTGCGTGGGCAAGAGGTTGAGGGTATATTTGTGCATGATGGACGGAAAAATGGGGATCTGGTGGTGGGTAATAGTGTTGTGGTGGGCTATATGTAGTGTGGGGGTAAGTTTGGTGATAGGGTCGAGGCTGGTTGTAGTAACGTGAAGGGTCCCTGGATCCGACCCAAGCTCCTAACTCGACTGTCGCAACGTCCTCTTTCTTCTTTTTCCCAAGTACACCCCCAGTACGGTTTTGAATGGCCTGGGTAGTCGCTTTGATTGCTGAATAACTCATGATCTTGTTGGACTTGAGTCCCTCCTCAACCATGCCTCCGATTTTTACAGCCTCATTAAAGGACTCGCCCACTACTGACACCAAATGACCAAAATAAGTGGGCTCCAAGGCCTGCAAGAAATAATCAACCATCTCACTTTCTTTCATTGAAGGGTCAACCCTCGCGACTTGCTCCCTCCAACGGAATCCATATTCCCTGAAACTCTCACCAGGCTTCTTCTCAATCTTCGTCAAGGACAGACAGTCTGGGATAATTTCAAGATTGTACTGAAAATGGCAGGCGAAGGCTTGGGCCAAATTGTCCCATGTGTACCACATGCTGTGATTTTGTCTGGTATACCATTCTAACGCCGAACCACTCACACTCTGACTGAAATAAGCCATTAACAGCTCGTCTTTCCCGCCGGCTCCCCTCATTTTGCTACAAAAACCTCTCAAATGTGCCTCTAGATCACCATGCCCATCATACAAATCAAACTTGGGCATCTTAAACCCTGTCGGCAATTGCACATCTGGAAATAGACATAGATCTTTGTAAGCCACACTTACTTGACCTCCCAACCCCCTCATATTCTGAATGATTGTTCTAAGCTTTTGACCTTTCTGATCATTTCCTCATGTTTAGGATTTTTGGGTGGCTTTTCGATTTCTGCCGGAAGATCAAAATGAGGATTGTAGGAATATGGTTCTGGAGCTTTGAAGGTAGGCTCCGGGGGGTAATACTGGCTGCCGTGAGTTTGGAGCAGAGGCTCACTGGAGGATCGGTGTAATGCAGCAGGTCGGGGTGCCACAAAAATGGGAGTAATTGGTGGAGGATGGTATGAGACTTGTTTGGGTGGTGGAGCTTGCAAGGTATGGGAAGTGGTGCCGTAGCATTGTTGGTAGAGGGGAAAGGCCGGAGACGAGTTCATAGTGGGAGTTTCTTGAGGTTGAGCCAATGGTGGGATATAAGCAGGGTTGGCGGGATAAACCGATGGTGGATGCCCCTTTGCCCAGGCCTAGTACATTTCAGCCATTTGCTGCTTTAACTTATACATCTCTTCCTTCATCGCATTAACATCCAATTCTTCCACCTCTTTTGACGAATCAACAATACTTGCCTCTGGTTCTTGGTTGGCCATATTCAGCTTTTCTTTTGATCGGGTATTATAGGGGTGAGTTGCCAGAATGCCAATCAACTAACCACCTGCCTGAACTCAATACATCAACAATAACCTTGTTAGCGATTAGGGCTTTAACAGATTGGTAACCGTACATTTTGGGGAATGAATGCACCTAAGCTGTTAACCATTTCTATTATGCATTTGATCGGCTGCTTGCGTCATCCCGTCTTTTCCTTATTTCCATTTGCAACTTCTCTTTTCCCTTTTTTTCTTTTTCACTCTTGTCTTTCCTTGCTCGATCTCTCATGGTTTCCTCCCCATGGTTTCTTATTTTTCTCTCTTTTCTTTTCTTGTGTTCCTCTTGTTTTTCCTCTCTCGTTTTTTCTTTTTCTTTTTTTTTTCTTTTGGTTATGGTCGAATCCTATGGAGATTGCCTACGTATCATGACCCCACATGAATCAGACCGAGCGTAGTTCTGGGAGATAAGTGTGAAAGTAAAAAACATTTTGGGATTTTCAATTTTCATAAAAAGCAAATGCTTTGATTACAAAGACTCAAAACTAACAGACTCCAAAAGAAACTGACAGACTCTGATGAAAAGACGAAATACAGACTCCAAAATAAACTATCATACTCAAATAAAAGAAAATACAAACTCGAAAACAACTGACAGACTCCAGCAGAAAGAAAATACAGACTCGAAACAACTGACACACTCTAACAGAAAAGGAAATACAGGCTTAAATGAAAAATCATGAATACATTAATGCTCCTGGTGCCCGCGGGACATCATTCGGTCTCGCCGCAGGCCTATATGCAAGATCCCTTTGAAGTCTATCCAAGTCACTCATTATCTGTCTAACAAATGTCATCACTGCCGCGAAGAAGGTGGTGCGAGTCATATCCTCACAGGCTTGGCACTTCACAACAATGTAATCGGCAATGGTTCTAATTCTCTCTCTTATGACACCTTTTTCCTGCAACAAATGCCTGATCTGTCGGGCCCTGGCTTCCAAAGTTTGCTCAGCCACATGATTCTGCTCCTGAAGTTGTAGCAAATCTATTTCTAATTGTGCCAATGCTGTATAACAATGTTCTCTTTCAGCCTTGAAATCTTTCGCCTATTTGATCATTTGTTCTTCGCGGTAATGACCTTCTTTTTTAACCCCGCAACCTCATTATCGTACTTTTCTTTCAATTGCTTAATCAGGCGCGCCCCATTCATCCGCGTTCTTAGCCAATTGCTTTCGAGCCCTGGCTAGTTCATTTTCTGCTTTGTTCAGATCAAAACTATATTCGCCCACTTTCTTCCTCAAGTTATCTATAAGTTTTTCATCTTTGGCACTTCGGGTGGGGTTTTATACCGCTATTTTCATCTTCTAAATTTGGGCTCGAAGGGCCTCATTTTCTTTGGATAGATTTTTCTTTTCTCCTTCGTCCGCCGCGGCTTGCAAGCTATTCTCGAATTGAAGTTCTTTGACTTGTTTTTCCAACTTTCCTATTGTAGCCTTGTACTCATTCTCATTGGCCAACCAAGCCCACTATTCTGCGACGCCTCAACGAATTCCTGAATGTGAGGCTTTTGGCTGGTCTTTCTGGTTCGGCCATTGCAGTGTTCTTCTTTCTATACCAGGCAAGATAGGCGGGTGAGACTTCGCCTCTAGATAGGTCACGCACTCGAGTGTTCACCGTCAAATACTGGCATTCGTTCCAACAAACTGTTTCTTCATGAAATTGACCGTCGAAACTAACCTCGACCGTATAAACACTAAGAACTTCATATGGGTGCATCACCTGACACCTTCCCAACTATCTCATCGCCCGATAAGGAGCATAGGGCTGAATAACTCGCAGACCCATTAGGAGGAAGTAAGGACCAGTGGCGGGCATATACACAATTTCTTCAACAGGAATCCAACCTAGTGTCCATTCTATTTGTCCTGTAGTGATGGAACGAAGGCGAGATACCCAATCTTCAAACCCCTCTGGCATCTTGAACCCTGAAATTCTTGTGTCAAACTCTTCAATGCAACTTTTCTCTGTGGATCCGTAACTCATATACTGAGGGCGATGACACAGGTGCTCGATCATCCACATTTGTAATAGAAAATTGCATCCCTCAAAGAAATCTACCCCAGCTTTACAAGCTGTGAGAGCTCGGTATATCTCAGACACTATCATAGGGGCAAGAGTGCTCTTGGCGTTAGTCATCAGGACCTTGACGACTCCAGCCACCCGCAAATCGATATTCCCGTCTTTTTGGGGAAACACCACAATGCCTAAGAAAGCTACCATGAAGGCGAAATGCTTATGCTCATCCCATTTTGTTCGGTTCCCTTTACTACAAACCCGCTTTCCGGATCGTTGAACCCTCCTACATGCCCGTACCTCTGGTATATAAAACTTAGAGTGGAAAAACCACCCTCCAACTCGGAGTACGGGATACCCTTGCTTATCTTTAGCAAATCCATGAATTTGTAAGAATTAACGGCTCTTGGAGCGATTAGATACTTATGCCTCAGCCCTTCAGTACTTTCCATATAACCTGTTATCTCTCCAAGGTTGGGTTGAGTTCAAAATCCGAGAAGTGAAATACGTTATGGGACGGGTCCCAAAATGTAATCACAGCCTTTATGATATCTCCTCTAGGTCTGATTTTTAGCAACCCGGTGAGACCTCCCAAATATAGATTGACCTTTTCTTGCTCCGATTTTCCCAGATCCTCCCACCACATATGCAACTCCAAAGGGATCTTGTTCCTAACTGTTATCGGCAAACTTGGACTCGTGCTCATTCTGCACATTTATTAGGGTGATTAAACAAAAATCAAGACTCATTTGACTCAAAAACAAAGTTAACACTTTTCTTTTCAAATTAAAAAAAATAAAATCCGGTTTGGCAAATATGGCCTTTCAGCACCTCAAAGACGAAGATTTTAAGGCTATGTTGGCTAACCGGCGAAAACCTTGAAAAATTACCACAAGCGGATGTTCTTGCAAAAATAGCCTTCCGGCGCCCTTTTAGGGACATTCGGCTATTTTGACAAGAATGGCATCACCCTAATTATTTCAAATAAAAGTAAAATTTATTGTTCTTTTGGGCTATTTTTGCAAAAAGGAAAGTTAGACCCGATGAGGGTTGCCTACGTATCCTACACCCTGTGAGAATCAAACTGGCATAGTTCGGGCAATTTTGGACAAAAACCAACTTTTCCTTTTCCCTTGAAAACAATAAAAAATTCTTTTTTTTTTCTCCAAAATCTCGGTAGAGCTTCGGCATATTTTGGGAAATTGGTTTTCAAAATAGGTAATTATCTCCCTTAGCCCTTACACCGTTATTTTCTTTTCCAAACTCTCTCTTTTTATTCAAAAGCCGGTCAGCATGCAAATCCGAAGGAAATAAATGCACAAGTAGCAAGTAAGATGCATCAGGATGGTCTTTTTCAATTTTGGTACACCTGCCCTAGACAGACCCAACCCCTGTGTTGAGTCTCCAAAGTCAAAATGCACATGAAGCAAACAAACGTTCCTACTAGGGATCCGGCATAAGGTATTGTTATACTAGGTTTAAAAACCTGGGTTTATTTGTTCTAGACCTGGCTTACCCGAGCGGACAACTTGAGCCGGGGGGGGGGCTACCTACTGGTAACAAAAAGATCATCCGGCTTTGCAATTTGTCCGAACCTCGTCCTATTTGGGATATGACACTGACAGAAAGGAGTCACGACCAGCGTGCACTCATCAGGAGAGAGAAAAGAGGGGTTTCGTAGCAGTTTATATATACAGTTCATATAATATCAAAGCGGTAAAAGCAACATTTAGCACATTAGCCCCCAAAAAATCAGATAATAAATAAAGCCAAATATAACAATTATTCTAAGCTCAAATTCTGAACCCTGAACCAGAGATTCTGGGTTCGGTCCCCAACAGAGTCGCAAGAGCTGTCACACCTCCTTTTTCTACACTCGAAGGTATAAGGGAGTTTTTCCAATTTAAGTGATAATCGAAACGGGATTATTTATTTAAAAATTTAGAGTCGCCACTTGGGATAATTTATGGTGTCCCAAGTCGCCGATTTCAAATCCCGAATCGAGGAAAGATTGACTCTGTTTTACAGTCCGCGAACACAAAAATCCAGGTAAGGAATTCTGTTAACCCGGTAGAAGGTGTTAGGCATCCACGAATTCCGTAGTTCTAGCACGGTCGCTCAACTGTTATGATTGCCCTATTATTTGATTTTAATACATATTTTAGCCTATGTGCACTTTTAACTTTAATCGCTTTTATTCAGTTTTAGGAAGATTGCAACGCTATTAAAATACGTCTTGGACCATGTCACATAAATGCACCCGCGGTCTTTGACATATTTTAACATGGTTGATATTTGAATTTGGGTCACATAAATGCGCACCCGAGTTTAGGAAAGTAAATTATTAAAATAACGCGCCTAAAGCAACTCCGCACTTTTAGCTTTGCGAGGGCCATGAAAATTCAACTAAATGGCACACCCCGAATTCTAAGGATAAACAATATTAATTAAAACGAGGGCCATGCAATTGTGATTTTTGTTCGGCATAGCACACCTCGAATTATGCTAATTAAAGTATTTCTAAACTAACTCATGAGGGCCATAAATTGTTATTGGTTTTGAATGGCACACCACAATTCTAATTTTAATGGGAATTAACTAAATTAAACTACATGAAGAACTTCTAATCACTAATGTGCAAATTTCAAACTTAATGATGACAATCAAACACGACACCACACTGAATGTATTGAAAGAGCCCAGGTAAGTTATAGTCCATCGTCCAACTGTCGCATTGTCAATAAGCAGAGGACACAATTGGGCTAAAACGTGAAGCCCAAATTGAAGTATTCTCAGTGAAGGAGCCTCGACACCACTGGGCCCGTGTTCTATCCCAATCCGGTGCTCTCAACATTAATAATTGTAGGAGAACCAACATTGTCACGACAATTCAAACTCAAACAGTTAACACATTACGTGGCTCGTTTCATCATTTAAACCATCTATTCGGATTTCCAATAGAGAGAGCAATCTGAAGTTTTTAGATTCACATGCTGAGCTTCAATTTTATGCCATCGTATTTAGACAACTACATCATCTAAGCTTATTAAAAGAAGCATGTAAGAACGATACTAATTTTGGGCCTTCTCACAGCCCAAATCAGACTTGGCTTTCATTTGAGATTCTTTATGGGGAAATGAGCATCACATAAATGGGGGAATTAAATGATGATTAAACGACAATGTATTAACTGACTTTGCAACTCTCAATCAGAAATACCCACAGATTCTTATAGGAGTGCATAATCAGAACAAATCAGCTTGGACTAATTAAGTAACTAATCTGAAACATAATCTTAAAGGGCATTTATGCAGGAGAAAAAAGACAACACTACCATTTTTACAATTTAAAGAACGTATAAAAACGCTGAATACTAACACATGTAGTAACAGCTATGTCAACCAACACGCTCAAAAGTAGCTCTTGTGATTTTTTCATCTATAGTGTTCAATCAGTAGTAATCCCAACATTCACAACAATCAGTAGCTTAAACCCTTCTTTTATCACAAAACCCTTATGGCATGCCTACATTCAAGGGTTTCAGCTTGTTTGAGTTCAAACTCGGGTTCATGTCCTCACAGAATCAAGTCAAGAAGACTAAACCAGCATAATCTAAGGTTTACATGCATCATAATACAAAATTAGAAGAAACAGAAGAAGTAAACTGGAAGAACAACTTGTATCCAAAGTATTTTCTATTTGAAGTGTCGATTCACATCTTTACATGTTGTTTATGGTTCTAGAAGATACCTTTAAATGAAAGGAAAGAAGAAATGGAGGATCAACAGTGGCAAATAACATAAATCAGCAACAATGCAACAGTATTAACCAGCTGAAACCAATCCTAGCTTTAAAACAATTCCAAGCAAATTCGAGCCCACTTTCTAAACCTTAACTCAATTTAAAATAGTACTACATTTAGCTCAAAAGCAGCTTTCAAACGCCAAATTAGCCACCTTTGACTCCATTGAATCAAAGATTACTGCAGGGATTCCAACTTTGAAATTACAGAAAAGGAAAACCAGTGGAATAGTGTTTTTATATGAAAATCCTCAGCCGTTTGATGTTTTCTCTGATTTTTATCCCTTGAAGTCTGACTTGAGTCTCAGGTTAGGATGCCTTTATAGGCAAACTATTAGGGCAGCTTAAAGAAAATCAAGTTTGCACCTTCTAAAATTTTCAATTTAGCCTAAGTGCCCTTAGTTTAATTTTCAGAATTCAAAATAGCCCCCACCCTAGCTTCCTAGAAGCTTCCCTAGGCTGTTAACAAAGATTCCCATAAGTAATTACCCAAAAATACCCCCATACCCCTGTTATTTACACTCAGCAACTCATAGGCCAAGCTGACCGAAAGGCCTGATTTGATACGGGTTAATAACCCAGGTTCAGTTCCTTCTTGGGCTTCTGATTCCTCAGAGTCCAATTAAAATCAAATGATGACTCCAATTTTGAGAAACTGACCCCAACCTTTCCTATACAAAGAAGCCTGGAACCATTTGTTTAAAAACAGTCGAAACCAAAAGCAAACTGAATGAACTAACTAGTATAACTTAATAACAACAAATTAATTAAATCAGGGGCCTCATTTCATTGACTGAGTGATTAAACTGATGATGAAACTATAATTATGCTATTATTACGAAGACATAGACAAACAAGACAAGGCAGACTAAAGAAATAAGATAATCAAGCTTCACAACGACGAAGAGGAAAACAAAACAAGAAATGGAACCAATCTGAACTCGGAAAAACCTCAAACAACTTCAACCAAACCAAAAGAGAAGGGATGAGGAGGAATATGAAACAATGAAAGAAGATAAAATACAAGGGAGAGGCACTTACCGAATCAAAGCTCGAACCTAACTGATTTAAACGAAAAGTGATGTTACCCAGTTGTTCTTCATAAAACATACAAGTGAACAACATCACTTTCGTATTTAAACAACCTTCAACCTTCAGAAAAACAAAGACAAGTAGCCATTCAAGCCACGGAATCAAAGATTGAACCATTTTGACTTCTGGGGGCTTTGAGCTCTATCCTTAGATTCAAGATTCGACGGATTCAGGAGGGATTCGAGGGAAAAGAGTTAGGGATTGGGAACGAGGGGAGTGAGGGGGTTCTGGGGTATCGATTTGGGCGTGATTAAAGGAGGCGCCGCGGGGCTAAGGCGGTGGGATTTAGGGCGGCGGGTTAGGGTTGGGGCGGTCTCTGAAGAGACGAGGGTGAGAGAGATGAGAGACAAGGTTTAGGGGGGGTAGTGAGACTAGGACAGTTATATACCCAACGATCCCCAGTTCTCGTCCGTTCGATAAAGTGAAATCAATGGCTCAGATGATGCGAGGCCAAAGCGGCGTTGTTTGGCTTTTGAGTGGGACTGGACCGGTTTTTTGGAGCGGGATTGGGCTAGGTCGGCGGGTATTTGAGGCAAAAAGGGGAAATCTGGTTTGGGTTTGGGGGAATTTCAAATTTTGGCCCAAGATTCGAATTTTCTCAATTCCTTTCCTTTTCTTTTATTTATTTGTTTTTCTTTTCCCTTTTTTAATTAATTAAAATTTAAATTAAAAAACTCCTAAAAATAATTAATTTACTAAATTAAGCTAAAAACCTAATATAATATTAAGACGAATTAATTACTTCTAAATTAAAAGGGAAATTATTGATTTATAATTAAATGGCTAGAAATGCAAAAGTAAACCAATTTTGTGATTTTCATTTTTTAATAAAGCACCTAATTTAATAATTAACCTTAAAATGTGAAAATAAATCCTAAACGCAAATGCAAGGTATTTTTGTATTTTTTAATGATTTAATTAAAATTAAACATGCGCAGACAAATGCAAACAAAAAGCTACAAAAATCTACGAATTTGCAAATGATGGAAAAATTCATTTTTGTTTTGAATTTATGGGAGTAATTCATATAGGGCAAAAATCACATGCTCACATTGTTCAGTCTAGGAAGTGATATAAGAATTTCGTTGTTGAGCCAATTATATGTTTATGACCCACCTAATTGTTGTGTATCATAGTCAACCCGTTTGAGCATATAATCTTACTTTTTTGGCAACCACACTACAAGCCTAATCCATTTTATTTGAATTGACTATATGTTCGAACCTTTTACCTCTCTTGAGCACTTGAATTTATTAGGAGTTTGTAAAAGCAAAGTTGAGGTATGGTCGGATTTTGAATGAAACTATTGATAAAGGAGAAAGCTGCATTGTTTGAAAAATTATGAGAGTCACTAGTAGGGAATTGAAAGAAAAAAGAGAGTTTGCTTGAAAAAAATCAGAACTTAGAAAAGAAAAAAAATAATTTCTTGCTAGTGGTAGTTCTCATCTCGGTTGTACTTAAAGATATTGTGAGCTTGATGTTATTATGTGTGAAGGTTAGGGTTTGGTTCAACACAAATGGGGTTAAATTATTAATATATATGTATTAAAGTACTTAGTGAGGTGTAATCACTATATCCAAAAGTATCCTACCTGTCCCACAACCTACATTACCACCAAAATAAATTCCTACTTGATTTTTTACTAAATAAGCTCAATTAGTAGAGTATTACACTACGGGCAACCATATGGTGCGTCTTCTGTGGCACATGAATTATGATTCTGAGAGTAAGTGAATTTTTTCTATCTTGAGTTTCTATTTGTTCTTGAGTTTTATTGTGTATGGAACTACTCTCTATCTTTGGTGTAAGGGCACATGATTTGCGAAGGAAAGATAATGTTTTGGCCTCTGCGATAGAGTAAGTAAGCAAGTTTTTGGAAAATACGCAGTGTTTTTGAGTCGAGTCTTGAGGTTAGGATGTTATGATAGGGTGCTTAGTCTACTTTGAATATTCTTGGCATGATGTGATAGGGAAGTTGTCTGATGAGAAGGTCGTTTTATGTGAAATGCAGTTTGATTGCTCGAGAACAAGTAATTGTTTAAGTGTGAGGTGTTGATGGTAGTCTAGAAACACATATTTTAGTCATAGTTTGAACTCTAATCACTGATTTTTACTTGTAGTTGAGCTTAATTAATGGTGATTTGTACTTATTACATGTTTATACCTTGCAAAAAATGATTTCGAGCTATTAAGAAAATTTGGAGCTAATTTGAACAAAGTGAAGCTTTGAAGTCTGAATAAAAGCCCAGGAAAGTAAGTCGAGATCACGTTCGGGGGTCGAGGACCAAGTCTGGATGTCAAAAAGTGAGAAAAAAAGATTACTCTAACAAAAATACACTACCGTGTCACGCCATGCACCGCGAGGCGCAGGGCGCCAGTGCAAAATTCCTGCAGAGTGAAAAAAATAGGCCTTTAAAATTTATGCGGTACATGGTGCGCCGCAGTAGTGTATTTTCTCGCCCAACCTTTCCCACTTCAGCTTGGAAAGAATAGTTTCATCCGGGCTCGTTCCTACATGGTATAAATACATCAAAAATACGAATTTTGGAGGACTTTTGACCTACGGAAGTCTAGGAGAGTATTGGAGACTCTAAGGCACAAGGATTTATCATTCTTTCCTCAACTCAACACTCGAGTTTGGATTGAATTCATATTTTCTTACTCTTTAATTATATTTGTGATGACTTCTTCCATGATTATGGAGTAGTTTCCCTTAGGATTTGACAAATATGGTATTTTGATTGATATTTGAGGATTTTAACTCTATTATTTTGCTTGAATTCGTTTATGGAGCTTTGAATTGTTTGCAACTTGATGTTTTATACTTCAATACCACACATGGGAGGGAGGGATTTGTGTGGTGTCCAATTTTTCACTTAAACTGATTATGGAAGGACTTGGTTCTTCTATGTGTTCCTTATACTACTGTTGCGGAATAATAAATGCAAATATTAAAGAACACAAGGATTTTTACGTGGAAAACACCTGGCTCAAAAGGTGAAAAAATCACGACCTACTACTCGGTAGGATTTTCCCCAACACTTCACTAAATCACTGAACCAAAACAACATTTACAAAACTCTTTATAAACCTAAGGATTACCTCTAGTCCCGTTGTAGCAAACAACCTCTAACTGTTGCGATAACTTCAAGTTAACTCTAACTTGAATACTCTGAGTACCTATTACAATTGCCTCTAGATAAAGCTGAAAGGTATTATATGAAAACACCTACTACAATTGAACTAGACTAAAAGACAGACACTTGGAACTGGTTCTTCTATCTGGTTCACGTGGCTTCAGGTTTGCACACTTGAATTACACACGAATTGCTTGCAAAAAGCCTTGCTATTTTGCTCTCAATTCACGTTTAACTTCTACGTTTTTGTGCAACACTTATAAAGTGAGAACATCTTGCAATTTATAGAGTTAGTAGATGAAGAAATAACTAGAGTTCTAATGCTACTCTTCGTTGGTAGAAGAGTTCTAGTTGATTTCAACTTCTAACTCCTTCCCTATCTTGGATAGTGTTCTCTTTGAGTAAGGAGTCCTTCTCTTTATCAATTATGCAACCTTTTCGATCAGGAGATATTAAATACACCAAGTTAAACTTATCTCATTCACGTGCATCCCACATGCTCGAATTTGCCCATTTTTATGAACCTGAGGGATGGACCTGGTTCATGCCTGAGTTCCTTTGTCAGTCTTTAAAACTAACCTTTACTTGGGCCAACAAATTCTCCCTTTTTTATGATAACAAACTCTATGCTTTTCATAAGCTTAGGCCATGTTTCAACTCAGCTCGACATCAATACAATGTTAGAAATATTTTTCCTTTTTATCACTTATCATCAAGGACCAGGTACATTAGGTTATAAACATCACTTGTTCAAAGCTAAACAACACTTGTTTCAAGCACAACCTATTTATTTTCCCCCTTTTAGCATCATCAAAAAGTTTCATAAAAATGTGAGATAACCAGATTTTAAAGCTTACTCATGGTCACTGGGGATATTTCAAATGCAATCATGGATTAATCATCATAGATCAAGCTAAGAATTTTAACCATCAAAGAAATATAAACAAACAATTAGAGCAAAAGATAGTGAATTTCATTGATGATTGATAAGATTCTACCACAAAGTATAAGAGGAAATAAAAAGGTTGGAAACATGAGCAAAAACAAAAAAAAAATCCCGAACTGGGTCACTGGTTGATCTACACTGGGCTAACAGGCTTAAGGCTGGGAAGAACTAGGTGCTTGGTTTTGACTTGGAGGAGTTTCAGCATATCCTGAATAATGCCAGCATTATTCTCCTTTTCTCTTGCCAACTTAGTTCTAAGAGCATATCTCTCAGTCTCTACCTCAATCAACCTCTTCTTCAGCCTCTCAATCTCAGCATCCTTAGTCCCACTTTCTTGCATCAACGCTCTGACCTTGCTATTCACTGGTACCTTCTTGGATGAACCAGTTTCTTTAGGAGTGGTATTGACTTTATAATCGCAAACAAGCAGAGTATTAACCCCAAAATGATCCTTGCTTGTACTGATCTCCCACTTCTTCATAGGTACCTTGAAATATGCAAGTACAATTGTGAGAATGAAGCCATAAGGAATGAGATGAGTTTTGGTGCCATTGATAACTCTATCAAGAAGCTGGATTATAGCTTTCAGTCACTTTCTTCAGCAGGTCTGGGAGGGTTTCCTTTACAGATGAACCAGGTTCATCTCCCCAAACAACCATTGCACCTGCATCTTTGGTTAAACTCACAGGAGTGGTTGAAGAATCAGCCACTCTTGTCCCTTTTCCCCTCACAGTACTCCTAGTACCCTTGCTCTCCTTTTTTTTCTTTTTCATTTTTACCACCATCTTCTCCAGATTCTGTAGTCTCAACACCTGCTATAGATCCTACAAATCTATTCTCCAAATTTGCAGCAACTTCAGCGCACCAAATTGTCTTAGGAGTAACTTTAAAATCAGAAGATACTTGTTCAGATTCGAAAGAACTACTTTCTTCCCTCTCAGTAGTAGACTTAAAAGAATCTAGGTAATTTAATACGGTTAGGAGTCTTGAACGGAACTGGTTCACTTGTAACTGATAAGTTCAAAAGAAATTTTGGCTTTGGTAGGACTCTGCTCATGATCCAAATATTATTATTTCAAATTATGCAGAGTGTAGAAAACATACCGTGTTATCTTGATGAACCGGGTTCTTCATTGATAATTCTCTTGTGTAAGTCTAAATTTGCCAAAATAGAGAAAATATCATTAGAGATTAATGATTCATTTTAACACATGGCACAAGAGTATACTATTGAAAGTATGAGATAAACAAAATTTATTCTAATTATACACAATTTACAAACTTCCTAACCAATTTTTTTAAAATTTTTTAAATTTTTTTTCATTTTTTTCTTTTCGTTTAACCTTGAACTGGTTCTTTTAGGTGATCTTAATCATCCCTAATTCCAACCTGTTCCTCTCAAAGTGATCTCTACTTAAGGCTTTTGTGAAGATGTCAGCAATTTGCTTGTCAGTAGCACAAAATTTCACAATGATCAAGCCTTTCTCATAGTTGTCCCTCAAAAAATGGTGCCTAACATCTATGTGCTTAGTTCTCTTATGATGAACCGGGTTCTTTGTCATACTAATGGCACTAGTGTTATCGCAAAAATAGGAATGCAACCAACATCAATTCCAAAGTCCAATAATTGTTGTTTGATCCACAGCAATTGAGCACAACATGAAGCAGCAACAACATACTCAGCTTCAGCAGTAGATAGGGCCACTGAATTTTGTCTTCCTTTTTTTTGTAACCCATGACTCAAGACATGAACCAAAAAAGTGTGTCATACCTAAGGTGATCTTTCTATCCACAAGAAAACCTACATAATCAGCATCAACATATCTCACTAGGTTGAAGTTACTACCTTTTGGATACCGAAGACAAAGGTCAGTGGTGCCTTTCAAGTATCTCAAGATTCTCTTGACATCAGCCAAATGAGACTCATTTGGATTTGCCTGAAATCGAGCACAAAGGCCTACACTAAAAATAATGTCAGGTCTGCTAGCAATGAGATATAACAGAGAACCAACATTCCCCTATACAACTTCTGATCAACAGATGAACCAGGTTCATCTATATCCAATTTTGTGGATGTTGTAATAGGAGTGTCAATTTCTTTGGATGTTCCTTCCTGGTTTTGTTACTGAGGAATAGGTTCATGGACATGTTCCATCGAGGTTTGAGGATCAGTTCCTCTCTAGTCAGTTTCCCCTGTCATGTTGCCCTAGGTGGAAGGACATGTTCCTTCCTGTAATACATCTTCAGGCTGTACTGTGGTTTCACCATTTGAATTGCTTATCAACCCAATCTCTTCATTATTTTAATCCTGCCTCTAAGAAAGAATGTTAGTTTTAAAAAATAACATATACACCTTTTTCTACGCACATAGTTCTTTTATTGTAGATCTTATAAGCTTTACTATGTGAAGAATATCCCAAGAATACTCCTTCATCACTTCTGGGATCAAACTTACCTAGAGAGTCTTGCTATTATTGTGCACAAAGGACTTGCATCCAAATGCCCTAAGATGGGATATATTTGGTTTTCTCCCTTTAAGTAACTCATAGGGAGTCTTCTCAATAAGAGTTATAGTAATGCACCTATTGATGATGTAGCATGCAGTATTTACAGCTTCTGCCCAGAAACTACGAGGCAGTTTACTAGAAAGAAGCATAGTCCTAGCCATATCTTAAATTGTCATATTCTTTCTTTAAACTACTCCATTTTATTGTGGAGTCCTAGGAGCAGAGAAATTATGATCTATGCCATGCACATCACAAAATTCAGCAAACTTAGCATTTTCAAATTCAGTTGCATGATCAGACCTAATTGATGCAAGTTGATTACCTAGTTGTTCTGAGTTTTTCTAATAAAAGAAGTAAACATGTCAAATGCTTCATCTTTAGATGTTAAAAACAATGTCCAGGTAAATCTAGAGTAATCATCAACAAGCACCATAACATATCTTTTATCACATCTGCTTAATGTTCTCATTGGACCATAGAGATCCATATGGACCAGTTCTATCGATCTGGTGGTGCTTACCACTTTCTTGCATTTAAAAGAAGATCTTACCTGCTTCCCCCTTGCACAAGCCTCACAAACTTTGTCTACCTTAAACTTAATGTTAGGCAGTCCTATCACCAAGTCCTTGGAGACTAGTTTGTTGAGTTGACTTAGACTGGCATGTCCAAGTCTTTTGTGCCAAAGGAGGGGATCATTATCCAAGACACTTAAGCAAATGAGTTCATTAACTGAAAGTGTGGACAGATCTACAGTGTAAATATTGTTTACTCTTTTTCCCTACAAAACAATCTTGTTAGTGGTAAGATTTATCACAAAACATTTGGTAGAGGTGAATGCTACCAAGTTACCTCAATCACACAATTGTGATACACATATTAGGCTATATTTTAGGCCATCTATCAAGTAGACATTCTCAATAGAGTGAGAATCAGTCTTTCCTACCTTTCCAACCCCAATGATCTCACCTTTCTTCCAATTCCAAAGGAGACATTACCTTTTTTGAGGTCCTCAAGTGAAAGGAACTGGTTCTTGCTTCATGTCATATGCTTTGAGCAGCCACTATCCATGTACCATATTTGGCTGCTCCCTTTAACTTGGACCCACAAAAAGAAATCAGGGGTTAGTCTTAGGAACCCAAACTAGTTTAGGTCCCTTTCTATAGGCAAAAGGGTGAATCAGATTCTTTTTAGCCCAACCTGACAGCCTATTTTTCCCTTGAACAAATTCTTTATTCTTTTGACTAGCCTTTTTGTTTGCAATGCATTCACTTTTATAGTGACCAGTTTTACCACAGTGTGTGCAAATTTTATTCTTATGAAGTGTGAGGTACTTGCTTTTGGGATCCCACTTAGGTGCATGGGTCCCGCAGCCAAGTCCTCTCTTGTTGCTATTATGGTGTTCGTGTAGCCATGAAAGTGTATTGGAGGACCTTTTCCATTTACAGCTTCTGTCTAACTCATGCTTAACCTTGCTTAGATCCTCCTTAAGGACTCTTATTTGCTCATCTCTTTTGTACAACTCGTCTTTCATTTTTCCTAGGTTTTCTTCTAATGTGAGTTGTGTGTGATCAAATTTCTTTTTACTTGTTCCTAATTTCAGTTTTAGATTTTCAGATCTTAGCTCTAGGATAGTGGTGTCTGATAACTAGGGATCCTAGTCTATTTTATACTCCTTTGTACTTGAGTTTTAGAGTAAAAGTGTGTACAAATATTTCCAAAAGCTAACTTGTTATGCTTGTTTGCATTGTTTGGTCAAGAAGAGACAAGGATGCCATAACCAGCTCAAAAAGGAGTGAAACCTGCACAAGTTCAAAGCCAAGTCAAAGCAGCACTACAGCGGAAAATCCACCGCAGACGTAGAAGACCTACCGTGACCGCGGTCCGCGGTGGCAAGGATTCAGAGAGTTGTCATTTTGGAATTCAAGTCACCGCTGACCGCGGTGCTTTTATGCGGCAGCGATGCCTCCACCGTGACATCAGTCAGTTTACCATGGTCCGCGGTGAAGAAGTTCAGAGAACCTGCAGTTGAGCCAAATATTGAAGACCGCGATCCGTGATGGATTTTATATGGCCGCGGTAGCCTCACCGCTGCAGCGGTCCATTTTTCGCTGTCAGCGGTACCTTTGTCAAGGGCATTTTTGTCCGAAAAATTTATCTGTGTATAAATACTTTTGTTTTTCAGATTTTCAGGTCATCTTATCAGTAGTGAGCACGTGAACGATGACTTTTACCTATTTTGAGTAATTTTATTGATAGTTTACTAATTAATCTTAGTTTCTTATCTTGTAATTAATTTTTATGGGTTATTCTTCATCTCAATCTATGAATTCTTCTTCAATTATGAGTAGTTAAACCAGGGTTGTGGCTCAACCCTAATGTGGGTATATATTGGGTCTCTTATTTTAGGGCTTAGATGTTTATGGGTATTGGATATTTGGCCTGATTTATGCTTTCTATGTTAAATTAGTGGTTGCAAACACTAATTTATGCCTTTTTGACTTAGACTCTTCTTGAGAAAGAGAGACTAAGTCTAGGAATTTCAGGCCAACAAGGAATTGGGGTGTATTCAATAGATTGATAGCCCCAATTAAAGAGTTAAACCTAGAGATAGTAATACCCGACTTGAGCCAACATTGCTTGCACAAATAGAACACCCAATTGGGCTTTAGAAAGCTAATTAGGGCAAAGTCACTCAAACTACCGAGAGGTATAGAGTGAGTAGCTTTGTGCATTGACTATATCACGATCCCAACTATAACATTATTGCCCTAAGTTTGAGATCCCGTTAGATACTCACCTAGGAGAAAGTCACTTCCCTAGTGCCTTTTTACCCATTTAGAAAATCCTACAAAAATATCTTCTTAGTTTAATTTTGTGCATCATTAGTATAAAATTAGAAGTAACAAACAAACAAAAATGATTGGAAGTTCAATCAAGAGCACTACACTTTGCTAGATTAGATAGGAATCCAACTCCAAATATATCTAGCTCCCTGTGGATTCGATCCCGACCTTCTCGGGTAAAAGCTGCATCGACTGCTCTTACCACTCTATAGTGGTGTAGGGTTGGACCCGATCACTTTTTGGCGCCGTTTCCGGGGAGCTAAATGGTTTTGGCTATCTATCTGACTAGTTTTGTGTTTTGTTTTTCTTTCCTTCTGTGTTACTAATTTGTGTGCATCATCAATTTAGGTACAAAATGGCAAACAACGATAATCTTGGAAATGATATTCCGGGGGAGGAGGTAGATGAAAATATAGATGATGAGGTATCTATAGTGCCTCAAGCTCAAAGGAGAGGCCGCTAGGCCAATGATAATTTTCCAAACCCTTCCCCGCCTCCTCCAAGAGTCGCTCCTCGGGTGCTTCCAAACGAAGGATATGCTAGTGCAATTTTCCCACCCCAGATCCGGGCGGGCAATTTCTAAATTACAAATGTGATGTTGACTTTGTTGGAGGAGCGAGGGTATTTCACAGGTGCTCCCCATCAGAATGCATATAAACATCTCAAGGGCTTTGTGGATACGTGTTGGAGAAGCAAGCAAACAAATGTGTCAGAGGATGCATTGTGGTTGAGATTATTCCCTTTCTCACTTAGAGGGAAAGCTTTGGACTGGCTCGAGAGGCTTCCCAACCATTCTATCACTACATGGGATGAGTTGGCCGATAAGTTCATAGCCAAGTTTTTCTCACCAGGACATATGGCGGCATTGAGGGATGAAATCTTAGCATTCAAACAGGAACCAAATGAGCCCCTTCATGAAATCTGGGATTGATATAGAACTATGGTCAAGGAATGCCCCAACAATGATATGACTGAGGCAATGATTCAACAGACATTTTATCGGGGTATAAACATGACCAATTACTGTGTGGTGAACCAGTTAGTAGGGGTAATTTCATAAAGCTGCCTTATGCTGAGGCTTGTGATATTCTTGATGAGATGGCTGATACTTCTTCAGCTTGGCAAAGTCGAGATAATGTACCATAGGGTGACCCCACTATCATTCACTTGTACAAAGAGCTCCATGACCATGGCCAAGCAATAGCAGAGTTGACTACAACAATGAACCAGTTGGCAAAAGCTTAGTTACAACAAGTTCAAGCCCCTAGACAAGTTAATGCTATGGAAGGTGTCAACATGTTGGTCAACAAGAGGCGACAAAGAGGTCAACAAGGTTAAAGTAGTCCGGACCAATATGACCAAGGTAGTATGGTTTAAATCAAGATGAGGGCTATGATGAGCAGAATGAACAAGTGCAGAATGTGAACAATTACCAAGGACAAAGGGGCAATGCTCCTAACTAACAACAACAGTGGAGATCCCAAGGCAATTGGGGGAATCAAAACCGACAAGAAAATAGCAACTGGGGGAACAACAATCAAAATTGGGGCAATCAGAACAACTAGGCAAATGGAGTGGCAACAACAATAATTGGGGAGGAAACAATAACCAAGGGGATTGGAATAATGACAATCAAGGAAATCGGGGGCAAGACTTCCAAAGACCTCCAATGTATCAACAACCAAATAATCCTCCATTTTTGTCCCAAGGTCCTAGCTCGTTAAATAATGAGATGGGATGGATCGAGATGATGTTTGAACAAATGATGAAAAAGAACGTCGACTCTGATGCTCAGTTGGCGTCCCATAATAATTCAATCCGAAACTTGGAGGTTCAACTTGGCCAGATTTTGCAATCTTTAAATACTCTCCCTAAGGGGGCTCTACCTAGTAATACGGTAGTAAACCCGAAGGGTGGGAACAATACCAGGCATGCAATGGCGGTGATTACTAGAAGCGGGTGAGGTGGAGAAGTGAACACTTCCAAGCAAAAGGAAGTTGTGAATGATGAGGTTGAAGTGCAAAATGATGATGTCCCTTTAGTTGATGAGCAAGCGAGTGAAGAGAATGTGAATTCCAAAGTGAGGATTGATATTCATGATAATGGGGTGGAGACTCAAAATGACGTGAACCCGTCTAGGGAACATGTGATAGACATGCTGGAAACAGTAGTGCCCAAGGCTAAAGCTCCTTTGCCAAGGCATCCTCCACCTTACCCTCAAAGGCTTGCAAAGCAAAAGAGTGAGAACCAATTTAAGAAGTTCATAGAGATGATGAAAAGCTTGTCAATCAATGTTCTATTAGTGGAAGCTCTTGAACAAATGCCGGGTTATGCCAAGTTCATGAATGACTTGGTGACTAAAAAGAGATCCATGAATTGTGAGACCATCAAAATGACTCACCAAGTAAGTGCAATTGTGCACTCGATGGCTAGAAAGCTTGAAGATCCCGGCACTTTCACCATTCCATGCACCATTGGGAGTGCAGATTTTGCAAAGGTATTGTGTGACTTGGGAGCGAGCATCAATTTGATGCCTTACTCCATCTTCAAAACTCTAGGTATTGGCCAACTACAACCTACTTCAATGAGGTTACAAATGGCGGATAGAACAATGAATAGGCCGTTTGGTATTATTGATGATGTTCGTGTTCGGGTGGACAAGTTCATTTTGCCTACTGACTTTGTGATCTTGGACTATGAGGTAGATTATGAGGTTTCGATCATATTGGGAAGACCTTTCCTTGAAACTGGGAAGGCCTTAGTTGATGTGGAAGCAGGGGACCTCACCTTCCGGATGGGTGATGAGAAAGTGGTATTTCATGTGTGCAAATCGATGAAGCAACCCAACAGTACGGAAGTGTGCTCTTTTGTGGATCTTGTCATAGAAGTGAGAGTTGATGATACTAGTGCAATGATCAATGTGGAGGACCCCCTAGAAGCGGTATTGTTGAGCCTTGATGTCAATGAGGATGAAGGTCGGGTGGAGTGTGTCAATTCTTTGCATGGAATGGGCTCTTACTCTTATGAGTCTCGTAATCTCTCTTTGGATCTTGAGAATTGAAAGACCCCACCAACAAAGCCCTCAATCGAGGAACCTCCAGTGTTGGAGTTGAAGCCATTGCCTCCACACCTCAGGTATGAAATCTTAGGCCCTAGTTCAACTTTGCCAGTTATTTTTTCCTCTTGTCTTACTAATATGCAGGTAGATGCCACATTGGCGGTGCTCCAAAAATAGAAGAAGGCAATTGGATGGACTCTAGCTGATATCCGAGGGATAAGCCCCGCCTTTTGCATTCACAAGATTATTCTTGCAGATGATGTAAAGCCCTCCGTGGAACATCAAAGGAGGTTGAATGTGGCTATGCAAGAGGTTCTCAAAAAGGAGGTGATCAAGTGGTTAGATGCAGGGGTTGTGTACCCCATCTCGGATAGTTCTTGGACTTCGCTGGTGCAACGTATGCTGAAGAAGGGTGGTATGACAGTGGTTACTAATGCGCAAAATGAGTTGATTCCCATCAGGACTGTCACCGAATGGAGGGTGTGCATGAACTACCACAAGCTGAATAAAGTGACCCGCAAGGATCACTTCCCATTGCCTTTTCTTGACCAGATGCTAGATAGACTTGCTGAGTGGGCCTTCTACTATTTCTTGGATGGGTACTCCGGGTACAACCAGATTTTGATTGCTCCGGAAGATCAGCAGAAAACAACCTTTACTTGTCCGTATGGCACCTTTACCTTTTCTAGAATGCTATTTAGGTTGTGTAATGCACCGGCTACATTCCAGCAGTGTATGATGGCCATATTTACCGACATGGTAGAGGACATTTTGGAGGTGTTCATGGACGACTTCAGTGTTGTGGGTGACTTGTTTGATGAATGTGTGAAAAATCTTAACAAGGTGTTGTTCCGGTGTGAAGAGATCAACCTTGTGCTTAACTAGGAAAACTGTCATTTTATGGCCGAGGAGGGAATTGTCCTCGGCCATAAGATTTCAAAGCATGGTATAGAGGTGGACAAGGCTAAAATTGAAGTGATCTCAAAGCTTCCTCCTCATACTTCAGTCAAGGGGGTCAGAAATTTTCTTGGCATGTGGGGTTCTACCGAAGATTCATCAAAGAATTTTCTAAGGTAATGAATCATTTGTGCAAGTTATTGGAAAAAGATGCCAAGTTCATGTTTAATGAGGAATGTATGAATGCTTTTGAACTTCTCAAGGACAAATTGACAACCACTCCCGTTATTACCGCACCCAATTGGAGCTTACCTTTTGAGCTCATGTGTGATGCAAGTGACGTTGCCGTTGGAGTAGTATTGGGTTAAAGAGTCAACAAGATGTTTCACCCGATGTATTATGCAAGCAAGACAATGAATGATGCTCATGTGAACTACACGATGACGGAAAAAGAGTTGCTAGCAATTGTGTTTGCAATGGAGAAATTTAGGCCTTATATCATGGGGACAAGGTGATAGTTCATACTGACCATGCAACACTTCGCTACTTGATGACAAATAAGGATTCCAAGGCGAGATTGATGAGATGGGTTCTATTGCTTCAAGAGTTTGACCTTGAGATTGTTGATCGGAAAGGGAGTGAAAACCAAGTTGCAGACCACTTGTCCCGCTTGGAGGAGGAGGGAAGGCCTTGTGATGGCCTTGAAATTAATGATTCATTCTTTAATGAGCAACTTCTCTCCGTATCTGTGAATAGCATGCCTTAGTTTGCGGATGTTGCCAACTTTCTTGTGACCGGTATTGTTTTGTGTGAGCTCTCTTCTAACCAAAGGAAGAAGCTCAAATGGGATAGCTTGGACTACTATTGGGATGAGCCTTATTTGTTCAAAATTTGCAATGATGGTGTGATCCGAAGATGTGTTCCGAAAGAGGAGCAACTGAGTATTCTTGATGCTTGTCATTCCTCTCCTTACGGTGGTCACCATGGTGGGGCAAGGATAGCTTCAAAGGAGCTTAGCTGTGGATTCTATTGGCCTACATTGTACAAGGATGCGGGTGATCATGTGAAGAGATGTGATGAGTGCCATAGAGCTGGAAGAATTTCAAAGAAGGATGAAATGCCTCTCACCACTACTCTTGAGGTTGACATATTTGATGTGTGGGGCATCGACTTCATGGGACCTTTTGTAAGTTCATATGGTAACACATACATTCTGGTGACCATTGATTATGTTTCCATGTGGGTTGAGGCTGTGGCTTTACTCAACAACGAGGCCCGGAGTGTTGTGGATTTTCTCAAGAAGAGTATCTTTACTCGGTTTGGCACTCCTAGAGCAATCATTAGTGATGGAGGGTCCCATTTCTGCAATAAGGCATTTGACACTTTGCTTGAAAAGTATGGTGTCAATCACAATGTTTCTACCCCGTATCATCCTCAAGCTAGTGGCCAAGTTGAGGTCTCCAACAGGGAGATCAAAAGTATATTGTCAAAGATGGTCAATGCAAATAGGACCGATTGTTCAAAGAAATTGGATGATGCTCTGTGGGCTTATAGGACTGCTTACAAGACTTCGATTGGTATGTCTCCGTACCGGTTGGTGTTTGGGAAAGCTTTCCATCTACCGGTTGAGTTAGAGCACAAGGCCATGTGGGCTTTGAGGAAGTTAAATATTGAATGAGATGTTGCAGCAAATCTTCGGGTGGAGAAACTTAATGAGCTTGATGAGTTTCGATACTATGCCTATTCCAGCTCGTCATTGTATAAGGATAATATGAAGTACTTACATGACAAATATGCTCGTGAAAAGGAGTTCAAAGTAGGTAATTTGGTTCTCTTGTTCAACTCCCGGTTACGACTGTATTCAGGAAAGCTTAAGTCAAAATGGAGTGGACCTTTTGAGGTGGTGCTTGTGACTCTGTTTGGTGCTCTTGATTTGAAAAACAAAAATGGTGAGATCTTCAGAGTTAATGTCACAGAGTCAAGCACTATCTTGGAAAATTTGATGAAAACCACGTGGTGGAAATGATCCATCTCAAGTGATTGATGGTAACCTGCATCGTGCCGCGACGTTAAATCAGGCTCTTCTTGGGAGGCAACCCATGTATTTTTCTTCTTGTTTTTCTTTGATTTTCCTCTTAGTATAGGATTTGTTTTTGGACTAACTGGTTGTGAGATGTGTATAGGGATGTTTGATGCAGTGTAGGACTAAGCTGGAAAAATGTGTCACTCTCTGAAGTTTGGACCGCGGCCGCGCTCCATTTTTCGCGGTCACAATGGCCTTACCACGGAGGCGGAAATTGATCATGGTCACTGGTGCTAGAAGGTCCAAAATGGGGGTTCTCTAAAGTTTCAATCGCTGCCGCTGTGCATTTTTGTGGTTAGCGGTGATTTATCGCTGTCGCGGAGAATTTTTCGCGGTCCGCGATGGTCTCAAAACATCAGCCCTTCTGAACTTCACAACCGCGGTCTGAGGTGCATTTACCACGGTCGCGGTAGGTAAGATTATGTGTGTCCCAGGCTTTTTCTATAAATAGAACCTCAGGCCCCCCTTTTACACTTTTTGCTCCTTGCATTCTCAAACAACATAGAACACTGTTCATATATGCCCTAATTTGCACAACACAAGAACTGAACTTCATTTGTATTACATCTCACTTCTGGTAATTCAAATCTATCCTTAGTCTTTAATTTTGTTCTTATTATTATTTATTTTTTTAACTTGATCGTTCTTACTTTTTCTTCTTCCTTTTTCTTTTAATCTTGACTTAGGGTTCTGTAGTGTTAATTAAAATTAGGATTCAATTGGTTAGAAGTGGTTATTAACTACCTAGTGGGATTGATAATGTGTTGTTCGTGCTCAATGTTTGAAAACTAGAACCCTAGGTGCTGAGCCCTAATTAGACTACCATGACTACGGTGATTTTCCACGGTTCGCGGTCATCTTTGTTTTTTGAGATTGTTAAGTCCTGATAACCGTGGTCAGCGGTGGCATTTTTTGCTGACAGTGGTGCCTCTCTGCGGCCGCGATGGTTTTTTTGCGGTCCGCGATAACAAAGTTCAAAGAGGTACATTACTTACCGCAGCCGCGCTCCTTTTTCCGCGGTCTGCGATGCTACTTAATCAGAGAGTGGGTAGTCCGAGTCCCACACCTCTGCGGCCGTGATGCATTTTTCTTGATCCGCGATCTGCTATTTTTTTCTTGCACTGTCAACTGATATTCTGCACTGCTTCTTCTAGTATTTTGCACTAACAATTTTCACTTGATTACACTTGCAGACAATGGTTAAATCTAGAGGAGGTGGTGACAAACAAAAAGGGAAAGCGAAGTACTTCCGGGGTAGGGGACGAGGGCAGATTAAATTGACCCCAGCGGTTCGGAAAACAATTTGGGAAACTAGGAAAATCATCAGAGTTGCAAATAGAGCTGCTTCCCATTCTGAGGGAAGAGAGTACTTGCCCTCCCGGGAGGTATCAGAGTATAATTCAGTGCCACAATATGTTCCAGACTTCCCAGGAAGACAGGTTGAGAGATGAGCCCACACCTCCAGCCTCTCCTACTACTTGTGCTTCAGTTCATGTTTCTATTGAGTCGTCTGAGGTCTCAACAGAGAGCAGTGATAGTTCATCCTCAACATCACCTACACCTTTGTCACCTGGACATGATGTAAATGTTGGGGTACAGGATGAAGAGAGAAGGGGTGTAGCACAAATCAGGGGCGTGGAAAGAACTAGAAACCTTGAAGTGTGGCAAAAGAGGTTCGTCAGTGAGCTGGCTTATCACAAGTTCTGGGAGTGGTGACCTCTAAGATCACTTATTCATGAGTGACAATTCATAGAGTGGGATTTTCTGCCTAAAAACCCCAACGTGAAGCAGCATTTCAATGATCAAGTGGGATGTGATTACTTCACCAGCAGGGTGTCAGATGCAAATGAGTACTTAGTCAAGGAGTTTTATGCTAATGCTTCCCACATCAAGAATGATACAAAAGTGACTAAGGTGCGAAACCTGAAAGTAAAGTTTGATGGGAAAACAATAAATGAATACTTGGGCTTCAATGAGGAAGATGAAACTTTATACTTGGAGAAGGTGGCGATGGATGAGGATTCCTGCCCATGGTTGGCTTCATACTTGGCACTCTCAGATACCACCCCCAGCATGGTTGACAGCAGGGGTTCCTATATTTAGGAACACCCTAAAATTCGAGGCGAAGGGTTGGGAGACTTTTGTATGCAGCAGGCTAGACCCCACCACCCATGAAAATACCTTGCCGGTCTCCAGGGCAATATTAGTGGCAACTATTATGGTGGGGTTCCCGATCAATATCGGGAATGTCATGTCTAGGGTGATCACCAGGGTGGTCAATGAGGGCGACAGATGATATCCCTTCCTGATCTTCCTCATAATGTACTTCAAAGATCAGGAAGTGGAGAAAAGAAACTTTGATGTGAAGGTGAAACCAAAAATGCCCTTTTCATAGTACAACCTCAAGTGTCCGGACAACCTCAAAGCCAAGGGATCCAAGGGCAAAGCTACTACTTCTACTGGCCAGTTTGAAGAGCTAGTAGTGGTAGTCACTCCTTCACTGCCTCCCACTGCCATACCAGAGCCTGCCTCCGGATCATCTACTTCTACACCTCCAGATATTCCATCCTCCTCAGCATACCCATTGATTGCCCACAGATTGAGCCAAACACTCTCCAGTATCAAAAACTGGATGCAGGCAGCAACTTTTAAGCTGTCTGTGCTATATATTTCAGTGGTAGCTCAGTCAATGCCCCCACAGCCACAGGTGCCAGCTTCGGTAGAGGAGACTCTCAAGGAGCTTCTAGAAAACTAGAAGAAGCTCCTTGGTAACCAAAAGCTGATAATGGATGCTCTTGTTGAACAAGAGAAAACACTTAAGGAGCTGAGTAAGTACACAAAGAAGCTGAAGAAGATGCGGGCCTCGAAGGAGTCGGTTAAGGAATTAAGGGGTGAAGTGGAGAAGATGAAGGCAGCTGACCACTTGCCTTTGGAGCTACTATTGCATGATCAGCCTCCAGCAGCTCAGATAGAGCAGGTTCCAAAGCAGGGGATTGAGAGAGCTCCAAAGAGGAGGAGAATGATTCCCCAGGTGGATGATGTGGAGATTGAGCTTGAGGAGATGGAGGGTGTTGCTTCTGGCCAGCCGCAGGCCCCCGAGACAGATGATCCAGGTGTCCAGCCACAGAACCTCATCCAGTCATAGGACCCCGTGCTACCACAGGACCCCATGCAGACGGAGGATCCATAGGGAGTTTTCTTCACTCTCTATCTTTCCTTTTGAGCTTATTTTTGTGGTTAGTTAGCATTGAGGACAATGCTAGCTTTCATTTGAGGGGGTGGCCCTACTTTGATTTGGTAGTTGGTTTGTAAATGTGACACTATTTTCTTTCTTTATGCTTATTTTTCACTTTTGGGTATGTATATAACTTTACCTTTTAATTCACTTTTCGTTACTTTTCGATCTTGTTATGTATATAAAGTTACTCTCTCATGTATATATTCATTCCCTCTTATGTATATTCATCTAAACCCCCTATTGTACATATTTAGTTTACTTTTCGTATTTTACTTCATAGCTTCTTTTGCAATTTCCCTTAATGCTATAGCTTCTTACTTCATTTAATAGCTTCTTTTTCGGTTCGTAGCTTCTTATTTTACAATTTGGTGTGATCAATAAGCCTTTAGTTTTCTTAATTCCACAGTTCTTTCCAAAGGTGGAGTTTGTGTGAACCGGGTGGCTCTTCCCGATGATGGATGTCATGACAATATTCTTAAGGGTTTGAGTCTGTTTTTCTTTTCGTTTTTGTATGAATAGTAGTTAGTGAGTAATGATGCCTCAGGCAAAGCTTCACTTGGGCCTAACACATTTACCTTTGACCTTATGGTTAAAAATAAATTGTTGTATTTAGGATGGTGTAGTTGTGACCTTGAGACTCTTATGTTGACTAAACAATCATCGAGTGGTTTTTCGGAACCATTTGTGTTGCTCAAATCTTAGCTAAGGTTGTTGTGGGCCCCCGACTCTATTTCGTTAGAAATCCTATAGCTTGTGTGGTGAGGTTTTGATTTGCAAGTCCAAGTCTCGTGCCAATAAGTCTAGAACTTGCTCTGAATGTTTGTCTTGGCGAAATCCTAAGTGTAGCTCAACTTGAGAAGTGATTATAGTCTCTCCTTGATCCCAATTAAAACTTGAAAACATCCATATCCTACCAATGATGATATCCCTAGTCAACCCCGTTGAGCCTTAGTCCGTATTCTTTCAATAATTATGATACAAACCTTTATCCGTTCTAAAATGATCCTCTTTCGGCACCCTATCTTTCCTTAGCACAAGGAAAAAGCATAAGTTTGGGGGGAGATACGAGGAGTGCAAAAGTGATAAAAGGTATAAAATGAAGAAAAGGAAAGGCAAAGAAAAAGAAAAAGAAAGAAAAAACAAAAATTCAAAAAGAAAATGAACAATGTAGAAGAAATGAAGGGATTCAACAAAAGAAAAAGATGAAAGGCATGACAAGATTAGAAAGGAGAAAAAGAATTGAAATGAACAAGAAAGAGTGACAGTATGTCTCTCTAACCCTTAAAGAAGAAGTAAATGACTCAAAGAGTCAAGAAAATATGAGCCAAAATGAAGCAAATGAAGTGCTTAAGGGAAGATGAAACCTTCTTGGACCAATATATCCTACCTTGAACCAAAAGCCTTCATTACATTCCCACAAAGCCCTATATAATATTGAGTTGAGTAAGCTTACATTAGTGTTAACTTACATAAAGGGCAAGCTTATTGTACTTAGAGCCGGACTTGTGACCTTCCTTTGAGAGAGATGAGTGTGTTTTCCGCAATCCTCGTTCTGAGTGCTACAATCTAAAAGTGAGGTTTGCTTGAGGAGAGTTGAGGAGTATGAGTTTGGGTTCAGCAACGACCAATGTAACATAAAGAGTTTCCTTGATGGGTTAAGTCAACTCTTGATGCTTTTGTGTCGCACTAAAGCCATGGTGCTAAAAAGGTTGAATGTTGTTAATAATGCATTTGAGTTGATAGTAATTGTTAGTCACAATTGATTCTTCAAGAGGTTACTTTGGAACAGCTGAATTTTCTTGGTTTTATTCTTAAGGAGGTGGGAATTACTTTGTTGGCTTGAGGACAAGCAAAAGCTTAAGTTTGGGGGAGTTGATAACTAGGGATTCTAGTCTATTTTATACTCCTTTTTGCTTGAGTTTTGGACTAAAAATGTATACAAGTAATCCCGAAAGCTTACATGTTGTGCTTGTTTGCAGTGTTTGGTCAAGAAGAGACAAGGATGTCATAACCAGCTCAAAAAGGAGTGAAACCGGCACAAGTTCAAAGTCAAGTCAAAGCAGCGCTACAACGAAAAATCCACCGCAGACGCAGAAGACCCATCACGATCGCAGTCCTTTTATCGCGGTCCGAGTTGGCAAGGATTCAGTGAGTTGTCATTTTGGAATTCAAGTCACCGCTGACCACGGTGCTTTTATGCGGCAGCAGTGCCTCTACCGCGACAACGGTCAGTTTACCGCGGTCCGCGGAAAAGAAGTTTAGAGAACCTGTAGTTAAGCCAAATACTGAAAACCGCGGTCCGCGATGGATTTTATGTGGCCACGGTAGCCTCACTGCTGTAGCAGTTCATTTTCCGTTGTCAGCAGTACCTCCGTCAGTGGCAGTTTTGTCCGAAAAATTTAGCTGTGTATAAATACTTTCTTTTCAGATTTTTAGGTCATCTTATTAGTAGTGAGCACGTGAACGATGACTTTTGCCTATTTTGAGTAATTTTATAGCTAGTTTAGCAATTAATCTTAGTTTCTTATCTTGTAATTACATTTTATGGGTTATTCTTCATCTCAATCTATGATTTCTTCTTCAATTATGAGTAGTTAAACCCATTATCTAGGGTTGTGGCTCAACCCTAGTATGGGTATTTAATAGGTCTCTTATTTTAGGGCTTAGATGTTTATGGGTAATGGCTATTTGGCCTGATTTATGCTTTCTATGTTAAATTAGTGGTTGCAAACACTAATTTGTGCCTTTTTGACTTAGGCTCTTCTTGAAAAAGGGAGACTAAGTCTAGGAATTTCAGGCCAACAAGGAATTGGGGTGTATTCAAGATATTGATAGCCTCAATTAAAGGTTTAAATCTAGAGATAGTAATACCCGACTTGAGACAACATTGCTTGCAGAAATATAACACTCAATTGGGCTTGAGAAAGCTAAGCCAATTAGGGCAAAGTCACTCAAACTACTGAGAGGTATAGAGTGAGTAGCTTCGTGCATTGGCTATATCATAACCCAGGTATAACATTATTGCCCTAAGTTTGAGATCCCATTAGATACTCACCTAGGAGAAAGTCACTTCCCTAGTGTCTTTTTACCCATTTAGAAAATCCTACAAAAATATCTTCTTAGTTTAATTTTGTGCATCATTAGTATAAAATTAGAAGTAACAAACAAACAAAAATGATTGGAAGTGCAGTCAAGAGCACTACACTTTGCTAGATTAGATAGGAATCCAACTCCAAATATATCTAGCTCCCTGTGGATTTGATCCCGACCTTCTCGGGGAAAAACTACATCGATCGCTCTTGCCACTCTATAGTGGTGTAGGGTTGGACCTGATCAATGTCAAGTTTATGAACCTGGTTCTTTAACTCAGCGTTTTTACCATCACTTTCACTAGACCTAAGTTCCATATTTTTGCACTTAGCTTTGAAAATCACACACTCCTTAGACAGTTGTTCCTTTTCATTGTTTAGATCCTCATATTCATCGATGAAATCCAGGAGTAACTCAGATAGCCTTTCTTTAGACAAAAATTTAATCTTGTCTTTGAGATGAATTATACTTACCTCAGATTCCTTATCAGATTCTCCAATTGCTATAAGTGCTTGTTCATCTCCATCTTCATCCTCTGAGTCCTCATCTGAGCTTTCTCCCCAGGAAGCAACCATAGCCTTTATTGATCCTTTGTTCTTCTTGGGTTGAACCTGTTCCTACTTCTTGTTCCTTCATTCAGCTCTTTCCTTCTTCCATTCAATTTCCCATTGAGGGCAATTTTTGATGTGGTGATCAGTCTTTCCACAGACAAGAGGGGTTGCTCTGATGGTAAGCAACCTCCACTTCCAACCAAGAGGTTGTGAGTTCGAGTCTCCCCAAGAGCAAGGTGGGAAGTTCTTAGACGGAAGGATGTCGAGGGTCTATTTGGAAATAGTCTCTCTACCCCAGAGTAGGGGAAAGGTCTGCGTACACACTACCCTCTCCAGACCCCACTAAGTGGGATTATACTGGGTTGTTGTTGTTGTTGTTGTTGTTGATCCGTCTTTCCACACTTGTAACACCCCTCATTGGTTTGTTTTTCAGGAACCCTTGGTTTGATGTAGGTTACACTTCTTGAAGGACCCTTTCCTCTCATTAGGTACTTCTTGAAGTTGTGATCATGGTCATTTCATCCTCCTCTAGATCAGCACCTTCAGTGATTCTGAGTGCCAAGCCCCTTTCCTTCTTGGGTGCATCCATCTTCATGGTTTGCCTTCTAAGTTCATAGGCAGTGAGATTTCCAATTAGCTCATCCAACTTAAGAGTGACAATGTTATTTGATTCCTGAATAGCAGTGATTTTGCTTTCCCAAGAGACTTGCAGAACCCTTGTCAAAATCTTCTCAACTTTGTCTTCTTCAAAAATAACCCTTCCAAGAGACTTAAGTTCATTTGTCAGTATAGTGAACCATGTATACATCTCCTGGATGGTTTCCCCTTCCTTCATGGTGAAATTCTCATATTGAGAATACAGTGGTGTTCCTCTGGACCTCTTCACTTGAGGTGTTCCTTCATGAGCCACTTGCAAAGTATCCCAAATTTCCTTAGTAGTGGTACAACTTTGAATTCTACTGTACTCGCTTAGACCAAGTCCATACACAAGCCATTTCTTGGCCTTAGCATTCTTTTCCCACTTCTTCAAGTCCTCAGCCGTGCAGTCAACTCTTATTTTTGGCACTTCTACTCCTTCAGCAGTCTTCTTCATGGTAGCTAGGGGACCATTATTGACAATGTCCCATAGCTCATAGTCTTCTCCGATGATGTGATCTCTCAACCTGTTTTTTCACCAAGAGTAGTATTGGCCATTAAAGAGTGGAGGCTTAGCAGTGGATTGCCCTTCCCAGTTTCCAGGTGGTGCGCTCGTCTTGATCTGTTCCTAAGGTGTTAGCCTCTTCAAGGATAACCTGCTCTGATACCAATTGATGTTTTATACTTCAATACCACACAAGAGGAAGGTGATTTGTGTGGTGTCCAATTTTTCGCTTAAACTGATTATGGAAGGACCTGGTTCTTCTATGTGTTCCTTATACTACTGTTGCGGAATAATAAATGCAGAAATTAAAGAACACAAGGATTTTTACGTGGAAAACACCTGGCTCAAAAGGTGAAAAAATCACGACCTACTACTCAGTAGGATTTTTTCCAATACTTCACTAATCACTGAGTCAAAACAGCATTTACAAAACTCTTTGTAAACCTAAAGATTACCTTTAATCCTGTTGTAGCAAACAACCTCTAACTGTTGCGACAACTTCAAGTTAATTCTAGCTTGAATACTCTGAGTACCTATTACAATTGCTTCTAGATAAAGTTGAAAGGTAGAAAAATAAAAATAACTACTATAATTGAACTAGAATAAAAGACAAACACTTGGAACTGGTTCTTCTATCTGGTTCACGTAGCTTCAGGTTTGCACACTTGAATTACAAATGAACTGCTTGCAATAAGCCTTGCTATTTTGCTATCAATTCACATTTAACTTCTGTGTCTTTGTGCAACACTTGTAAAGTGAAAACATCCTGCAATTTATAGAGTTAGTAGATGATGAAATAACTAGAGTTCTAATGCTACTCTTCTTTGGTGGAAGAGTTCTAGTTGATTTCATCTTCTAACTCCTTCCCTATCTTGGATAGTGTTCTCTTTGAGTAAGGAGTCTTTCTCCTTAAAAACCTTTTCGATCAGGAGATATTAAATACACCAAGTTAAGCTTATCTCATTCATGTGCATCCCACATGCTCGAATCTGCCCGTTTTTATGAACCTGAGGAATGGACCTGGTTCATGCCTGAGTTCCTTTGTCAGTCTTCAAAACTAGCCTTTATTTGGGCCAACACAACTTTATTCACCAATTTATTTAATCGAAAGAGGAATATTATGGTGATTATCTTGCGTTATTTTGTTTGGTTTAATTCAGTTATTCTCTTAAGTAATCGAAACAGCTTGTTGAATTTTTGATTAAATCAAATTAGGAGAATATTCGAGAGACGTTTTCCTGAAGACTAATCCATTAATGCATGCTTGCATATTTTCACAGTCCTTATATTAGATCACCTCGTAGAGTTAAGATATAATCGAGGGAGGAGTCTTAACTATACGTTTGAACTAATCATAGATTAAATTCTTGAGAATCATTAGAACATTGGAGTGAATTAAACTAGAGTTGGGTCCCAAATAGCTATCTTACACCTATCATGTCATACCCTTATTTCTCCCATTTATATTTCAATGTTGCTCAACTCTTGTCTTCCAGTGATCAATTGTTAATTGTTTTAGTTTCATAGTTAATTTTAGTTATTAATCATCCCAACCATCGCGTTAATTGTCCTGAATAGCGTTAAGCTAGAAATTACTTGAACATTGTTTAAATCCAAATCATGTGGAGACAATAATCATAACTATACTATCTTTGGCTAGCGGGCATTAATTTCGTGTTGTATTTCCGTTTGTTAGGGAGAAGGGTCAAATATACTCTTTTACTATGCGAAAAGATAATTTATACCCTCTGTTATACTTTTGGTCCAATACTACCCACGGCGTTATAAAATTAATGCAAAAGTAACCCTCATCCGTTAGTGCCCTCCACTGTGGCCAATACTATCCACATGGCCTGACATTTTTCTAAGATGGACGCCACTTAGTATGCCACCTCATTACCACTTCCAATCTCACTTCACTCTATTTTTATGTCAAACTATCTGAGATAAATCTTACAGATTTGATATTAAAACTTTATCAGAATCATATCCAGTCGTCAAAGATTGAAACATCAGTTCTTTATTCTTTCAATGGACCTTAGCATTCATTTATGAATAATTGAACTTAACTTAAAATCTCAAAAGAAAAAAGTGAAAGCCTTGAAACAAAAATTTAAGAAGAAAATTGTGATATAGCTATTACATATCATGGGTATCAATAGTGCTAAATAACCTTTTTGAGCTTTTGCAGAAAATTCGTTGCTTTAGCTTTTGAAGTTATAATTCTTTTTCTCTTGGTAAAGTTCGAATATTTTAGCTTTTGAAACCATAATTCTTTTTCTCTTGGTAAAGTTCGAACTTTTCAGCTTTTGTGTTCCGGGTGTTTTGTGTTTCTTTCAATTGCTGCTTGTATACCCAATGACACAACACTATAGCAACATAAACCATATAACTAAAGGATATTTTTTGAAATTATACAGAGACAATATAGACAAAAATTGCTTATTAATGTTCCTGATTGAACTGAACCAGGGGAAGCTAAAAAAGCAAACAATAAATAAATAAATAAATAAGAGAGATACATGTAACAGAAACGAATTCTGAAGCGGCACTAAGCAAGTGAACTGAATAAAATAGATCCACTTTCGACCCCGCTATCCATTTTCTACGCGGATAATATGAATATTATCCATATTTGGCTCCGTTCTAAATGATTAATTATCCGACCCATATTTTAGTAGTTAATGAATAGATACTTATATATTTTTTATTCATTTTGCAAGCACCAATTGCAGGATCTGATTCATGCACAGCAATTAAATTTATGTATTGCAACTATTTCAATATGTTATTGCTCCAAAGAAGGCATAGCCTTGTACAATGATTAGAACATGTATACATTAGTAAACAAGAGATAGTACAATAAAAAGAGATAATGAGGCATATGAAATAGCCAAAGAACAATAACTGCCTTAAAATGTTGGGTAACTGGCTTAAAATGTTGGGAACTCAATGCTGGAGCCACATTTTCCCCTAGGAAAAACAGGGCATTCGATGAGATTTGAACCCGAGCCATCGACACAAATATAAACCTGGTATAACTGGCTATTACCCGACTCGTCTACATTACATTCGATTCCAGGAGTATACCCAATTGCGCTGTTAATCGCATTTTTAATGCTGTTCAAGCTATAAAATCCGCCATCAGGGTTAATTCCAGCACCCTGAAGAATTTCCAAAAGATTAATTTGATTTTTGAGATCAAGAGCTTTCTTGAAATAGCCATGTTGGTCAAAAATAGATTCAGAACAAGTGCCATGTTTTTCCCATTCATGTGACCAAAATGCTGAGCCAGTACCACTTGGGCATGCTAGAGTTGGCCAATTTTGTTGCATTCTGCTGATTAAGTCAGAAACCTGCATAAGGAATTTAATTCGACTCAGTATTTTTTACACGAATCATAGATATATAGCATTAAGTTATTAAAATTTTAATAAATATTAAATTTTCAACACATAATTTTAAAAAGGTTAGATTGCCTCTTTTTGTCTTCTTGAGCGAGGGTCTTTCGGAAACAGCCTCTCTATCCCATCGGGATAGGGGTAAAATTTGCCTACACACTACCCTCCCCAAACCCCACTAGTAAGATTATAGTGGGTCGTTGTTGTTGTATAATTTTAAAAAGGCAATGTCTCCAATTTTAAAAGTCTAAAGATTGAACCCAAAAATAAATTTATATTTGTATCCTCAATGCTAGCAATTAGAATAAGATGCTACCACTAAGGTTCTGGTGGGACGGATAGAATCCCTCCACGCTTAATAGAGTTCTTGTGTTCGGGTCTTGGGTATGAAAAGAATTCCGATAGGGAGCATTTTCCTATTTAATGGATCTTACACAGAGCGAATCTGGATTTATCAGGGCATCAATACAGGTACTTGACACCAGGTGAGGGGGAAAAAAAAGAAGGGCAATTCGGTGCTACGCAGCCTTACCCTACATTTCTGCAAAAGGCTTCCACGCTCGAACTCGTGACCTCCTGGTCATATGGCAGCAACTTTACTAGTTATGCCAAGGTTACCTTCGGATAAGGGGGAAAAAAAAAGCTTATTTGAATATTGAGTACCTGAGATTGATCATAAGGACTGTTAGAATCACAGTTTGATGGGTAAGAGCCATCATTGTTATTAGGCCAAAGTCCATGGATTCCAAAATCTGATGCTGGTTTTCCAGTTTTGGGGTAGCAACAACTTTGTTTAGTGTCACAGTAAGACCCTGGCCACTGCATAAAAGATGAAGACATATATTACTTAAAATAAACCAAAGTAAAACAGAGAAAATTACATCTAAATATTTAATAAGTATTAATTAAATTTGATATAAACCTGTTGAACAAAGTAGAAAAAGTCAAAATCTTGAGCAGCAGTAAGGAGTGATAAACACTGTATAATAAGAAATAGTGTCAAGAACAGAGAAGTGGCCGAATTTGAAGCCATTTTCATCAATTTTTGCTTCTAAAATTGAAGCTTCTTTTGTGAACTTTAAAAGAGTATATTGGTACTGATTTTTGGCTTGTTTATTTATAGAAAAAAAATTGAAGATGTGAACAGACTAAATTTAAGTGTGAAATTGAGGCGCTAGATATTGATTGGTATTATAATCTGATTCGGTTTTTTATCCTTATTAGTGTTTCTGATTCTGATGTTGACAATGCGAAGATGGTAATTATTGGTTTTGGTATATTCTTTAAGCATATGATATGACGGTTTCCTTAATAATATTTTATGTTAATTTGGGCTGATTTTAAGGATACATTTTCGATTTTTCCTTTTGAAGAAGCTTTCTTAGTGGTCGTTTGGACATAAGAATTGTAAAATTCCCAAAAGAGTGGAAAACAATTCAAGGGAAAATGGTATTTGAAAATTAAAGTTGTGTTTGGACATGAATCTAATTTTGGGCTATTTTTGAATTTTTAAAAATTTTGAAAAGTAATTTTTTGAAGTTTTTCAACTTTTCAAAAAATTTCAAAATTCTTCTTCAAGTGAAAATTAAAAATTTTATGGCAAAACATTAATTTCAAAAAAGAGTAAAATATTTTTATGTCAAAACGGGCCGTAATCTTGGAAGACAGAAAGTTGTCATAAAGTGTGTTGTTTGTATTAAGATAATTAAGTTCATTGAGAGGCAAATAAAAGCTAGCATTCATATGAAAGATACAGGTGTATTGTTTTTCTTTTTTTAATTTATTCAAAGGGCTGATTGACGCTTTCAGACTTGCACGTCCCTCGTGAATTGATTGTATACTACTCCTATCTATTATTAATAGGCATTATGTTCTCCATCATATCTGCCTCTTAATAATTGAGTTTAATCTCACATTAATATTGTATAATTTTTCAACGATCAAGTTAAGTTGATCTACAATAATAGATAATTCTTCAGCATGGACAATATAAAATATTGATCGATATTTTATCGTTTAAATACAGATCTCATATGGATAAAGTTGTCATATAATTATTGCTCTTATATTTAGGATTTTGTAATTAATTAAATATTAGCCATGAATTCTTCTCTTATTTGAACTAGCTAAGAACTCCTAATTGTTACGTAGTAATTTAATTTTGAGTAAGATTTTATTTATAACAAGTTACTTCCTAATATTTAGTAATTTAAATTTGAGTAGATTTTTATAATAAATTCCTTGCCTAACATTTCGTTATTTAAATTTGAGTAAGATTTTATTTATAATAAATTCCTCACCTAGTAATTTTTTATTTGAGTAAGATTTTATTTAAAATAAATTTCTTGCCTAATATTTTGTAACTTCAATTTCTAGTATGATTTATTTATAATAAATATCTTGCCTAATATTTAAGACTTTAAAATTAACTTTGATTTATAGATGATTTTATAATGGAATGTAATTGAAAAATGAAAAAAGATGCACTTCATTTTTGGATCTATTTGCTTTTTGAATATTAAGCATATAAACAACTTTGACAATTTATATTGGTAATAGTTCAGAACATTTTTTATTGAATTCTTATTGCATTATTCTTTAAAATAGTTGAAAATAATATTAAAAAGGAAATTTAAAAGTAACTTTGAAAGCTCGAAAGATCTGAATTAATGTTAGGAAATAGATTTGCGGGGAACAGAAATTCGCGACTTTGATAGTATATTCATTTTTCTTTAGAAATTTACGTATCCTAGTATGTTGATATTGGGGTTATATCATAATTCCTCCAAACTTTTTACATAGCAAAAATCGAAATTCAATATTTCAGCAATAACTTGTAATTTTTCACTAAAACACGTTTGTGAATAATTTGAGAAGAAGGAAAGTAATTGCTAGAAAGAATCTGATTTGGTGTCTGTTAATACGTTTTAGAGGTATAAACAAGAATTTGTAATATCATAAGAATTTGTTAAGACACGTCCATTAAAAAATAGAGTAATAAGTTCTCGTAATAAATTGAAATGCACTGATAATTTAAAATTTCTTTTGATATATATAATTTAAATTCGTAATAATTTAAGCAATTGTATGTGAACACAAGGAAGAGTTGACATTTGACAAGCAGCATACTTGCACCTTGACCATTTAGGCCGATAGACAACTTTCTTTCACATCTCCCCATTTTATAGAGTCCAAAATATTGCACTATTCAATCAATAGCAGCATGATTTTCTGGCTTGTTCTTTGTTTGTTTGTTATTTTTCCTCCATATCTAATGAATATCACTATTTTATAATTGAGTTTGAATTTTATATGTTATTAAGACACTTAAAAGATAATTACATTCTATTTAATTACATTGATCAGTAATCTAGAATAAACGGTAAGTAATATGCTTTAAATTGTTAAATTTACATTGATTGTGTAAAAAATTCATTATATTAGTGTAATATAACTTAAATCTTAAATTTTATGGCATCGCCATAGCCCATAAGAATATGCTCCATTCCTGAGAGGAAAAAAAAAACCCAATTGACAAAGTTGTAATATGAAACCTTGCTGTTGAGCTAGATAGAAACAAATCTTTCAGGTAAGCACAACGTAGACCAGGCACGTATTTTGTATGGTGTCGATTAATTGATTTATCCATTACAAACGTATGTAGACGAGTTACTGAATTAGGCCGAACTCGTATCTTCGATGCTAATTCTGCCCCTACTTGTTCCGTGGCAATTAAAGGTATTGAGATAATGATCCTGAGTTATCATATCTGGTGTACCAAATTCGTCGACATAACATTCAGTTCCTGGAAAGGAACAAGGTGCATCTATACCATATACCAGGACCTGTCTAGTTAAGTTGGGCCTCAACAAACTAGGCCAGTTAACTCGTAAAAATTGCACGAGCACTCTAATTTGTAGCTCCCATTTAATCTATATCCACTTTTTAAAAAAGTTTTAACTTGTACACACTGTTTAAACAACTTCAAGCCTCTTTCTCCTCCTCCTTCGTTTTCCGAATGCTGAAGATTGAGATATTGTTATGTGTTCTAACCTGACGATTCATATATATCTGTTTGTCCCATTGTGTGTGTGTGTGAGAGAGAGAGAACAACTTATATTTGCTATTTTAGCTCTTTACAACTAGGAATTAGCTTCTGGACTGTCCAGTTCGGAAATTCTAATTTAATTGCTACTGAAACATGAAAGCACGACTTGATTCCCTGTGCATTAGGTGGATATGTTACTTTTACTAATGGTCTTATTTTATAGGAGTATTGCTTTTCATATTTCCTGATAATTCCATTATTCTAAAGCTAAAATATACAATAAATATTCTTAGTTCAGCAAATATAAACAAAAACTTCAGCTCCTAGAATGCTGAAGTTCAGCAAATACAAAACAAACTTCAGCCCTGAAGTTCATCACAAACATAACAAAGCTTCAGCTAAAACATGCTGAAGTTCAGCAAATATAGAACAAAACTTCAGCTAAAACATGTTGAAGTTCAGCAAATACAAAACAAAACTCAGCTACTAGAATGCTTAAGTTCAACAATTACAAACAAAAACTTCAGTCAACACATGTTGTTGTTTTATTGAACTGAAGTTTGCCATTTGCACTATGAACTAAGTTTTGCAAGTCACGCCAAACTTCATGCAAAAATATCTGAAGTTTTGCTTCACTTCAGGCAAAAAATTTTGCTACTTGAGGCCTGTATGCCTGAAGTTATGCCAAAAGTGGGTACGCTTGTAATTTTTTTTGCAAAGCGGGTATACGTTAAAACGTGACCCAAAAAGCGGGTATAGATGCAAATTGCCACACCCCTTTTTTACCTCACTTAACCCTCTAAAAATAATAAAAGTGATTTTTGAAGCTCAAAAGGGTTTCAATTTTGAAGAGTGACAAAATTGTATTTATTTTTAAAAGCTTTTTCATAGTCGCCACCTGACATTGGGTTTCGATGTGCCAGGGCACCGTTTAAAAATAACTTTCTTTCAAAAAACATGTCTCGACTCTAAAACTGACTGCACCAGAGTTCTAGGTAAGGAGATTCATTTGACTCAGGCAGAAGATGTTAGGCATTCCCTGAATCCCATGAAAGTCACGGTTGCTTACTCGATCTAATTGGCTTTTAAAATATTCGAATTGTGGTAAAAAAAAAAAACACAAAAGAAAACAAACACAAAAAGGTTTGAGGTTGTCCCTACCTAAATAAAAGAAAAATAAAAATAAAATACTACACTATGCTTCATTCACAAGCTCGTCACGGCCTCCAGAATATTTACAAAGTACTTCGGGACATTCCACGGATAATATAATCGACTAAAGGGACAATATCTCGCTTCAACAAAACTAAAACATAAATGCCCTAAGCTTGCCTACTCAAGTGGTCGGCCTAAACATGCTCCTAGCGAATAGTAAAGCGATAGACAAATGCAATGAGAAATTTAAGATCCAAATTTTTGTTCCCTACTTTCCCAAAATTCCATCGTGTGAGACAAATGAAGACCAAATAAGACGAAATGTCCAGCAGCAAACATGCAAGACACGTTGAAGAAGAAAGGAAAATAATAAGATGAATATCAAATATGATGCTGCTAAGGGGCTCAAACAAGATTAACACCAAAGCGCATTTGAGCAGATGCCATTTAAACACTAAATCAATAGTTATCAAATACCAAAACTGCTCAAGATCCAAGATTAATCCAATATTGCTATCAAGACTAAATCAACCTTATCCAATCAAGTGCTTTGTCTAATCTGCTGAAACCGTAGGGCCATTTTAAAGGATTTTATCCCTATAAAAACGCATTTTTTCAATTAACAGAGTAATTCAAATGTGTTTTAAAATATTAACCTAATAACGAGCCTTATTAAATTCACATTACTCAACAATCATCAGACCTAAATCTTAACCAACAACAGCAACAATAGTATACACTCCACCTCTTTCACATAGAAAATCACATGGAAAACAAAAGATAGGACATATTTGAACTTTCATATACTTAAGCTCCACAATAAAGACTTGGTAAAAGAATTATAGATACTGAAAACTATAGCTTCAAACTCACAACCAGAACCAATACCACTTTGGCTCACAAGTACAACTCGTCCAGAATCACTATGACTGAAAATACTTTCTATTCTACTAGAAGTAACATAACCACTACATGGAGAATTAATTTTAATTAGCAAGATCTCCTCATCTCGTTTTAATTTCACATAACACTCATTTACAAAGAAAACTTTCAATCATAACTTGAACCAAAGAAATACTTCAGGCATATTGTCGTGCCCCCTTTCTCTCCGCGGAGAGGAGTCCGGGTTTCGACATCTTATGGGGTGTAATGACTCATTTCCTTTTGGGAATTGGGTATTTGAAGAGTCGTCACCTAACGGATTATGATGCGTTAGGGCACCTATAGTGATTAACTCATGTAACTAGTTTGCATTACCAGAGATTAGGGTAAGGGCTCGAAGTAACCTCGAGGGGAAGGTGTTAGGCACCCTTCTTGGTCCATAACTGTGGGTTCCGACCGAACTTATATTTACAAATTAGTCCATACAAATAGCTGAATCAAATAAGTTGCAAGTAAAGCACGTTGGATAATTCAATTAGTAAGATAAGGTTTAAACAAGTTGTAGAAGATAAAAGTTTTGAATAGAGAAAGGATTAGGTAAAGAGGGGTCCTAGGTTGTTTGTCCTATAGGATCACCCCACGCAATGTCCGGTAAACACTTCTCGACAAGGGGCTACACGTGACATTAACGCGTAGTCATCATATCCTATATATACACTTCCCATCCCCTATTGGTCATGCAAAGCGAGTGTTTGGTCACTGACTCCTATTGTGTGCTGATACCCATCCCTTCTTAATAGTCGTGGAGGGAATTAGGACCTCTACCTATAGGTGGTTCTAGACGTACCCCTAAGTCTTTAAAGGAAAAAATCTAAGGCGACAGTCAAAAAGTATTTAGGACTTCCACATAATGGGAGCAATTAAGAGGCTCACAATTCCTCCTCAAACAAACATACAGGTAGCACGACTCAAACACAAGAAAGGTCTTTATTAATCAAAGTCCTAAAGCAGAATTTCTAAGTGATTATGCATAAATAGACCACTTTCAGATCCAGAAGTTATAACCTAGTAGTTGCCTAGAGACTCCTCTTTAAAAGCTTATCAGAATTAGAAGAGTTGAACGACAAAAACAATTTCAGGGAAATGCAGATTTTGAAAATGCCCTAAGGCTTGCCTATATGCAGTACTATGTCTATATTAATGCAGAAACGAACATGTTTTCAAAATAGACCATTGTGATACCTATAGGCTGGATAGCTAATGAGATTAAAGCAATTTTGAAAGAGCTAGTTTCAGGAAATGTCACACACTCCTTAGACAGTTGTTCCTTTTCATTGTTTAGATCCTCATATTCATCGATGAAATCCAGGAGTAACTCAGATAGCCTTTCTTTAGACAAAAATTTAATCTTGTCTTTGAGATGAATTATACTTACCTCAGATTCCTTATCAGATTCTCCAATTGCTATAAGTGCTTGTTCATCTCCATCTTCATCCTCTGAGTCCTCATCTGAGCTTTCTCCCCAGGAAGCAACCATAGCCTTTATTGATCCTTTGTTCTTCTTGGGTTGAACCTGTTCCTACTTCTTGTTCCTTCATTCAGCTCTTTCCTTCTTCCATTCAATTTCCCATTGAGGGCAATTTTTGATGTGGTGATCAGTCTTTCCACAGACAAGAGGGGTTGCTCTGATGGTAAGCAACCTCCACTTCCAACCAAGAGGTTGTGAGTTCGAGTCTCCCCAAGAGCAAGGTGGGAAGTTCTTGGACGGAAGGATGTCGAGGGTCTATTTGGAAATAGTCTCTCTACCCCAGAGTAGGGGAAAGGTCTGCGTACACACTACCCTCTCCAGACCCCACTAAGTGGGATTATACTGGGTTGTTGTTGTTGTTGTTGTTGTTGTTGTTGTTGTTGATCCGTCTTTCCACACTTGTAACACCCCTCATTGGGTATATATATATATATATATATGCTATTTTGAAGGTATTTATGCATATTTAAAATATATAGGGAAAAATTGGGTATCAACACACATCAAGCTAGATATATCGACAACCAAACGAGACAGAATTCAGAAGGAAGTTACAAAAGACTCATCGAAGCCATGAATGGACTTGTTAGCAGCCTATTAAACTTCTCAATCAGATCATTTCAGTTCCTTAACTTACCTTTCCTGTTCTCAGTTCCTTAAGGCCGTATGATCAGCTTCTAATAATAGAAGAAAACAAGAACAACCTATTCTATATTTTCATAGGAAAGCAAGCCAGTTGAAGCATCGACAAACATGCATATGACTCAACTAGTTTGGTTATGATAAGTATGTTAACATTAAGTCACTCGTACTAGAAAATCAAAGAACCAGACGGAAGCCATGAGAATACACGTCATTGATTCAAGTTCATTTTACAATCACAACGCCTAATAGACCATCTGTTTCAAATTGAGAATATCTTAACTCAAGAGATACTTCAACACCATAATAACGGCTAAAAGCATTCAAGGCATAGGAAAAAACCATTCGGATCAACTCTTACTAACCGAGCATGCTCAAACAAATCAAACAATGAGAACAGAATTCGTACAATAGGAACGACATATCAAATATCATTTTTCAAACACAAATCGAGACTAAATGCTAATTCCAAATTCAAACTCTACTGAATTTAATCACATGCCTAAGATAGAGCAAAAGGCAATCAGAAATGAACCTAAAAATACTTTCGATTAAACTTCGGCGCGAATATACAATGAGAGAAATCCAGTGACGAATTGATATAGTGTGAGTAGAATGACTAAGGCTGAAATAGGAATCATGGACTCAACCTTGAACGGCAAACTCGACTGGAAAACGAGCTTCAACTCAACCGCATCTCAATCAAACTCCATTGTTGTAGCAAAATCCGAAGTTAAGAGGAAAAATCAGAAATCTTTTGGTTTTTCTGTGACGACCCGGCCAGTCGTCTCATGAGTTACCGCTTTGTTTCCCCTATTTCTGCTTCTTTATACTTTGTGTATCCGTGTTATGTGGTATTGGGTTGGTCAGATCAAGTCCGGAATGAGTTTGGGTGAAGTTTGAGACACTTAGTCTCTTTTAAGAAGGCTTAAGTTGGAAAAAGTCAACCGGACGTTGACTTATGTGTTAGAGGGCTCGGATATGACTTTTGATGGTTCAGTTAGCTTCAGGAGGCGATTTGTGACTTAGGAGTGTGATCAGAATGGGTTTTGGAGGTTCGGAGTAGAATTAGTCTTGAATTGGCGAAGTTGATATTTTAGCGATTTTCGGTTGATAAGCGAGATTTTGATATAAGGGTCGGAATAAAATTCTGAGAGTTGCAGTAGCTTCGTCGTGTCATTTGGGATGTGTGTGAAAAATTTTAGGTTATTCGGACGTGGTTTGGTTGGGTTTTTGATCAAAAGTGTATTTCGGAAGAGTTGAAGTGTAATTGCAGCTGCTGAAGTTGATGCTTCTGGTGCTTTCGCACCTGCGGTTTGGGGACCGCAGGTGCAGTGCCGCACGTGTGGGAGAATAGCCGCAGAAGGGGTTTTAGGAGGATTCATCAGGAGCCACAGATGCGGTTGAAGGGTCGCATCTGCGAGGCCGCAAGTGTGGAAGCTTTACCGGAGATGCGGTTTGGGTCTTTTAAGTGACTTCCGCAGGAGCGGACTAATGGCCGCAAATGCGGTACCGCAGAAGCGGTTATGGGACCGCAGATGCGAAAAGGACTGGGCAGAATGTATATATTCCTTTCTTCGCGATTTTTGAAGGGTTTAACCATTTTTGAACTCGAAATTGGGAGCTTTGGGCGATTTTGAAGAGATAAATCAAAGAGACTTCGTTGAGGTAAGGATTTTGGACTTAAAACACATTTCTATGGTAGAATTTCATGAATTAAGGTTGTAATTAATGGGATTAAAGGGCTAAAAATGGAGGATTAGGGTTTGAGTTTAAGAGGCCTTTAATGGAGGATTTGAGGGGTCATTTGAACTCCGATTTTAGTATTCTTGATATGTATGGACTCCTGGAGGAGATGAGGAATCTATTAATGTAAAAAATTTGAGTTTCGAGAAGTGGGCCCAAGGCTCGGGTTTTTGCTAATTTCGGGATTTTTGGTATTTTTCGATTGTTTTTGCTTGGGCTTTGTTCCCTTAGCATATTGCGACGTATTCGTTCTGATTTTGTATAGATTCGACGCGAGGGGAGGCTTATTTGAGGGGCAAAGGCATCGCGGAGTAGTATTTTCACCGGTTTGAGGTAAGTAACCATTGTAAATCTGGAACTGAGAGTACAAAACCCCGGTATTTGAATTGATTAGATAAGAGCGGTGATGCACATGCTAGGTGACGAGCGTATGGGCGTGCACCGGTAGGGATTGTGACTTGGTCCGTCCCATAGCGACTATTAAGCTACGTATTTGATTTGGAAATCTTACATTATTCCGTATTTCAATCTTTTATATTGTATTATGGACTGTATGCTATGTTTGGGTCCTTGTGTCGACCTGTAGAAACCCTTAGGGGTATTTTGACTGTTCTTCCTCACTTTACTTGTTAAAAATCATATCCTCAGTCGTGTTTTTACATGTTTACACGATTAAAGCTGGTTTTATCACTCCATTCCTAAATGCGAGGATTGTTTAGGCTGAGATCCCTACCTTCATTGTTATGCCCGAGTGGCTGTGAGGTTAATGACTGAGAGAGGTTGAAGACCTAATGGTGAGGATTATATGTATATATTATTATGGATCGGGCTGCACGCCGCAACGATACTTATATGGATCGGGCTGCACGTTGCAGTGATATATATATTGGATCGGGCTGCGTGCCACAACGATATGGCGCTTGGGCTGAAGGAGCCCTTCCAGAGAGCCTGCACACCCCCAGTGAGCGTAGTCGACTATAAATATATGGATTGGGCTGCACGCCGCAGCGGTTACTACGATTCTAATATTATGAGGTTATAAATGAGCCGAGTGCTGAGAGTGAGTACTGTATGACAAGAGTTGAGTCACGAGTGACTGAGAGGCTGCCCGAGGGGCCATATTCTAAGTGATTCCTTGCCCGAGGGGCCTTGTTATGTTGTTTTCACTATTTCACTCCTCCTTTAAACTAAGCCTCTGCTGGGAAATACTGCTAAGTATATGATTTCAAATTTTAAACTGAAAGTGTGGATCTTATGACAAAACTGGTTTTAAACTGTAAGTTGAGCTATAATCCTGTTGTTATTTTCAGTTATATGATTTTAAACTGCTCGTCACTACTTTCAGTCTTTATTTACTTTAGTTACTTACTGAGTTGGCGTACTCACGTTACTCCCTGCACCTTGTGTGCAGATCTAGGTGCCGAGGGGCAAAGTGAGGGCTTTTCTGCTGATTCAGTGTTCGCCGGAGATTTCGAGGTAGCTGTATGGCGTCAGCAGCCCTGTCTTCTCCTCTCTATCCAGTTTATTTTCACATTTCCTAGACTTGATGTACTAGATGTTCAGTTATGTATTAGAGGCTCTAGACTCGTGACACCAGATTGTTGGGGTTGTGTAGTATCTGCTATTTTGATTTTCCGCATATTTCTGTCATTACAATACTTATAAAGAATTCTGCATTTAAAACTTGTGCTAGAAAATGGATTTATGTTAATAGCAAATGGGTTGTGGTTATGGATTTGTCGGCTTGCCTAGTAATGTGATAGGCGCCAAAACGATCGGTATTTGGGGTCGTGACAGGCTTGGGGCACAGGTTAGGGGTATTGGGTTGTTAATTTTTTGGCTCAGGTTTGAATTGGGCTCCGAAATTTTACAAAATTGGGTCAAAAGAAAGCTAATAATTTAATTTACATACCTACAAAAATATTAAAACTCTCAATTGATATTGATAAACCATTAATATTAAAAATAGAAACTAAAAATTAAAGTTGAAACTATTTTTGGTATTTTCAAGGATTATATTAGAATAAAAATAGGTTAAAAATAATATATCTTTCTAAAAATACCTAATATTGAATTAAGTAGAAAAGTGAAACTATATTTTTTGTATTTCCATTTTTGTGCTTAAAAAGAGAATTAAATTCAATAATAGAGTTAAATAATATAGAAATAAGCCCAAATAATATTCTAAAAATACTAGGACTATTAAGGGTAATTTTAATGTGCGGGTCAAAATTTACATGTCTACAGCTGCCCCTCTTTGACGGAAAAGACGAAATATTTTCAGACAAAGAACAACAAGACATGTTTTTGACTCGACCCTTATTTAGAGAGACTAGAGCTAAAAGAGAATGTGACCGAGCCCTGGTATCTGAGCTGCCTAAATATCCTTGGCTATAAAGGAATCAAGTCACGTGTAGTTCGGAGTAATAAGAACGATTGAATATACCGAGGTGGAGAGCCGAGTGAAGTGCCGTCGAGGTTCCGGTCCGCGGTTCCTGCTGTAACATCGAAAATAAAAGGAAAAATTACAGTAAAAGTAAAAGAAAAATACAAGATCCTATCTACTTCTTGTCTTGAATCTTTCTTGAATCTCTACTTGATTCTTCAACATGAAACTGAAAATAATGGGCCTTGTTCTTCAAGCGGGCTCCTGATGCTTCTCTAACTTGAACATGGAAATTAAAATATGACCCTGTTCTTCAGGCAGGCTCCTGATGCCTCTTGAATTTGAGAATTGAAAGTAACTCTGAACTGAATTCCCTCGTTCTCCAGGTGGGTGCCTGCCAGCAGCTTGAACTTGAAATAATTTTCCTCATTTTCCAGGTGGGCACGTGATTGCCAAAATTTGAACTGTATTTCCCTTATTATCCAGGTGGGCGCCTAATTGCCAAAATCTTGAATTGTATTCCCTTGTTCTCCAGGTGGGTGCCTGATTGCCAAAAACTTGAATTGTATTCCCTTATTCTCCAGGTGGGCGCCTGATTGCCAAAAACTTGAATTGTATTCCTTTGTTCTCCAAGTGGGTGCCTGATTGCCAAAACTTGAACTATATTCCCTTGTTATCCAGGTGGGCGCCTGATTTCCAAAACTTGAATTGTATTCCCCTGTTATCCAGGTGGGCGCCTGATCTCCAAAACTTGAATTGTATTCCCTTATTATCCAGGTGGATGCCTGATTGCCAAAAACTTGAATTGTATTCCCTTGTTATCCAGGTGGGTGCCTGATCTCCAAAACTTGAATTGTATTCCCCTGTTTTCCAGGTGGGCGCCTAATTGCTAAAACTTGAACTGTATTCCCTTGTTCTCTAGGTGGGCGCCTGATGCGAAAACTTGAAATGTATTCCCTTGTCCTCCATGTGGTCTCTTGATTGCCAAAACTTGAATTGTATTCCCTTGTTCTCCATGTGGGCGCCTGATTTCCAAAACCTAAATTGTATTCCCTTGTTATCTAGGTGGGCGTCTGCCATTACAACAAAACAGACGAAACGAAAGAAATTTTTCTGCCTCGGTTTGGTATCTGGGCATATCTGTGAGTGTTAATCGAATCATGTTACCTAAAAGAGCCCTAAGAATTTAAGAGCTAAATCCCATTATCCAGGAGAGCCCTAAAAACTTCAAATTAAATCTCATCTTAAGAGTGACAACGTTAAAGATAAATTATATTTCCTAAAGATATAGCTTATGCTAAATCTTGTTACCTATGAAGGTCTTGAAATTTTACCTAGGTCCCATTATCCAGGAGGGTTCTGAGAACTTTTTAAAGTTAGATCCCATTATCTAGGAGGGCCCTGAAATTTTTAAATTAAATCCCATTATCCAGGAGGATCCTGAAAACTTAAAACTAAATCTCATTATTCAGGAGGGTCCTGAAAACTTAAAACTAAATCCGATTATTCAAGAGGGCCCTGAAAATTTTAAATTAAATCTCATTCTTCGGGAGGGTTCTAAAAATTTTAAAACTAAATCCCATTATCCAGGAAGGCCCTGAAAACTTTAAACTGAATCCTATTATCCAGGAGGGTCCTGAAAACTCAAAACTAAATCTCATTATCCAGGAGAGTCCTGAAAACTTAAAAACAAAATCTCATTATTCAGGAGGGCCCGAAAAGTTTTAAATTAAATCTCATTATCCAGGAGGGTCCTGAAAATTTTAAAACTAAATCTCATTGTCCCGGATGGTCCTGAAAATTTTAAATTAAATCCCATTATCCATGAGGGTCCTGAAAATTTTAAAACTAAATCTCATTATCCATTAGGGTCTTGAAGATTTTAAAATGAAATCCCATTATTCAAGAGGGTCCTGAAAACTTGAAAACTAAATCTCATTATCCAGGAGGGTTCTAAGAGCTTAAAAACCTAAATCTCATTATCCAGGAGGGTCCTGAAAACTTAAAAATAAAATCTCATTATCCAGGAAAGTCCTGAAAACTTGAAAATTAAATCCCATTATTCAGGAGGGTCCTGAGAACTTAAAACTAAATCCCATTATTCAGGAGGGCCCAGAAAATTTTAAATTAAATCTCATTATCCAGGAGTGTCCTGAAAATTTTAAAACTAAATCCCATTATCCAGGAGGGTCCTGAAAACTTAAAAACTAAATCCCATTGTCTAGGAGGGTCCTGAAAAATTTAAATTAAATCCCATTATCCAAGAGGGTCTTGAAAATTTTAAAACTAAATCTCATTATTTAGGAGGGTTCTGAAAGCTTAAAAACCTAAATTTCATTATCCAGGAGGTTCCTGAAAGCTTAAAAACCTAAATCTCATTATCCAGGAGGGTCTTGAAAACTTAAAAACCTAAATCTCATTATCCAGGAGGGTCCTAAAAACTTAAAAACCTAAATCCTGTTATCCAATAGGGTCCTGAAAACTTAAAACTAAATCCCATTATCCAGGAGGGTCCTGAAAATTAAAAATCAAATCCTATTATCTAGGAGGGTCCTGAAAGCTTAAAAACCTAAATCTCATTATCCAGGAAAGTCCTGAAAAGCCGAGAATGAACTTACCTGAGCTATGCTCTTTTCTTGGAGGATTCTGAATAGAATTTCTTGCCTCTGAACCATTCCTTCTTTATGGGAGGGTCCCTGTGGATTAACAAATTTTCTTGCCCCTGTTTCAGACAAATAAAATTTTGTTAGTTTGAAAACGTGGTGGTTAGTTTGTGGCATCATTGTTGAGTGTCTGCTTCTGCCACTGCCATGCTTCATTCTGATTAGCTGCTTCGGGCTAGCAAGGAGTTGTTTGACCTTTTGATTGGAACTGGACCACAAAACCTCTGAATGACCTGAATCTCTCACACTCACTTGTTGCATTGTGTTTTCATTCTGAAAGTTGTTGAATCCTTGTATTTTCTCAAAATTCAAGATTCACTTGATTGCCTGAACCTCAGTTATCACCATTCTGCTTATTCTAAATCGTGTCATTTGTGATGTGCTTGGCCGAACTCTGCTTTGTGCAATTCAGAAGCTGGTAGTAGGCTTTGGAATCCTTTCCTACTTGTTCAACAAGGGCTAATTCGCAAGAAACTCATAAAGATAGACTCAAAGAGCAAAGTGAGATGATTTTTGACAAAAGGAACAAAGGAAAATTTTGAACATAGATGACTATGTGAAGGAAGAATGGGAAATAGAAGACTTATCTAAGGGAAGCGGCCAGTTCCAATGATCATGAAATGCATTTAGGATTGATCAGCCTAATCCATCCAACCAATCATATTTTCAGTTCATGTCATGTCTTCATACTTCAAAAACCGGGCTTCACTGATCCAATTTTTCTGTAAAGTCATTAGCCTCATTTGACTTGTAGTGCCTCGAAGGGTTTTCACCAACAAGCCTCTCTCATTTGTTCATATCTCAACTCATCATCGCCTTACGGTGTCCGCGATGGTTTTCAACAATAAGACTCTCTCATTTTAAATTTTCTCTCAGCTCACCATCGCCTTACGATACCCTTGAGGGTTTTCACCAATAAAACTCTCTCATTTTAAATTTTCTCTCCTGTGCCCATGAACAAAGTGTTTCCCATGATGTAAATCATACCTCTATCTTACTTGACTTGGCATCCTCTAAGATTGATCGGAAGGTCTTTCTCTGGACCGTAATGTAGTCTTTTGGACAAGGCTAGAAAGAAAGGGTGGCACGAAGGCTCAAAATAATTTAAGATGAAAAGGGTTCAAAATTACAACTTTTGGAATCAGATCTTTTTCAAAACCAAAACTTCTGCCCCAGTTTCTTTAGGTCTGGGGAATTTTGGATTTTTATTTTGATGAGACCGAACCGTGTAAGGCTGCCTACGTATCCTTAAAAGGAATCAGGTCGAACGTAGTTCAAACAACAGTTGTTTGTTTTTGTTGCTTTTATTTCTTCCTTTTTCATTCATTTTTTCTTCTTCTTCTTTTTCTTCTCTTTTTTTCTTTTTTTTTCTTTCTTCTTTTTCCTTTCTCTTTTTTCTTCTTTTTTTTTCTTTTTCTTTTATTTTTTTTGTTCATTTTTTCCCCATCATTTTTCATTTTTTTTCATTCTCTAATTCTGCTACTGATTCCAAAAGAGGGGTATGAAAGAAAATAGATAAGGCTCAAAAGATGAAAGTGTTTGGGTAGCGGAAAAAAATACCTTCATCATTTCAACTTTGAACATGCCAAGTACAAAATACAATTGAAGGTAAGCAAAGAAATCATACATAGTACCTCTTAACAGCATTAGAATTGATAGCCATATCTACACATTTACCTTCTATGTCTGTTAAATACAAAGCACCATTGGGTAACACTCTTGTCACAACGAATGGCCCCTGCCAGTTTGGGGCGAACTTGCCTTTAGCTTCCACCTGATGAGGAAGGATGTGTTTCAATACCATCTGGCCCACTTTGAATTTCCGATGACGTACTTTTTTGTTGTATGCTCTTGCCATTCTCTTCTGATATAATTGACCATGATATACTGCAGCCAATCCTTTTTCATCAATCAAAGTCAATTGCTCCAGCAGGGTTTTGACCCACTCATCATCATCGATTTCAACTTCTGCAACGATCCGAAGGGATAGAATCTCAACTTCTGCAGGTATAACTGCCTCAGTTTCATATACCAGCAAATAAGGAGTTGCACCTACTGAGGTGGGAACAGTATTGCGGTAACCAAGTAAGGCAAAAGGCAATTTTTCATGCCACTACCTAGAACCCTGAACCATCTTACGAAGTATCTTCTTTATGTTCTTGTTAGCAGCTTCAACAACTCCATTTGCCTTGGGGCGGTACAGAGTGGAGTTCCGATGCATGATCTTGAACCGTTGGCATACCTCTTTCATCAAACGACTAGACAACCCCTAGGACAGATTTGCTCTGATACCAAGTTTGTCACGACCCAAACTGAAGGGCCATGACTAGCACCCGACCACACTTGCCGAGCACCAACATACATTTCATCTAACCTTCATTATTATCTTTTAGGGCTGACGAGATCAATATAAATGGTAGACCTAGATTATGGACAACCAGCAATAAAATATGATGGCATGAATATACATAGCAGGGGATGACCAGACAATCAAGAAATTACATATAAGGTATGAGCTACCACGCTACTGTGAAAGACTATACAACAAAAATTAGCCGACAAGGCATACCAAACTATACATGAGCCGACACCTGTCTATGAGCCTCTAAAAGAACATAAGTGTTGCAACATAGCCAGAACAGGGCCCCGACATACCCATAATGTCAAAAAATTGCATACCAAGACCAAGGCAAGTCCGGAGAAGGGATCTCGCCAATCATCGCTGAACTGGACAGTCTACTGTGGTGGGGGAGTGCACCTGCCTGTCTATCAGGACCTGCAGCACGACATGCAGCGTCCACAAATAAAAGGACGTCAGTACGAATAAAGTACTGAGTATGTAAGGCAAGGAACCATAAATACGATCAGTAATGCAAGCAAGGATAGAGAATATACAACCTGTAACATCTTAGTACCTCTGAGGGCTACTTCCATGAAATGCATGATACATATGTATAAATACATAAACCTTTAAAGCATTCGCCTCTGTGGGCATCATCATTATCATATCGTACCCGGCCATAATAGGCTCGGTAAAAAAATCGTACCCGGCCATAATAGGCTCGGTAGAATCGTACCCGGCCACGTGGAGCTCGGTAAAACCCAACTGATCAGTAGTTGCACAATAGGTGCCGTACCCGGCCAACTATAGCGTGGCTCGGTAGAGTAAAATAGATACATATATATAATGCATGCTCGACTCATGGAATCACATTCTAAACCTTTTGGAGTGACGTAAGGTCGGTATCCTCTGTACACGTTATTAGGACTAACTCTTCACTATGAACCTTATAAGAATCGGGAAGTACCAACAACATTGATAACATAAGAATAAGAGAAGCAACATTAACATCAATCGTTCCATAAGAGGAAAAACAATGTAAGTACTGCTGGCTTCTAAGAGTAGAGTATCTTGGAAGCTCGTTCATTACATTATGTACAATCGGAGTCGTGCAAAAGAAGGAAAGGTATAGCCTCACATACCTTATATATACGGCCCCAATCTCAAGCTATGCAATTGTCAAAACTCCTTAGTCTACAATAAGAGAAACGATACTATCGTTATCATTTAAGCGTCATAACTATTATGTATCGACCACAACCTATTTTACGATGAAACGGACAGCACCTCCCCTATATATATGACCTCACACCATTCAAAACAGTCACCAAACAGCCCAAACAACATCAATAATAAACATATTGAGCCTCCCAAAATAGTCCACACACAGCCTAATCACTCCATACATACGACGACCACCGTAGTCGTGTCAAACAACCTGGAAATGTTACGAATAACTATCAGCCCATAACCCTACATATATATGGTGTTTCTCCACACCCTTCCTCCTCCAAAACTCCACAAGATAGTAGTAAAATACGCATCCCAACAACAACGCAAAACAGTCCACAAAACAATAACATTACTACCAAGCCTTTCGATATATATCTCACAAGTTCTCGCTTCAATGGCTTAGCCGCAACTTGGATAATCTTAAATACATATAGAGTAAGAGGTTACTTACCTTTATACAGAAAGAAAAACTCCAATTTGACCTTAAATTTCCATGAAATATCCCTCCAATGCTGCCACAACAACAAAAAGCGAAACTAGCGATCAATTAGTGTTTTTCGGCACTAGAATCACTTTAGAAGGCTTGAAATCACCTAGGATTGATATTAAGAACATGAGGGAGTATTTACAGAACATAAACCCTTTAAAAAAACCTCCCACACGAGCTGGAACGACACAAAAATGAGCAACAACAAGAAGAACAAGAGACTTACTAGCGCCACGGAATTCCCGACACTTGATTTGTGTTGTTTGCCCTTTTTTGGGTCTTGAATCTTGAGAGAACCTTGAGAGGATGTTCCTAGGGTTCTAAGGTCTGAAAATAGTGAGAAGAAATGACTTAAAACGGGTTGGAGGCATCCTATATAGGTCCAAATATCTTAAACCGCCTTAGTGGGCCCCATAGAGAGGTGTTTGGCGCAGTCTCGCGAAAACGTGAATATCGCTCTACTCCGAGATCGTATCGATGAACGGTTTAATGCGTTGGAAACTAGACTCATAGATCTCTAATTTTGTTGGTAGATCACCCCGTAATTACTTGTAAATTATGAAAAAAGATTAGAAACATTTGACCTAATGTTTAAGTAAAATTATGAACCTAAGTTGCGACAACTTTTGTCGACTTTTGTTTCATAACTCGTTTGACTTCAAGACTTATGATACGGATATTATATGATTAAAATACCTTAATAAATGACCTCTTAAGTGTATTAAGCACCACTAGATTACCTGAAAATACAAGTTACAACATCCTTGATTCGTTTAACTTCTAATACTGGTTGATCACCCTTATATACTCTTGTATTAAGACCAATAAGATTGACTTCTTATCATCTCAAAGATAATTCATTCTTGGATTTATGTTAACTAATATATGGCATGAACTAACACATGTGGATATGGGTTGTAACACCCTCCCCCCCTTAGGAACATTCGTCCTCGAATGTAAGGGTTTATGGGGAGTTTAAATCATCGTGGATCCAATGGAAATTTCCGATCAATTTTCACCTATAAAATGGTCACTAGCAAAACTTGCAAGTAATTAAGCCCAACATATGGCTTCACAAGTCTACACAAAGCATTATGCGTATTTACATTATCTACATATCACCATTTTGTATTAAGGAGGAGTATTCTCAAATTATTGCTTACCTCATAGAGCTGTTTCACCTTCCAATGTATCTTGTCTTTCACCAGCATCCTTGTTATCTTCATTCTGGAATAAGTAAGGGTATTTAGACTTCATCTCCTCTTCTGCTTCCCATGCCATTTCTTCCATATTTTTGTTCCTCCACAATACTTTGACGGAAGCTATATCTTTTGTTCTCAGCTTGCGGACTTGCCGATCTAATATCGCCACTGGCACTTCTTCATATGATAGGTCCTCTGTAACTTGTACATCTTTGATAGGGACGACTCGAGAAGGGTCTCCAATACATTTTCTCAACATAGATACATGGAATACCGGGTGGACAAATTCCAATTCGGATGGCAATTCTAACTCATAAGCAACCTGTCCAATCCGTCGAAGAATTTTATACGGCCCGATATACCTTGGACTCAGCTTACCTTTCTTCCCAAAACGCATAATACCCTTCATTGGTGAGATCCTCAGGAAAACCCAATCACCAACCTCAAACTCTAGATCACGACGTCGGACATCAGAATAAGATTTTTGCCTGCTTTGTGCCGTCCTTAATCGCTCCTGTATCACTTTCACCTTCTTAATAGCTTGGTGAATCAAATTTGGCCCATATAATTCTGTTTCACCGACTTCGAACCATCCAACTGGTGATCTACATCTCCTCCCGTATAGTGCCTCATATGGGGCCATTTTAATACTGGAATGGTAGCTATTGTTATATGCGAATTCTATGAGTGGAAGATGATCATCCCAATTCCCCTTAAAATCTAGAACACATGCTCGTAGCATATCTTCCAGTGTCTGAATGGTACGTTCAGCCTGTCCGTCAGTCTGCGGATGAAATGCAGTGTTGAGATTTACCTGTGTGCCTAAACCCTTCTGGAAAGACCTCCAAAAGTTAGCCGTAAATTGAGCTCCTCGGTCTGATATAATAGATATGGGCACACCATGAAGCCTAACAATCTCCTTGATATACAACTTCGCATAATCTTCAGCCGTGTAAGTTGTCTTCACTGGCAGAAAATGAGCACATTTTGTAAGTCGATCAATTATCACCCAGATGGAGTCAAACTTATGATAAGAGCGAGGTAATCCAATAATGAAGTCCATATTAGTCACCTCCCACTTCCAGGTCGGAATCTCTATATTTTGAAGCAATCCACTGGGTTTCTGATGTTCTATCTTTACTTGTTGACAATTGGGACACTGGGCTACAAATTCTGCAATAGACTTCTTCATATTATCCCACCAATACTGCTCCTTGACATCATGATACATCTTTGTCGAGCCGGGATGGATGGAATATCGGGATTGATGAATCTCATTCATAATCTTCTCTCGCAACCCTGCCACATTAGGCACACACAATCAGCTCTGGTATCTCAGTGCCCCGTCTTTTCCGATCCCAAAAGCCATACTTTTACACTGTTGAATGCTTTCTCTTAATCGTACTAAGATAGGATCTTCATATTGTCGTGCTTTTACCTCGGCTATCAAAGATGATTCTGATGTATTCTGTACAGTAACACCTCCGTCATCAGAGTCTAACAATCTGATTCTCATATTGGCTAGCTAATGAAGCTCTTTAATCAACCCCCATCTACCTGCCTCAATATGTACTAAGCTTCCCATTGATTTACGGTTGAGAGCGTCTGCCACAACATTGGCTTTACCGGGATGATACAATATCTCGACGTCGTAGTCTTTCAATAATTCAAGCCACCTACGCTGCCTCAAATTCAACTCTTTCTGCTTGAAGATGTATTGTAAACTCTTGTGATCTATGTAGATGTCGACATGTACGCCGTATAAGTAGTGCCGCCATATCTTCAAAGCATATATTACTGCAGCCAATTCCAAATCATGGGTTGGATAATTCTTTCCATGCTTCTTCAATTGTGTTGATGCATAAGCAACCACATTCCCACGCTGCATCAATACGCACCCCAAACCTATACCTGAGGCATCATAATATACCACATAACCTTCTGTTCCTTCAGGAAGAGTGAGCACTGGTGCAGATGTCAATCGATTCTTCAGCTCCTGAAAACTACGTTCACAAGTGTCAGACCACTGGAATTTGGTAGCTTTTTGTGTTAACTTAGTCAATGGTGATGATATAGAGGAAAATCCTTCTACAAACCGCCTATAATATCCTACTAGCCCTAGGAAGCTGCGGACTTCTGATGGTGTTGTAGGTCTCGGCCAATTCTTTACTGCATCGATCTTCTGAGTGTCGACACTAATACCCTCATCAGATATCACATGGCCAAGGAATGCTACTGAGTTCAGCCAGAATTCATATTTGGAGAGCTTAGCATATAACTTACGATCCTGAAACGTCTGTAATACTATCCGCAAGTGGCCCGCATGTTCCGCCTCCGAACGAGAATACACTAGAATGTCATCAATGAATACAATCACGAACACATCAAGATAGGGCCTGAATATAGTATTCATGAGATCCATAAAAGCTGCTGGGGCATTTGTTAGCCCGAACGACATCACCAAGAACTCAAAGTGCCCATATCTTGTCCGGAAGGCCGTCTTCGGAATATCCTTCTCCCTAACCCTCACCTGATGATACCCTGAACGTAAATCAATCTTAGAGAAATACTTGGCACCCTGGAGTTGGTCAAACAGGTCATCAATTCTTGGAAGTGGATACTTGTTCTTTATAGTAGACTTATTCAACTGTCGATAGTCGATACACATCTGTAACGACCCGTCTTTCTTCCGCACGAATAGGACTGGTGCACCCCAAGGTGAAGTGTTAGGCCTAATAAAGCCCTTATCCAGCAAGTCCTTCAACTGCACCTTCAACTCTCGCAACTCTACCGGGGCCATTCTGTATGGAGGAATAGAGATCGGTTGAGTGTCAGGCAACACATCAATGCTAAACTCAATCGCCCTTTTAGGAGGAAGGCCAGGGAGTTCATCTGAGAAAACATCTGGGAATTCGTTGACCATAGGGATTGATTGTAAAGTAGGCGGTTTCGCCTCCGCATCCCTAACGCGAACGAGATGATAAATGTAACCTTTTGAGATCATTTTCCTTGCCTTAAGATAGGAAATAAACCTACCTTTCGGTGTAGCAATGTTCCCTTTCCATTCAATGACGGGTTCACCCGGAAATTGGAACCTAACCATCTTCGTACGACAGTCAACATTTGCATAGCATGAGGCCAACCAGTCCATTCCCATTATCATATCAAAATCAACCATTTCTAACTCAAATAAATTTGCCGAGGTTTGACGACTACAAATCATCACAGTGCAACCTCTATATACCCTTCTAGCAATCACAGAATCTCCTATCGGAGTAGATACCGCGAGGGGTTTACTTATCAATTCAGGTTCAATGCCAAACTTATTAGCCACAAAGGGTGTAACATATGATAATGTAGATCTCGGATCAATCAGTGCATATACATCATAAGAAAACACAGATATAATACCTGTAACAACATCTGGAGACGACTCGAGATCCTGTCGACCTACTAGAGCATAGCTTCGAATTTGAGCACCACTCGAACTCGGCACTGCACCTCTACCCCTACCATGACCTGTCGATTGCTGAAAACCCCGTACTGGAGGTCGAACTGATGAGGAAGAACCAGACACAGATCCAGTCGGCTGAGCCATACCATCACCTCCTCTATTAGGACAATCCCGCATCATATGGCCAGGCTGCCCGCAGGAATAGCATGCATCAGAACCTCGATGACACAGTCCAAAGTGGGCCTTTCCGCACTGATCACAATGTGGTGTTGGGGGTCTCATCTGACTAGTATCCATGTGATGTTGCGAGCCAGATGCCCGCGAACTCTGACCTGGACCAGAATAGGATCGATCATATCGAGGCCTCTGAAACTGTGGAGGAGCACTAGCTACAGGTGGCGCCGAACTCCTCGAAAATTGTGGCCTGATGCGGCCTCTGAAGTCATCAGAATACCCTGCAAATCTCGCCCTCTTATGCTGGCCTCTATCCTGCTCCCTAACTGCCCTCTGCTGGCGCTTACGATCCTCTAGGGTCTGGGCATAAGCTTGAATACGGGAAATATCCATGCCCTCCACCAAGGAGGCTGTCGTACACTTATTTATCAGATGTGGTCCCAACCCATTCACGAACATATGCACCCTATCACTCATCTCGGCCACCATATGTGTAGCATACCTTGCCAAAGAATCAAACTGCATACTATACTCTCGCACACTCATATTACCTTGTCTAAGGTTCAAGAACTTATCAGCTCTAGCTCGTCGTATCTCAACTGGCAAGTAGTGACGAAGAAAGGCCTCAGAAAATTCCTTCCACACAGCTGGAGGAGGGTTCGGACCCCTGGATCTCTCCCAACTATCATACGAGAGAACCGCTAAATCCCGTAGCTGATAAGAAGCCAACTCTACTGCCTCTGTATCACTAACATGCATAACCCTAAGTGTACGATGAACCTGGTCAATAAAAGTCTGTGGGTCCTCCTTGGGGTCTGATCCGATAAACACTGGAGGGTCTAAATTAATAAAATCACGAACTCTTGTACTAACTGGTTTCTCAGCAGCACCTATATTCTGCCTCTGAGCCTGAGCAGCTACCAAGCTAGTCAATAACTGTAAAGCACTCCGCATATCCTGGTCTGGAGTGCCAGACGGAGGAACTGGAGGCGTTGGGTGCCTTCTAATATCCTCTGGAGGAGATGGAGTAGATGAGGTATGAGAGGGCATCTCACTTTGAGCCTCACTTTGTCCTGCTCTAACTTGGGGCACCTGACTGGTACCCTCTCCCGCTGCTGTATCAAGCCGTCTACTAATCGTTTGCTTCCTAGTCGAAGGCATCACTGGAAAAAACAAGGTGAATATTAGAGACGAACACTTACGACTCAACTCTACGCATGATCTAGATTCAGGAAGAAGGTAACAACCCTAGATGTCATGTAGCCTCCTGATTATAAATGTGGCGCGCTACACATCCATAATCAAGACTCTACTAGACACGGCTCATAGACAACCCCTAGGACAGACTTGCTCTGATACCAAGTTTGTCACGACCCAAACTGAAGGGCCATGACTAGCACCCGACCACACTTGCCGAGCACCAACGTACATTTTATCTAACCTTCATTATTATCTTTTAGGGCTGACGAGATCAATATAAATGATAGACCTAGATTATGGACAACCAGCAATAAAATATGACGGCATGAACATACATAGCAGGGGATGACCAGACAATCAAGAAACTACATATAAGGTATGAGCTACCATGCTACTTTGAAAGACTATACAACAAAAACTAGCCGACAAGGCATACCAAACTATACATGAGCCGACACCTGTCTATGAGCCTCTAAAAGAACATAAGTGTTGCAACATAGCCAGAACAGGGCCCCGACATACCCATAATGTCAAAAAATTGCATACCAAGACCAAGGCAAGTCCGGAGAAGGGATCTCGCCAATCACCGCTGAACTGGACAGTCTACTGTGGTGGGGGAGCTGCACCTGCCTATCTATCAGGACCTGCAGCACGACATGCAGCGTCCACAAATAAAAGGACGTCGGTACGAATAAAGTACTGAGTATGTAAGGCAAGGAACCATAAATACGATCAGTAATGTAAGCAAGGATAGAGAATATACAACCTGTAACATCTTAGTACCTCTGAGGGCTACTTACATGAAATGCATGATACATATGTATAAATACATAAACCTTTAAAGCATTCGCCTCTGTGGGCATCATCATTATCATATCGTACCCGGCCATAATAGGCTCGGTAAAAAAAACGTACCCGGCCATCATAAGGCTCGGTAGAATCGTACCCGGCCACGTGGAGCTCGGTAAAACCCAACTGATCAGTGGTTGCACAATAGGTGCCGTACCCGGCCAACTATAGCGTGGCTCGGTAGAGTAAAATAGATACATATATATAATGCATGCTCGACTCATGGAATCACATTCTAAACCTTTTGGAGCGACGTAAGGTCGGTATCCTCTGTACACGTTATTAGGACTAACTCTTCACTATGAACCTTATAAGAATCAGGAAGTACCAACAACATTGATAACATAAGAATAAGAGAAGCAACATTAACATCAATTGTTCCATAAGAGGGAAAACAATGTAAGTACTGCTAGCTTCTAAGAGTAGAGTATCTTGGAAGCTCGTTCATTACATTATGTACAATCGAAGTCGTGCAAAAGAAGGAAAGGGATAGCCTCACATACCTTGTATATACTGCCCCAATCTCAAGCTATGCAATTGTCAAAACTCCTTAGTCTACAATAAGAGAAACGATACTATCATTATCATTTAAGCGTCATAACTATTATGTATCGACCACAACCTATTTTACGATGAAACGGACAGCACCTCCCCTATATATATGACCTCACACCATTCAAAACAGTCACCAAACAGCCCAAACAACATCAATAATAAACATATTGAGCCTCCCAAAATAGTCCACACACAGCCTAATCACTCCATACATACGACGACCACCATAGTCGTGTCAAACAACCTGGAAATGTTACGAATAACTATCAGCCCATAACCCTACATATATATGGTGTTTCTCCACACCCTTCCTCCTCCAAAACTCCACAAGATAGTAGTAAAATACGCATCCCAACAACAACGCAAAACAGTCCACAAAACAATAACATTACTACCAAGCCTTTCGATATATATCTCACAAGTTCTCGCTTCAATGGCTTAGCCGCAACTTGGATAATCTTAAATACATATAGAGTAAGAGGTTACTTACCTTTATACAGAAAGAAAAACTCCAATTTGACCTTAAATTTCCATGAAATATCCCTCCAATGCTGCCACAACAACAAAAAAGCGAAACTAGCGATCAATTAGTGTTTTTCGGCACTAGAATCACTTTAGAAGGCTTGAAATCACCTAGGATTGATATTAAGAACATGAGGGAGTATTTACAAAACATAAACCCTTTAAAAAAACCTCCCACACGAGCTGAAACGACACAAAAATGAGCAACAACAAGAAGAACAAGAGACTTACTAGCGCCACGGAATTCCCGACACTTGATTTGTGTTGTTTGCCCTTTTTTGGGTCTTGAATATTGAGAGAACCTTGAGAGGATGTTCCTAGGGTTCTAAGGTCTGAAAATAGTGAGAAGAAATGACTTAAAACGGGTTGGAGGCATCCTATATAGGTCCAAATATCTTAAACCGCCTTAGTGGGCCCCATAGAGAGGTGCTTGGCGCAGTCTCGCGAAAACGTGAATATCTCTCTACTCCGAGATCGTATCGATGAACGGTTTAATGCGTTGGAAACTAGACTCATAGATATTTAATTTGGTTGGTAGATCACCCCGTAATTCCTTGTAAATTATGAGAAAAGATTAGAAACATTTGACCTAATATTTAAGTAAAATTATGAACCTAAGTTGCGACAACTTTTGTCGACTTTTGTTTCATAACTCGTTTGACTTCAAGACTTATGATACGGATATTATATGATTAAAATACCTTAATAAATGACCTCTTGAGTGTATTAAGCACCGCTAGATTACCTGAAAATACGAGTTACAACATCCTTGATTCGTTTAACTTCTAATATTGGTTGATCACCCTTATACACTCTTGTATTAAGACCAATAGGATTGACTTCTTATCATCTCAAAGATAATTCCTTCTTGGATTTATGTTAACTAATATATGGCATGAACTAACACATGTGGATATGGGTTGTAACAATTTCGAACCGACAAATGATATTTGAATGAACAAAATCCACCACTGCCTTCTTGGTCACGGACTTGAAAGTTACAGCTTCAACCACTTGGTAAAGTAATCAATGACCAACAGAATAAACCTATGCCCGTTTGACGCTGCCAGCTCAATTGGTCCAATGACTTCCATGCCCCAAGCAATAAAGGGCTAAGGTGCAGACATTGTGTGTAACTCAGATGGGGGAGAATGAATCAAATCATCGTGTACCTGGCATTAATGACACTTGCGAACAAAACTGATACAATCCCGTTCCATGGTGAGCCAATAATAACTTACTCGAAGTATCTTCTTTGCCAAGACACACCCATTCATATGCAGCCCGCAAACTCCAAAATGTACTTCTTCCATGATAGCTGAAGCTTCTTGTTACACCCCGCAATATTACGATGATGTTACGCCTTGCAGTATTGCATTACGGTGATGTTATGCTTCGCAATATTAAGTTACGACGATATTGCACCCTGTACTATTGTACGATGAATTTGTCGTAAGGTAATTGACATCAGTCCAAGGAAAAGATTATTTGGAGATTATAAGGATTATAAGTGATGAGTAAATTCGTGAAGGTAAAAAGGGAAGCAAGTCAAAGAAAATGAATTTTCATCCAAGTTTGGCATATTGGGGCAAAATGTGGCCGAGCGACAATACCCGATATTTATGGACTAGTACCATACAAGATACCATATTACCATGATAGTAGGATATATAAACTGTATTAAAAATAAGTAAAATTTTAAGTAATTTAAGACAATTCTTAATTATGTGGGCAATTGATTAATTACCGGGTAGCGGGATATTACCTAATTAATTAATTGATTATTGAATAAAGTTTAAATCCCCACCCAAAGGAATTACGTGGCAGCCCATAAAGTCACAAGAATGTGACTCTTAAAAATCACACATAGGTGACTAACCATGTTGTGATCCACGTTAATGGAACATGATCATTCTTATTTAAATACTTTACTACACTTCCTCCAACAAATAGCACTTCCATTTAAGTAAAACATGAAATAATATAATATATAGTAGTACTTAGTATACATGATCACAAAATGAATGAATGCAAAGAGGAATTACGGGAGAAATAAGAAAAGATTCGCACACTCAAGCTAATTATCTCAAGTACATAATCAACTACACTGCCAATAATCATTCACCAAAGAATCACATGAGATAGAAATTTTCTTATACACTTATACTTAGGCTTGCATATAGAGGAATCTTAAAAACCAAAAACAGTGATATGAAGTCTTTAAGAAGTAACGAATGAAGCTCCAAAGTTCGTAAGAAAATACAACATGCTTGAAATTGCGGTTCTGAGGGATTGTTAAGGGAATCGACTCAGGTATGTTAAGGCTATCCATTCTTTCTTTTGGCATGATCCATACGATACGAACGAAATGTACAAATGCACAAATTTCATGAATGATTCTATTCATAGAAGTATTAGAGATATCTATGTTTTTGAATTTTCGTGTGTCATAATATTTTATCATCTGTTCATGGGTCTGAGAAAAATATGAAAGTTGAAAAGAGTTTACTTTATGATATTACTCAAAGGGAAAATGGTCTTATAAAGCTCCGAAAGATTTTATTAACGTACTTTTCATGCATTAATGGCTGAAATCTGATTCAAACAGTGTTATATACGCGTATATATGTATGCATATGTATATGGGATATGGGAAAAGGTTACAGCATTATATACGCACCACCACCTGATCAGCTGGTATATGATGATGATGTTGCCCACAGTGGCTAAAATATGATTCAAACGGCGTTATATACGCGTATATATGTAAATATGATTCAAACGGCATTATATATGCATATATATATATATATATATATATATATATATATATATATATATATATATATATATATATATATATATATATATATATATATATATATATATATATGTATGTATGTATATGTATATGGGATATGGGAAAGGTTATGGCGTTATATACGCACCACCACCTGATCAGCTGGTATACGATGATGATTTTGCCCACATTGGCCGATATGATATGATGGGATGCCCTCAGAGGCTGATGATGTTATGAAACATGTACCTATTGTAAGCACGTGATTTTTTCATCACGGAAATTACTCCAAAAGAAAAAGAAAATAAAAAAATATATGCATAAGTGTTTCTTGTCATTGACTGATTTTTTTATTAAATGTTAATGTGGGGGTGTATAAATTTATTTTTTGTTTTATTTAGGAGTTTTTGTTTAAATTAAAGTAGAAAAGAAAAGGAAAAATGAGGATACTCGGATTGGGCCCAGAAATTAAAACAACAGGCCCAAACCAGCTGCATGTATCCAGTCCAAACCCAGGCACGGCCCCAAAATGACGCCGTATCAGCGCCCCTGTTCTGAGCCATTGATTTGATTCAAATGAACGATCCCGATCGGGCCACTCATTTAACCCAAACGATGCCGTTTCAGGACGTTTAATCTGAGCCGTCCAACCCCATGGATCCAACGGATCCAGGCCCTCCCCTAGGCCCGTTAATCTGACCTGATCCACTCCCCTACCCAGTCTCACCCACCATCACACCTAAACGACGTCGTCCTTTCTGAATGAATAGATCCTGGCCATAGATCTCACTTGATCCAACGGCCAGGATCTAAACCCTTAATCCGTATATAAACCTAACCCTTTTACCCCGCCCCCTATCCAAGCCGCCACCCCGCTCCTTCGTCTCTCTCAGAAAGGACCCCAAAATACCCCCAACCCTAGCAGCCGCCATAGCTCCCCTTTCACTTGAACCCGGTGGCAACAACGCCGATGACCACCAGACTAACACCCTTAAGACACAAGACCACCCTCAACCCCAATCTGGTAATGGTTTGGCTCGAATCTCCCTGGAACGCCTCGAATAATCATTCGAAGGTTCGAGCCTAAACCCTAAGTCACCGGATGAGTTCCAAACTTACACCACAACACCCCCTTGCCTCCCTCATACCCCAGATGCCTTTGGTTCCGGTCAAATATAAGCAGAACTTTTCGAACCCTAAAAGCCGAACCTGGTTTGTTTTGAGGTAAATTTCAGGTTTATGTTTTCTTTTCTTTCCTTTTGTTTATGTGTTGTGCATATGTTCGTAGATTTGTTCTGGATTTTTTTATTATTATTTTTTGTCAATTCCCCCCATCTTCAAAGACCCTTTTGTTTGGTCGATTTCTTTTCCTTAAATGTTAATTGAGTGTTATAAGATGTCTATTCGCTTCGATTGATGTTGTCGACTAGTTAAATTTCGTAAACTCCATGTTAAATGTTCCGAGTTTTGAAATAAATTGGTGCCCTGTTTAGTCTATGTTGTTTGTCGATTAATTGTTACGTATAATAGTTCGTATAGTCGACCTGAGTAACGTCGTCAAATAATTAAGTTTCGTAAGTTCCATTGTTGTCCGAAAAATGCCTGAATCACTCAGTTGTTCTGTTTTGAGTTTAGTTGATTAGCGACTAATTAGTATACGTTATAACTCGCAAAGTCGACTCGACACATGTTGTCGTTTGTTTCGCAGTATTAAATGGCAAACGACCTAACTCTTACTGGCTGATTTTGTTGAATTGTTGTATTGGACTGATTATAGGTCTGTTTGTTAGCTGTGGGGGGGTTCGAACTAGTTCTCAAATGGTTATAACTGGCAGATTCAATAGAATGAAAGGGTAGGGCAAGGCAGTAATGATCAAGGGTCTGTTGGGTAATTTTGGTTGGGCAAAGACTGATTAAATATTCAGGATTAATGGGCTATCAATTGTTTAATCAAAAATACTATTAATCTAGTATTAGTGGGGACAAAACATAAGAGCATGGGAGTTTAAAATGAATACTTAAATGAACCCATGACTCTTGATTAGAGAATAGGCCAAGCATGGGGAACCAAATGACTTGCATCAAGAAGATGCTTAGGCATGGGAAGTGAAGGGTATGGGCAGACCTGGAGGCTGTGTAGTTCTAGGCAGACCTTATGGGGTCTCTTTCAGATTATAAATAGAGCTATTTTTGGCTAAGGAAGGGGCTGGACAGTTTTAGGTTGGAAAACTGAAAGAAAAAAACAGAAAGAAATTTCAGAACACTGTAACTACACACTGTCTGAAAATTGCATAAGAGATTAAGTTGGTCAGGCTGTCTTGGCCAAGTCAGTTACTCTAGTTGGGTTGTTACTATTCCATTAGGATATTCTGATTTTCTCTGCGGGATTACTACTATTCCGGGCTTCTCTATGTTACTAGCTGGGTCTGGTCTTATTGCTATTTGAAGTAGTTGTTGGTTATTTGCCGAGCTTTTGTGATTATTGAACTGTTGTTGCCATTGCATTGAGTATTCTGGGTTTTTCTGTTGGTTTGCTACTCTATTTCTGGGCTTGTTTTGTGGTGCTCGACCACCTGTGGGTTATCGTTATTGAACTGTTGTTGGGTGTTCTTGAGCTAGAGGTTACATTGTTGCTGTTTGCACTGCTGTGTGACTGCTGCTTGGTTGCCTGCTGCTGATATTCTTCCTCTTCTTCTTGTTCTTGTTGTATCCAGGTACACATACTAAGTCGATGTAATTCCATGTTTGAAGTTGACGTTTGAAGCATGAACACACACATGAAGAAGTTGTAGCTATAAACTGAATTTATTTTTTACTGATTATACTTAAACCATTTTGTGTACCACTAATATGTAATTCCTTCCAAGGAACTGTATAATTTAGCTTATGAACTCCCTAGGTAAGTCCTCAAAGGGATATGATGCTAGAAATCACCCTGCTTATTTCAGTCCCTTGTAAAGATGCATGTTAGACTTGAATCAGGTAAATAGACTTCTGATTGTCGTAACAGTCTAATCTCAGTATGTAAATGATTCGAATTAGGACTAAAATTTGATCTTAAAGTTCTTTCATGACAGCCGATAGCCTATTTTACATTTACAATAGACTGTTAAATGAAATAGTATCATTTTATCTTCCAGTTTTGCAAACTCACAAATAGGTGTAAAAACAAGCAATTAGGCTAATATCGGAATAAGGACTGCCCAAGCCCAGTATAATACCATATGCGTTGGACCCAAGCCCACGTTTTGGCCAACGGATGGCCCACACGTGCCTTTGTATTTGGAACCTCATAAATTTTGTCTTTTGTTTGGAGTTCGACTATAACCACTTTAAGTATGTAATGGGACTAGGATCTTTTTCTCTCTTTCATTCTAGAGACGGACAAAAATAGAAGAACGTAGTCCCTTTAAGATATCCTTTAAAAATAAAAATGAGACGAGCCTCGCCAAATAAAAATACGAAATTGCGGGGCCCTCAGTAAATATTTGCTTTAAAATTGCTTAGGCTTCGGGATGGACCGTTTTAGCAAAATTTCACGGCCTTTCTCAGAATAATGACACGCTAGTTGCTTTAGGCGCGTATTTAATAATGTTATCTCCTTAAACTCGGGTGTACATTTATGTGACCCAAATCCAAATCTCAACGGGATCGAAATGTGTCTCTAATCACGGGTACATTGATTGTGACGTGATTTGAGATGCATTTCCATGACGTTGCAAATTCTTTTTTAATAATGAATGAGACGAGCCTCGACAAACAAAAGAAAAATGCACAAGCTGCGGGGCCCTCTAAATGTATATATTAAAATACTTAGAATTCGGGACAGGCCGTATTAGCAAATTTTACGGCCTTCCCCAAAATAACAATACGCTAGTTGCTTTAGGCGCGCCTTTAATAATTTATTTTCCTTAATTCGGGTGCACATTTATGTGACCCAAATCCAAATCTCAACCTAGTCGAGATATGTCGATAACCACGGGTGCATTGATGTAACGTGGTTCGAGATATGTTTTCACAACGTTGCAATTCCTTATAAAAAATAATAATAATGATTATGAAAGCGGTAAAAAGTTGAAATTTGCACATAAGTTCATATTTATATAAAATTAGATTAATCAAACCGAATATAACAGTTGAGCGACCGTGCTAGAACCACGGAAATCGGGAATGCCTAACACCTTCTCCCGGGTTAACAGAATTCCTTATCCGGATTTCTGGTACGCAGACTGTAATATGGAGTTATTCTTTTCCTTGATTCGGGATTAAAATTGGTGACTTGGGACACCCTAAAACCTCCCAAGTGGCGACTCTGAAATAATTAAACAAATCCTGTTTCGATTGTCCTTCAATTGGAAAAACTCCCTTGTACCCTCGTGGGTATGGAAAAAGGAGGTGTGACAGCTCTGGCGACTCTGCTGGGGATCAATGACCCAGAACCACTGGTTCAGGGTTAAGAATTCGAGCTTAGAATAATTGTTATTATTTGGCTTTATTTATTATCTGATTATTACATGTTTTGAGCCTAATGTGCTAAATGTTGCTTTTACCGCTTTGATATTATTTGAACTGTATATAAACTGTGCCGAAACCTTTCTCTTCTTACCTCCGGGGATGTGCTTACTGGTTGAGACTCCCTATTCTGTTAGTGTCATACCTTAAAATAAAAGAGGCTCGGAAAGTTTCTAAGTCGGCTGGCATTTTGGTTCCCGAAAAGGAGCTCCTTCCTCAGCTCGAGTTGTCCGCTCGGTACACTGTCTAGAACAAAGACCCAGGTTTTGAACATAGAATAACGTAACTTCATGCCGGATCCCTAGTAGGAACGCTTATTTGCATCATGTTGCATTTGACTTAGGGGACTCAACACCGGGGTTGAGTTCGTCTAGGACTAGCAACCTGAAATGGAAAAAAAGACCATCCTGTTGCATCCTGTATGTTGTACGCATTTGTCTGGTTTAGACTTGCATGCTGACCGGTTTTTGGAATCAAGAATTTCCGAAAATAAAGAGGGGAAAATAGCAGTGTAGGGAGATAACTACTTTTAGAAAATAAAACCAATGTCCGAGTAGTATCCAAACTCTGCCAAAATCTGGGAAAAAATGAATCTGTTGTAGTTTTTTTTTTAAGGAAAAAAAAATAACCTTGTCTACAAGTTTAGTTTGTATGGGGCGAACTACGCCGGTTTGATTATCATAGGGTGTGAGATACGTAGGCAACCCCCGTCGGGTCCAACCTCCCATTTTGAAAAATTAATAAAGTAGCGAAAACGTCAAAAGTGTATTTTTCTGTCATAGGGTCGGGTGATGCCGTTTATATCAAAAATAGCCAAATGTTCCCAAAAGGAACTCCGGAAGGCTGCCTTTGTACAAACGGCCACCTCTTGTTGTTTTTTAATCACACAACCTTAAAAATCTTCGTCCCTGAAGTGTTGAGAGGTCGTGTTCAGAAATCCTTTTGAGAAAAGTGAGCATATGTTTTTTTGTTTTTATCAAAATAAGTTTCGTTTGTTAAAATCTTATTAATAAATGTGCAGAATGAGCACGACTCCAAATGAACCCTTTTCAATCATGAATAAAATTCCCCTCCAATTGCGGCTCTGGTGGAATGATTTAGGCAAAGAAGGGCATGACGAAATCAAGAAGTATCTGAAAGGCCTCACGAGTTTGTTGGATATCAGGCCACGAGGAGATATCATAAGGGCACTAGTCCCCCACTGGGATCCTGCGCACAATGTCTTCCATTTCTCGGACTTTGAACTTACCCCAACTTTAGAAGAAATAGCAGGGTATATCGGCAGTGCTGAGGCTCAATTAAGGCATAAATACCTGGTTGCTCCAAGAGCCGTGGCAGTACACCGGTTTCTGGACTCATTAAAGATAGTCAGAACAATTCATAACCCTGACTTGGCAAAAGGTTTTTGCACTATGAGTTTCATATACCAAAGATATGGTCACATAGGAGGATTCGACAAGCCAGAAAACCAGTTGTGCAGCAAAAGTAACCGTCGAAAGTGGGATGAACATAGACGGGTTGCTTTCATGATAACTTTCTTAGGGCTCTTAGTATTCCCAAGAAAAGACGGGAATATCGACATAAAGATAGCGGGAGTCGTCAGTACTTTGCTCACACAGAAAGATAGCACGCTGGCACCCATGATTGTATCTGATATGTTCCGGGCTCTCACATCCTGCAAGGCCGGAGGAAACTTTTTCGAAGGTTGCAACTTGTTGTTGCAAATGTGGATGACTGAACACCTATGTCACCGAGCCCAGTTTCTGAGCCATGGATCCTCTGAAAAGACCTGCATAGAGGAGTTCTATACCAGAGTTAATGAGGCCTACCTACCTGAAGGAGTCTCGTCATGGACCTTATATTTCCGTACCCTCAACACCAGTCAAATACAGTGGATGCTGGGGTGGTTACCGATCGACGAAGTCATATACATGCCAGCAGCCATGCCCCATTTTCTCTTAATGGGACTTAAGAGCATTCAACCTTATGCACCACATCGGGTTTTAAGGCAACTTGGGAGGTGTCAAATAGTGCCAAAAGGCGAGGATCTAAGCACCCAGGTGATTGAGATCAGTCCCGATGGCCAGTTTCCTGAAGCAAGGGTTCGCCAGATTTGGAGTCAATATCAATACTTAGAGGCAAATACTTGTGTATTGAATCGGGCAAAAGGGGAAGTTTCGCCCGGATATCAGGCTTGGTACAAAGGGGAAACGTCATCTGGAAGGCCGGCTAAAAGACCTCACCTGCAAGAATTTGCCAGGTCCTCACAAGAGCAGTGGGGCTGGTTGGCCAAAAAGTGGGAATATCTTGCTGAAACAGGCAAACTGAAACAACAAATTCAGGATATGAAGTTTGAAAGCCAATTACAGTTTGCTGCCCACAAGGGAGAAAAGAACAGATTAATCAGAGAAGGCGAGATCCTCAAAGCTCAGATCCGGAATATGAAAAGGGAGGCCGACAACCAACTGAGAAGCCGGGCGGATAAAAGGTTGATAGCAGGGTTAAGGAATCAGGTTGCGGAAGGCCAGGAAGATTTGGAAAGATCCAAGGCTAGCACAGCGAGATTACGGACCAAGTGGGCAAAAGGTACAATGGCCCAGAGGCAGCGCCTGCAACAAGTCATAAGGGATTATGAACTGAGCATCGGGATATTAAGGGAAACGAACTCCACTCTTCAAGAGCGGATCTTCAAGCAAACACGAGATGCCCAAGCAGACAGAAGACGCTGTTACGAGGCGATGACCCGAATGGAAAGACAAATGGAGATGTTCCAGGATCAACTTGCCGACAATGCGCAAGCACTAGGATTAAAGAACCGACATATAAGGCAATTGTTCGTTGAAAGGGACAACATTCGAGGAAGGATTGATGAGATTGGGCGCTACATCTACATGAGGTGCCTAGCATGCGAGCAAATACCTCGGAAAACTCTCATTGCTTACATCATGGGCTGCGTTCACCGGATCATGAATGAGTTGAAAAGCTTACAGATAGACCTTACACCAAGAGCCGCGGAAAGGCCGAACGATGCCTCGCGAGCCCTCAAGTTGGAATTGTAGCCCCTAGTTCAAGTCTTGTTTAATTAGCCTTGTTGTCTTCTTATGTGTTACTTTCTTTTCTTTCGTCGAGTCATGATAAGAACTTTGGAGTCTGTACTATTGCTGTTCTTGGTTTAAATCTGTAATAGCAAATTTTGATGATGAATTAATTGATTCCAAAAGAATTTTTGTATGTCTTTACTTTGTGGCAGAACTACGCCCGGTCTGATTCGCGCGGGGACGTGATACGTAGGCAATCCACATAAGATTCGATCGCCTTTAACAAAGAAAAAAAGAAAAAAAAAGAGAAGAAAATACAAAAATAAAATAATATACAGAGTTTCCCAAAGTGCTTTAAAAGGAAAAATGAGCAAGCCGGGATGACGCATGATTGTTTGAAGCAAAGCATGTTAGAAACGGTTAACTGCCTAGGAGCATTGCATCCTCGATGTGTCGTAATCAAATCTGTTAAAGTCTAACGCTAACAAAGTTTGTTGTTGTCTGAACCAGACAGTTAGTTGTTAAAGAATTCTGGCAACACACCCTTACCAAACCAGATCCAAAGGACCGGTAACAACAAGCATGACTACTTCAGAGAATAGTACCGAGGAAGAAAGGCCGATGAGTCAGTTGTTAAAAGAAGCGATGGAAAAGATTGAAAGGATGGGACTAGAGATGAATGCAATGCAGCTAGCTCTAGCCAAAGCAAAAAATAGCCCAGAGCCACTAGGTCACATGCCGGAATACCCTCACTCCGGCCCTTCAACAAGCCTCCCGAATCACCGTTATCATCAGGAGAAAAGCCCCCATGATTCCCAAGCTCCACCACCCCATCAACCTCTCCCAACACCAAATGTTCCCACTTTTGTGGGACCCACATCAGCCACCCTGCAAAGAATGACCAGCGAGCCATTGTTTCAGGCTCACGATACGCAATACTATCCCCTTGAACCCACATTCCATGCCCTCGAACCACATACCTACAATCCGCACTTGGAGGTACCGGCAGAGATTGAAAAGGCGATTAAAGCCCTAGAACAAGATAAGGTATTGAGGAAGTTCAAGAGCCTGGAGCAGTCCTTCAGGAACTTGCACGGATTGGGCAACCAGGTCAGCGTGGCCTACAAGGATCTATGCCCTTTACCGGACGTCCAACTCCCGACTGGGTTCAAGATGCCTAAGTTTGATTTATATGAAGGGCACGGTGATCCCATGGCACATTTGCGGGGATTCTGTAGCAAAATGAGAGGGGAAGGCGGCAAATATGAGCTGCTGATAGCTTATTTCGGCCAAAGTCTGAGCGGATCGGCACTAGAATGGTATACCAGGAAGGATTCCAGCAGATGGTACACTTGGGATGACCTGGCGCAGGCTTTCGCAGGTCATTTTCAATACAATCTCGAGATAGTCCCTGACCGTCTCACATTGTTGAGGACCGGAAAGAAGCCCGGGGAAAGTTTTCGCGAGTTCGGGTTCCGCTGGAGGGAGCAAGCCGCCAGAGTTGATCCTCCCATGAGAGAGGGAGAAATGGTGGACTACTTCTTGCAAACACTGGATCCAACCTACTTTGGTCACTTGGTGACGACGGTTGGAAAATCCTTTAACGAGGTAGTGAAGATAGGGGTCATGATAGAAGAGGGTCTGAGGTCTGACAAAATCCTGAATTACTCGGCACTCAAGGCAACGACCCAGGCTATTCAGAGCGGCACGGTAGGTGCGCTGGGAAGAAGGAAGAAAGAAGAAATTGCCACGATTGAGGCAAGCAGTTGGGCCAGGTCTGGCAAACCACACTACGACCAACCCAGACCTCACAGGCCAAACTACCCATACAGCCCACCACGTCACTACTATCCACCCCAAGAACCACATTTCACTGTCCATCAAGCCTAGACATACACCCAACCTCCGGTTCGCCCACAATGGCGTGCGCCAGCTCACACAATACCTACCCACCACCACAAAATGCCTACCCTCCACCAAGAGCATACAGGAACCCTCCAGGGGCGGGTTTTCGAGGGAGTCAAGCTGCTAAAAATGATAGGCTACAGAAACATAGAGCCTTTACTGAGTTGGGAGAGACCTATACTGCCGTATTCCACAAATTGAGACGGTTGGGTTTGGTGAGTCCTGTCGAACCTAGAGAGCAAAACCCCCCACCCCAAAATGTGAACAGATCAATAAGCTGTGAGTACTGCTCAGGAATGCTGGGACATGATACTGAAAAATGTTGGAGGCTGAAGCAGGCGATACAAGATCTCATTGATGATAACAAAATCGAGGTCCAGACGCCGGAGGCACCTAATATCAACCAGAACCCACTGCCAGCGCACCACGAGACTCACATGATCGAGTTGGTATATGAGGGAGGAAAGTTGAGGAAGCCCTCACAGACAGTGATGATGATCCAGGCCACTCCGAAAGAAGGATCGACCAGTGGAGGAACGGGGGAACAGTCGCAGGGAGAAGGCGTCAAGCCAGTAGTGATATTGGGAAAGAGCCCATCCGCCATAACAAGCAAATCCAAGCCAAACAAGTTGGTAGTATCAGGGACTCCACCCATACCTGCAGTTGTGTTGAAAGGGGTATACAGGGAACTGGTGACCATAAAGCCTGTAGTCCAGCTGCCGATGATTGATAGCAAGGTCGTGCCTTGGAAATACGAGAAGGCAGTGGTGATGTACAAAGGAAAACAAGTGGAGGAAGTTAGTTGTGAAGCACAAGGGCTGACTCGATCAGGACGGTGTTTTGCTCCGGTGGAGCTGAGAAGACCCAACCCAGCTGCAGCCAAGAAACCTGTGTCCGAAGAAGAGGCTGAGGAGTTTTTGAGAAAGATGAAAGTGCAGTACTACTCCGTGGTCGAACAGCTGAGGAAAACACCGGCCCAGATCTCGCTGTTATCATTACTAATCCATTCTGAGGAACATCGTCGGGCCCTGATGAAGATATTGAACAAAGCTCATGTGCCCAACGAGATTTCTGTAAACCACCTGGAAACCATTGCCAACAAAATTTTCGAGGTGAACAGGGTAACATTCTCAGATGATGATCTGCCAGTGGAAGGTACGGAGCATAATAAAGCTCTCTACCTAACTGTCAAATGTGAAAACTTGGTAGTTACTCGGGTATTGGTGGATAACGGTTCGAGTGCCAATATTTGTCCATTATCCACCCTGAACCAGTTAAAAATCGACCATGGAAGAATCCACAAGAATAGCATCTGCGTCCGAGGATTTGACGGAAATGGAACAGCCACTGTGGGGGATGTTGTACTTGAATTGACCATCGGTCCGGTCCAGTTTACCATGGAGTTCCAGGTGTTAGATGTCACAGTATCTTATAACCTTCTGTTAGGACGACCGTGGATCCACGCAGCCAAAGCAGTGCCTTCCACCCTACATCAGATGGTCAAGTTCGAGTGGGATAGACAAGAGGTCGTACTGCACGGCGAGGACACGGCGTGCACCATGGGTGGCGCCATTGTGCCCTTCATAGAGACCGATGATGACAAAGGTCCTTGGGTCTACCAGATTTTCGATACGATGTCGGCAAACAAGATTTCTGAGGGCGAGATCCTCCAGCACCCTAGGGTAGCTTCCGCGACAGTCATGATGGTCTCGGAAATGCTGGGCAACGGGTTTGTGACGGGAAAGGGCTTGGGGTTGATCTTCAGGGGATTGTCCAACCTGTCTCCCTACCCCAAAATTTGGAAACCTTTGGGTTGGGATTTAAACCAACTGCGGCTGATGTGAAGCGAGCGCGGAAAATGAAGAAGAAAGTCTGGTTTCTTCCCAAACCTGTGTCACGTCTCTCAAGATCTTTTGTTAGAGCAAGTGCCAAAGGGTCACCTGTCCCAAAGATTCTCGGACCATTAATTGGGATGGACGGGGACCTAAATTAGAGTTTTGAGAAGATATTCGTTGATGTCCATATGGTAGAAGTTGGAGAGAGTTCCAGCAGAGCGGATATACAGTTTGTGGGGCCTGAGGCCAAAACCAACAATTGGACGGTTACTCCTCTTCCTGTCCGGGGGGAGTCTTGGTAGTAGGCTTTGATTTATGCTTTTCTTGTTCGGATTATTCCAGGGTGTAATCCCAATTTTTAGTTTATTTTGTAAAAGTGTGAACCCTGTTATCCCGCAAGTTTAATAAAGTTCTCTTCTTTTGTCTAATTTAATTTTGTTTTTGTTCTTTTTCTTTCTGAACAGTTCTCTTTTTACTGGTTCTAATGACATGGCATGCACAGTGGATCTTCGACCTAGTCTAATAAATCAATCCGAGTCCGACTTAATGATACAAAAGGTCGTTTGTGACAATGAATCTGAATATGACAAAGATGAAGCCTTCGAAGAGATAAACCGAGAACTGTGCCAATTTGAAGAGAAACCTAAGCCTAACCTAAATGACACTGAGGCTGTAAACCTAGGAGACGCGGATAATGTCTGAGAAACCAAAATCAGCATCCATATTGAGCCAAATGTCAGGGAAGAATTGATCAAAACCCTCGTGGAATTCAAAGATGTTTTTGCATGGTCATATGACGATATGCCGGGATTAAGTACCAATCTAGTGGTTCACAAATTGCCCACTGACCCGGCATACCCTCCGGTCAAGCAAAAGCTAAGGAAATTTAAAACAGAAATGAGTGTAAAGATCAAAGAAGATGTGATTAAGCAGCTGCAGGCGAAGGTCATTCGGGTCACTCGATATCCCGAGTGGTTGGCTAATGTGGTACCAGTTCCGAAGAAGGATGGGAAAATCAGGGTATGCGTCGACTACCGCAACCTCAACAAAGCAAGTCCGAAGGACAATTTTCCACTGCCCAACATCCATATCCTGATTGATAATTGCGCTGGGCGCGAGATCGGATCCTTTGTAGATTGCTATGCGGGATATCATCAGATCCTAATGGACGAGAAAGATGCGGAAAAGACAGCATTTATCATGCCATGGGGAACTTACTGCTATCGGGTAATGTCGTTCGAATTGAAGAATGCCGGGGCAACGTACATGTGAGCAATGACTACTGTGTTTCACGACATGATACACAAAGAAATTGAGGTGTACGTAGATGATGTGATCATAAAGTCTTGGTGTCAGGAAGACCATGTAGCGGACCTAAGGAGATTTTTTCAAAGACTCCAAAGGTATGATATCAAGCTCAACCCGGCCAAATGCGCATTCGGGGTTCCATCAGGAAAGCTGTTAGGATTCATCGTCAGTCGACGGGGTATTGAGTTAGACCCATCCAAGATCAAATCCATCCGAGATTTGCCACCGCCAAGGAACAAAATAGAGGTAATGAGTCTGTTGGGGAGACTCAATTACATCAGCAGGTTCATCGCTCAACTCACGGCGACTTGTTAACCCATATTTCGGCTGCTGAAAAAAGATGATGCGGTAAGTTGGACGGCAGAGTGTCAAGAGGCTTTCAACCAAATCAAAGGGTATCTGTCCAATCCACCCGTGTTGGTTCTACCTAAGCCGGGGAAGCCCTTAATTCTTTATCTGACGGTCCTGGAAAATTCATTTGGTTGTGTACTGGAGCAACATGATGACACAGGAAGGAAGGAGCAGGCCATTTATTATCTTAGCAAGAAATTCACAGTATATGAGGTTAAGTACACTCAACTCGAGAAAACATGCTGCGCCCTAACTTGGGTAGCTCAGAAGTTGAAACACTACCTGCCCTCGTATACTACTTATCTCATATCCCATTTGGACCCATTGAAATACATCTTTCAGAAACCTATGCCCTCAGGGAGGTTGGCAAAATGGCAAATTCTGCTCACAGAGTTCGATATCGTCTATGTGACGAGGACAGCCATGAAAGCCCAAGCGTTGGCCGACCATTTGGCAGAGAATCCCGTTGATGAAATATACGAACCTTTAAGAACGTATTTTCCCGACGAAGAAGTGATGCATACGAGTGAGCTGGAATTACCCGAGGAACCGGGTTGGAAGCTTTTCTTCGATGGAGCCGCGAACGTGAAAGGGGTTGTAATAGGAGCAGTACTCATTTCGGAAACAGGACGCCACTATCCTGTTACAGCTCAACTACGCTTATATTGCACCAATAATATGGCCGAGTATGAAGCTTGCATTTTGGGTCTGCGATTAGTTGCGGACATGGATGTCCAAGATGTTTTGGTCTTGGGAGACTCGGACCTCTTGGTACATCAGATTCAGGGTGAATGGGAAACACGGGATTTGAAACTCATACCATATCGACAATGTTTGCACGATCTGAGCAAGCGATTTCGATCAGTGAAATTCAAACATATCCCGAGAATTCATAACGAGGTTGCGGATGCATTGGCCACCTTAGCATCAATGTTACACCATCCTGACAAAATGTATGTTGACCCTTTGCACATCCAGGTTCGTGATCAGCACGCTTATTGCAACACGGTAGAAGAGGAAGTAGATGGCAAGCCTTGGTTTCATGATATAAAGAAGTACCTCAAAATGGGGATATATCGGGAACAGGCCACTAGAGACCAAAAAAGAGCCCTTCAGCGTTTGTCGAATGGTTTCTTCCTCAGCGGAGGAGTTTTGTACAGAAGAACCCCGGACTTGGGATTGTTAAGATGTATAGACGTCGGTCAGGCCACAACGGTTATGGCAGAGGTACATGTTGGAGTTTGTGGGCCACATATGAGCGAATATGTGTTGGCAAGGAAGATCCTTCGAGCAGGGTATTATTGGCTCACCATGGAACATGACTGTATCACTTTCGTGAGGAAATGCCATCAGTGTCAGATACATGGAGATCTGATTCATTCTCCGCCAACAGAGTTACATACGATGTCAGCACCCTGGCCGTTTGTTGCATGGGGCATGGATGTCATTGGGCCTATCGAGCCGGCAGCATCCAACGGCCATAGGTTCATTCTGGTGACCATTGACTACTTCACCAAATGGGTCGAGGCTAAAACCTTCAAGTCGGTAACTAAAACTTCCATGGTGGATTTTGTTCACTCCCATATCATCTGCAGATTTGGGATCCCAAAAGTGATCATTACGGACAATGGTGCAAATCTTAACAGCAGCTTGATGAGAGAGGTATGCCAACAATTCAAGATTACACACCGCAATTCCACCCCATATCGTCCCAAGGCGAATGGAGCAGTCGAAGCAGCCAATAAGAACATCAAGAAGATAATGCGGAAGATGGTGGAAGGATCCAGACAATGGCACGAGAGATTACCCTTTGCTTTGCTGGGTTATCGCACTATCGTCCGGACTTCCATAGGTGCAACTCCTTATTTGTTGGTGTACGGAACTGAGGCCGTAATACCAGTGGAGGTCGAAATTTCGTCCCTCCGAATTGTCGCGAAAGCCGAGATTGATGATGATGAATGGGTCAAAGCTCGATTAGAACAGTTGAGCTTGATAGACGAGAAAAGATTGGCAGCAGTGTGCCACGGTCAGCTGTATCAGAAGAGAATGGCAAGGGCATATAATAAGAAGGTACGCCCCAGGAAGTTTGAAGTAGGGCAGCAGGTATTGAAATGGATCCTCTCGCATCAGGTAGAGGCAAAAGGCAAGTTCGCCCCAAATTGGCAAGGGCCTTATATCGTGACTAGAGTGTTGTCCAACAGTGCTTTGTGTTTAACAGATATCGAGGGAAGATGTGTCGACATGGCTATCAATTCTGATGCAGTCAAAAGATATTATGCGTAATTTCTTTGATTATGGTAGTTATTGGTTCATTTGTTTGTATTTGGTACCTATTGGATAATGAAATGACGGAGGCAATTATTTCTTCTATCCAAACACTTTTAACCCTTGCTTCCCCCTTTTGAGCCTTAAGTTGTTCTTTCGTACCCCTCTTTTGGAATCACTAAAAAAAGAGAGAGAGAGAGAAAGAGAAGAAATTAAAAAAGAAGAGAAAGATAAAAATCACAAGAAAAACAAGAGAGCGGTAGGAACTACATTTGACCTGATTCATCAAAGAGGATACGTAGGCGCCTCACGGCTCGGTCATAGTGTGCATAGTGTGCACAGTTGTGCGTAACGCACATAGCCCAACATAGTGTAAAAAATAGAATCCCCCAAGCAAGAAAACTGGGGCAGAGGTTATGTTTTAAAAAGTTTCAACAAAGGTTTGATTCCAAGAGTTGTAGTGGCTCACCCGTCAAAGTTATTTCGAATTTTTGATAGCCTTTCTTTTAACCCCCACACCACAACCAACATCGATGTCCAAAAAAAGACCTCTCGATCAACCTCCGAGAGGTGCCAAGTCAGGCAAATGAAGCCGAGAATAATACACTAATCCCCAGCAAAGAAGAGGATCATAAAAATGGAAATGAATTGATAGTCAAAAAGAATCTCCAGAAGAGAGGGTCATATCGACAACACTCTAATTCCCCGCTGAAGAAATAAAATGAGTGAGTCTTATCGGTGAAAACCTTCGCAGGCACCATAAGGCGACGAAAGATGAGAGATATAAAACGAGAGAGTCTTATTGGTGAAAACCTTCACAGGCACCATAAGGCGTCGGGAGCTGAGAGAAAAGAGAGAGTCTCATTAGTGAAAACCCCTCGAAGGGTACTATAAGGCGACAAGACAGATTGACAAAAGGGTCCACGTTCGCGAAGAAATGGACACCCATCTATCCCCAGCAAGTAAGGCCTTTAGGAAGGTTGATTGATACAAATAGACTGGGTCGGGAATCTATGGTGTACATCATGATCGTAAGGACCAGTCATGTCATCTAGATAAGTTCTTCTCTACTTTTTTTCCCACCAGTATTGGTTCAGAAAGATTTTTCTCCTTTTCTATCTTTTTCATTTCTTTCTAGAAGTTCGTTTTGAAAAGGATTTTTCAAAGCTTACTACCAAGTCCGAAGTGGTCAGACGCCACAGGAAAGGGAAATTAATCCAATGCAAGATAACCCTAACAGTCTTAAAGGTTATCCCCAGGCGATACAATTTTATGCCTTGCAGTTTGGGAGGAAATAAACTCCTAAGGGAATGGTTTCGAGATTGAAGCAGACTCACCCGGCTTGTTCTGTGAAGAGAAAGAAGGAGAGGAGATAAATGGAAAACCATCCCCAGCAGACAGGTCACCCCCAGCAAGCAACTTTATCCACCAGCCAGTTGTGGGAGCACAGAGCAAGGAAAAGAAAGGGAAAAATCATCCCCCAGCGGGAAGGACACCGCTGCCCACCATGATTAAAACTAACAAAATCCTTTGTTTGCTGCAGGAAAATAAAGGTTGATGATGGCAGAAGGACGCGATGCCAGAAAGGTCACCAAAATCGGGGCAGAAAATATTTTGCTGTTGTCAAAATTTTCTCGGAGGAACGAGGAAAACAAGTTCAAATATTTTTATGTCTTAGTTTAAATAGGCGCCCACCTGTAATAATGAGAGGAATATTTTCATGTCTTAGTTTAAATAGGCGCCCAGCTGTAATAATGAGAGGAATATTTTCAGTCTTAGTTTAAATAGGCGCCCACCTGTAATAATGAGAGGAATATTTTCAGTCTTAGTTTAAATAGGCGCCCACCTGTAATAATGAGAGGAATATTTTCATGTCTTAGTTTAAATAGGCGCCCACCTGTATAATGAGAGGAATATTTTCAGTCTTAGTTTAAATAGGCGCCCACCTGTAATAATGAGAGGAATATTTTTATGTCTTAGTTTAAATAGGCGTCCACCTGTAATAATGAGAGGAATATTTTCAGTCTTAGTTTAAATAGGCGCCCACTTGTATAATGAGAGGAATATTTTCATGTCTTAGTTTAAATAGGCGCCCACCTGTATAATGAGAGGAATATTTTCATGTCTTAGTTTAAATAGGCGCCCACCTGTATAACGAGAGGAATAGTTTTCATGTCTTAGTTTAAATAGGCGCCCACCTGTATAACGAGAGGAATAATTTTCATGTCTTAGTTTAAATAGGCGCCCACCTGTATAATGAGAGGAATACTTTTCAGTCTTAGTCTAAATAGGCGCCCACCTGTATAACGAGAGGAATACTTTTCATGTCTTAGTTTAACTGTATAATGAGAGGAATATTTTCAGTCTTAGTTTAAATAGGCGCTCACCTGTATAATGAGAGGAATATTTTTCAGCCTTAGTCTAAATAGGCGCCCACCTGTATAACGAGAGGAATACTTTTCATGTCTTAGTTTAAATAGGCGCCCACCTGTATAACGAGAGGAATAGTTTTCATGTCTTAGTTTAAATAGGCGCCCACCTGTATAATGAGAGGAATATTTTCAGTCTTAGTTTAAATAGGCGCCCACCTATATAATGAGAGGAATATTTTCATGTCTTAGTTTAAATAGGCGCCCACCTGTATAATAAGAGGAATATTTTCATGTCTTAGTTTAAATAGGCGCCCACCTGTAATAATGAGAGGAATATTTTCAGTCTTAGTTTAAATAGGCGCCCACCTGTATAACGAGAGGAATATTTTCATGTCTTAGATTAAATAGACGCCCACCTGTATAATGAGAGGAATACCTTTTATGTCTTAGTTTAAATATTTCAGATTTTGAGATCAGTAACCCCACTAGAAGGCAGAAGGTTACAACAGGAATCTCCAGCAGGAAACGATAAAAATCCCCGGCACCGGGAAGCAGGAGGTTGCAACAAGAGGTCCCAGCATAAATTCAAGCACCTGAGTCAAAGGGAGAAAAGACACGTCTTGAAAGAAGCGGCTTGTGAACATTAAAATTACGCCCAGCATAACAAATCTGATGAAGAGAGTCGTACCCCCCAGAGGAACCGCCGAAAAGCTTAATGAAGAAAGCCATGTCCCCAGCGGACCAAGCAAAATGATGAAAACCGGTATTCAGAAAAGCAAAGGACCAATGTCATCCCCAAATTCACGGAAGAAAAGCACCAGGGGAAGCACAAGCCGACAAGAAAGCAAGGCAACAAGAACAAGTTGAAGATAGATGAGAGCTTATGATCTGTAGTCTAGCCTAGCTTCTTGTTTTCATTTTTTAGCACGATGTAACAAGGAGATCGGTAAGCAATGACAGCATAAAGCAGCATGTAACCGCACACAACAGCAGTAAACATTACGGTCACACGGTTGCCCCAGCTACCAAAACTTCCCGAACTACATTGACCTGATTCCTGCTCAGCCCAGGATATGTAGGAGACCTCTGAAGCAAAGGTTCGGTAAAATCTTTTTCAAAAAAAATGCTTCACACGGAGTACTCGGATGAGCAAAAATCGCTCGCTTTATCTTTGCACGAAAACCATTCGTGTCTTCGGACAAAGAGGGGCAGCTGTAAGCACGTGATTTTTGCTTCACGAAAATTACTCCAAAAAAAAGAAAATCAAAAAATATATGCATAAGTGTTTCTTGTCATTGAGTGATTTTTTTATTAAATGTTAATGTGGGGGTGTATAAATTTATTTTTTGTTTTATTTAGGAGTTTTTGTTTAAATTAAAGTAGAAAAGAAAAGGAAAAATGAGGATACTCGGATTGGGCCCAGAAATTAAAACAACAGGCCCAAACCAGCTGCATGTATCCAGTCCAAACCCAGGCACGACCCCAAAACGACGTCGTATCAGCGCCCCTGTTCTGAGCCATTGATTTGATTCAAATGAACGGTCCCGATCGGGCCACTCATTTAACCCAAACGATGCCGTTTCAGGACGTTTGATCTGAGCCGTCCAACCCCATGGATCCAACGGATCCAGGCCCTCCCCTAGGCCCGTTAATCTGACCCGATCCACTCCCCTACCCAGTTTCACCCACCATCACACCTAAACGACGTCGTCCTTCCTGAATGAATAGATCTTGGCCATAGATCTCACTTGATCCAATGGCCAGGATCTAAACCCTTAATCCGTATATAAACCTAACCCTTTTACCCCGCCCCCCTATCCAAGCCCCCACCCCGCTCCTTCGTCTCTCTCATAAAGGACCCCAAAATACCCCGAACCCTAGCAGCCGCCATAGCTCCTCTTTCACTTGAACCCGACGGCAACAATGCCGATGACCACCAGACTAACACCCTTAAGACACAAGACCACCCTCAACCCCGATCTGGTAATGGTTTGGCTCGAATCTCCCTGGAATGCCTCGAATAATCATTCGAAGGTTCGAGCCTAAACCCTAAGTCACCGGATGAGTTCCAAACTTGCACCACAACACCCCCTGGCCTCCCTCATACCCCAGATGCCTTTGGTTCCGGTCAAATATAAGCAGAACTTTTCGAACCCTAAAAGCCAAACCTGGTTCATTTTGAGGTAAATTTCCGATTTATGTTTTCTTTTCTTTCCTTTTGTTTATGTGTTGTGCATATGTTCGTAGATTTGTTCTGGATTTTTTTATTATTATTTTTCTGTCAATTCCCCCCAACTTCAAAGACCCTTTTGTTTGGTCGATTTCTTTTCCTTAAATGTTAATTGAGTGTTATAAGATGTCTATTCGCTTCGATTGATGTTGTCGACTAGTTAAATTTCGTAAACTCCATGTTAAATGTTCCGAGTTTTGAAATAAATTGGTGCCCTGTTTAGTCTATGTTGTTTGTCGATTAATTGTTACGTATAATAGTTCGTATAGTCGACCTGAGTAACGTCGTCAAATAATTAAGTTTCGTAAGTTCCATTGTTGTCCGAAAAATGCCTGAATCACTCAGTTGTTCTGTTTTGAGTTTAGTTGATTAGCGACTAATTAGTATACGTTATAACTCGCAAAGTCGACTCGACACATGTTGTCGTTTGTTTCGCAGTATTAAATGGCAAACGACCTAACTCTTACTGGCTGATTTTGTTGAACGGTTGTGTTGGACTGATTATAGGTCTGTTTGTTAGCTGTGGGGGGTTCGAACTAGTTCTCAAATGGTTATAACTGGCAGATTCAATAGAATGAAAGGGTAGGGCAAGGCAGTAATGATCAAGGGTCTGTTGGGTAATTTTGGTTGGGCAAAGACTGATTAAATATTCAGGATTAATGGGCTATCAATTGTTTAATCAATAATACTATTAATCTAGTATTAGTGGGGACAAAACATAAGAGCATGGGAGTTTAAAATAAATACTTAAATGAACCCATGACTCTTGATTAGAGAATAGTCCAAGCATGGGGAACCAAATGACTTGCATCAAGAAGATGCTTAGGCATGGGAAGTGAAGGGTATGGGCGGACCTGGAGGCTGTGTAGTTCTAGGCAGACCTTAGGGGGTCTCTTTCAGATTATAAATAGAGCTATTTTTGGCTAAGGAAGGGGCTGGACAGTTTTAGGTTGGAAAACTGAAAGAAAAAAACAGAAAGAAATTTCAGAACACTGTAACTACACACTGTCTGAAAATTGCATAAGAGATTAAGTTGGTCAGGCTGTCTTGGCCAAGTCAGTTACTCTAGTTGGGCTGTTACTATTCCATTAGGATATTCTGACTTTCTCTGCGGGATTACTACTATTCCAGGCTTCTCTATGTTGCTAGCTGGGTCTGGTCTTATTGCTATTTGAAGTAGTTGTTGGTTATTTGCCGAGCTTTTGTGATTATTGAACTGCTGTTGCCATTGCATTGAGTATTCTGGGTTTTTCTGTTGGTTTGCTACTCTGTTTCTGGGCTTGTTTTGTGGTGCTCGACCACCTGTGGGCTATCGTTATTGAACTGTTGTTGGGTGTTCTTGAGCTAGAGGTTACATTGTTGTTGTTTGCACTGCTGTGTTACTGCTGCTTGGTTGCCTGCTGCTGATATTCTTCCTCTTCTTCTTGTTCTTGTTGTATCCAGGTACACATACTAAGTCGATGTAATTCCATGTTTGAAGTTGACGTTTGAAGCATGAACACACACATGAAGAAGTTGTAGCTATAAACTGAATTTATTTTTTACTGATTATACTTAAACCATTTTGTGTACCACTAATATGTAATTCCTTCCAAGGAACTGTATAATTTAGCTTATGAACTCCCTAGGTAAGTCCTCAAAGGGATATGATGTTAGAAATCACCCTGCTTATTTTAGTCGCTTGTAAAGATGCATGTTAGGTTGAGGTGGGTCGGGTAGCAGGGTAGGTAGAGGGGGCAAGGGAGCATATAGGTTGAGAATCGGGTCATGGAACATAGGTTCACTAACGAGTAAATCCATAGAGTTGGCGAAAATCCTGCAGAAGAGGAAGATTAATATAGCGTGTGTCCAGGAAACTAGGTGGGTCGGATCGAGGGCGAAAAACGTGGATGGGTATAAGTTGTGGTACTCTGGTGTCCTGAGGGGTAAGAATGGAGTGGGTATCCTGGTAGATAGCCATCTTAGGGAGTCCGTGGTAGAGGTCAGGCGGGTGAATGATAGGCTAATGACTATAAAGTTGGTGGTGGGTGAGGGTACTTTAAATGTCGTTAGCGCGTACGCACCACAAGCAGGCTTGGATGAGGATATTAAAAGGCAATTTTGGGAGGGGTTGGATGAGATTGTTCGTAGTATACCGCCTTCTGAGAGGTTATTCATAGGAGGAGATTTCAATGGTCATATTGGGTTATCTGCAGGTGGGTACACTGAGGTGCATGGCGGATTTGGTTTCAGAGAGCGGAACGGAGGGGGCATTGCGCTGTTGGACTTTGCCAAGGCTTTCGATCTAGTCATTGCAAACTCGAGTTTTACGAAGCGGGATGAACATTTGGTTACTTACCAAAGTTCGGTGGCGAAGACTCAGATTGACTATCTACTCCTCAGGAGATGCGACAGAAGGTTGTGCAAGGACTGCAAGGTTATCCCAGGTGAGACCCTCTCAACGCAGCATAGGCTTTTGGTGATGGACATTTGTATTAGGATAAGGAGGAAGAAGAGGTCAGTACAAGGACGCCCCAGGATTAGGTGGGGCGCCTTAACTAAGGATAAAGCTAAAGAGTTGGAAGGAAGGTTATCGGCAATGGGAGCTTGGAGAAGTAGTGGGGACGCAAACACAATGTGGTCGACGACTGCGGACTGTATAAGAAAGGCGGCGAGAGAGGTGTTAGGGATATCTACGGGACACTATGGTGGACACAAAGGAGATTGGTGGTGGAATGCAGTTGTCCAAGGTAAAGTGGAAGCAAAGAAGGCGGCTTACCTAAGGTTAGTAGGGAGCACTGACGAGGAGGAGAAGAGAGAGAACAGTCAAAGGTATAAGGTAGCTAGGAAGGAGGCGAAGATGGCAGTGACAGAGGCTAAAACGACAGCTTTTGCTCGTCTGTATGAGGAGCTAAGGAACAAAGGTGGGGAGAAGAAGTTATTCCGACTCGCTAAGGCGAGAGAGAGGACAACTCGGGATCTGGACCAAGTGAGGTGCATAAAAGATGATGATGGCAAAGTTTTGATGGGAGATGACCAGATTAAGAGGAGGTGGCAGACCTACTTTCATAAACTTCTAAGTGAAGAAGGGGATCAGGATATTATACTTGGGGGATCGAGGAATGCCGACAGTCACCATGAAGTAAGTAATTGTAGGGACATTGAGATCGATGAAGTCATGGAGGCAATGCGTAAGATGAGAAGGGGCAGAGCTACCGGGCCAGACGAGATTCCGGTTGAACTGTGGAGGTGTGTGGGTCAAGCAGGCTTGGAATGGCTTACTGCATTGTTTAGTGTTATATTCAAGACTAATAGAATGCCTGAAGAGTGGAGGTGGAGTACAATGGTCCCGTTGTATAAGAACAAAGGTGATGTCCAGAGCTGTAACAACTATAGGGGCATCAAATTACTAAGTCATACCATGAAAGTTTGGAAGAGAGTGGTAGAAATGAGAGTGCGAAGGACGGTGTCTATTTCAGACAACCAGTTCGGGTTCATGCCGGGACGATCTACCACAGAAGCTATCCACCTTATTAGGAGGATGGTGGAACAGTACAGAGATAAGAAGAAGGATCTCCACATGGTGTTTATTGATCTGGAGAAAGCGTACGATAAGGTTCCTAGGAAGGTCTTATGGAGCTGCTTAGAGGATAAAGGGGTCCCGAGTAACTATATTAGGGTGATTAAAGACATGTATGATGGAGCTAAGACTCGGGTTAGGACAGTAGGAGGCGACTCTGAACACTTTCCAGTTATTACGGGATTGCACCAAGGGTCTGCGCTCAGCCCATTCCTATTTGCCCTAGTGATGGATGCACTGACTCATCATATTCAAGGGGAGGTTCCATGGTGCATGCTATTTGCTGATGACATTATTCTAATTGACGAGACAAGAGGCGGCGCCAACGAGAGGCTAGAGATTTTGAGACATGCTCTTGAGTCTAAAGGTTTCAAGTTGAGTAGGACGAAGACGGAATACCTCGAGTGCAAATTTGGAGTTGAGCCGACGGAAGCGGGAGTTGAAGTGAGGCTTGACTCTCAAGTCATTCCCAAGAAAGATAGTTTCAAGTACCTTGGATCGGTTATTCAGGGGATCGGGGAGATTGACGAGGATGTCACACATCGTATAGGGGTGGGGTGGATGAAGTGGAGGTTAGCGTCGGGAGTTTTGTATGACAAGAAAGTGCCACCATTACTAAAAGGTAAGTTTTATAGAGCAGTAGTTAGGCCTGCCATGTTGTATGGAACTGAATGTTGGCTGGTAAAGAACTTACACACCCAGAAGATGAAAGTAGCAGAGATGAGGATGTTAAGGTGGATGTGCGGGCATACAAGGATGGATAAGATTAGGAATGCAGATATTCGAGAGAAGGTGGGTGTGGCCCCCATGGAGGACAAGATGCGGGAAGTAAGACTCAGATGGTTTGGGCACATTCAGAGGAGGAGCACTGATGCACCGGTGAGGAGGTGTGAGCGACTGGCTGTAGTGGGCACGCTGAGAGGTAGAGGGAGACCTAAGAAGTATTGGGGAGAGGTGATCAGACAGGACATGACGCGACTTAGGATTACGGAGGACATGGCCCTTGATAGGGAATTATGGAGGTCGAGCATTAAGGTTGTAGGTTAGGGGAGAGGGTGAATATTTCTACAGCACAACTGAGAGAGACTATCTAGTTAGGAGTTAGACTAGGAATGTCAGTGGTCGTCTATTGATGCAGGGCTTTACCTTCTAGTTGTACTATACCAGCCATCTAATTCGTAGTTCGTATTTCGTATCTTGTATTTCATATTTCGTATCCCCTATATATTGTTGTTATTTTATTACGCATTTTTATGGTACTAATATATTATCTCCTATTGCTTTTTTTGAGCCGAGGGTCTCTTGGAAACAGCCTCTCTACCCTTCGGGGTAGGGGTAAGGTCTGCGTACATATTACCCTCCCCAGACTCCACTTGTGGGATTATACTGGGTCGTTGTTGTTGTTGTTGTTGTTGTAAAGATGCATGTTAGACTTGAATCAGGTAAATGGACTTCTGATTGTCGTAACAGTCTAATCTCAGTATGTAAATGATTCGAATTAGGACTAAAATTTGACCTTAAAGTTCTTTCATGACAGCAGATAGCCTATTTTACATTTACAATAGACTGTTAAATAAAATAGTATCATTTTATCTTCCAGTTTTGCAAACTCACAAATAGGCGTAAAAACAAGCAATTAGGCTAATATCGGAATAAGGACTGCCCAAGCCCAGTATAATACCATATGCGTTGGACCCAAGCCCACGCTTTGGCCAACGGATGGCCCACATGTGCCTTTGTATTTGGAACCTCATAAATTTTGTCTTTTGTTTGGAGTTCGACTATAACCACTTTAAGTATGTAATGGGACTAGGATCTTTTTCTCTCTTTCATTCTAGGGACGGACAAAAACAGAAGAACGTAGTTGCTTTAAGATATCCTTTAAAAATAAAAATGAAACGAGCCTCGCCAAATAAAAATACGAAATTGCGGAGCCCTCAGTAAATATTTGCTTTAAAATTGCTTAGGCTTCGGGATGGACCGTTTTAGCAAAATTTCACAGCCTTTCACAGAATAATGACACTCTAGTTGCTTTAGGCGCGTATTTAATAATGTTATCTCCTTAAACTCCGGTGCACATTTATGTGACCCAAATCCAAATCTCAACGGGATCGAAATGTGTCTCTAATCACGGGTACATTGATTGTGACGTGATTTGAGATGCATTTCCATGACGTTGCAAATTCTTTTTTAATAATGAATGAGACGAGCCTCGACAAACAAAAGAAAAATGCACAAGCTGCGGGGCCCTCTAAATGTATATATTAAAATACTTAGAATTCGGGACAGGCCGTATTAGCAAATTTTACGGCCTTCCCCAAAATAACAATACGCTAGTTGCTTTAGGCGCGCCTTTAATAATTTATTTTCCTTAATTCGGGTGCACATTTATGTGACCCAAATCCAAATCTCAACCTAGTCGAGATATGTCGATAACCACGGGTGCATTGATGTAACGTGGTTCGAGATATGTTTTCACAACGTTGCAATTCCTTATAAAAAATAATAATAATGATTATGAAAGCGGTAAAAAGTTGAAATTTGCACATAAGTTCATATTTATATAAAATTAGATTAATCAAACCGAATATAACAGTTGAGCGACCGTGCTAGAACCACGGAAATCGGGAATGCCTAACACCTTCTCCCGGGTTAACAGAATCCTTATCCGGATTTCTGGTATGCAGACTGTAATATGGAGTCATTCTTTTCCTCGATTCGGGATTAAAATTGGGGACTTGGGACACCCTAAAACCTCCCAAGTGGCGACTCTGAAATAATTAAACAAATCCCGTTTCGATTGTCCTTCAATTGGAAAAACTCCCTTGTACCCTCGCGGGTACGGAAAAAGGAGGTGTGACACCTATGTACGACATGACATTCATACGCATATGCATGATGCTAAAAGTAATTTATGATTTACAAAGTTATTAAGACTTACAAGTTGAGTCATGTACTCTATATTTCTTCCATGTCTCTTATGTACCTATTTATGTGTCTTACATACTCGGTACATTATTCGTACTAACATCCCTTTTGCCTGGGGACGCTGCGTTTCATGTCCACAGGTTCGGATAGACAGGTCAAGAGCCCTCCAAGTAGACTATCCGCTCAGTGGAAGATGTTGGTGCGCTCCATTTGCTTCGGAGTTGTGGGTTTGGTTAGTATGATTTAGACGTGTATTGCTTGGTATGGTGGGACTCTGTCCTGACCTTTATGACATTTATGTACTCTTAGAGGTTTATAGACATATGTCGTGTACGTGAAAGATTGTACGGCCTTGTTGGCCTATGTTTCATGTTTATAAAAGATCATGTTGGCCTATTAGGCCCGTATGTCACGTGTATATGATGATGTAATAAGAAAGATATGTTACGTTGGTACTCGGTTGAGTAAGGTATTGGGTACCCGTCGCGGCCCATCGGTTTGGGTCGTGACACTTTTTTAGTATCTATGCACCTTAGCAGTCCTAAATCTGGAATCCACTTGTACAAGATTCCCCCACTTAAGAAACATCCACAAGCCAGATGTTGAATGGTTCTCTTTTGATCACCTGTGGCATGTATTGGATATACCCCCGACTTGATGTATTCCTTGATGTCATGGAACCAAGGTTTGCCATCAATTTCCTCTTCAACCACATTACAATAAGCATTTGATCACGAACTTAAATATGCACGGGGTCGACATAAACCTTGTCTGGATGATGTAACATTGACGCTAGAGTAGCTAAGGCATCGGCAATCTCTTTATGAACTCTGGGAATATGTATGAATTCTACTGACCTGAATTGTTGACAAAGATCATGCAGACACTGTCGGTACGGTATGAGCTTCCAGTCCCGAGTCTCCCATTCTCCTTGAATCTGGTGAACCAACAAATCTGAATCTCCCAGAACGAGTATTTCCTGGATTCCCATGTCTATAGCTAACCTCAAACCTAAAATGCATGCTTCAAAATCAGCCATGTTGTTGGTGAAATAAAATCGAAGTTGGGTTGTTACAAGGTAGTGTTGCCCTGTTTCAGAGATGAGTACAACCCCTATTCCGACACCTTTCATGTTAGCAGCTCCATCAAAGAAGAGTTTCCAACCTGGCTTTTCATCACGGTCAACCTCGTCAACACACATGACTTCTTCATCAGGAAAATAAGTCTTCAGTGGCTCATATTCTTCATCCACCGGATTCTCGGCCAAGTGGTCCGCCAAGGCTTGGGCTTTCATCGCGGTCCGAGTCACATAGATAATGTCAAACTCTATGAGTAAAATCTGCCACTTTGCAAGTCTTCCTATGGGCATAGGCTTCTGAAAGATATACTTTAGAGGATCCATGCGAGAAATGAGGTAAGTAGTGTAGGATGAAAGATAATGCTTCAACTTTTGTGCTACCCAAGTCAGGGCGCAACATGTCCACTCAAGCAGAGTGTACTTAACCTCATAGGGAGTGAACTTCTTGCTGAGATAATAGATTGTTTGCTCCTTCTTTCCCGTAATGTCATATTGACCCAATACACAGCCAAAAGAATTATCCAAGACTGTCAAATAGAGAATTAAAGGTCTTTCAGGCTCTAGTGGGACTAGCACAGGTGGATTCGACAAGTACTTCTTAATCTTATCAAATGCTTCTTGACACTCGTCAATTCACTTGACTGCAGCATTTTTCTTCAGCAGCTTAAAGATGGGCTCACAAGTTGTTGTGAGCTGAGCAATAAACCTGCTGATATAATTTAACCTTCCAAGCAAACTCATCACCTCAATTTTGTTCTTTGGGGGTGGTAACTCTTGGATGGCTTTGATGTCCGAGGGGTCCAACTCAATGCCGCGTCTACTAACCACAAATCCCAACAGTTTCCCAGACGGGACACCAAATGCACATTTTGCTTGATTGAGCTTGAGGTTATACCTGTAGAGCCTTTGGAAAAACTTCCTCAAATCCTTGACATGGTTAGACTGCTTCTTTGACTTTATGATCACATCAACTGCATAAACCTCAATCTCCTTGTGTATCATATCATGAAATATGGTGGTCATCGCCCTCATATAAGTTGCCCCAGCATTCTTCAGACCAAATGGCATTACCCGGTAGCAATATGTTCCCCATGGTGTGATAAACACTGTATTTTCTGCATCTTCCTCATCCATCAAGATCTGGTGATATCCCGCGTAACAATCCACAAAAGACCTGATCTCATGCTTGGAACAATTATCAATTAGAATGTGAATGTTCGACAATGGAAAATCATCCTTTGGGCTTGCTTTGTTAAGATCACGGTAATCAACATATACCCTAGTATTACCATCTTTCTTTGGTACTAGCACAACATTGGCTAACCAAGTAGGATATCGAGTGACTCGAATGACCTTTGCACAAAGCTGCTTTGTGATTTCTTCTTTGATCTTCACGCTCATGTCAGTCTTGAACTTTCTTAACTTTTGCTTGACATGAGGGAATGCTAGATCAGTTGGCAATTTATGAACTACCATATCAGTGCTCAGGCCCGGCATATCATCATATGACCATGCAAAGACATCTTTGTACTCAAACAATGTTTTTATTATTTCCTCCTTAACTTGTGGTTCCAGATGCACACTTATCTTGGTTTCCCTAACATTATCCTGGTCCCCTAAATTGATTGCTTCAGTTTCACTCAGATTAGGCTTTGGTTTTTCTTCAAATTGTTCTAGCTCTTTACTGATTTCCTCAAATGTTGCTTCTTCATCATATTTTATTTCATCATCATATTCTACTTTTTGGATTATTATTTCAGAATTAGATTGTCTTTTAAGACTCGGCTGAAAATTCTTCATGCATGTCATGTCATTAAAACCAGCATAAAAAGAACTGTACAAAAGGAAAAAAAACAAAATAAAGCACTATTAGGAATAACGGAAAACGAGAAATTGTATTTCATTGAAAATAAAAGGATAGAAGGGTTTGAACATCAAAACAAGCAAAAACTAAAAATCTGGATTACAACCCTGGAATAACCCAGATAACAGAAAGGAAAATAAAGCAAACTACCAAAACTCCTTCCTCGTGGGGAGAGGAGTAGCTTCCCAATTGCTAAGCTTCACATTTGTCCCAACGAGATACACATATGCCTTACTAGAACCTTCACCAACTTCTACCATATTAACCTCATTGAACAGACTTTGTAACCTCTTGATCAGCTCTTCATCAACATCGACCACAGGTTTTGGCACTGATGAGGTTGGAGGTTTTTCGGACCCTGGCTTGACAAAAGACTTAGAGATGTGCGAGACAGGCTTGGGGAGTGACCATACCTTCTGTTTCAGGTTTTTAACCCTTTTCACGTCCTTCTCTGTGGGCATGAATCCCAAACCAAATGTACTAAGATTCCCCGTGGGGTGCACTGGATGCACAATACCCTGCAGAGATGAGCCCAAACCTTTGCCCGGCACAAAACCATTCTTCAACATTTCATTCGCAACCATGACGGACGCGGAGGATAGCTTAGGACCTGGAATGCATTTTCCTTCAGGATTTTCTCAACAGACACTATTTCGAAAGTCTGATAGACCCAAGGTCCCTTATCATCTTCAGCTTCGATAAACGGAACAGTTGTGTCATTACAAGTTGACAAGTCCTCATCACCGTGCACAACTATTTCCTGCCTGTCCCATTCGAACTTCACCATTTGGTGCAGAGAAGACGGAACTTCCTTAGCAGCATGTATCCAGGGCCTCCCAACAACATATTATAGGAGACATCCACATCTAAAACTTGGAATTCCATGGTAAACTCAACTGGCCCTATCGACAATTCGAGCATTATATTTCCAACAGAATCTTTACCTCCCCCATCAAAGCCTCGAACACACACACTATTCATGTGGATTCTTTCGGTGTCGATCTTCAATTTTTGCAGAGTAGACAGGGGGAAAATATTTGCATTAGAGCCATTGTTAACTAAAACCCTTGAGACAACAGAATCTTCACACTTCACCGTGAGATAAAGAGCTCGGTTGTGTTCTATACCCTCCATAGGAAGTTCATCATCTGAGAAAGTGATCATGTTTACTTCAAAGATCTTGCTAGCTATATTTTCCAAGTGGTTCACTATGATTTTGTCAGGAACATGTGCCTCATTCAAAATCTTCATCAGGACCCTGCAATGTTCATCTGAATGTATCAGCAAAGACAAAAGAGAAATCTGAGCTGGTGTTTTCCTTAACTGCTCCACAATGGAATAATCCTGCACTTTCATCTTTTTCAAGAACTCCTCAGCCTCTTCTTCGTTGACCGATCTCTTTACTGGCATTTGGCTATCCTTGAATGGCTTGGCTTTCCTTGATTCTTCTAGGGTAAAACATCTCCCAGAACGAGTCAATCCTCCAGTTTCATTAACTTCTTCCTCTATTTCTTTTCCTTTGTATGTCACTATCACTTGTTTGTAATTCCATGTAACAGCCTTGGCATCAACCATTAGCAGCTGGGTTACTAGTTTAATGATAATAGGGGTAATAGGAGCCCCCTTCACAATTATGACAGGCTTACTTAGAATCCCTGGCACTACCACTTTTGAACTTTCTTCACGACCAACACCGGTGGCTTCAAATTCAGCGAGCTCGACTTTTCTGTCTCCCCTTCAACTGTCAAGGGCTTTGCTTTAGTAGAGTCTGGAGCTTTAACCAAATTACTTTCACTGGCCCGAATCATCATGACGGACTTAGAAGACTTCTTGGGCTCCCCATCCTTGTGAACTATTTCAATCATATGTGTCTCTTCATGGGCTGGCAAAGGTTTTTGGTTGATGTTCGACGTGTCTGGACTTGGGACTACAATTTGGTTTGTATCAATGAGTTTCTGGATTGCCCTTTTCAAATGCCAGCATTTCTCTATGTCATGCCCTGAAGCATCAGAACAATAAGCGCATCTTAGGGAATAATCGAGGTTCTTTGGAGGGGGATTTGGTATCTTTGACTCAATCGGCCTTAAGACGTCCAACTGCCTTAACCTTTGAAATAGCTAGGACTCTCCAAGCGGGGTAAAAGTTTGTTTCTGCTGCTGCCTCTCTCTTCTATACTCTGGCATTGGTCAAAAATTTGAACCATTGGGGTTTTGGTAGGGTTGTGGAGGTGGATAGGTATTTTGTGGAGCTGGAGCACTCCATTGCGGGTAGGGAGAGGGTTGAGCATATGACTGTGCATGGTGAACATGGTATTGGGGTGGCTTGGCTGAGTATTGGGGGTTTTGCGGGGGAAAGTAATGTTGGGGTGGATTATATGGAGCTTGGACGTAGGTTTGAGGTCGGGGTCAAGGATGAGTGTACTGATGAGGTGAACCCCTCTGGCCATGCCATGGTCCAGAGACAACCATTGCGACATTGTCCTTCTTCTTCTTCCCTAGCAAACTTCCGGTACCACTCTGGATTGCTTGGGTGGTTGCTTTTATGGTGGAGTAGCTCATGATCTTGCTCGAATTGAGCCCCTCTTCCACCATTTCTCCCATTTTTACCACATCATTGAAAGACTTCCCAATGGCTGAAATCATATGGACATAGTAAGTAGGCTCCAGGGCTTGAAGAAAGTATTCAACCATCTCGTCCTCTTCCATCGGAGGATTGACTCGTGCATCTTGCTCCCTCCCCCCGGAACCCATATTCTCTAAAGCTTTCACTGGGTTTCTTTTCCACCTTGGTCAGAGATAGACGGTCTGGAACAATGTCTATATTGTATTGAAAGTGCCGAGCGAAGGCCTGAGCCATATCGTCCCAGGTGTACCACATGCTAGCGTCCTGGCGGTTGTACCATTCTAAAGCTGCCCCACTCAGACTCTGACTGAAGTATGCCATTTATAATTCGTCTTTTCCCCCAGTGCCTCTCATTTTATTGCAATAACCCCTCAGATGAGCTACAGAATCCCATGTCCATCATACAAGTCAAACTTGGGCATCTTGAACCCGGCAGACAATTGGACATCGGGAAACAAACACAAATCCTTATAGGTCACACTCACCTGGTTTCTCAACCCTTGCATATTTCTCAATGATTGCTCCAGACTTTTTACCTTCCGGAACATCTCCTTTTGCTCTGCGTTCTTGGGTGGTTTGTCAGTTTCAACATGAGGCTCAAAGTGGGGAGTGTTGGAATAAGGATATAGGACTTTGAATGTGGGTTCCGGGGCATAATATTGGGTATATGGAGCTGGGAATGCGGGCTCACTAAAGGATCGGTGGAGGGTAGCTTGTGGAGGGGGTACAAAAATAGGAGCATATGTCGGAGCAGGGTACGAGGTTGTTTTGGCTGGTGGAGCATGAAAAGTTTGGGCCAAAGTGCCAGGGTAGTTATGGTAAGGGGTAAACCCTGGTGCGTGTTGTGGGGAAAGATCAACGGTATTGGGCATTTGGGATTGGGAGAGTGGTGGAATGGAAGCAGGGTTTTCTGTGTAGTTGGTAGGGAATGAGGGGGGAGGGTGTCTCTTAATCCAGGCTTGATACATTTCCATCATCTGATGCTTCAACCTCCGGACCTCCTCTTGCAGTTCTGATTCCGACTCAACAATCTCCCTTGGTGGGTCTACAACTCTGTGTCTATTTCTTTGCTTGCCATGACTGTTTGGCGCTTTGACCTGGTGTTGTATGGATGGCTTGCCAGGATACCAACAAACTAACCACCTTCCTGAAATTAAATAAAGATAACAGAGCAAAACAACACAAACAACCATATTAGCGTTAGGGCATTTATCATATGATAATATCACATACGTGCAATGCACCTAGCAACAATTAGTGGTTCCATAATGGCTTTGAGGGTTGCAGCGTCATATGGCATCATCCCAATTTGCTCATTTCAATCTTCCCTTCTCTTTCTTTTCTAGCACCTCTTATCACCAAAAATGGTTTGATCGAACCCGATATAGGTTGCCTACGTATCATGTCCCTCATGAATCATACCAAGCGTAGTTCTGGAAAAGTGATAGAAAATAAAATAAAATCTTTTTGGGATTTTTCATTTAAAACTTTTCGATATTAAAATACAATGGGAAGTACGATCTTGAAAGACCTGAAAGACTCAGCTACACTACGACGGACTCCTACACTACCTAAAGGACTCGGTACTACTAGACAAGACACGAAAGTAAAAGACAACATAAGACAATCTCAAAACACCTAAATAGAATGACTCCTCAAGCTGCTCCTGAATGCGACGGTCTTGGCTAGGACGGGTCTGATGAAGATCCGGATGGCCACGTCAATCCTGTCGAATCTAAGCTCTGTATTATACCCTGCAAAGACACCTCAAAACTAGGAATGAGAATCCTGGAATGCGCGCCTGCATCTGAAAGGTTAACTCTAGTAAGGTACTCAAAGTGTTGTCCCATGTTCTCTACCAACCCTGCCAATTGTGATCTTAACAACTGAAGTGTAGCTCGAACCCCAACCCTTTCTGCTGCATGGGCCTCCTCTGCCTGGGTAAATCGATCCATCAACTGTCTAAGCAATATCCGTGAAGTAGCCTCCTCGTCAAATACTCCTCTAACACGTCGGGGCAATGGCATGCTAACCCCCCAATGAGTAGACTGTAGCCATATGAAGTACTCATGGGTATACCCAGGTGAATGTGGGTCAGCTGCTAAAGTATCTCTACCCATCTTCATTGCATGACGCCAATAGGTCTGGATGTCGACCTCCCTGTAAGGCATAGTGTCAAATTCCCTAATAAAGTCACGAGAATCATGAATGTAGGGGACTTCTTACCGCCTCCCTAACTGACGCATCACTCTAGCAGGGATATATGGTCTAGTAAACCAAAGTCCAATCAGTACCAAGAAGTCTTGCACGCGAGATCCTGCTAAGATCACGTCCAAATCAATCCAAAGGTATGACCACAAAATCTTCTCTTCAGTCAAGGATCCTAAGTAATCAACCCAAGCCTGAACTCCGAGTGGTAAGGCAAACTTATCGAACATCATTCTATGCTCGATGCACTTCACTCGATCTCTCAGACAACGGTCAATCACATCTTTCTCAAACATGGTGGCGGGATGTAAGTGTTTCATCATCCACAGCTGTAGCAACAAGTTTCTTCCCTCAAAGAACCTTCCACCTTCTCGAATCCTGGTTAAAGCGCGATAGATCTCTGCCAAAATTTTCGGAACCAAGGTGACCTTACTACTGTGTTTATCATAGAAAAGTGAAAAGGCTATTGACCCAGACGCGTGCTAATATGTCTACCCTCCAAAGGAAAAACCAGGAGACCCAACAATGCAATAGCGAAGACCATAGGACGCCTCTTCTTCCAAGAATCATATGATATGGAAAATTCATCTACGAAGGTCTCATACCCAGTAGGACGAGCAAACCTCTCGAATAAAAAGTCCAAAGGTACCCAAGATTGATCTAGACATCTCATGTGATTTTCTAAATCCATCCCTATGAACTTAAGAAACTTGGTGCTTGAATGAGCCCTTGTGTAAATCAAATCCTTGTCTAGGTATGGCAGGCGAGTTAACCCGGCTATCTCAGCTAAGGTGGGTGTCATCTCAAGATCCCCAAACATGAATACCATTCCCTGTGGGTCCCAAAATGTCAACATTGCTTCTAAAAGGTCGGGACGGGGGTGATGTCCATCAAAGAAATAAGAGTCCTTAATTTACCCATCAGATCACGTTGCTCAAGTAATGTGAACATGTTCTACCATTTTACTAGCCTTCTAGGGACTTTGACCACCATTGATACTCTAGCGTTGGTAAGTGGATCCATACCTGAATGGGGAAAACATGGTTAATGACTCAAAACATTATGTGGCACCACAACATTTCCTAGGGGACGGTTGGGCTATTTTTGCAAAATGGCCTGAGGGGCCGAAAATGGCTAAAAGTGCAGACTCAACAAAGGTGACCTCGAAGACATGGAAATACCTCACTAAAGCTTATATGGATTCAAACTCCCAATAATCATGGCCCAAAATGAATTTGCAGAAATGACCCTTTTTGCAAAAACGGCTGATATGGCCATAAGTGGCTAAAGATGCAAACTCGAAAAGGACAGACCTTAAAATAATATGACACCTAGTTGTGGACTCAATATTCTAAGACAAGGGTAATTGGACTACTTTTGCGAAAATGACCTCATTTCCGAGAATGGCCAATGTGGCCAAAAGTGGCTAAACATGCAAAATTTGGCTAAGACCCCACAAAGCCAAGAACTTAAGACTTACTAGGAAGACCGGACCCTATGTGGGTTGCCTACGTATCCCGCCCCGAAAGACGAAAATCGGGTATGCATAGTTCGAGAAGATTGGACATGGGAGAAAGCTCTTTTTCTTTTAAAAAAATGCAACTAATTTGGAAAAACTTTTTTTTTTTTGTATTTTTGAAAAATGATGGAAAATGTAAAATCTTTTTGGATTTTCTTTTTCTCCCTTTTTTGAGTTTTTGGAAAATGATGGGAAAGTGTACATTTTCATTTTGTTTTGTTTTTGGAAAACTATGAAAGAAAAATGCGAGTGGGCCCTACTTGCTTCATTTTTATACTTAACCCTCCTTTCTTTTTCATTTTCCCCCAACTATCATTGGTCCGTCAAATGACCCCTTTACCCTCAAATATGCAACATGTATCGCATAAGAATGATTGAATGTCTTTTTGGGCCACGAGCCCATTTTAACAAAATTTGGATAGGCCTCTTACAATGGGACACGGTGTCTAGGACCGAACCCTGCTAGGTTTAAATGATATGATGCACATAAGCATGACCTAAAGGCTGACCTACGGTTTGGGTTCACTAGACAAGGCAATTCGGGGCGGCACGTGGTCGATGACGGCTGCTCTAGCTATCCGCCCACTCCACGCTCCCACACCACCTACCTAAAGACACGAGTGACTCACAAAAAGGTCGTGTACGCTCAAACGTACTCCGGAAGACTTGTTGCAGAAAGAAGACTCGGGGTTGTGCAAATGATGACAATTTATAAAGCAGTAACACATAAAGAAAATATTGTAAACAAATAAGCAACTAGCACATAAAACGATATAAACAAAATAAAAATCAAATAAAGCAAACAAAACACACAAAAACCTCAACCGAATATCTTAAAAAGCCAACAAGATCAAGTACTAGCTCAAACCTGCAAGTCCCCAGCGGAGTCACCACAGCCGTCACACCCCTTTTTTACCAACCTCACTAACCCTCTTAAATTAATAAAAAGATTTTTGCAAAGCTTAAAATGGTTTTCAATTAGAAAGTGACAAATTTGTGTTCAAAGGATTAACTGAGAGTCGCCAACTGACTCTGATTTCGATGTGCCATGTCACCATTTTTAAGAATGATTTTTCCTTTAAAACACTTTGGACTCTAAAACTAAGTCTACACCAGAAATTCGGGTAAGGGAGTTCATTTGACTTGGGGAGAAGGTGTTAGGCACTCTCCAAGTCCCGTAACTAGTACGGTTGCATACTTGATCTAATCGGCTTTTAAAATATTCAGGTTGAAGTAAAATCACGAATAAGCAAAATAAACACACATGAGGTTTGAGGTCGTCCCCACCTAATAAAAGAAACAAAAATAAAAATAAAAATAAAAATGTTACGAGTTCTACTATCGATCTCCAAGTACAAATACTTCGGGACATACCCCGGAATAAAATATATACAAGTCTTTTGGAGCATTCCCGGATAAATTTAACTAAGGGAACGACCTCTCGCCTCGAGACCAATAAAATCCTAAGGCTTGTCTACCCCAAATGTGGTCAGCCTAAAACATGCTCCTAACACTTGAAACAATAAGATAATAAAATAAGAAACGAGAGCTGAGGGAGAATGAATTAACAGTATGCTGATTTTTCCTTTTGAATTCTTAGTTTACCTCATTACCCCACAACCCCCATAAAACAATCATCCAAAATAACCTACTCCAGTTATCTACACACACAAAGGTAGAAAACATATAGAAGAGGAGGAAAATATAACAATTTGACAAAATAGAAAACCAAATAGGTCAAGAAACGGTAGATCAAGGCATGACAGGAGCCGTCTAAAGCTTAACCGACCGCACACCATTAATCTTATTCTTAAACCCATAACTCGGAATCTCAAACAAGGCGAATCGGATACCATGTTAATATTATCCAGACGGTTCCAACTCCAATATTTGAATCCACATAGGGAAATAGCAGTGAACTGAAGCTAGAGGAAAACTGTACTATCAAGCATGCGAAATCATTACCCCAATTAAAGTTCAAGATTTTTGCACCTACGCACAGCACTCTAAAAGTGGACGAAGATCCAAAACAATTTTCCTATTAAATTTAATTGGCGCGCGACACTAACTACAAACTGATTTTAAAAGCTAAAGCAATACCACCACATGAACTTCATATCTCCAAATTTAATTCAATATCCTACTCTACTTGACAATGAATCTATCATGCTTCAAAAGAGTTCAACAACTTACACCCAAGCACAAACAATGAAACATAGTGAACATAAGATAGTTTCAAACAGTGACTTTAAAAACATGCTTCCAGGATATGGATTGAGCACTCAATTCTTAACAAAGACAATTAAAAGACTAATGGGGAACCCCAAGCAAGACCAAAGAAATTCCAGCACTCATCCCACGCCTAAACTGACGGGAATAAAATCAACTTAAACCGCCATGAATCAACTTTCAGCATTCAGTAATAGAACAGACCTTCATACAAACTAATCTGATGTTACCACCAACATGCATAGACGAGGAGGATGAAATCTTAATAGCGAGGCATGATGAACTCGACTTCATTTAAATCTAAGAAGTGCATTGATTCTCTTCAGAGTCATTGCCAAAGCAATTAATGCGCACTAACATGGAAACTTTGTACTTAACAAAAACAAAAGAACTATCTCAGTTGGTTCTAACAATATAAGATGGGATTCATCAATTCAGATTATCAAAAAAAGAGTTCAAATAGCACTTCAATTGTACACTTTGCGTTAAGGCAGGTCTGAAACACAAGGCATTTCATCACAAAGAGTAAAAAAAACAGAACACATTTAAGGGAGAATTTTCGACTAGATTCAACATAATCTGCAGCACTCGAAATCTGCCTCAACCAACACTAATTCGATTATTTAATCCTAGGCTCCCATCAATGCTTTGACCAACACAATCAACTAACAAGAGTGCGGAAGACAAATGATACCTGAAGTGAAATTTTCAATATATTGGTGTCCAATGGAAGGCAATACAAGCAGAAGATCGAATGACGAACTCAAACGAAAATGAACGGAGTAACGATGAACGAATCTGGAACCGCGAGCTTAAACCTAGATCATCAAGTGAACCTCGGCTCAATTAAATCTCCATTTCAAGCAGAAATTAGAAGAAGAAATTCATTTTTTTTTGTATTTTTTCTGACTTTGGAGTAAAATTGAAACTAGAAGAAACTGATTTTTTTTTTTTTGATTTTTATATATAAAAAACTAAAACCCAAAAATCAGAAGAGAAAAATTGTGGAAATCAAATACCAGAACCCTAATTTTCCTTCAACCCTAATCTTCTTTTTCCAGTCTTCCTCCTCCCATTTCTGTCCGAAAATCCCCTATTTATAGGAAGCCTAGAAGCTTCTCCTTCCTTCCTCTCCAAGAAACCGAAAATCTTCTCCAAAAAATCCCAAAAAAAAACGAATTTTATCCCTTTTATGGCAATCAAGGGCAGATGGATGGAGTAGATCGAGTGTAACTCGATCCTACACCTCCCATTTTTTTGTTTTTGCCTAAAAAGATAAAATCAAAAACAGAGATGAGGAGAAAACATGTTCTTCATGATTACGGACACGTGGAGGAAGGAGAGGGGAGTAGAGGGAGGACTGGGACGAGTGAACTCGGCCGATTTGCTGAGTTTTCCGGCGAGTTAGAGGCGACAGTAGGGTGGAAGAAACGACTGCTTTAGGTTTAAGAGATTAGGGTTAGGTCAAGTCATAAAAGGATATTTATATGGAGGTGGGATGGAACATGGGCTGTTGGATTAGATTGGAATGAATGGCCGAGATTAAGAACAGAAAATGGGGCGGGTTAGGTCAGCTGATGGGCTTGGGGCGCAGGTCAGGGGAAGTGCACGGTTAGCCACTAATAATATATGTATTTACTTTTAAGCCACTGTTTAAAATATCTTTAGTCTTTAGCCACTGCTTTAATAAACTTTAACTGCCCGGATGAAAATACTCTTCTGCTCATGTTCTTAACTTTTGAACTTAACTTTAGGACTTCAGGACTGTAAACACGTGATTTTTACCCTATATGAGAAATACTCCCAAAAATGCAAAATAAAATGATTTTTCTTGGTGTGCAATTTTGAGTATTTTTGTGACATTTTTTGGATAATTGTTTGTATTTGTCTGTGTTTGCTTATTTGTTAAATTAATAAAAAAAAATACAAAAATATGTCACATTTTGCATGTAGGATTTAATTCTACAATTTTTAGCAATTAAATTAGTTTTACAAAAATTAAAAATTACAAAAATAGGCATCTTTTGCATTTTTAGCATTTAATGTCCAAATATATAATTTTATGCTTAATTATTACTTAATTGTGCGTTAATTGTTATTGGGAATTAATTTGCGCTTTTATAACTTAATTTAGTTCTCAAAAATAATTTAAGTATTTTTATAATTTAGTTTTAGAAAATAAAAGAAGAAAAGAGAACAAAAATACAAAAGAAAATCGGATTGGGCCACTTCTTCAATTGTAAGCCAAAGGCCCAAATAATTGCCCAATCTTCCCCATGACCCAGTCCACTTCAGACCGGGTCGACCCAGTCCGCCCCATTAACCCATTAACCCAACAACCCCTCTTCATTTTTCATCCAACACAAAACAAAACAAAACAAAAAACCCAAAAAACCCTAAAAAAGACCTAAGCTTACCCGCCCCCCTCCATCTTCTTCCTCTCCAAAACCTTCATCCCAAGCCAACCATGGATACCTCCCCTTCCACACGAGCAGCTCCCATGGCTGCCTCCCCATACACAACAAAACACGCACACACGCAGCAGCCCATCCATGGTTGCTGCTTCTTCGTCTTCCTCGTCGCACAACTCGCCATGGCTCGTCGACGCTGCTCCTCCTCCTTCGATGAACAGCTGCTCCCAGCCAAACGACCCTACTGTACAGTGTGCACGTCGAGCAGCTTGAGGCCAAAACAAGCCTCAGTTGCTGCTGTTCTCCTTCGTCTTCTTCAGCTTGAGCGTTGCCATGGAAGCTGTCTCCGAGCTGCTGCTTCTGCTTCGCGTCCATGGCGTCCAAACGTGCTGCTGCTGCTTCCCGTTCCACCTTCTTCTTCACTCCCGGCTGCTGCTACTTCTGTTTCAACCTCGCCGTCCAGCTGCTGCCTCACTTCGTCTTCTTCACTTCTGCCTCGCGCACATGGACGAGCTTTGGTCGATGTCGTCATCATCGTTTGGTCGAGCTCGTCGTTGAGTTCGTCGTTGAGTCCGGACAGATTCATTCCCGTTCGAGGTTCGTCAAAACAGTCCGTACATATTTCTTTCGATCCGGTTAATAGATTTTGAGTTTTATGTTTGTCCGTATTTCGTTTTGATATTTCTCGAATCTAAAATCGTTAGAAATAATTTTTTGTTTTGTTCATGTTCATGTGTTCTTGTTAAATTAATTTTTCAGATTTCAAATGAAAGATTAATTAATTGTTTTTCATGTTATTTCATGTTTGTATTATTGTTTGTATAAATATTCGTTAGTCTAATGTTTGTTGGATTCAAATTGAAATTTAATTAATTATTTCTTCAATTTGTTTCATGTTGTTATGTATTTTCCAGAAATTAATAATGTTGTTTGAATCATGTGAATCCGTCATGTTTGTTGCTTAAAAATAGATTTAATTCATGTTCGTCTTGGTTTGAAGTTCATGTTTAAATCCAGTGATTTAATGTGAGTTTATGTTTGTTTGTGATTTGTTGATTTAATTGGAATCATGCATATTGTTGTTTGTATTGTTGTCTCTTTGTTCATCCATTGATGGTCTAAATTAACCAGGATTGGTTCCCGATATGGTTAATTTATTTCCATCAATTTGGAGTTGTGTTGTTCATCGTGTTCATATGATTTGTTGTTGAAGATTGTTGAGAAATTGGTCATCTTGACTATATTTTGGTTGAGTTATGATTAATTGAGTGTTTAGAGCTGATGGGGGTAATTTGGTAAATTGCAATTCGTTCAGGGGTAAAATGGTAATTGCAATAAGGTCGGAGGGGTAGTTTGGTAATTGAACATCATTTTGATTCTTTATGTTAAGCATGGGGGACAAATATAATGGGGTGGGGTTTTTGATGTACTTGTTTAATATAATGGGGGACAAGACAAAACATAATGGGGAGGAATCTTGTACTTGTTTAATGTAGGCATGGGGGACATATTGTAATGGGTTGGGAATGTGGTATTTATTTAATGTATGCATGGGGGACAAGGTTTAAAATATAGAAAACATTAATAAGTGGGGCAAAGTATGCCATTGAGGGAATAATTTGGGGGTTGGGAATTGAAGACTTGTCTTGCTATATATAGAGTCATTTCTTGACATTAAGGGGACTTGAACATAAAGAGAGAAAAGGAAGACTTAGAGAGAGAGAGAGGATTATTATTTGGGAGAATATTTTTGAGAGTAATACTTTCGGAAAATCTGAAGAAGTGTGGTAGAGTTTTGAAGAAGAGAAAGACAACTTGAACTTCTACTTGAATAAATTTCGTTTGTCTTTTCTCGAGTGTTATTGAAAATCAGTAAATTACTGCATCTTGTATGCGTCTATCTTCTGTTTTGACAACAATTGCACTTTGGTATTGCTGAGTTTTCAATCCGTTGTTGGGTTATTCTACTGATTCTTACTGGTCTGCGGTGTTGCTGGACCTGCTGTTGCTGTGTTATTATTGCTGCTGACTTCTCCTTCTTTTGTTCTTGTACTGCCATTTCCAGGTACACATTTGTATACTCTCGGATTGAAGAGAAATGAAATATTAATCAGGCTTTGTTCCTGTTGAATCCCTCCTGTTTAGATTTGTGTTTGAATATAATTTTCCTTTCTTGTATAAAAATGTAGTTGATTGATTAAATGAGTAATGATGTCGCATATGTATAACTTCTTCATCTAACAATGTTAGTTTAAATTAATAAAAGAATAGTTAATCGGTTTTGATATTATGGTGTGTCAATCTCACGTTTTAGTATTATTGAATAATAGAATATAGAATGAAAGCAGTTTTTCTTTGTACAAACTCGGTCGCAATTTTTCATTCGCATTAGCCGTAAACTAATAAATAATAAGTTACGTTTTTAGCATGTAATTAATTAAGATATTTTCTTTTATTTTAGAGATGAACTTAATAGGAAAATATAGTCACTGTAGGTTTATCCTTTTAAATAAAATTGAGACGAGCCTCGACAAACAAAAATGCACAAGCTGCGGGGCCCTCTAAATGTATATATTAAAATACTTAGAATTCGGGACATGCCGTTTAGCGAATTTTACGGGCTTCCCAAAATAAGAATACGCTAGTTGCTTTAGGCGCACCTTTAATAATTTAACCTTCTTAAACACGGGTGCACATTGATGTGACCCAAATCCAAATCTCAACGGAGTCAAAATGTGTCGACGACCACGGGTGCATTGATTGTGACGTGGTTCGAGATGCATTTTTACGACGTTGCAATTCTATAAAAATAAAGGACAATAATAAAAGCGGTTTAAACTTAATAAAAGCACGTAAGTCATAACATGTATTTAAATCAGACATTCAGCCATTATAACAATTTAAGTGACCGTGCTAGAACCACGGGATTCGAGGGTGCCTAACACCTTCCCTCGGGTCAACAGAATTCCTTATTTAGAATTTCTGGTTCGCAGACTTCATTTGGAAAAGTCGAAAATTTCCTCGATTTGGGATTCAAGATAAACCGGTGACTTGGGACACCAAAAGCCAAACCTTTCCCAAGTGGCGACTCTGAATTAAAATAAATAATCTCATTTCGAATATTGTCACTTAAATTGGAAAAACTCCCTCGCGCATTTAACCCTTCGGGGCCGGGCGCGCAAAAAGGAGGTGTGACAAGGACTATATGTCCTTAACTTTTGAACTTAGAACTCTAAGTCCAGGACTTCAGGACTACATGTCCTTAACTTTTGAACTTGGAACTCTAAGTTCAGGACTTCAGGACTATATGTTTTAACTTTTGAACTTAATTTCAGGATTTCAAGACTACATATCCTTAACTTTTGAACTTGAACTCAAACTTCAGGACCAAACGTCCTTAACTTTTGAACTTGTAAGTCAAAGTTAAGAACCTATTGTCCTTAACTTTTGATCTTGTAACTGTAAGTTAAGGACTGCCTGTCCTAAACTTTTGAACTTGTTAGTCTAAGTTCAGGACCAAGTGTCCTTAACTTTTGAACTTGTAAGTCTATGTTCAGAACCAAGTGTCCTTACTTTTGAACTTGGAATTCAAAGTTAAGGACTATGTGTCCTTAACTTTTGGAACTTGTAAATCAAAGTTCAGGACCAAGTGTCCTTAACTTTTGAACTTGGAACTCAAAGTCAAGGACCAAGTGTCCTTAACTTTTGAACTTGAAACTTGAAGTTCAGGACTAAGTGTCCTTAAATTTTTAACTTATAACTCAAAGTTAAGGACCAAGTGTCCTTAACTTTTGAACTTGGAATTCAAAGTTAAGGACCTATTATCCTTAACTTTTGAACTTGGAACTCAAACTTCAGGACCTATTGTCCTTAACTTTTGAACTTGTAACTGTAAGTTCAAGACCAATAGTCCTTAACTTTTGAGCTTGTTAGTCTAAGTTCAGGACCAAGTGTCCTTAACTTTTGAACTTGAATCTCTAAGTTAAGGACTGTCTGTCCTTAATTTCTATGCTTGTAACTCTAAGTTAAGGACCAAATATCCTTAATTTTAGAACTTCCAACTCTAAGTTCAGGACCCACATAAAAAAAAAGAGAATTTAATTCATTGAAATATGAAAACTCAATTGGTATTTTTGCAACTGATCTTTCGCTTCCAAAAAACAGTCTAAGACCATTAATTCACTCCACAAAGTGTCTTCAAAACCTCTTTCAACAAATACTCCATTTGCACTAATTTTTGTTTGTGAATATCTCAAACAGAGAAAAGAGAAACACTTGTTTGTGTTTTCCTTTTCTTTTTCTTGTATTTTCCAGCTAAAAATTATAGATTAAATGAACTAACTTCCTCTGCAAGAGCCACGCCCAGCTTGTTTAGTTCTTAATCAAGAAACCAGAGCCCATGTATTTGATGCAGAGTGAGAAGCAAGGGTTTGAGAAGAAAATCAATGGAATAAAGGATCAAAATGTCTTTTCATATTAATTTTAATAGAATAGTGGCTATTTTTGCTCAACATTAGAATTGCTGGATAAAAAATAAATACCACCTTAAATAGTGGCTACCCCATGCCATTTTTACGCAGGTCAGGGGTATTGGGTTGTTAAATTTTTGGCTCAGGTTTGAATTGGGCTCCGAAATTTTAAAAAATTGGGCCAAAAGAAAGCTGATAATTCAATTTAAATATCTACAAAAATATAAAAACTCACAATTGATATTGATAAACCATTAATATTAAAAATAGAAACTAAAAATTAAAGTTGAAACTATTTTTGGTATTTTCAAGGATTATATTAGAATAAAAATGTTAAAAATAATATATCTTTCTATAAATACATAATATTGAATTAAGTAGAAAAGTGAAACTATTTTTTTTGTATTTCCATTTAAGTGCCTAAAAATAGAATTAAATCCAATAATAGAGTGAAATAATATAGAAATAAGCTCAAATAATATTCTAAAAATACTAGGACTATTATGTGTAATTCTAATGCGCGGGTCAAAAATTACATGTCTACACACAGAATACAGCGGGATACATTGAAATACAATGGAAAAAAAAGATAGTGAATACAATGAAATACATGGAACAACGAGATATATTGAATTACAATGAAAAAAAAAGACAATGAAATACATTAAATACATTGAAATATATTAACAGAAAATCAAGTTGCTCAGTCTCAAACTCCGTCATTTTTGTTCAAGAATAAACCCTAATTTCTGGCGAATCCGCAATCCACTTATAAATTAGTAATTCCGAATTTCCGATTAGGCCGCCCCAGTTGAGTTGAAACACGTTAGCCAGTACCCGTTTTAAAGGACTGTCGAACTTAACTGCATAAAATCCACAAGCTTATGCCCATATTATTGTTGGAGATTTCAATTTGAGTTTCGCTCTTCTATCGCACTTTCTTCTCCAGTAGAATCGACTAATCAACACAATAGAAGTTTTCGGGGTATACCAGACAAAATCATTGTTTGCGACTAATGGTAGGTGATGTGGGTGAGAGGAATTTTGAGATTGAGCATCGTGCTTCCAGGGAATAGGGGAAGAGAATGACATGTATCAAAGTAGAGAGAGAAAGAAAATAATGTAACTGAATAGCGTATTTAGTGGCTTAGGGGTAGGAGGTAACCAAAATTAAATATTTTGTTATAAACATTAAAAGGTATCTATAGAATATAATTTTTTTAAATGGTATTTATTTAAAATAAATAAGGTGTTAACCTTTACTATATGAAGTACAAATTTCATCTTTAAATTCAAATACCAAATGTTATTAACATTGAAGACATCAAAAGAAATTTTACAATTATCTATTTTACTATTTCGAGTGTCAAACAAGGTTTATTTTTTGCAAATAGTTTGTAAAAATTTTGAATTGTTAACTATTGTGATTTATAGTACTTCCTATATAGTTCCTAAATGTGTAAATTTTAATTAAAAAAGCTTGAAGAATCTATATCCGAATTCACACGGGAAACTAGTCAATACAAACAAATTAAAACGGAGGGAGTAACAAAAACGACTGTATTTTTTATGGTCCAGTTCAAGTCGGTCTGCCCATTCGATCCTGGGGTAGAGATATCGCAACCGGCATAGGCCCAGAATTTGAGGCCCAACGTGAAATAACGCTTTGTGCCGACTATGGGCCTATTTTTCACAACTTGGGCCTGCTAAGGTTGGCCCATTTTGTTGTATTCTACTAACCAAATCAGAAATTTTCATAATTAACTTTAGAGATTTGCAATTATCCTCTAAAATTGGGCAAGTTCAACGGGAGAAATTTAAAAATAGCTAGATTTACAAGTGGTCATTCAAAAATAGCTACAGTTTCAAAAGTAATCGAAATTTAGCTACTTTTCATGTAAAGATAAATCTGAACGAAAACACTGTTCAAAATCCGGAAAATACTCCAGCATAATATACTGGAGTTCCAGCATAAGTATACTGGAACTCCAGTATATTATAATGGAGTTCAGCATAAGTATACTGAAACTCCAGCATAATATACTGGAGTTCTAATATAATATATCAGTCCAATATAATATACTGGAAGTTCATACACATGTGCTCCAATCTCCAGTATATTATGTTGGAAGTTCATATACAGGTGTACCGATCTCCAGTATATTATGCTGGACTAGTCCCTGTTGCAGCAAAATAGTGACTATTTTTCAATAACTTTGCAAACGCTGACTATTTTTGAATGACCAAGCCGAAAACTGGCTAGCCCGTGCTATTTTAACAAGTTCAACAAATGCAATGGTCTTTAAAAAGAAACTTCTAGGATTTTGGAGTATCTCGTATTCATCAGTGGTTATTAAGATCATTTAATGGAGAACCATTTGACTTTTCACGGAGGTGATGAGATTTTCAATAGTAACAAAAGGAAATTTCCTCAATCAGTAAAATTTGGTATATGATGAGGAGTGTTGGTTCAACGGTAAAAGTTGCAGCCATATAAGATTCGGAAAAACGAAAACGCCTTACGAAACTTGTTTTTCAAATTAAGAATTAATAAGAGATGGTCAGGTCACATGACCTATGAAGGTTTCCTTAAGAAACAATTCTTGCAAAAAAGTTCCTCGTAACGATCACAGCTTAGACTCAAACCTAGTTACAAGTCAAATTATGAATATAAATCGATATTACTTGCGCAAAATCTCAAAATCCTCTTAAAAGTCAAATTATGACTACAGATTGACAGTACATGCGTAATATTCTGTATACGTCACTGAGTGTGATGAGCCATCACATACTTGAAAAAAAAAAAAAACTTTTGTAGGCTATTTGCTATCACTAGTGTGCCTTCCACCTTCAAAATGTTGAAACCTTGCATATCTCTGTTAATTACTACTATTTCTTTTGAAGATAAAGAGATATGATTTGGCAACTAAATAGCAATCTCAGCAGATTCTAAGGTTTAACAACACGAATTGTTTTTTTATATGGACTATTAAGAAATTGGCTAAAAGGCAAGGGGCAGTTCGGTGCACAAAGTATACTGCGATCATGTAGGGTCTGGGGAAGGGCCGCCCTTCAAGGGGTGTGACGTAGGCAACATACCCTGATGCAAGCATCAGTTGCTGATTCCACGATACCTCAAAGTGGCTTCTTTTTTCTTCATATTCCAAGCTGAGCGAGAAGCTACAGAAGTATCAGGAACATAACCAACCAATTTCAGTTTCCTGTATTTGGAAAGCAATAACTTCTGGGTTAAATCTACAGATGCATGGTTACTCAAATTTTCTTTTATTGTACGAAAGTCGTTGAACAATTCTTTGTGACGAAAAAGTTATTCAGCTTTGCCTAAGTTTCACAGGAAATCACTAAAGTATTTTTTTGTAATAAAAAATTCACTCAATTTTGTCTAAGTATTTCGTAAAAGAACTAATTATAATAACGTACAAGAAGGTGCAACGATCATTAGTGACTTTAGGATACTTAGGCAACATTGAGCGAATTTTTTGTAACAATATACTATAATTTAATGGCTTTTTATGATACAAGTTAAAATCGAGTGACTCGCTCGTTATGAAAATTAGTTTAGTAATTTCGGTGCAATAAAACAAAAGTTGATTAATGATCATCCTTGTAATTAATCCAAGAATGAGATTACATTCTCTTGTCCAAACAAAGAGATTGCATTACAATGGTTAGTTTGGTTGGTTCTTTGCACCTAATTTTGGTGAGCCAGGTATATTCGATTCATTCTCATTTTTACTCAAGAGTTTCATAATTGAACTTCGAGATTGCGTATACTAAATATAGGTGTATTTGATAAGTAAATACAGGCTTACCACCCTATAGCATAGGTAATATCAGGTCTAATGATAATACGTTATTTAAAATTTTCCATTACAATGAGCAGAAATTAGAATGACCCCAAGTAAAAGACCAACAAAGACTCGAGACGATAATTTATTTTTCTTGCTGAATTGATTGAGTACCAGTTGAGCAAAATAAAATAAAAAATCGAAATCCCGTGAGGCACTTGCAGTTTAGATAAGGTTGGCTATAATAGGAAATAAATAAATGTCATGTAGTACCATAAGGTTGACTAAGGCGTCGTTTGTTTGTACTCTAAGGCGTCGTTTGTTTGTACTTAATGGAGGTCTGAATCTTAATTATTGAGATCTAAGACATTAAATTCGTTTGTTTTTAAAGTTTGAATCTTAATTATTCAGATCGTAATCATTAAGTGTTTTTTTTTAACTTCACAACCACTTAATGGGTCTGAATAGGTCTGTATGATTAAGATCCATAACATAGACTTAATTTCATTAAGATGCTATCACATATTCATTATTAATTGCCGCAACCGCTTACCATTATCAACTACCACCATGCCACTACCACCACCATCACCACCATAGTCAACCACCACTACCACCATCATCCTCAATCATAGTTGCCACCATTATCAACCATCCCCACCATTCCGACCACCATCATTCTCACTCACAATCAACACTTATCCACCTCAACTACCACGACCAATCACCCCATTACCATTAACAACCACATCCGGCACCGCCCATCATTATAACCTACGACTACCTTCCTCAATCACAAACCACCACCCGTCATTATTAACTATCACCACCCACCACTATCAATCACTACTAGCTACTAGCACGAACCACCATCATCAACCAAAACTACCACCAACCACCGCCTTTAATCGGCATTCACCCATTAGCCATTACCACCAACAACTATCATATTTTAAAAAACTATATATTTTATTGATAGAATATTAGATTAGTTAGTATTTCATTTGAATTTTATGTTTATTATTTTTCAAATAAAGATAAATTTTATGCATTCAGATGCTAGAAATCAAACAGTCTTAATTTTTAGTATTCAGATCTTAATACACATCTTAATATATTCAGATGTGTATTCATATTCAGATGTCTTAATCTTAATACACATCTTACTATTCAGATGCGTATTCATATTCAGACGTCTTAATCTTAAAAAAAAAAACAAATGAGGCCTAATAGGAAATACATAAAATTTATGTTTGCTTTCAGACTTGAACAACGACCTAAAGTGCGGTAACTTCTAAATTTAATATTTTAATGATTTTTTTAACACAAATACAGTATCGGGACCAAAGTTGCCGGTCGGGGCGGATGTTACCTTTCAGCTACGAGTTCAACTGAATTCATAACTTTCGACACGGAGTATAGATTTAAAAGTAAAAACCAACTAAAATCTCAACAAATATTAAATTTGAACCCATAATTTTAATAGTATAATGAGTTCAAAAAATCTTAAAAGCTGAACCCACTAACTTTAAATCCATGATCCATCTTTTGTCGCTGGGTTCGACAGCCGAACCCGTAGCTTAGCTTGTTCATCCCCTGGCGGTATCCCTTTTTAATTTTATGACTAATTTTTAGTTCTATACTTCAATTAAGTGTTTGGGTCATCACTTGTTTTAGAAATGAATTCTGTATTTCGATACCTTAAAACCCTCTTTTTGTCTTGCCTCGATTTACGTGCGCAGTCCGAGCGCGTAACCGGAAAGCTATTATGTAAAAATCTGTGAAAAATGATGAATTTTGCCTTTAAAATGAGTTTAAGTTGACTTTGGTTAATATTTTGGGTAAACGGACATGGACCCGTGATTTGACGGTCCCGGAGGGTCCGTAGGAAAATATGGGACTTGGGCGAATGCCCGGAATCGAATTCCGAGGTCTCAAGACCGAGAAATAAATTTTTGAAGAAAATTATTTTTTGGAATATTTATGAGTTTTTGAAAGTGAAATGTATTTAAAGTTTGATGGTATCGGGCCCGTATTTTGGTTTCGGAGCCCGGTACAGGTCTTATATATGATTTGAGTCGAACCTGTGAAATTTGGTAAGAAACGGACTTGAAATGATATGAATCGGACCTTATTTGAGGAAATTGGGAAATTTGATGTTCTTAAGAAATTTCATGATTTTGATGCTAAATTCATAGTTGTTGATGTAATTTTGGTGATTTGAATGCACGAGCGAGTCCGTATGATGTTTTTAGGTTGGTGTGCATGTTTGGTTTGGAGCCCCGACGGCTCGGATGAGTTTTGGATAGGCCACAAAGTGGATTTTGGACTTGAGAAATTGCAGACTTCAGCTGTTGCATTGCAGGCCTGCAGGCTTTGCATTTGCGAAGCCTGGCTCGCAAATGCGAACAATAGCCCAGACCAGCTTACCTCGCAAATGCGAGGGATTGATCGCAAATGCGATTCCCCAGTTTTAGCCAGACGTCGCAAATGCGACACATTGTTCGCAATTCTCACTTCGCAAATGCGAAATTAGCAGAAGTCTGGGTTCGCAATTGCGAACCCTAGTCGCAATTGCGACATCTGCAACCTGCAATTTTATAACTTAGCCGAAAATCTTTCATTTTTCACACTCTTTCAAAATCAAAACACTCTTGGGCGATTTTTCAAAGACAACTCTTCTTCCAAATCGATTGTAAGTTAATTTTAACTCGTTTCCTTCAATCATTAATATCTTTTCACATGATTTAAAACTCAAAATCAATGATTTTTATGGGGGAAATTGGATGTTTTGGATAGAACCTAGGTTTTTCAAAAATTGGGGATTTGGACCTCGATTTGAGATCCGATTTCAAAACAAATTATATATTTGGGTTCGTTGGGGAATGGGTAATCAGGTTTTGGTTCGAACCTCGGGTTTTGACCATGTGAGCCCGGGGGCGATTTTTGACTTTTTGGGTAACACTTTGGAAAACTTATTTTCATGCATTAGAATTGATTCATTTAGCGTTTATTGATGTAATTAAGTAACTTATGGCTAGATACGAGCGAATTGGTAATGGAATCAAGAGGTAAACCGATAGTTGAGGCTTGAATTGTGTTCGTGGCATCGAGGTAAGTGTTTGGTCTAACCTTAGCTTGAGGGATTAGTAGTCGAGTCTTATTTGCTACGTGTTAATTGTGGAGTATGACGTATAGGCATGGTGACAAGTATCTATACGTCGGTGTCAAGCATGCCCACGAGTCTTGTATTATAATTGTTATGACTCCGTTGTGGTTTATTGCGCTTCACATGTTATTATCATTATTGTTCCCTTGCCGGGATGTTATTATCATTATTGTTCCCTTGCCGAGATATTATTATCATTATTGTTCCCTTGCCGGGATGTTATTGTCACATTATTGTTCCCTTGCCGGGATGTTTGTTTGATATTATTGATCCCTTGCCGGGACTTTTTTTTTTGATTGGTGTTGACAAAAAAATGGGAGCGGGTTGCACGCCTGCAATGGTAATATATGAAATGGGAGCGGGTTTGGGAGCGGGTTGCACGCCTGCAACGGTAATATATGAAATGGGAGCGGGTTGCACGCCTGCAACGAGATATATGAAATGGGAGCAGATTGCACGCCTGCAACAAGATATATGAAATGGGAGCGGGTTGCACGCCTGCAACGAGATATATGAAATGGGATCGGGTTGCACGCCTGCAACGAGATATGTGAAATGGGATCGGCTTGCACGCCTGCAACGAGATACATGAAATGGGATCGGGTTGCACGCCTGCAACAAGATGTGAAATGAAAGTGAATTCTGCATTTATTTTCCTTATCCTTGTCAATAATTGGATTTTGGTTTCCTTATATTCCTCTTAATATTCTGTTGTTATCTGTTATTCCCCGAAACATGTTTTCCCCCTCCTATCTTTAACTGTAATTATCTGCTTTTCTATTTCCGCTATATATGATATAATTGCACAGGTTTATTTGGTAGTCTGGTCCTAGCCTCGTCACTACTTCGCCGAGGTTGGGCTAGACACTTACCAGCACATGGGGTCGGTTGTGTTGATACTACACTCTGCACTGTGTGCAGATACTGATATCGAAGCGCTTGGACCGCAGTGAGGATGTTGTCGTCAGTCCACACAGGCGACCCGAAGTAGTCCTGCAGACGTTTGCGGGCCTTGGCGTCACCTCCTATCTTTCCTTTATCCTGTTTCCTTTACTTATTTCAGAAACAATGTCTTTCAGACTTTGTATGTAGTATTCTTAAACCGTTTGTGAAACTGTGACACCAAATTCTGGGTAGAGTTGTATTTAGACTTCCGCATTTTGTATTAAGATAAATTATCAGATTTTGTCTTCCGCTTAATTATTTCCGCTATTTGCCTGATATTTACTCATCACTGATAATGGTTTAAAACTGGAAAAGGTTAAGTAATTAGAATAATTTGGCTTGCCTAGCTTTCACCGGTAAATGTCATCACGTCTCTCGAGGGTGGGAAATTCTGGTAGTAACATTAAGTCATCCACATGAGAAACGCGTAGCCGTGTATTCTTTCATTAATTTTCTTAATGAAAAGAAACAAAAAGACTAAGTCGCCCTTTTAAACGAGGGAATTTGGTCAAAATATAGCAGCTTCATATGTCTTGAACTTTAAGGAAATCAGCGTTGAATGTGACATTTTTTAATTTTTATTTAGTGTCATTTTCATAAACTAATACTATGAGCTGCCAAGATGGAGTACTTTATATTAACCACTCATATTCAAGATTTGCTGCAATTTGAAAACTCCATTTGCTTTTTGCTATGGGAAAATTTTGGTAGATGTTGGGGTTTAAATTCTGGTGGTTGGGTAGTTAATGCATTGATTTGAGTATGTTGAGTTGTTTTGAGCTGCCAGAGGTGGTGAATAGTATATGTGTACTAAAGGGGAGTAAATTGTGCATATGGGGGTTGGTACTGCTGTTGGTAAGGGTGTTAAATGGGGTAGGTCTTAGGGGAGTAAAGTGCTCCGTTTCAATTTGTTTGAACGAATTTGAATGTGCACGGAGTTTAAGAAAAAAAAATTGAAATTTGTGGTCTAAAATAATCTGTAAATTATCTTATTAAGGGTAAAAGTGGAATTTTACAATTAAATTATTTTCAAATTTAAAAATAATTTGTTCTTTTTGAAACTGACTAAAAAAATAGATTCATTCTTTTGAAACGGATGGAGCATTTTTTTTGTTTCGTGACATGGTATAAATATAATACTCCTCCGTTCACTTTTACTTGTTCAGTATTCTAAAAATAGATTTTCACTTTTACTTGTCACTATTAGCATATCAAGAGAAGATAATTTCTTTCTTCTTGTTATACCCACAACATTAATTACTCATTTCAAATCATTTTCTCAAAATCATTAAAATATGCATCAATTAATATGGGTATCATGGTAAATTATGCACTTTATTTATTATTTTTTAAGGGACGTAAAAAGTCAAAACGTGCCAAGTAAAAGTAAACGGAGGGAGTACATTAATTTTAAAGAGTTCTGGTTGTAATATTTGCATTTTGCTATAATAGCTGAACATGGCTATTGGCTTGTGCTTAATAACAAAGAAAAGTTCAAACAACTGGAAAAGTGCTGCTGATCGAGAAACATTACGTTACTAAATGGAGTACTGCTTATTAAGCAACACCTATAGATCATATAATCACCAAAGGTCAGGGTCGGATGTAGAGTAGCGAAAGCGAGTTCATCTGAACTCAGTATTTTTAACGCGAAACATAAATTTATATATAAAAATGTACTAAAATTGTCGCAAATGGTAGGTTTGAACCCTAAGTTTAAAGATACAATGAGTTCGATTTTAAAAATCGTAAAAATCGTAAAGGTTTAAACTCTGGATCCGCTACTGTCAAAGGTTGTGTAGGAGTGGTAATCCCCCATCTAGGTCTCGGGTTCGATCCCGGGTATAGAGCCATTTTTAGTAGGGAGCATTTTTTCCCCCAAAGTAGGATTTCCCGACGTGAATCCAGATTAGTACGTTGGACCCTAAAGTGCGTATCGGACACCGATGAAAACCAAAAGAAAAAAAAAAAAAAAAAAAAAAAGACCATATAAAGTCTTGCTAAGAAACAAACTTAAGGACAAAAATAGTTTGAATCTTCGCTAGCATTTGCACATAGAATTAGTTGAAATTTGAAAAAATGAATTTTTAAAGATGAGACAAAAAATAGTTTTTGAAACATGAAATTGTGTTTGAACATGCATTTTACTTGAAAAGAATTTGAAGTTTTGTGAGTAGAAAACTTCAAAAACTACTCTAGAGTTGTTTTTAGGATTTCAAGATTTTGTTTTCAAAATCTGTCAAAAATTGATTAAAATCTATAAACAAACAAATATTTGAAAATAAAATTTAAAAAAAAACTCCCAAATTTTATGGCCACAACATTTCAAGCTAACTGCAAAAGTACTGCTCAAGCAACATTATAATTTTACGAAACATTAGTAAGTACTTATTAAGTAACTCCAGCAGATCATATAAAGTGCTCACTAAATATATAAACATTGTTATGTGCCCCACTTGCACCCCCAATATAGGGGGCCTCCTTCCCTTGTACTTTTAAAACACATGGAAATACCTTTTTTTATTAATTCGCCTTCGTAAAAGAAACAGTCAAATTTGATAATTAATACAGTCAAATCTCTTTATAGCATTCTCATTTTTTGATTTTTTTGCTGCTTTAGTAAATTGCTATTATAAAAACATATAATTATAACATAACATGAAAATTTATTTCCAAAAAGAACTTGGCCGTTATCGGCAGAATATGGTTGTTATAAATTTCTTGAAAATTTCATACTAGGATTGTGCCTGGGAGAAATTTAAAAATAACCAGATTTACAACTGGTCATTCAAAAATAGTTCAGTTTCAAAAGTAATCGAAATTTAGCCATTTTTCATGTAAAGATAAATCTGAGCGAAAACACTGTTCAAAACCCGAAAAATAAGTCTGTATATTATACTGGAGTTCCAGCATAAGTATGCTTGAACTCCAGCATATTATACGAGAGTTCCAGGATAACTATGCTGGAACTCCAGCATAATATGTTGGAGTTCCAGCATAAGTACACTAGAACTCCAGCATAATATACTGGAGTTCCAGCAAGTATAAATGTCCAGTATAATATACTGGAGTTTGGAGCACCGGTGCTCCAGTCTCCCATATATTATACAGGAGTCAGCAAAGTATACCGGTCCAGCATAATATGCTGGAGTTCGTACACAGATGCACCGAACTCCCGTATATTATGCGGGACCGGTCTCCGTTACAGCAAAATAGTGGCTATTTTTCATTGACTTCGTAAACGGTGGCTATTTTTGAATGACCAGTCCGAAAACTGATTATACCGTGCTATTTTAAGGAATTCCCAGAGGGGCCCTCTTTTGATTTCTAGATCCAATTTTTTGGGAAATTATTGGGAAAGGGACATTTTATACAAGATTATTTGGGTTGAGATATTTGGGTTTTGTGTAACTTGCTTAATTAGTCTGCGTTTGGCTCCTACATATGGCATGTGAGGCCACCTAAAGCATTTAATATGAGATGGTTTGCCACCTAATTAATTAATCCCACACCTAAAAATGCATTTTTCGACTTTAATTACTTTCTGAGAGACTAGACTTTAGTTAGTTGATTTTATTGAAATGCATTTTTCGACTTTAATTATTTTTTTAGAGACTAGACTTTAGTTAGTTAATTTTATTGAAGAAAAAAGGTCGATACATCACTATACTATGTAATTTCATCACAAGCATAGAAGATCAAATTTCGATTGTTGTGAAAGTTACTAAATGAATCTATTTTATTCTAATTTGATCTAAGAAGAAAAATCACGCAATGTAGAATTTGAATCAACGACATTGGGTTTTTGAGCCACACGTTCTACTGAACTGAATTAAGAGCGTTTCTTATCAGAATAAATTACACAAATGGTCGTTTGATTTTACTGTTTACTTTTTCTAGCCGGTATATACAGATTATACATTGATTATACATAATTATACACATATTATACATTTGACGACTATTTTTAGTTTAAATAATTGAGTGGACTATTATTTAGGTTAATTCAACAATATCTATTATCCTTTCTTCCAACTACAATAATTCGTTAGCTTATCTTCTTATCATGGGTAAAAATCTCTTCCGACACATGTAGGGAATAACCTAACCTTTTGCATTTATTAAAAAGGAAATGGAAAGTTGGCAAATGTAAATGACAAATTTTGACTATATTGTATTCATATATCATCAATTAATGGCACATTAATTGGGTGGGCAAAACTATTTTTTTCAGTACTCTTTAAATTGTGACCAATCTTGATGTACTTGGAAACTCATCATACTCCAAATATTATTTTTTCCCTCAATCTTTCTTGTTTTAGTCTTTCTCTTCTCTTCTCCACAAACAATGGCAGAAAATTCTCCAATTGGAGAAATCCATTCAAATCTGCCCAATTTTCTTCTTTCTGTTAGACTTAAATATGTAAAACTTGGTTACCATTACTTAATATCAAATGCAATTTATCTTTTCATTGTTCCAATTCTTGTTGCTATTGGACTTCATCTTTCAACTCTTACACTTGAAGATCTCATTACAAATCTAGCCATGTTGAAATCTTATTCAACACTTGTTGTTTTTTTAGCCACATTATATTTCATGAGTCGTCCAAGAAATGTATACTTAGTCGATTTCGCGTGCTATAAACCACATGAACGTTATATGATATCTAAAGAACGTTTAGTGGAGAAATTGGCTGGGATTTTTGATGAAGATAGCTTGAATTTTCAAAAGAAAATATTGGAAAGGTCAGGTTTAAGTGATAAGACTTATATACCAGTAGATAAATGGATTCCATCAAATTTTTCACTTAGTAGTAACCAACATCAAGCTAAATTGGTTATTGTTGGTGCTATAGACGATGTGTTGGCAAAAACAGGAGTGAAAATTCGAGAGATTGGGATTGTTATTGTTAATTCTAGTATGTTTAATCCAACACCTTCTCTTTCTGCAATGATTGTCAACCATTATAAGCTTGGAGTTAATGTGATTACTTATAATCTTGGTGGCATGGGTTGCAGTGCTGGACTTATTTCTGTGGACCTAGCTAATCGCCTTTTACAGGTTGGTATATCTCCTTTCACAATTAATAGCGAAAATAGTAGGGATTAACCAGTTTTCGAACTAGTAATTAAGAAATAGGCAATATTTGTAAAGTCATTGAAAAATAACTATTGTTTTTCTAAAACACGAAAGTTCCAGCATAATTTGCGGGATTATGGAGCTCCTGCATATAAACTTTCCAGTATATTATGTTGGAACTCCACCACGGAAAATTCCAGCATAATATGCTAGATTATGGAACTCCTCCATTTAAACTTCCCACATATTATGTTGGAACTCCAGCATATTATGAAATTCCAACATATTATACTGGAATCTCATACGTAAAAAATTCGAACTCTGGCATACTGTGTTTTTGTTCAGATTATATCTTTATATGAAAAAGTGGCTAAATTTCGATTATTTTTCAAACCATGGCTATTTTTCAATTACCAATTGTAAATCTGGCTATTTCTGATTTTTTCCCTTATTTTTCCTACATATATTATATACAATTATACATATATTATATATATCTATCTGTTATTTTTAGTTTAAGTAGTTGAGTAAACGGCTATTTAGGTTAATAGACTTACTCTCATATGGAAACATCTCTATGAAGGTTACAATAACACTTACCCTCAATTTTATTTTATATGGCCCTTGTTTTCTTTTTGTTTGTTCCAAAGAAGATCAATAATATATTTCAATATTTAGAAACTCTTCAACATTAAATTTTCATTTTACTTTTAGGTATGTTTTTGAAGGAAAATACTTTCCAAAAAATGTCTTCAAGTTCTTTAGCTATACAAGTTCTAAAAATATATACTTTTAGTATGTTATGAAATTTTTTCATTAAATTCCGTACCTAATCAAACGTCATCATTGAGATGCAACAAAAGGAGGATTGTCCCATTTTGATTGTCATCTTTCCCTTTTATATGCTTTTTAAGAAATCACAAATAAAAAGAATTTTTTGACAAGTTTACCCTTATCTCTCTTCAATAAATTGCTGATATATGAAATTACTGAATAGGGGCAAGCAAACACCTATGCACTTATTGTAAGTACAGAAGTAGTCTCAGCGGCCTTCTATACAGGGAAAGACAAATCAAAGCTAATACCAAATATGATTTTCCGGATGGGTGCATCTGCTATTCTCCTATCGAACCGTTTCTCCGATCGTTGGCGCTCAAAATATCAACTGATGCATGTTGTCCGCACCCATAAAGGTGCAGATGACAGAGCATTCGGTTGCGTCTACCAAGATGAGGAAGAGGATGGAAAAAAAGGCATGTCATTGTCTAAAGACTTAATGGCAGTAGCTGGTGAGGCCTTAAAAACAAATATTACAACTCTTGGCCCTCTAGTCCTCCCAATGTCCGAGCAGCTCCTCTTTTTCGCCTCTTTAGTCGCGAGAAATGTCCTTAAAAGGAAAATAAAACCATATATCCCCGATTTCAAGATGGCATTCGAGCATTTCTGCATTCATGCAGGGGGAAGGGCCGTGTTGGACGAGCTTCAGAAGAATCTTGATCTCTCAGAAGAACTTATGGAACCTTCAAGAATGACTCTTTATAGGTTCGGAAACACTTCAAGTAGCTCAGTGTGGTATAATTTGGCCTACTCTGAGGCCAAAGGGAGGATAAAGAAGGGTGACAGAGCATGGCAAATAGGGTTCGGCTCAGGATTCAAATGTAACAGTGCTGTTTGGCGCGCGCTAAGGACCATTGATGCAGCCATTGAAAAGAACGCGTGGACGGATGAGATTGAGGATTTCCCTGTTCAAATCCCATATTGATGATCAGTACTGAAACCATAAAACACATTCAAAATCACTCTAGTATATTTGTATATGGGATTGTGCACCTAATTTTGAACAAGCGAGGTATCTGGAATTACAAAATTTAAGTAAGATGGGGAGCACCAGTAGGTTGTTCGAATTTCTATTAATTTCATTACAAAATTTAGGTCAGATAGGTGACTTGAATTTCAGTATTTCTTTTTCAATGTTTACTTAGCTCATTCATGGGAAGAGAAAGGAGGGGAGAAAAAAAAAATGCAATGTTGAGATGAGTCACAGTAAAGTGGTTACTTACAACTTTGTGCTCAACTATTTGAGTAAATTTTTTTAAATCTCAACAATGGTCCTCTCTTTCTTTTTTTCTCTTTTATCTCTATTATTATTATAGGTTCACCAAAAAAACAAATGAGAGGTGTCATGTGATAATGCAAGAGAAGAGCAAGGTACACATGATATATTTAATATGGCTGGTGCTTCGAGATAGGACCACAAAGGGTATGGGTGCACCAATAGGGTTGGGTGGTTTGTCATAATGGAAAACTTCGAGCATACTATCCTTCCATACATGTAAACAGAGGCGAATCTAGAATTTAAAGTTTATGGATTCTTGTCGTAATCTCAAATTAATATACAATAATAATTAGGTTCACATTTAGCTATTTATAGATATTTAGTGAATTTTTTAATAGAAATATAGGGTCTACGCAAAAGTTATTGGGTTCCGAGGAACCCCTATGCTATACTCTAGATCCGCCATTGCATATAAATCTATCTATCAGATTGACGACGAGCACGACTGAGGTGACTATACATACAAATGACAAATCATTGACTATACATATAATATGGTTACAGATATGTATGCTGAGGCATTATACTGAGATCACGGTCTAATTCCAATGGTGGACCTACGTTAAAGGTACGCCAACAAGTAGGTTGACTTGGCACCCAATCTCAGTAGCAATATCATATTAAAAGTAGTTTAGCACCCATAATTTAAAAATTTTGGATCATGATTCCACAATTAAACCAACAGAGAAAGCACTGTAGTTTTAAATCTTATATGACTAAACTAGACTAGATTTCGAGGATGAGTAGTCGATAAAGAGTTATCTCGAGGTATACACACAGTCACAAACTGCTTCACGAGTTGGACTCGAACCAACATCTCTGATAGCGAACGACTTGCACAAGAGAACATTTCTGTTGCAAGCATGTCCTTGGCCTAACCACACTATAATTGGGAACAAACCAAACTCCTGTATCCAACGTTTGTTTGTAAGTTAATAAACAAATAGAACATTAAGTTCCTTATCACTCTCAATTGATCTCGACACAATCCTAATGCAGTGCTAGTTGTCAACCATCACTTAATGAAGTGATGACAATCTCAATGTCAGACTACAAGGACATGTGATTGGAATAATTCTAGCTTCGTTTATAGATAACCTAATATTAAGATAGAAGCTGACACCAGACAACCATATCAAAATGCAGATCAATAGTTGGGTTTGTACAAAGAGGTCCACACAAGGATGTTATAGTACTCATATTATGTCAGCCATGAGAATGGTCCTATTTAATGTTCAATAACTCCAATCCAGCTGTCGCCGCTTTCTATCTCTGGCGCTCTAAATATCGGGTATGATTGTTACTTTCTTGCCCTGTCCACTCCCCCCACCTCCAATCTAGTATGGACTTGATGTTTGATGGGGCTAGTGGAAAAATTTGTAATCATACCCATGCCATCCGTTGAAAAGTAACTCCATTGGTAGAAACTCGAGAAAGATAGTTCCTTGAGCAACTATTTCTAGAAATTAACTCTGTTCACGAGATACTGCCAGTGCGCCAAAGGTACAAAAGAGAATCATATCTATAATACGTAAAATAGCAATTTGTTGAGCTTACCTCTGTTTCATTATAGAGGGCTGTGTTATCACCACTTTTTGGATAGGAGCCATTGTTGTAATTTGTCCAAAGCACATGCATGCCAAAGTTCACTGCTGGCTTTCCAGTAGTTGGATAGCAACAACTTCGCTTTTGGTCACATTGTGCATGTGGCCACTGAGAACAAACATAACCTTAAAGTTAGAAAGTTTAAATGTGTCCTGAAAACTCCATTAACTTTTAACCCAAAAAAACATTCTTTCTATGAGGAACTAGCGATAAGTGGAAGACTTGCCAGCTGAACAAAGTAAAAAAAATCATAACTCTGAGACACAGAGGACAATCAAATTTTTCAATATAAAAATCTTGATCAGCATAGGGCGGCAGTATCTCATCCTTGTCTATAGATAAGGTTGTTATTGGAGTTAAAGATGGTGCTTAGCATCTAGAGACTAGGGCAATATTTACACATATGCAGGGGCGGACTCAGGCCTAAAATATGGGGCATGTGAATTGTGAATCCATGGTCTCAATATTATCTGTCGGCACCCATGCTCCAAAAAGGCTGAATGGTGCACTTGGTTCAAAGCTAAGTTATTTACCTAGAGGAACATGGATCAATTCTCACTTAATAGTTTTTCTTCCATGTTCTAGAAATCCTAGATTCACTGCACATATGCATGTAAAACAGGAATTATCAGGATCACCAGTGTGTGGATGGCAACAAATTACCAAACTTTGCATTATTAAAAATAGTTATTTTCATGTCCAAGGGGTAAAATCATGTGGAACACAAACTGCTAACATTAGTCTAACAGGATAATTTGGACAGCGAGCATGTGCCAAATGGAGCCATTTCTTGATTTGACTCCCCATCACAGAGAAGTATGGGAAGCATGCTAAATATTGCTAATACAGGTGAGGCATATGTTATGATAGAACCACATTTATTAGGAATTCTACACGGCAGTTCATAAAATTTAAGATGGCTAGTGGCCAGAATATCGTCAAGCAGGTTAGTGTAGAACAAGTTGTGTGGTCCTCTCTTTTCATGAAACATTGTTACCAAAACAAAAAAAGAGTCTGTGGTCCAAGACATATAATGGTCTCATCTCAATTAGGCCTTTGTTTGGAAAATAATGAAATTATGTACCAAATTGAAATACAGTATTTCAAGGATGTTGGTTCTACACTGAAATTTCATTTTCCATAATACAGGGGTATTAATGGATTCAATTTTAAGTTCTCTTCTTGAATTAGTACTGTTTAGTACTTCAGTTGATTACAAGAAAGAGTAGCTTCGCATGTAATTTATGGATTGAAATGATTAAAGAAACTGAGCAGAATATAATATATTAAAAAAAGCTAAAAAAAACTACTTATTTTTCAAACCTTGGGTTTGGCTTTACACCAAGATTCACAAGAAAATCTGTAAGAAAAGCTATTTTGATGGCTGATGAGAATACCCGGTCATCACAAGGAAACTCTGCATTTGCTCCTGTTGATGTTAAGATGGTTGATGTTAAGATGGTTGATGCTTGCTCTCTCTAGTGTGCATTCCATCAATTATGTAACCAAAAATACCCACCTGAACATTTTCCACCTTAAAATTGATGAAACATGTTAATGTGAAGGTGGTGGATATTTCCCGCTACAAGAGTGCGTATCGTTCATCTGTTACCAAAAATCCCCACAAGAACATTTTCCTCCTTCAAAATGATGAAACCTTTGCATATCTCTGATAATTAAATTTCGTTTAAAGATGAGCGATATGAGTTTTGCAGCTGAATGGCAGTCCCCACAGATTCTAAGGTTTTTAACAACGCGAATTGTTTTTCCAGGTGGACTATTAAGAAGAGCAAAAGTAATTGCCAATTTTTCACTGTGGTACCTCAGAATAGCTTCTTTCTCTTCATTTTCTAGGCCAGGACGAAAAGCTATAGAAATATTAGGAACATAACCAACCAATTTCAATTTCTCAATTAACTTGTCAACTTCCTGGTGGAGCTCCCTGTGCTCAATACGCGTAACCTCCCCAGAGAAGAATTCATGCATTACATTGTTAACCTCTATCGTACTACAGCCAGGAATTTTCTTAATATCTCTAACTTTCATCAATTTCCAGATATAATTCACTTCTTCCCAGTTCCCAGCTCGTGCACACATGTTTGAAAAGATCACATAATCGCCACTATGTGATTTGTCCATTTCGAAGATTTTTTCAATTACCAGCTTCCCCAAATCCACATTTCCATGACTGCTGCAAGCAGATAACAATGTCCGCCAAAGTAAAACTGTAGGCCGAATTGGCAATTCCATTAAGAACTTAAAAGCATCATTAAGGCGGCCAGCCCGAGCTAACAAATCCAACATGCATCCGTAGTGTTTCACCCCTGGTACAATCCTGTAGCTTTCTTTCATGCTATTGAAAAATCTAAAACCCTCTTCAATCAATCCACTGTGGTTGCATGCATATAATAGACCCAAAAATGTAATTCCATCAGGAGTAATTCGAGCGTTCTGCATCTCTCGAAACAAAGATATTGCACAACGAGCACGTCCATGAATAGCATAAGCCATGATCATCGCTGACCATGCTTGAGTGTCCTTATAAGTCATGCTCTCGAAAACTAAAATTGCATCAGGCAAGCTCCCACATTTTGCATACATATCAATAAGTGCAGTGTTCACCTTAACATATTGATCAAAACCATTCTTCTTAACATATTCATATACCCACTTCCCCAGTTCCAATGCTCCCAACAAAGCACATGATGAAACCACGCCTAAAATTGTAACATCAGTAGGCTTAAGTTTTTTTCCTTGCAATTCACGAAACAACAAGAGGGCCTCATTTGGCTCGCTACTTCTCACGTAACCCATTATGATCGCATTATACGTTACCACACAAGGGTCAGGTATCCTATCAAACACGCAACGAGCTGAACCATTGTCATTACACTCAATGTACATATTCATAAGTGCAGGACAAACATACATATCGTCATTAAGGCCATATTTAATCAAAAGGCAATGCAATTGCTTACCTTCTTCTAAAGCTTCTCCAGCTGCACAAGCCTTCAACAGAGAAGGGAATGTATAAAAATCAGGAGCAACACCTAATGTTAGAATTTTCAAAAACAGGACAAAGGCATTTAATGGGGTGTCACTCCGGGCATAACCACGGGCCAAGAAGTTGAATAGGACTATATCTGGTTGTGGAATTTGATCAAACAGGAGGTGGGCATGGTGCAAAGAGGCAGGTGTCGGATCAGCTGTGCAAAAATCTATGAGCTTACTCATAAAAAAGACATCATTTTGCATGTGGGTTTTTATGGAAAATGCTTGAATTTGCTTAAGGTCTCTCAAAGATTTGCATTTGGGTACAAGAGAAAAAGGGTCAATTGGTGTGAATGTGTCTTTTCTTGAATTCTTTGTAATGAAATCTCGGCATGAGAAAGTCCCTATTTCAAGTGTTGGAGCAGGAAATGCCATGGAACTAGATTTGGATTACAGTTATACAATTTTTTTGGAGGGAACAAAGTTGTTAAATTTAACGGTTTTATATTGTATACCTAAGCAGATAAAAAGAAGTGTCATTCCTATTTCGACCTTTCATTTTTCATCTTAATTATCCTTATGTCTTTTTCTTCAATTCAATATAACTTCTAATTTTTTTTTAGCAGATGCAATATTAAAGGATTTTGTTAACATAGTGCGTGAGTGTAGTATGTTAATACCCTCTCTATTTTTTAGTTTGCAAAAGTAATTTGCCAGCACAATAATTATGGATATTTTTGTTATTTATCTTTCCATTTTCTAGTTAGATGCCACGCTAACTGTGACATTTTTGTTTCCACCCATTCCTCTATACTCTATAACTAATTCACAATTTATTTTGTTTGCTGCTTCCAATAATTTGACTCACAATTCACATGTCAAATAAAGAAGTATACTCAAATATCGGGAAAAAAAATCGGAAATAATCAAATTTATAACTGGCAATTGAAAAATAACTACAATTTTAAAAGTAATCTAAATTTAACTATTTTTTTACGTAAAAATATGATATGAACAAAACCACTCTCAAAAATCCAGAAAAATTCCAGCATAATATGCTGGAGTTCGAATTTTTTACATATGAATTTCCAGTATAATATGTTAGATTCATAATGTGATAGAGTTCCAACATAATATGCGGGAATTTTAAATGGAGTAGCTCCATAATTCAGCAAATTATGCTGAAATTTTTCGTGCTAGAGTTCCAACATAATATACTATAAATATATGCAGGAGCTCCATAATCTAGCATATTATGCTGGAACTTTCCGTGTTTCAGCAAAACAGTGACTATTTTTTAATAATTTCACAAATGCCGATTATTTTTCAATTACTAGTCCGAAAACTGGCTAATCCTGTCCCTAGCATCCACTTAATCTTATGTCCGCAAAACTTCTAAAAATGGGGACAAAATTTAAACAAACAGTCCTCAAAGTACAAAAAATTGTAGAATACGATTTTTTAGGGGTCGTTTTTAACTCTTGACCCTCGTTTGTAGGGATGGCAATGGGCCAGGACGGGTTTGGATGTATGCGGGTGCGAGTTTGAGTTTTGCAGGTGTGGTACGGGGCGGTGCGAGTTGAAATATTGTTATTTAAAATTTAGGCGGTTTGCGGGTTGAGTCATGAATTGACAACATACTGCTTCGGAACATAGCAAACTTGTCCTAAACCCATTTATTTTATTGTTTTGTCCTACATTATAAAGAACTCAATCGATTTACTTTTATTGAAACTTTTTAATCCAATCTTTTAAGTATTATTTTAGTTTCTAAACATCCCATTTCTTTTTCTTGTTATACCCAAATCAAGCAATGAAAAGTAAACAATTTTCCTCCATCTTGGTATATATTCTTCCTTCCTCTTCCTTTTTAGACTTCTAGTTTTCAAATAAAATAAAAGAAACTTAAACAGGGAGTTTGCTGGAGTTTCTGGTTTTACAAAAAAAATTGCATGTACATATGAAAGTGCATGCTTCCTTCTGGTATTAATACTACAGATTTATGTTAAAGGAATTAAAATTTATTCTGACCTTCCAATTCAATTATCCAAAATGTTTGAATTCTTTGTTGGTTTATTAGTATTTAGATCATCTTATCATCTCTCTTATAGTTTAATGCATAAGAGTCCAAAAACATGAGTATTTTGTACTTAATTTCACTTTCAACTGTATCAGAACACAAAAGGATGTTACTTTGTGTAAATCGTATTTCTTGGTGAAGAGACTTGGTCCAAAAGCTAACAAAATTTAATTTTTTTTTAAAAAAAAAAATTAAACGGATCGGGCGGGTGGATGCGGGTGTAGGTGTGGGGTGGGTAAACGCAGGTGCAAATGCCATGTGGGGTGGGGCGGGGCGAAATTTTACGAGTTAAGACAGAACCTGTACCGCACCCGCACCGCTTGCCATTCCTACCCGTTTGCCTCATGGCAGAACTCCAAGGCTAAAAACTAAAAGTGTTTCCTATGGGACAAGTAAAGGGAAACACTTATTAAATTTGAAGTGCAGACGAAAATTCAAGACCATTCACTTTGAAGGTTATTTACGCATTTTACCCCAAAGTATCTTATCTGTGCAATATTTCTAGGGATCTTTATATAAATAGCCAGTCATATTCATTGTTTACTTATTCTAGCCATATACATAGATTATACATTTTTATGCATAATTTTATACATATAATACATAAATTATACATACATTAGGAATTTTTACCTCATATAGAAAACTTTTACACCTTATTTATTATAAAATAAATACCTTTTTATAAAATTATATTCTATAGCTACCTTTTAGGTTTTATAAAAAATTATGTATTTGTAGTCACTTTCTACTTTTAAGCCATTAACTACGATATGAAATATTTTTCTCTCTCATACTTTCTATTCTCTCTTTCCCAGTAATATCGGTATTGTATACAATTTTGTTAAACCCATGTTCTTTCTCCACTATCGCTCTCCCAACCCAGTATTTTTCCCACGAATACAACCATCATTATCAATTGGTTCATCTCCATCCTCTCTCTCAAGTTTCAAAATTGAGAGAGATATGTATAAGAGAGTTTCTTTACCACCGATGATAGATGAACAAATTCATACCATAGATGATATAAGAGAGTTTCCTTGCATCAACAAGAGTCGCTGAAAGTTCTCCGACAAAGTCTCTATTTCCTTTTGACTTTGACCAGACTTAAAAAATATGAATTATATTCAACAGTTTGTATTCAGCATGTTGTATATATGTATTCAGATATATCTGCAGTATGTATTCCACTGTATATTAAGCATTATGTATTCATATATATTCATGAGATTGTATTGTATGTGCTCTGCATTTTGTATTCACATGTATTCAAATATATTTAGATTATACTATATGTGTACTGCATTTTGTATTCATATGTATTCAATTATATTCAGATTGTATTGTATGATAATGCATTTTGTATTCGTATGTATTCAGCAGATTGTACTTATGTATTTAGATATAATTGCACCTGTGTATATTCATATTTATTCAAAATATAAATGCAATATATATTGAGCAGTTTACTAAATTATATGTTTACTAACTGTTCTAAAAAAAATCATCACGCACCAACAGAACTTCCATGAATGATAGCAATAAAAAAAGGAGGGATTGAAACTCTAGAGATTGCTCTATTTTGTGATAATTTTCGGCTGGGAAATCTTTTCTACGGGAAATACAGATTACGCGTGTTATAATGAGTTAGTTGAGTTATATTATGAGTCTATAGCTTTAATTGATTCACTTAACGTTTTTAAACATTTGAAAAGACCATTTTTATGCAGTTTACAATACTGTATTCACGAATACAGCTCGCGAATACAGCCGAATACAATCGTTGCTTAGTTGGACTCCCTTGTTTCACGCTGAGTTTTGTTACTGTATTCATGAATACAATAGCTTAAATACATCGAATACACTCTATAACAACTGAAAACATAGCTATAAGAAGTAATTTAGTAAATGGTAGCTATATCTAGCTAATAACCACTAAACAATAGTGGTTTGTGAAAATTTCTCAACATTATATCTCCACGGGTTATTTTTAATTTATGGGTTATTTTTAGTTGGGATTTTTACATTCCTATACCATATAGTAAACTATATTACCCTCCATGCTTAACTTTTAATATAATTACCTCTTATATACCTAATTACCATTTATGTACATTTTAGGAGTTTTAATGGTATTAATTAGTCTCCTAATTTAACTCTACCGTATATTCTCACTCCCCCTAAGTTTCTCTCTCCAAATCTCACCCCCTCACCCACGTATCAAACCACACCCCACAATTTTCTCTTCAATCACCCACTATTTCCTCTTCTCAAACCAACAAAAATCTGTAACCCCTCCGCTATTGACAACCATTAAAAAGCTTTGAAGCTTTGAATTCGAATTTGGGTTTTCAAAAGACATTGTTTGTTTGGATTGGATGTTGTTGCAAAGAATTGAGAATTCTTTCTATGTCTCTCTCTATCTCTCAATCCCAAATTTCAGTAATATAAAGCAACGGAAAAGAGAGCAGCAATTCCACCATTGACAGCCATTAAAAAGCTTTGAAGTTTTGAATTCAAATTTGGATTATCAAAAATCATTATTTGTTTGGATTGGGTGTTTTTGCAAATAATCGGGAATATGGTTTGGAGTTTATATCTCAATTTTGAGGGGTTTTGGTGAAGATTAGACTTGGTGAAGAAGAAGAAGACATGACATACATTATATTGCAGTAGAAAAATTGTATTCTGTTGTTTATTTATTTTTCTTTTATTCATTTAACTATTGTATGAAAGTTAAACAATATTGTATAAAATTTATATTTAAGTTGTATGATATTATAGTTGTATATAACTAAGTAGAAATAATGTACGAAAATTATAGATAAGTTGTATAACATATAATTAGTTGTATGAAATTTGTTTTTACTATGTATAAATCAGATACAAAATATACAAAAGACATATTGTATAAAGTTTGTATTTAAGTTGTATGTTATTGTAGTTGTATTTTATTGTGTAGAAATAATGTGTGAAAGTTGTAGATAAATTGTAGATAAGTTGTATAATATATAATTAGTTGTATGAAATTTATTTTTACTATGTATAAATCAGATACAAAATATACCAAAGACATATTGTATAAAATTTGTATTTAAGTTATATGTTATTTTAGTTGTATTTAACTGGGTAAAACTAATGTGTGAAAGTTATAGATAAATTGTATAATATATAATTAGTTGTATGAAATTTGTTTTTACTATGTATAAATTACATACAGAATATACAAAAGACATATTGTATAAAAATTGTATTTAAGTGGTATTATATTATAGTTATATATAATTGGGTACAAATAATGTATGAAAGTTATAGATAAGTTGTATAATATATAATTAGTTATATGAAATTTATTTTTACTATGTATAAATCTGATATAAAATATACAAAAGATATAGTTATAAAATTGTATAAAAATTGTATTTGTGTAATAAGGAATAGTGGCAAGAATAGATAAGTGGTTGAATCTGAAGCCATTTTCATCTATTTTCTTATAAAATTAAAACTTCTTTTGTAAACTTTGACGACCCAGCCGGTCGTCTTAAGAATTTATGCCCTAATCCCCTATTAAATACTTTCTCCAAGTTAATTTTTGCTATTTTGATTTGTCGAGATGTTCGGTTTTGAGTTTCGGAGAGTTTTGGGACACGTAGTCCCTAAATGAGAGCTTAAGTGTTGGAAAGTTGGTCGTAGTCGGAATAGTGTGAAGACGGACTTAGAATAGAAATTTGATGGTTCCGTTAGCTCTGTTGGGTGATTTTGGGCTTAGGGGCGTGTTTGGATTGTGTTTAGGAGGTCCGTAGCTAATTTATACTTGAAATGCCGAAAGTTGAATTTTTGAAATTTCCGGTTCGATAGTGAGATTTTGATACGAGGGTCGGAATAGAATTCTGGAAGTTGGAGTAGTTCCGTAGTGTTTAATGTGATGTGTGTGTAAAATTTTAGGTCATTTGGACGAGATTTGATAGACCATTTGATCGAAAGCATATTTTTAGAGTTTTTGGAATTCTTAGGATTGAATCCGATGAAAAATAGGTGTTTTGATGTTATTTTGATCGTTACGAAGGTTGGAACAAATTTGAATAATGTTTTAGGATCAGTTGGCAGGTTTGGTTGAGGTCCCGGGGGCCTCGGATGTGATTCGGATACTCAACGGGTCATTTTTGGACTTAGAGGATTGAAGAAAATGCAACAGGTCTCCAGTAGGGTCTTGCGTTCGCGAAGAGAAGCTAGGGCTGGTGGAAGCTTAACGCTTCGCGTTCTCGAAGAGGATCCCACGTTCGCGAAGCTGAGAGGTCGTATGCCTACGCGTTCGCGAAGAGGGTCTCGTATTCGCGTAGGAGGGGGAAGTTTCCCCGTTCGCGACAAGGGACATCGCATTCGCGATGAAGGACATCTAGGCCAAGCAAAGTTGTGCTTCACGAACGCGCGGGTCCTTTCGCGTTCTCGAAGAAAGATTTACTTGGGCAGATATAAAATTTCAAAGTCGAGGGTTAAACCATTTTTGTGAAAACTAAAACTTGGGAGCTCAGATTTGAGCGAGGTTTTGAGGGATTTTCAGATATATCAATTGGGTAATGATTCTTAACTCCTTTTTGCTTGTAACCTATTAATCCAAACATCAATTCATCATTTGATTTCGGATTGGAGATGAAAATTTGGGGAAAAGTTGGAAGAAAGTTCTTAGACCTAGAATTCGACTTTTGATTGGGAATTTGACCTTAGATTTGGATAATTTTGGTATGCATGAACTCGGGAGACTTTTGGGCCATTTGGAGTCGAATACTCGTGGCAAGAGCGTGGTTTCGGATTGATTTTGAGCCGGTTCGAGGTAAGTGGCTTGTCTAACCTTGTGTGGGCACCTTTCCCTTAGGATTCGGTATATTTGATATTTGAAATGCCTTGTACGTGAGGTGACGAGTGCGTACTTGAGCTAATTGTTGAAAATCGGGTTTTCTTTAAGTAATTTCAATTGTGTTCTTTTTCCTGTTTCATTTTACTTGCAATTTAAACCTGCTATTAGCTTAGAAAAAGCATGTTTAATTGACTTAACTGTTTATTTGCTTAAACTGCATTAATTGAATTATGTGGAGCATGTTAGATTAGAATTACCTGTTTATTTGATACGAAATCGAGCTTAATTGAGTATTTTTGTGTTGATGCTATGTGTTTTACTTTGGGACTACGGGACGGCATCCCGGGAGATCCCATGTACGTATTTATGATTTGAACTGAGCTGCGGGATATCGAGAGATCCCTAGCACGTATATTGAGGATACCAAGAGATCCTCGGAATACCAAGAGATCCCTAACATATATTGAGGATACCGAGAGATCCCTAGCATATATTGATGGTACTAAGAGATCCTCGGGATACTGAGAGATCCCCGGTTATTTCCCTGTGATTGTTTTTGCCTCTGTTTCAGTTATTGAATTCCTTGTTTTTCCTTTATTAAATTCTTATCGTTAGTTTTCAACTGTACTGCTTATCTTATACTGTCATGTCTTATATTTTTTTGTTTTATTTCAGTATGGCCTTGACCTTCCTCGTCACTACCCGACCGAGGTTAGGCTTGACACTTATGAGTACCGTTGTGGTGTACTCATGCCCCTTATGCGCATGTTTTTCATGTGCAGATCCAGGTACTGCAACTCAATCCTATCACCTTTGAGGTGAGGCGACTGTTCCAGCGACTTCGAGGTATATCTGTCGTGTCCACAAGCCGAGGAGTCCTTTTCTATTCTCGCTTTTAAGTATTAGCCCTTCTGTATTTCTGTTCTTGTTAGACATTCTGGAGTTAGAGTACTGTGTAGTGATCCTTAGCTTGTGATTCATAGGTTTCCGGGTCTTGGAAGTATGTATTGGTTTGAGAGTTAAATTATGTATGTTGAGCGACACTTTCAGAGCTCTAGGTTCATAAGAGTCATGGATCACAAGCCGGTTTATTAGAGTCTCGCTGATCGGTACGGAGATGTTTGTACTTATCTACGAGAGGCTATGTAACTGTTAGGAAAATTTCCACTTCATTTGATTTCCTTGTCGTGCGATATTTTGACATCACAATTCTAAACTTCTGTCTTATATTCTCATAGATTGTGAGGACACGTGCTACCTGAGATGATCAGGCACCCGTGCCCCCTACTGCAGCCGTCAGAGGCCGGGGCCAGGGTAGAGGCTGAGGACGTGCACGTGGTGCAACCAGAGCACCTGCGCGAGTTGCCGCCGAGGTACCACCAGTAGTTCCAACCGGAGTCCATACACCTGACACGCCTACTGCTACTACTACTCCAACTCTTCAAGAGACTCTAGCACAGTTCATGAGCATGTACAGCACGCTGGCTCAGGTAGGGTTGCTTCCCCTTGCTGTAGCTACATCTCAGGCCAGGGGAGGAGCACAGACTCTTGCCGCCCACACTCTTGAGCAGTGAGTGCATGTTGATCGGGTCCCTAAGATTATTCTTGTACCGCCTGCAGTGTCAGTTCAGCCCGAGGGTAGCGCAGCGGCTTCCGAGGAGGAGCAGCTGAGACTTGAGAGGTTCAAGAGGTACAAGCCTCATGTATTCAGCGGTTTAGCATTAGAGGATGCTCTGGGATTTCTAGATGAGTGTTACCGCATTCTCCGTACCATGGGTATATCAGCATCGAGTGAGGTTTCCTTCACTACCTTCCAGCTTCGAGGAGCCGCCTATGAGTGGTGGCGCACCTATGAGTTAGACAGTCCGGATGAGGCTGCTTCACTGAATTGGACTCAGTTTTCAGATCTGTTCCTGAGAGAGTATGTTACTCAAAGCCCCAGAAACGCCTGGTGCGTAGAGTTTGAGCATTTGCGCTAGGGTGCTATGACTGTCTCAGAGTATGCTGTCTGTTACACCAGTTTGGCTAGGCATTCACCAACCTTGTTTTCTACTATTCGCGAGAGGGTTAACCGGTTTATTGAGGGCCTTATTCCCAACATCAGGTCTAGCTTGGCTTTTGAGTTGGAGATAAATATTTCTTAGCAGTAGGTGGTGAGCATTTCTAGGAGGATTGAGGGTATGTATGCTAGGGAGAGAGAGGAGAGGAGAAGGAGGCCAAGAGGTCTCGAGAGTCGGGCCATTTCTCTAGTGCTCGTGCCCCAGCAGCAGGTCATCATGGTAGGGGTTATATGAGTCGCCCTATTCATTCAGCTCTTCCAGTAACCAGTGGTATTCCAGCTCCTCCTAGACCTCAGGAGCCTTATTATGCACCTCCGGTATTTAGCGTGCCTCCTGCGCGGGGTGCTTTCAGAGGTCAGTCCAGCAAACCTGGCTCGAGCCAGTCACAATCACCACATCCTCCCAGAGCTTATTTTGAGTGTGGTGATTCATGACATGTGGTGAGGGATTGTCCTAGACTTGGGATGAGTGCACCTCCACAGACTTCTCAGCCACAGCGTGCCCCGCATAGTTCTAAGGCCATGGTTACAGCTCCAGTTGCTACCCCACCTACTCAGTCAGCTAGAGGTGGAGGTCGGGGAGGTAGAGGTCACCCTAGAGGGGGAGGCCAGGCCCGATACTATGCTTTTCCTGCACGTACCGAGGTTGTTGCCTCCGATTCTGTCATCACAAGTATTATACTGGTTTGTCATAGAGATGCATCGGTTCTATTCGATCCAGGCTCCACTTATTCTTATGTGTCTTCTTATTTTGCTCGGCATTTGGGTGTATCTCGGGATTCTTTGAGTTTATCTGTTTATGTTTCTACTCCAGTAAGAGATTCTCTTATTGTGGATCGCGTTTATCGGTCGTGTTTGGTTGCTCTTAGTGGTTTTGAGACTAGATCCAATCTATTGTTACTCAGCATGGTAGATTTTGACATTATATTGGGCATGGACTGGTTGTCGCCCCATTATGCTATTCTTGATTGTCACGCCAAAACCGTGATGTTGGCTATGCCAGGTGTACCGCGTGTTGAGTGGAGAGGTACTTTAGATCACACTCCCAGTAGAGTTATTTCTTTTTTTAAAGGTCAGTGTATGGTTGATAAGGGGTGTGACGCGTATTTAGCTTATGTAAGAGATGTCAGTATTGATACCCCTTTAGTTGATTCAGTCCAGTAGTACGGGATTTTTCCGATGTGTTTCTAGCTGACCTTCCGGGCATGCCGCCTGATAGAGATGTTGATTTTGGCATTGATCTGTTGTCGGGCACTCAGCCCATTTCTATTCCCCCGTATCGTATGTCTCCTCCTGAGTTGAAGGAATTGAAGGATTAGTTATAAGAACTGCTTGATAAGGGTTTTATTCGGCCTAGTGTATCACCTTGGGGTGCTCTTGTCTTGTTTGTGAAGAAAAATGATGGTTCTATGCGTATATGTAGGGATTATCGCCAGTTGAACAAGGTTATAGTGAAGAACTGTTATCCTTTGCCTCGTATTGATGATCTGTTTGACCAACTTTAGGGCGCACAGGTGTTTTCTAAGATTGACTTGCGCTCAGGTTACCATCAGTTGAAGATTTGGGAGTTAGATATCCCGAAGACTGCTTTCAGGACTCGATATGGTCATTAGGAGTTCCTTATTATGTCATTTGGGCTGATCAATGCCCCAGCAGCCTTTATGCATTTGATGCATAGTGTGTTCCGACCGTATCTTGAATTGTTCGTTATTGTCTTTATTGATGATATTCTGGTGTATTCCCGGAGTCGGGAAGATCATAAGTAGCACCTTAGGACTGTACTTCAGACTATGAGAGAGAAGAAGTTATATGCTAAATTCTCGAAATGTGAGTTTTGGTTGGATTCAGTGGCATTCTTAGGCACGTGGTATCGAGTGAGGGTATTCAGGTGGATCCGAAGAAGATAGAGACTGTGCAGAGTTGGCCCAAACTATCCTCAGCTACTGAGATCCGTAGTTTCCTTGGCTTGGCGGGCTACTACCGTCATTTTGTGGAGGGGTTTTCATCGATTGCAACCCCTATGACCAGGTTTACCCAGAAGGGTGCTCCGTTCTAGTGGACGGAGGAGTGTGAAGCGAGCTTTCAGAAGCTCAAGACAGCTTTGACTACAACCCCAATTTTGATACTACCTACAGGTTCGGGGTCTTATACGGTTTATTGTGATGCCTAGAGGATTGGCCTCAGAGCAGTGTTGATGCAGGGTGTTAGAGTGATTGCCTACGCGTCCAGACAATTGAAGGTACGTGAGAAGAACTATCTGGTCCACAACCTTGAGTTAGCTGCCATTGTTCACGCCCTGAAGATCTGGAGCCATTATTTATACGGTGTGCCTTGTGAGATTTATACTGACCATCGGAGCTTGCAACACTTGTTCAAGCAAAAGGATCTAAATTTGCGCCAGAAAAGGTGGTTAGAGTTGCTAAAGGACTATGACATCACTATTTTATATCACCCGGGCAAGGCCAATATGGTGGCCAATGCTTTGAGTCATCGGGCAAAGAGCTTGGGGAGTTTGGCTTATTTACCAGCATCGGAGAGGCCTATGACAATGGATGTTCAGGCTTTAGCCATCCAGTTTGTGAGATTGGATCTTTCAAAGCCCAGTCGGGTTCTAGCTTGTGTGGTTTCTCGATCTTCCTTATTTGATCGTATTAGGGAGCGGCAGTATGATGACCCTCATTTGCTTGTCCTCAAGGACAAGGTTCAACACGGTGATGCCAGAGATGTGACTATTGGTGATGATGAGGTATTGAGGATGCAAGGTCGGATTTATGTACCCAATGTTGATGGGCTTCGAGAGTTGATTCTAGAGGAGGCCCAGAGCTCGTGGTATTCCATTCATCCAGGTGCCGCGAATATGTATTAGGATTTGAGGCAGCACTATTGGTGGAGAAAGACGAAGAAAGATATAGTTGGATTTGTAGCTCAATGCCTCAACTGTCAGCAGGTGAAATATGAGCACCAGAGACCGGGTGGGTTGCTTCAGCAAATAGAAATTCCGGAGTGGAGGTGGGAGCGGATCACCATGGGCTTTGTAGTTGGTCTCCCACAGACTTTGAGGAAGTTCGACGCTATTTGGGTGATTATGGATCGACTGACCAAGTTCGCTCATTTCATTCCTGTATGTACTACTTATTCTTCGAAGCGGTTGGCGGAAATTTATATCCGGGAGATTGTTCGTCTGCATGGTATTCCAGTGTCCATCATTTCAGATAGAGGTAATTAGTTCACATCACGGTTCTGGAGCGTCGTTCAGCATGAGTTAGGTACTTGGGTGGAGTTGAGTACAACATTTCACCCTCAAACGGACGGATAGTCCGAGCGCACTATTCAAATTCTTGAGGATATGCTTCGTGCGTGTGTGATCGAGTTTGGAGGGTCTTGGGATCAGTTCTTGCCATTGGCGTAGTTCGCTTACAACAATAGTTATCAGTCCAACATTCAGATGACACCGTATGAGGCTTTATATGGGAGACGGTGTAGATCCCCAGTGGGTTGTTTTGAGCCGGGTGAGGCTAGATTATTGGGCACAGACTTGGTTCAGGATGCTTTAGAGAAGGTTAAGGTGATTCAGGATAGACTCCGTACAGCCCAGTCCAGACAGAAGAGTTACGCGGACCGGAAGGTTCGTGATGTTTCCTATATGGTTGGAGAGCGGGTTCTGCTTCAGGTTTCGCCTATGAAGGGCGTTATGAGATTTGGGAAGAATGGAAAGTTGAGTCCGAGGTTTATTGGCCCTTTTGAGATATTGAGGCGTGTTGAGGAGGTTGCTTATGAGCTTGCTTTACCTCCCAGCTTGGCAGGAGTTCATCCGGTATTTCATGTTTCGATGCTCCAGAGGTATCATGGTGATCTGTCGCACGTGTTGGATTTCAGTTCAGTTCAGTCCAGTTGGGCAAGGATCTATCTTATGTTGAGGAGCTAGTGGCAATATTGGACAGACAGGTTAGAAAGCTGAGGTCAAAGAACATTGCTGCAGTAATGGTTCAATGGCGGGATCAGCCAATCGAGGAGGCGACCTGGGAGACCGAGCAAGATATGCGCAGCCGTTACCTTCATCTTTTCACTACTTCAGGTATGTCTCTATGCTCACTCGAGGACGAACGAATGTTTAAGTGTAGGAGGATGTGACGACCTGGTCGGTCGTCTTAAGAATTTACGCCCTGATCCCCCATTAATTGCTTTTCCCAAGTTTATTTCTGCTATTTTGATTTTTCGGGATGTTCGATTTTGAGTTTCAGAGAGTTTTGGGACAATTAGTCCCTAAATGAGAGCTTAAGTGTTCAAAAGTTGGCCGTAGTCAGAAAAGTGTGAAGACGACCTCAGAATATAAATCCGATGATTCCGTTAGCTCCGTTGGGTGATTTTGGGCTTAGGGGCGTGTTCAGATTGTGTTTTTGAGGTCCGTAGCTAATTCAGGCTTGAAATGCAGAAAGTTGAATTTTTTAAGTTTCCGGTTCGATAGTGAAATTTTGATCCGAGGGTCAGAATAGAATTATGGAAGTTGGAGTAGATCCGTAGTATTTAATGTGATGCGTGTGCAAAGTTTCAGGTCATTCGGACGAGGTTTGATAGACATTTTGATCGAAAGCGTATTTTTAGAGTTTTTGGAATTCTTAGACTTGAATCTGATGAAAAATATGTGTTTTAATGTTGTTTTAAGCGTTCCGAAGGTTGGAACAATTTGAATGATATTTTAGGATCGGTTGACAGGTTTGGTTGAGGTCCTGGGGGCCTCGGGTGTGTTTTGGATGCTCAATGGGTCATTTTTGGACTTAGAGGATTGCAAAAAATACAGCAGGTCTCCAGTTCTGGTTTCCTTCTTCGCGTTCGCGATTGGGGTCTCGCGTGCTCGAAGAGGAGCTGGGGTTGGTGGAAGCTTAACGCTTCGCGTTCTCGAAGAGGGTCCCGCGTTCGCGAAGCTGAGAGGTCGTATGCCTACGCATTCGCGAAGAGGGTCTCGCGTTTGCGTAGGAGGGGGAAGTTTGCTACCACGTTCGCGACAGGGGACATCGCGTTCGCGATGAAGGATATCTGGGTCAAGCAAAGTTGTGCTTCGCGAACGCGAGGGTCCTTCCGCGTTCGCGAAGAAGGATTTACGTGGGCAGATATAAAATTTTAAAGTCGAGGGTTAAGCCATTTTTGTGAAAACTAAAGCTTGGGAGCTCAGATTTGAGCGAGGTTTTGAGAGATTTTCAGAGATATCGATTGGGTAATGATTCTTAACTCATTTTTGCTTGTAACCCCTTAATCTAAACATGAATTCATCATTTAATTTCGGATTGGAGATGAAAATTTGGGGAAAAGTTGGAAGAATATTCTTAGACCTAGAATTCGCTTTTGATTGGAAATTTGACCTTAGATTTGGATAGTTTTGGCATGCATGAACTCGGGAGAGTGTGAGGATTCTGAAAATATAATTTTTACCCGATTCTGAAACGTGGGGCCGAGGGTGTTTTGGTTATTTTACCTAATTTCACGTATTAGGTTAGAATTTCTTTGTAGAATCAGTTACTTGAAGTGTTATTTATATTATGCAATTGAATTGAATAGATTTGGGCAATTTGAAGCCGAGTACTCGTGGCAAGAGCGTGGTTTCAGGTTGATTTTGAGCCAGTTCAAGGTAAGTGGCTTGTCTAACCTTGTGTGGGGGACCTTCCCCTTAGGATTCGATATATTTGATATTTGAAATGCCTTGTACGTGAGGTGACGAGTGCGTACTTGAGCTAATTGTTGAAAATTCGATTTTCTTTAAGTAATTTCAATTGTGTTCCTTTTCCTGTTTCATTTTACTTGCAATTTAAACCTGTTGTTAGATGTAGGAAACCTTTGAAGCAAAGGTTCGGTCAAATCTTTTTCAAAAAAATGCTTCACACGGAGTACTCGGATGGGCAAAAAATCGCTCGCTTTATCTTTGCACGAAAACCCTTCGTGTCTTCGGGCAAAGAGGGGCAGCTGTAAGCACGTGATTTTTGCCCAATATGAGAATTACTCCCAAAAAATCCAAAAATAAAATGATTTTTCTTTGGTGTGCAATTTTGTGATATTTTGAATAATTATTTGTATTTGTCTGTGCGTGTTTATTTGCTAAATTAATAAAAAAATACAAAATATGTCGCATTTTGCATGTAGGATTTAATTCTACAATTGTTAGTAATTAAATTTGTTTTACAAAAATTAAAAATTACAAAAATAGGCATCATTTGCATTTTTAGCATTTAATGTCCAAATATACAATTTTATGCTTAATTAATACTTAATTGTGCGTTAATTGTTATTGGGAGTTAATTTGCGCTTTTATAACTTAATTTAGTTCTTAATAATAGTTTAAGTATTTTTATAATTTAGTTTTAGAAAAATAAAAGAAGAAAAGGGAGCGAAAATATAAAGAAAGTCGGAATTAGGTCTCTTCTTCAACTTCAAGCCATAGGCTCAAAAAATGGCCCAATCTTCCCTACGACCCAGTCCATTTCGAACTGGGTCGACCCAGTCCATAACCCAACACCCCTATCTTACAAAACAAAAACAAAACAAAACAAAAAATAAAAGAAGAAAACCCGTGGACAAACACACACAGCAGCAATACAACAACCATTAATACTAATTTCAAACAAAGAACGAAAGCAGTAGATTTTTTAGCTTTTATTTTTATTTTGAAAGCTTAAATATTTTTCGGAATTTTTCTCTCTTCTATTCTCTGTCCGTTTTTTTCTCTCTATCTGTGTGTGTATTTTTCTCGTATCTTTTCTATTTCTGTCCTTTGTATTGTCTTCAAGACTTCACATATATAACACATCTCATAAACCTTTCAATTAATTAAAATCAATACTTTTTCTCTACCCAACCCATTATCTTCTCACTCATCCCCATTACATTAAATAAACATATCACACCACCCCATTATATTTTGTCCCCCATGCTTCACTTAAAATAATACAAGATTCCCCCTTTAAATTAAATCTTGTCCTCCTTTATATTAAATAACCATATCACAACACCCCATTATATTTTGTCCCCCATGCTTCATTTAAAATAATGCAAGATTCTCCCTTTAAATTAAATCTTGTCCCCCCTTTATATTAAATAATCATATCACAACCCACCCCATTTCATTTTGTCCCTCATGCTTCAAATAAACAATTACAAAATGTACAATTTCTAAACTACCCCCTCCGACCTTACTGAAATTACCAAACTACCCCTGAACGTACTACAAATTTACCAAACTACCCATCAGCTATAACACATCAATTAATCAAACTTAACCAAAATATAGACAATATGATCAATTTCTAACAATGTTCAAACAACAATATGAACACGGATGAACATCATAACAACAATATCACATGAACACGATTTTAACAACATTTTAACAACAAATCACATGAACACAAATTGAACAACAAAGAACAACTAAAATTTGATTGAACAATATTTTAGCAACAAACCTATTTTCGGATTTAAACAACAACAACAATCAAACAAGTATATTTAGATTAATTTCAATAATATTGAACTTAAAATCAACCATAACAAAATTACAACCAACAATTCCTATATCAAACTTAAACAAGATTATGAGACAAATTCACGAAATAATCATAAATGATAAACAAGAAATCAAACTATACAAAATTCGGATTCAAGATCATCCAAACAAAGTATGAACATGAATGAATCTATTTTAAACAACAAACATGATGGATTTAAACGATTAAACCAACATATTTCTCTAACACAACTAAATTCTTTAAACAAATGACAAGATCGACGAAGAAACAATTATGAACTTAAACTTGAACTTAACAATATTAACAATTTCTAACAATACATAAACACATGAAACAAATTGAAGAAATAGTTAATTAAATTTCAATTTGAATCTAACAAACATCAAACTAACAAATATTCACTTAAACAATAATACAAACATGAAATGAATATGAAAACAACTAATTAAACTTCTATTTTGAAATCTGAAAATTAATTTAACAAACAACATGAACAAACTAGAAAATTATTTCAACGACGAACAAATCAAACAAGAATTAAATCACTTCTTTATTTTGGATCCGAAAAATACCAAACAAAATATGGACGATAAGTGAGATTCAAAACCAACTAACCGGAGATGAATCAACGATGAACTTGCATGAAAACAAATCTGTCCGGAAATGATTATCGCCCCAAAATCACTTGAATGCTCCCGGACGAACAATTGACTTTTATCACTTCGAAACTCAGATTGAAATCCAAGAAGATCAACAGAAATGGTGCGAAAATGTTGTCCAGAATTTCTGTTTGACGTTAATGATGCTGGAGCTGGGTGTATTGGAAGCAACCATGGCGGAAAGCTCATCGAAGGAATGGAGACCATGGACGTCGAGCTCAAGCTTGAGCTCGACGAAGAAGATGAAGGCAGACGCGACACAGTAACAGCTGAAGACAGCAACGCGAGCAGCAGCAGTAGCACGGCACAGTAGTAGCGGGCATGACAACGATGGTCGTTTGGTGGTGGTTCGGGTGTTCGAGCTGGTTATGGCGACGGAATGTATGGACGTGAGGGATAGTTTGGACAACGCAGCAGCAGTTGCTGCTGCTTGACGTGGAATAAGGGATCATTTGGGCAAGATGGTGAGGAAGACGATGGCGGACAGCAGTGGTCGTCGGATTTAATGGAGGATCGCCGGAGAGGTTTTGGAGGGGTGCCGGATTTAATACAATCCCGTTTCGATTGTCCTTTAATTGGAAAAACTCCCACGCACCCTCGCGGGGGCGGAAAAAGGAGGTGCGACAATCCCTTGTACATATTTATGATTTGAACTGAGGTGCGGGATACCGAGAGATCCCTGGAACGTATATTGAGGATACCAAGAGATCCTCGGGATACCAAGAGATCCCTAACATATATTGAGGATACCGAGAGATCATCGGGATACCAAGAGATCCCTAGCATATATTGAGGATACCGAGAGATCCTCAGGATACCAAGAGATCCCGGACATATATTGAGGGTACTAAGAGATCTCCGGGATACCGAAAGATCCCCGGTTGTTTCCCTGTGATTGTTTTACCTCTGTTTCAGTTATTGAATTCCTTGTTTTTCCTATATTAAATTCTTATCGTTAGTTTTCAACTGTACTGCTTATCTTATATTGTCATGTCTTATATTCTTTATTTTATCTCAGTAGGTCCCTGACCTTCCTCGTCACTATTCGATCGAGGTTAGACTTGGCACTTACTGAGTACCGCCGTGGGGTACTTGTCACTCCTCCTTTTTGCGCGCCCGCCCCGAAGGGTAAAATGCGCGAGGGAGTTTTTCCAATTTAAGTGACAATATTCGAAATGGGATTATTTATTTAATTCAGAGTCGCCACTTGGGAAAGGTTTGGCTTTTGGTGTCCCAAGTCACCGGTTTATCTTGAATCCCAATTCGAGGAAAATATTCGACTTTCCAAATGAAGTCTGCGAACCAGAAATTCTAAGTAAGGAATTCTGTTGACCCTAGGGAAGGTGTTAGGCACCCCCGAATCCCATGGTTCTAGCACGGTCGCTTAAACTGTTGTAATGGCTAAATATCTGATTTTAATACATATTATAATTTATGTGCTTTTATCAACTTTAAACCGCTTTTATTATTATCATTTTTATAGAATTGCAACGTCGTGAAAATGCGTCTCGAACCACGTCACAGTCAATGCACCCATGGTTGTTAATACATTCTGCCTCCGTTGAGATTTGAATTTGGGTCACATAAATGTGCACCAGAGTTTAAGAATGTAATTTAATTATGTCATGCCTAAAGAGTCTAATGCGTTTATTGTCTTTGGGGAAGGTAGTGAAATTCACTAAACAGTCCATCCCAAATTCTAACTATTTTATTGTGACCAGTTATTGAGGGCCCCGTGATTTACATTATTTTATTTGGTGAGGCTCGTCTCATTTTACGAGAGGATAAACCTACAGTGACTACATTTTTCTATTATGTCTCTATAAATGAAAGAGAAAAGATCTTAATTTATTTACATGCTTGAGTTGTTATAGTTGTGTTTTGAATATGATTCATAAATTCTGAAAATGATGCAAGCAGGGCAGTCCGTTGCCAATGCGGGCCCAGGCCCAACGTGTATGACATAAAACTAGACCTGGGCCGTCTTATTCACATGTTACTACCTAGTTACATTATACTAGGCATATTCTCAGTTTGTCAAATAAAAAAAAACTTAGCAATCTAATTTTAATCCTAAACCATTTACATGCTGAAATTAACCAATATTATTTAACTAAACAATATTCCTACAAGTTCCGAAATGGCCTATTCATTTGATTTTTAACTAGACAGAGTTGCTACACCATTCATTTATTTTTTTTAGGTAATATATAGATAGTTCAACCGTTAAGTTATCGTCAGATGTTCCACTATATATATTAAATAGCTACATGATTCTGATTTTGTAAGCTAAATAATTTATACATACAAATAAAATTCAGAATATAATTAAAATAAATTTAGAGCTTCAACTCTTCATTTTTTCGTATTCAAACTTCCTGTTTCAGTTTACAATAATCAGCGTGTCAGTTGTGTACCGGAGATGAATCAATGACGAACTCGATTGTACACAAACCTGTCCGAAAAATGATTATCGTACCAAGACTACCAACGCCCTAACGGATCTTGCTTTCAACGATAAACTCCCCTTCCTCTTGAACTCAAAACAACACACCACAGACTCAAACGAAAACCAAACGAATCCATGATGAAAAGGAAGAAGATGGCGCACCATTAGAAGCAGAAATGAAGCTGCAACAGCTGGTCGACGCAGCTGGAAGGAGGAAGGGAAGCAGCAGTGATATGGCTGAAGAAGAAGCAGCATGAAGCAGCAGCACCGGCAGCAGCACGACAGAGGAACTGGAGCGGAGCAGAAATAGCAGCAGCCCGGACTGAAGAAGTAGACGACGCAACAGTTAGGGTCTGTTTGGACGATGAAGAAGATGGAAGCAGAAGGGTCGTTTGGGTCGTAGCAGAAGCAGAAGAAACGAGGTGGAGGAGGGCAGCCATGGACGTCGAGCTCAAGCTCGAGCTTGACGAAGAACGAAGGAGGAAGAGTAGGCATGAACGTTGGTGAAGCTGAAGGCGCAGCTGGGTCGTCCATGGTGAGGATGAAGGGCAGCCATGGGAGGTGGGGTTTGGAAGGTTTGGAGAAGAAGATGAAAAAAAATGAGAGGGGGGGGGGGGCGGATGAGTGTTTTGTGTTTTTTTAGGGTTTTTTTTTTTTTTGGTTTTGTTTTGTAAAAAAAAATGAAAATGAAAAGGGGGAGTTGGGTTGTTGGTACTGGACTGGGTTGACCCAGTTCAAAATGGACTGGGTCATTTTGGAAGATTGGGTATTTTTTGGGCTTGTGGCTTGAATTAGAAGAAGAGGCCCAATTCCGACTTTCTTTATGTTCTCGCCCTCTTTTCTTCTTTTATTTTTCTAAAACTAAATTATAAAAATACTTAAATTATTATTAAGAACTAAATTAAGTTATAAAAGCGCAAATTAACTCCCAATAACAATTAACGCACAATTAAGTAATAATTAAGCATAAAATTGTATATTTGGACATTAAATGCTAAAAATGCAAACGATGCCTATTTTTGTAATTTTTATTTTTTTGTAAAACAAATTTAATTACTAATAATTGTAGAATTAAATCCTACATGCAAAATGCGACATATTTTTGTATTTTTATTAATTTAACAAATAAACATGCACAGACAAATACAAATAATTATTCAAAAATATCACAAAATATCACAAAATTGCACACCAAAGAAAAATCATTTTATTTTTGAATTTTTTGGGAGTAATTCTCATATTGGGCAAAAATCACGTGCTTACAGCTGCCCCTCTTTGCCTGAAGACACGAAGGGTTTTCGTGCAAAGATAAAGCGAGCGATTTTTGCCCATCCGAGTACTCCGTATGTAGCATTTTTTTTTTGAAAAAGATTTGACCGAACCTTTGCTTTAGAGGTTTCCTACATATCCTGGGCTAAACAGGAATCCGGTCAATGTAGTTCGGGAAATTTTGGTAGTCGGGATTACCATGGGATTGCAATGCTTGTTGTTACTGCTGTTGCTGTTGCTACTACCGCTTTACTGACCTCCTTATTACAACCAAAGGAAATTGAAACTGAACTAACTACTTATGCCTGTCAACCTCTAGTTACAAGATTCCTATCTATAATTCTTTTGCAACTTGATCTTGGGTCTTAGCTGATTCTGCTTGTAGACTTCGATCTGAATCTTGATGCTTGCAAGTTGTAGGCGCTTGTTTATTTCTGCAGTATTGAATGAAACGGGATTGGCGGAGCTCGGGAATTTGATCCAATTTTTTTGAGCGACCTGCCCTTTGTTTGTTCCAATATGTGGGAACATTTTTTTTGTTCTTTTCTTCTTTTCTTTATTCTGGATTGAGACTCATCCCGTAGGTCGTCTCGATCCATGCACCTCAGGGTCAGACCTGCTGAGACAACAAAACAAACGAACGAAATTTTCTGCCCCGATTTCTCTAGGAAAATTTCGTGAGTTAATTGTTATGAAAATTTACAACACTGATGAGGGGATTGGAAAAAACCCTAGTCTACAAAGCGCAACTCAGGGATTGGATCCCTAATGTCGCAAAAGGTAAAAGTGCACAACTCAGGGATTGAAGCCCTAATGTTGGCTAAAGGAAGGTTGCTCAACTCAGGGATTGGAGCCCTAATGTCGGCTAACAGAAAAAACGCTCAGTTCAGGCATTGGAGCCCTAATGCTGACTAAATAGAAACTTGCTCAACTTAAGGATCGGAGCCCTAAATTGGGAGGATTGCCAGGTTATGCTGGAAAGGGTCCACGGGTTATGCCGGGAAGATTCATCGGGTTATGCCGGGAATATTCATCGGGTTATGCCGGAAGATTTGTTGGGTTATGCCGGGGAAGTCATCGGGTTATGCCGGAAAGATTCATCGGGTTATGTCGGAAAAGGTCCACGGGTTATGCCGGGAAGATTCATCGGGTCATGCCGGGGAAGTCATCGAGTTATGCCGGAAAGATTCATCGGGTTATGCCGGAAAGATTCATCGGGTTATGCCGGAAAAGGTCCACGGGTTATGCCGGGAAGATTCATCGGGTTATGCCGGGAAAAGGTAAGAGTCCTCGGGTTATGCCAGGGAAGTCATCGAATCATGCCGGGAAGATTCATCGGGTCATGCTGGGAAGATTTATCGAGTCATGCCGGGAAGATTTATCGGATCATGCCGGGAAGATTCATCGGGTTATGCCGGAAAGATTTATCGGGTTATGCTGGGAAGATTCATCGGATCATGCCGGGAAGATTCACCGGGTTATGCCGGGAAGATTTATCGGGTTATGCCGGGAGATTCATCAGGTTATGCCGGAAAGATTCATCGGATCATGCCGGGAAGATTCATTGGGTTATACCAGGAATATTTATCGGGTTATGCCGGAAGATTCATCGGGTTATGCCGGAAAAATTCATCGGGTTATGCCGGAAAAGGTCCACGGGTTATGCCGGGAAGATTCATCTGGTTATGCCGGGAAAAGGTAAGAGTCCTCGGGTTATGCCGGGGAAGTCATCGGATCATGCCGGGAAGATTTATCGGGTCATACCGGTAAGATTCATCGGATCATGCCGGGAAGATTCATCGGGTTATGCCGGGAAGATTTATCGGGTTATGCCAGAAAAATTCATCGGATCATGCCGGGAAGATTCATCGGGTTATACCGGGAAGATTTATCGGGTTATACCGGGAGATTCATCGGGTTATGCCGGAAAAGATCCACGGGTTATGCCTGGAAGATTCATCGGGTCATGCCGGAAAGATTCATCGGGTTATGCCGAGAAAGGTCCACGGGTTATGCCGGGAAGATTCATCGGGTTATGCCGAGAAAAGGTAAGAGTCCTTGGGTTATGCCGGGAATTTGGATAGAAAAAGCTCCTTGGGTGATGCCAGGGAGATCCGTGGTTTATACCGGGATAGTTGAGGAATGAGGTCCTATGTTACCATGATTTGTTTTTCTTCTGGGGATTTTCATTTTTCTTTCTTGTCTTCTTTCTTTTCTTTGGTTTTCCTTTATATATATATATATATATATATATATATATATATATATATATATATATATTTATTTATTTATTTTGAAAATATTTTATTTTTATTTTTATTTTTTATTTTTTTATATTTTTTTTTTATTTTTTATTTAAAAAATGCATGAAAGAATTCCGGGGAAACTTACTTTTGGTCGTTTTCCTGCTGCAAAGTTGTTTCGACGCTCGCGCGCTTCATTTCTTTTGGGCTAACCTGTTTCTTGCATGGTTGCTTTGGATTGCACCTGTCTCAATTTTCCTAAGCAAAGAAAAATTGTCAGTTTGAAAACGGTGGTTTATTCGGTGGCCTTGATCGTTCCAATTGCTTGGTCTTGGACTAATTCCTGTTGAAAAACTTTGTCATTGATTGGATTCACAGGCGACCCGTTTTAAACTGATCAGACTCGCATTTCCGGATTTGTGATGATTTGTTCGTGTAAGGCTTTGGTTCTTTCATCCCATTCTGCTTGGAGATTCTTTACGAGGCCAACTCAGTGGGGATTTTTTATTGGGGAGACTCTGTGGGGATTTGTACAAGGCAGACTTGTTGGGGATTTGCTGGGCAGACTCTTTGGGGGATTTTTACAAGGGAGACTGGGATTTTTACAAAAGGAGACCCTGTGGGGATTTGTCGGTTTTGTGTCAGGGATTTTGATCCTCAAACCTAAACTGCAGTGGCTAACCGCGTGGGGATTAACCTTTCCAACTTTATTTTGCCTTTGTAGGCTTTTCTTTTCTTTCGAAGTCTTTACTTTGGAAGCAAATCAACTACCATGGTCAGTCGGGATGGGACTGACGCACCACTGAGGCCACGTATTTTCTTTGACTCTTGCCAGGTGGGGCCTTGTGAAACCGGTCCTGCCACCTTTTCTTTGTAATTGTTATGGAATCAGAGTTAGATCGAAAGAGATTCAAAGAAAACTATGCAAAAGAAAAGCATATGAGTTTAAAGAGAAGCATCCCTTTCGGGGGAAAAGGACTTATCTGGAGTGCATGCTGGCTTAAAACTGACATGACATGCCTTTTGGACTGGATGTCCGATCCGTATCAAACTCCAGCTTCTCATGAACCTATTGATCTGGGTTTCTAAACCGGAGAACCTTTCCAGGACTTTCAGTGATGAAGTATCCTTTTTCCGGTCGACCACGCCCTTTGTGGGTTTTCGCTAATTGACCTCTCTCATTTTTGATTTCTCTACTCTCATCGCCTCATGGTGCCCGAAGGTTTTCACCGATAAGACTTTCTCACTTTATTCTTCTCGATTTGATTTCTATCAGATTCTAACAATGATGTTTTCCACTTTCCTGTCTTTGCCGATTGATCAGAAGGACTTGGACAAGGTTTGGGGTGAAAAGAATCGGGATTGAACTACAACTTTGGAACCTTTTGGGCGGGATCATTGCCGAACCATTATAACTTCTGCCCCAGTTTCACTTTTGGGGAATTTCTTGGATTTTTATTTTGGTGTGACTGAACCCCAGGGAGAGGTTGCCTACGTATCCTTTCGGAATCAAGTCAGACGTAGTTCAGGCCACTTTTGTTTTTTTGGAATTTCTTTTTGTTTTTTTGCTTTATTTTGTTTTTCACTTCCTTTTCCTTTTCTCATTTTCATTGTATCTTTTCTTTTCTTTTTTTTTCTTTTCTTTTTTTTATATATATTTTCTTTTCTTTTTTTTTAATTCTTTCTTCTTCCTTTTTTTTTATTTGTCTTTTTCATTTCAATTTCTCTTTTTCTTTCATTTTATTTTTAATAATACTTTCAGGTTCCAAAGAGGGTAATCAAAGAAGAGTAACCGGCTCAAATAGGTTTGCAAAGGGTTGATAGTGTTTGGGTAGCGAGAATGAAAGCATTCGTCATCTCAAACTGTGCGAAGACATCGCCGGAGCGATTTAGGCATAGTACTGCATCTGCTTTCAAAGCGGGGTCGGCGTCATTTCTTTCGACGTCTCCTAGATACAAATGCTCCTCTTGGCAATATTTTCCAATGACGTATGGACCCTTCTTTGTCGGTACAATTGCTCGTGACAAACCACAGTCATTAAGGTTAACATTCCGTACGGGTCTAAACCCATTTACTGTCCTCAAACTCTGCTTTAGTGACGGACATTTTCCAAACCATGAACCAATTTTCTTTAGTTGTCCCTATTTTCTCAAATTCTTTATATTTCAAATTTTGACTCATTATTTGAAGTCTGACGGAGTTCTCGGGATCTGGGCATGAAGTCCGCAAGCATGTCATGTTATTTAAAGTTGCATCATCAGAATTTAAGAGAACAAAAAAGAAAATATAGCAGATCTCTTGAAAAAGAGAGCGAGCGATGAAACATGATTTCATTTCTTGGAATTTTGGGAAGATAAAAAAAAAGTTGACATTCAGGAAATTAAAAACAGGAATCTAAAGAAAACATCTGAGTCACACCCTGGGGTAGCTCGTGATGCAGAGAAAGTGGCAGGACAGGTCCATTAGGACTTCCGTTTGATCAGGAATGGTGTAGCCTTCCAGTTTTGAAGCTTGGCGCTTGGTCTCATGTACGATACCTCAGCGGTGCTAGTGCCCTCTCTTGGCTGGAGCATGTGTGTTTCGCATAACTTATTCCTCATCGCCTCACATGTTCCCTCACTCTCTTCGAGCGTGAACACCTTATCATCTTCCTCTTTACTGTACTTTGGCTTCTGTGGTATACGTCCAATAACCACTGTCTCATTCAGCCGAGGTGGTTTGATCATCCCCCATACCACATAGGCCTGCTTGGATACATTAATTTTCTTTTCCGGTTCAGTCTCGGTGATTTTACTCTTCTTTTCCCCTTTCTCTTGCTTCGAGGTTGCCTTGGGCTTCCTTTCTGTTTTAGCAATAGCAATTATGGCCTTAAACGTCGGATCAAATTCCTTGTCTTCACAAATCATCCCAATTATCGACCCGTTGTTGTGGGCGGGCAGCGGATTATTGGTCACATTGGGGACATCCTCGTCTTTCAACACAATTTTCCCTTGCTCTAACAAATTCTCTACCGCTTGTTTCAATGTCCAACAGTTGTTTGTATCGTGCCCTTCTACCCCTGAATGGTATGCACACCTGACACCCCGCTGATATGATGGTGATTCTGGGTTTTGCCCGTTTGGTGGTATGGGCTGCAACAAATTCATCTGGACAAGCTTAGGGAATAAGGTGGAGTAGGGTTCACCGATTGGTGTATAGTTGGGTCTCCTGGGTGGTTCCCGAGGACGGAAGTTATTTTGGGAAGGCCGAGGATTGTAGCGGTTTCGGTAAGGAGGCTGACTTCTAGGAGGTGGAGCTTGATTTCTGTTAGCCTGTGGTTGCGGTCGGCTGAAAGGTTGAGCATTCATAACCGCATAAAGTGGTGGAGCATAGACCATATCAGAATGAGGATAGTAGTGTTGAGGGGTTATTTCAGAGAACACAGGTCTAGGGGCCCGGTATCTTCTTCCCCATGATGCTACCATGGTTGTTTCTTCTCTTGTCCTATTCTTTGTCATTCCTCCGGACCCACCTTGGATGGCTTGGGAGGTTGCTCTAATGGATGTCTGACTTAAAATCCTACCTGTTTTCAAACCGTGTTCTACCATGTCACCAATTTTGATGGCCTCTGCAAAAGGTTTTCCCATGGCCGACATCATGTTCTGAAAGTAATCGGGCTCTTGGGCTTGCAGGAAGACAGTGACCATTTCTATCTCGTCCATTGGAGGTTTCACTCTTGAAACTTGTTCGCGCCACTTAACTGCATATTCTCTGAAATTTTCTGAGGGTTTCTTCTTTAGATTTGTCAGAGAGTTCCTATCTGGAGCAATATCGACGTTGTACTGGAATTGCCTGACGAAATCTCTAGCAAGATCATCCCAGATGTACCAGCGAGACATATCCTGGTCCATGTACCACTCAGATGCGATGCCAACCAGACTTTCTCCGAAATATGCCATGAGTAGTTCTTCCTTTCCACCGGCTCCCCGCAGCTGATTGCAATATCTTTTGAGATGAGCAATAGGATCACCATGCCCATCGTACTTCTCGAATTTTGCGGTTTTGAATCCCAATGGCAGGTGCACATGACGGAACATGCATAAATCGGCATATGATACACTTTTCTGTCCGCTCAAGCCTTGTATGCTTTTGAGACTCTGTTCCATACTCCTTATCTTCCTCACAATCTCTTCTCGCTCGTAAGTTTTGGTGGTCTTTTCTTGTCCTGCAGCGAACTCAAATTGGAGTGGTTGAGGGTAAGTGCTGGTGGTAAACCGAGTTGGTTCCAGTGAGAAGGATGGTGCTTGAAATGTGAATGAGGACGAGTCAGAATTAGGCCTGTGTGTAGCGGGTTGTGCCACGATTGGACAGGGCGGTGCCGCGAATGTACCTGTAGCTACATCTGTTGTTGACCTCCGGGGATAAGAATCAGAGGGTGATCCAGCAGAGTGGGCTGAAATGGTAGGGTACCCGAATGGGATAGTTGGATAACTTATGGGGATGTTGGAAGTCCCACTTGTCCTGGAGAACAACTCAGGGAACCCAAGGATTATACTTGGTGGCTCTTTTCCGTTATTCCAGTCATCCAACATTTCCAACATGCGGAGCCGCAGAATTCTGTTTTCCTCAGCAGTTGCTGACTCGGGCGTCAGGACGGCCGAGATTGAACTCTCCTCAGAGACAGGAATTGTCGGCAAAGGGATTTCTGAAGACATCTCTATGCTTCCCTTTGATCTTGTGAAGTAAGTATGTGAGGCCAGACTTCCACCGAACCAAACCACCTTTTTTTTTCTAAAAACCTGAAGTACTCAGCAGCAAACAAAAGGTTAGTTCGAAAAAAATAACAGATAGGTAACCTCACGTTGGGGCATGATGCACCTATACAGTTAAGTGAATTTCTACATGTTTGCAACAAAGACATACGTCATTCCGGCTTCTCTTAAGGCTTTCCTTTATTTATCGTTTTTTTTATTATATTTTTTTTTATTTTATTTTATTATTTCCTATTATTATTGTTTTCATTATTTGCAGTTAAAAATGTGACCGGATCCGATGAGGATTGCCTACGTATCACGATATCGCGTGAATCAGATCTTGCGTAGTTCGGGAATCGAAAATGGAGTAACTACACTAACCCCTTTTTTTGGAATTTTTGAAAGAAATGCTTTAAAAGAAGAAAGAAAATATTTTTTTTTATTTTGATTTTTGTTTTATTTTTTTAAAGAAAGACTTCTAAAAATTTATTTGCTTTTGACTTGAACTTTGGGAATTTTTTCTTCTTGAACTTTGGGAATTTTTTTTTGTTTGGTTGATTTTTTCATTTGTTTCACCTTTTTCTACGGAAGAAAGAATATTTTTTTTTTGATTTATGATGTTGCCTCTTAAATTTTTGAAAGAGGGACTTTTAAGAAAATGATTTGGAATTTCTGAGTTTTTATTTATTTACAAAAGCACTTCTAAAGAAAAGCGAAAATATTTTTGGAATTCAATTTTTCAAATTTTTTTTTATGGACATTTACAAAAGAAAGACTAAAAAAGAAAAGAGTACTTTTGGATTTTTGTTGCTGATTTTTAATTCTTTTTTCATTTTTTCGTATGAAAGACTTCAGAAATAAGGAAACTATTTTTTTTTTATTTGAGTTTAAAGAAAACTTCTATATTATTTTTTATTTCTTTTTTTTTTTGCATTTTCTAAGGAAAGATTTATAAAGAAGGAACTAAAGGAAAATATTTTTGGATTTTTTTGAAAATTGGGGTCGGAACCAATGAGGTTTGCCGACGTATCTCACATCCGGTGAGAATCAGACCAGCGTAGTTCGGTCTGATCAGATATAGGGGAAACAAACTAAATCCCTTTTTTTGAATAAAATCTTTTAAATAAAAAGGAGGAATTTTTTTTCTAGATTTATATATATATATATATATATATATATATATATATATATATATATATATATATATATATATATATATTTATTTTTATTTTTTTTGAAAAGAGACGAAGACTAAGAAAATATTTTGAATTTTAAACTTCTTTTGACTTTTTTTTTTTGAAATTTCGAAAATCTTTTAAAGAAATACTACAAGTGAAACGATATTTTTTTTGAATTTTGAATTTCCCCTTTTTTTTTTACTTTTAAATAAATACCTTTTTTTTTGGATTTTGAAAGTGATTAAAAGGAATTTTATGTTTTCTTTTTTATAAATCAAACTAAAAGACAAATTTTGTTTTCATTTTTTTTCTTTTTTTTTTTAGAAAATTCTGGCGAGGTTTTGATACTACTTGGACATTGGCTTTAATTTTCCAAAAAATAAGTAATTATCTCCCTACGCTGCTATTTTCTTTTTCCTTTTTTTTAAGTTTTTTTTTAGAAACCGGTCAGCATGCAGAACTGAAGCAAATAAATGCGCAAAACAAACGGGATGCAGCAGGATGGTCTTTTCATTTCAGGTTGCCTGTCCTAGACGGACTCAACCCCTGTGTTGAGTCCCCTATGTCAAATGCAACATGATGCAAATAAGCGTTCCTACTAGGGATCCGGCATGAGGTTTTGTTATACTAGGTTTATAACCTGGGTGTATGTTCTAGACTGTGTACCCGAGCGGACAACTCGAGTCGAGGAGGGGGCCACGTACCGGGGACCCGCGAGATCGTCCGGCTTTGTAACTTGTCCGACCTCTTTCTTATTTCAGGTATTGACACTAACAGAATAGGGAGTCTCGACCAGCGAGCTTCTCCCCGGAGGTAAGAAGAGAAGGGTTTCGGCACAGTTTATATACAGTTCAGATAATATCAAAGCGGTAAAAGACAACATTTAGCACGTTATGCCAAAACATGTAGTAAAGATCAGATAATAAAGCCAAATATAACAATTGTTCTAAGCTCGAATTCTGAACCCTGAACCAGAGATTCTGGGTTCGTTCCCCAGCAGAGTCGCCAGAGCTGTCACTCCTCCTTTTTGCGCGCCCGCCCCGAAGGGTAAAATGCGCGAGGGAGTTTTTCCAATTTAAGTGACAATATTCGAAATGAGATTATTTATTTAATTCAGAGTCGCCACTTGGGAAAGGTTTGGCTTTTGGTGTCCCAAGTCACCGGTTTATCTTGAATCCCAATTCGAGGAAAATATTCGACTTTCCAAATGAAGTCTGCGAACCAGAAATTCTAAGTAAGGAATTCTGTTGACCCTAGGGAAGGTGTTAGGCACCCCCGAATCCCGTGGTTCTAGCACGGTCGCTTAAATTGTTGTAATGACTAAATATCTGATTTTAATACATATTATAATTTATGTGCTTTTATCAACTTTAAACCGCTTTTATTATTATCATTTTTATAGAATTGCAACGTCGTGAAAATGCATCGCGAACCACGTCACAATCAATGCACCCATGGTTGTTAATACATTCCGACTCCGTTGAGATTTGAATTTGGGTCACATAAATGTGCACCAGAGTTTAAGAATGTAATTTAATTATGTCACGCCTAAAGAGTCTAACGCGTTTATTGTCTTTGGGGAAGGTAGTGAAATTCACTAAACAGTCCATCCCAAATTCTAAGTATTTTATTGTGACCAGTTATTGAGGGCCCCGCGATTTGCATTATTTTATTTGGTGAGACTCGTCTCATTTTACGAGAGGATAAACCTACAGTGACTACATTTTTCTATTATGTCTCTATAAAATGAAAGAGAAAAGATCTTAATTTATTTACATGCTTGAGTTATTATAGTTGGGTTTTGAATATGATTCATAAATTCTGAAAATGATGCAAGCAGGGCAGTCCGTTGCCAATGCGGGCCCAGGCCCAACGTGTATGACATAAAACTAGACCTGGACCGTCTTATTCACATGTTACTACCTAGTTACATTATACTAGGCATATTCTCAGTTTGTCAAATAAAAAAAAAACTTAGCAATCTAATTTTAATCCTAAACCATTTACATGCTGAAATTAACCAATATTATTTAACTAAACAATATTCCTACAAGTTCCGAAATGGCCTATTCATTTGATTTTTAACTAGACGGAGTTGCTACACCATTCATTTATTTTTTTTAAGTAATATATAGATAGTTCAACCGTTAAGTTATCGTCAGATGTTCCACTATATATATTAAATAGCTACATGATTCTGATTTTGTAAGCTAAATAATTTATACATACAAATAAAATTCAGAATATAATTAAAATAAATTTAGAGCTTCAACTCTTCATTTTTTCGTATTCATACTTCCTATTTCAGTTTACAATAATCAGCGTGTCAGTTGTGTACCGGAGATGAATCAATGACGAACTCGATTGTACACAAATCTGTCCGGAAAATGATTATCGTACCAAGACTACCAACGCCCTAACGGATCTTGCTTTCAACGATAAACTCCCTTTCCTCTTGAACTCAAAACAACACACCACAGACTCAAACGAAAACCAAACGAATCCTTGATGAAAAGGAAGAAGATGGAGCACCATCAGAAGCAGAAACAAAGCCGCAGCAACTGGTCGACGCAGCTGGAAGGAGGAAGGGAAGCAGCAGCGATATGGCTGAAGAAGAAGCAGCGTGAAGCAGCAGCACCGGCAGCAGCTCGACGGAGGAACCGGAGCGGAGCAGAAATAGCAGCAGCCCGGACTGAAGAAGTAGACGACGCAACAGTTAGGGTCTGTTTGGACGATGAAGAAGATGGAAGCAGAAGGGTCGTTTGGGTCGTAGCAGAAGCAGAAGAAACGAGGTGGAGGAGGGCAGCCATGGACGTCGAGCTCAAGCTCGAGCTTGACGAAGAACGAAGGAGGAGGAGTAGCCATGAACGTTGGTGAAGCTGAAGGCGCAGCTGGGTCGTCCATGGTGAGGATGAAGGGCAGCCATGGGAGGTGGGGTTTGGAAGGTTTGGAGAAGAAGATGAAAAAATGAGAGGGGGGGGATGAGTGTTTTGTGTTTTTTTAGGGTTTTCTTCTTCTTCTTCTTTTTTTTTTTGTAAAAAAAATGAAAATGAAAAGGGGGAGTTGGGTTGTTGGTACTGGACTGGGTCGACCCAGTTCGAAATGGAATGGGTCGTTTTGGAAGATTGGGTATTTTTTGGGCTTGTGGCTTGAATTAGAAGAAGAGGCCCAATTTCGACTTTCTTTATGTTCTCGCCCTCTTTTCTTCTTTTATTTTTCTAAAACTAAATTATAAAAATACTTAAATTATTATTAAGAACTAAATTAAGTTATAAAAGCACAAATTAACTCCCAATAACAATTAACGCACAATTAAGTAATAATTAAGCATAAAATTGTATATTTGGACATTAAATGCTAAAAATGCAAACGATGCCTATTTTTGTAATTTTTATTTTTTTGTAAAACAAATTTAATTACTAACAATTGTAGAATTAAATCCTACATGCAAAATGCGACATATTTTTGTATTTTTATTAATTTAACAAATAAACATGCACAGACAAATACACATAATTATTCAAAAATATCACAAAATTGCACACCAAAGAAAAATTATTTTATTTTTGAATTTTTTGGGAGTAATTCTCATATTGGGCAAAAATCACGTGCTTACAGTACTCATTCCCCTTTTGCGCATGTTTTTCATGTGCAGATCTAGGTACTGCGACTCAGTCCTATCACCCTTGAGGCGAGGTGACTGCTCCAGCGACTTCGAGGTATATCTGCCGCGTCCGCAGACCGAGGAATCCCTTTCTATTCTTGCTTTTAAGTATTAGCCCTTCTGTATTTCTGTTTTTGTTAGACATTCTGAACTTAGAGTACTGTGTAGTGATCCTTAGCTTGTGATTCATGGGTTTCCGGGTCTTGGAATTATGTATTGGTTTGAGAGTTAAATATTGTGTATACCGAGACATTGTTTTATCACTCTTCATTCTGTTTTAATTTATTTTTATTCCGCACTTTGTTTATCTTCCGCAATTTAGGCTTACCTAGTCGTAGAGGACTAGGTGCCGTCACGATTGTTCACGGAGGACGAACCGGGGTCGTGACATAAACATTTACAAGGGTGTATTGGTACTGATTTTTGACTTGTTTATTTATAGAGAAAATATGAAGATGTGAACAGACTAATTTTAAGTGTGAAATTGAGGCGCTGCATATTTGATGATTGGTATTATAATATAATTCGATATTTTATTCCTAGTAGTGTTGTTAATGTTATCATTGAGAAGAAAACTGAACAACTCAATATAGGATCTAGATAAAACAAATATATACCAAATGCAAATTATTTTCGTAAATATTTCTTTAAGTAGAAAAGCAACTATATTGACCATTTGCATAGAATGAATACTTTCAGTAGGGGGAACAAACAGCTCAACACCACATGATAATTGATAATAGTATTATGTAGGGCAATGCGTAAACAAATGAGAAAACAAAGTATGTTCGAAAAACAGAGATCGGAAATAGCGAGAGAAACGAGTTTAATTAATAGCGAGATTTGCGTTAAAGAAAATTCGGAAGAATCCTTAATATCCCAAACTCGCGCGCCTATAAAAGGAATTATACATCTAAAAGAATTCTGCTTTAAATGAGTTGTTCAAAATTTGTAGACTAAATATGTCCAAGTCGGGTAATATGTTAATCATGGATATTTTTTATAATATAATTTTATATATGGTACAGGAATAAAAAAATCCCTTTTTAGTTCAAACGATTGGGTGTACTGCTATTTAAGTTAATTTTCTTTTTTCTAAATGGGTAATCCAAGCCCAATATTCTTGGCCCGTATGAATCCGTGGGCCTCAAGTTCAACCTGGGAAACCTTCTCCGACCTCTGTCACTTCCTCAGTTTCTTCATCATCTACTGAACTTAGTTCCTTTTGTGCGGAGCAGCGAAAAGTTGAAAATGGAGTTGATGTTAAGAAGCAGCCGAATGAAATCAAGTTACATATATAGCGTTCGAAGATTTTCCCACGCCATAGCCCAACCGGCACCGCTTGATAGAGCAGTAGTTAATCACCCAACAGCTTCATCACCATCGTTGGTTTTACCTGAATACGACAACAATTATAACAGCAATAACAACAACATAGGATTTATGCTCCCAAATTCACCTTTATTTGGTGGGTGTATGGAGCTCATGGCTGTTCCTAAGAAAAAGGTAACAAAGATCCTCTCTTTTTTCATTTTAGTCCTTTCTAACTAGGGTGCAAATGTATGAATTTTTGTAATTAGGCTGCAAATGAATGTTGTTTAAAGTGATGGTTAAGGTCATAAATTTAGTTATTAGTTGATGGCTATTTTTATCCTTTTACGGACAGGGTTTAGGGTTTTAGGATAACCATATTGCTTAGTGTTCTTTTAGGCGTCCTTACTGTTTAATATGGGGTATGCTTTCTTTTGCAGATATAGATTTTCATAGTATTAAGATGTTACCTGTCTGTTGAGTCTTGAGTTATGCTTTCACATTGCCATGTATTTTAGCTTTGAAAAGATACTGTTGGGAAGAACAGTGTTGCACAGCACGGTGGAGCTAGTAGGAGGGAAGGGGGTTCAATTGAATCCCCTTAGTCGAAACATTATACTGTGCAAGTAGGGCATAAATGAATGTTTTTTGGTATATATATATACCATTGAATCCCCCGGTACAAGGAAAAATTCTAGTGTAGCGGTGAATGGGTTCAAAAATTGCTTTGGTAAGAAGTTCAATTCTCACCTGTGACATTCTAGTATTTCTTTTAATCCCCTTATATAAATTCCTGGCTCCGCCACTGTGCACAACTTATTCTTGCATTAAGTTTTACCTTTGTACTCCTTTTTGTCTTCGTTCCCGAGATGTTATCGTCTTATTCTAATTAGGCAGTGAGATGACATAGTAACGTTACAAAGTCTCTCATGATCATATGTGAAGCAAAACCTTTTTTGTGTGCAGAGCTTTTGTGTATAGGCATGGTAGGTGATAGTTTCAGGATGTTTAGAAAGACGTCTTTAGGGAAAACATTTACCATCATGAGCTTTATTGGGGAAATAGAACCATCAGAGAACATAAGTCTGGGCAAAAATCCATCCTAATCGAAGCACTAAGAATATACGAATCCTGTAAATACATTTGGTGCCCTTAACTATATGTGTAGCGAAATGGCATAATTTTCGGTATTCCCTTGCAAAGTAGAAGAGATTAAGTTAAAGCGTGAGCTTTGTGTGGGTATTGGCGAGTGCTGGGTTAAATGAAAATGGGGTGGAGGGTGCAAATAGTTTCGGCAACATGGTGGCTTAGAATACAAAATGACCCTCTTTCCTTTTTTATTTTTTTAAAATTTTGGTCTTTATTCTCCTGCAAACCTCAAAGCTTGGATCAGATCAGGAAATTTCCAGACAGTTCTAGATATGAAAGTAGGTAGTAAAACTAAGCTTAAAAGCATAAAATGAAGTTGGTTGGGACCTCCTACTATTTTATTTTTTTGAGATATTGTGGAAGCTATTAACAATCAAAATGGGGTGGGGTTGGGGAAGCAATTGGATTCCAGTAAATACATGAATATGGAGTTGAGACTTAAATTAAGATGCCCAGAAATAAGATTTCGCTATCATATAAAATTGTAAGTGTTGTACTGAAATGATGGGATTACATTTTGGCTGTTTATTCACAATTAGTAACAGTTTAGCTACGTGCCTTAGAAATATCCTGATCTTAACTACCCCTTCGGACAATAAACTGAATGCTGGTAAACTTGTGGCTTTGTAGAGGCCCCTGTATATATATCTCTACCGCCTTTTTGTTAATAATTGGCAGCAAGATTGATAGCCTTTCTCACTTTAATAGGTTATTCATGTGGAGGGGCTTTCTGCTTGCTTGTGCATATTCCACAAGAAATTTCTGCTTTCCTTTTTTCTTCCCTTTTAAGTTAAAAATCATTTCAGTAATGTTGCACTAAGATGGTGGCAAAAATTTATATGGTGTAACATTTACGCTTCCAGAAGAATATATTCAACTATCTACACAAAAAGGAATGTATTCAATCCTTACAAGCACCTTTCTTCGCTTTTTCTGGAGAGAAAGTCATATGTTGGATTTTGAACCTTTATCTGAAATATTGGAACCTTCTCAATTAGCCTACCTCCTTGACCCCCTTCTTAGTGCTTTTTTGCATAGTTTGCTTGCCAGCTTGGCACACTTGTTTAAATTTCCATATTTATTCACTTGCCAAAATGCATGTTCAAGCTGTGAGGTTGTGTGTGGCACAGAGAGACTGTGTATGCATATACGTGTTACATAGTTAACATTTTATCATATTTTATTATTCTGATAGGATATGCTTGATAATGCAGGTTTCCCCTCATAAGAGAGGCATAAGAAATGGACCAAAGGCTCTAAAACCAGTGCCAGTGATTATGCGTTGCAAGTAAGAGCTTTATGCCAAGAAAATGAACAAGTTATATTTCATGCTTCTTCCCATAACTTAATCTCAAATGTAACGTATTCAAGCATGAAATGTTTAGCTAGTAAGCTAAAATCCTGAGTTTTCTACTTAGCTTGTAAATAATGGAAGGTTGGATATATCGACATTTGTATGTTTCTCCTAGTACTTCTGAAATACTATTATTCGTCCTATCATCAAACCAGAGACCAGAGGCTCAACAAAACAAAAAGTATAGTACATCGTCTTTCCCTATAATGGAACTTTCATGCTGGAACAAGAACTAGCATAAAAGTCGATCTATGTCTCAAGGGTAGTTTTGATAGGTGGAAAGCCCCTCAAAAGAGGGGAACAATAAAAAAGTAAAAGTGTACCTGGGTCACCGATAAATTGAAAAAAGGTTGGCAAGGAGGAAAAAGATTGTTTCTCTTTCATCACATATCCCATTATTGAGCTTGCATTGGCTGTCCAATGGTGTAAGCCTTTAAGATTTTACCTGGTTGTCTGATCTTAGCTCAGTGGACAGACTAAAGCCTTTTGCTTCTCAAGTGTTTTCCGAGTCGATGGGTTTTAAGTATGATTTGCTGCAAGGTAACATCTTGCTTGAATGATTGTTAAACAATAAGATTATGATTGTTTACACATACAAAAAAAATTCTGTAGGGAAATTGAAATTTTAAATGATGATATTTGAAAGACATGCATGATTTTTGTGATTCGGGTGTGAGTTTTTATCGCCACCATGATGTTTATCTTGGTCCTCAGTAAGGAAGACAACTGCTTAATGTCATGTTTCTTTTTTCTTGTCTAATGCAACGATTTTGTTGTGCTCTCAGTTCCCTTTTTTTTGTTGGTCTTTGTCTTGGTCTACTACTCTATTCCATGCTAATACTCTTGACATTCTTCTGCTTGGAAATAACCTTGTAGGGTTTGCGGTCAAGTCAAATTACCACATTTCTTCTGCTGCAGTGGAATTAAGCCTGGTGATGAGAATAGTTCCAACAGTTGATCAACTTGAAATGGAGCGTCCAACATAATTTCTTCAATTTCAACTTTGTCGTTCTTGTAGAGTACCTTTTGTTTGACAGAGAGAAGGCTGCACGATAGTGTAGGCCGCTTGCTGAAGAACCTGTTTTGCATGTCTAAGTAGAACTGTGTTAGTTGTATTTCTTCGAAGTCTTCCCTTTGATTGATGACGATTAGTTCTTGAAAATCACAAAGCACAAGAATTCGTAGACTAGAGCACGTAGTAGTGCAAGTCATCCCACATTCATTTCTCTGGAACGAAGTAAATTCAAGAATTTTATAGAATTCTTTATGCCCCCTGAGTGAAGAAACAAGAACTTACATCAAGATCGTCTATTCTCTATGACTTTGTCAGAACTGTTCATGTACTTCCTGAAGTTGCACCTTATGCTAGCTGAGTATGAGATGTTTTTATTGTAACATGCTCCTTACTTTAGTTTCTCCATTTACAGGTTAAGTTGTACCAAAGAGCAGAGTTCTTTTGTTGAAGATTTGTTCTTCCCTCTATGGTATTGATAGTTGGTATGTGTTAGAAACGATTAGGCTAGTTGAAGCTGCTAACCTGTGTTTATACAATTGAAGGGTTGGATTTCTTTCCCATGCAAGACATCACAAAAAACATTTTTTGAATTTTGATGTTGAATCGTGATTTGAATTTGTTTTACCTATACCGGAAACCTGGAAAATGGTGGTGTTATATAATTTGGTAAAGGGCGTAACTGAATTCCTCGCCTGAAAATAGTATTGTGTATGTGTATTTTTTTTTCACAACATGGCATTAGTTTAAGCCTTTATTTTCTAGAGAATGTTTGGTGATGTTGGAAGAAATTCTTGCCAATGACTTCATTTTAGGAATTGCCCATTTTTAATGAGGAAAGATATCATAGGAGTTGTTGGATGATAAACAATTAAGCATACTAACGTAGACATACTAGCATAGAAGATGGAGACCAATTAATTAGAAACGTAGAAAGAGGAAAGCCTAGTTCCTTGTAAGATTACTTATTGACTTGCATTAAATTTTGACATCTATCTAATTTGACAATTAACCCAAGCATGGCTTGGCTTTTACACATCACAATTATCCAAAACAAGAATTATATCTTATGTAATGCCCTCAATTTTAATGATTCTTTTATAGTTTTGCTTACTCGTACAATGTGTTATGACTAGACACAATGAGATAATTGTATCATAAATTACTCAAAATGACCTTTACATTATTTTCATTGACCATCTAAACAGTAGAATATTATAAAAGCAAGTTCTTGTGAAACCTCCACACACACAACCGCCCCCAAAAAAAAAAATATAAACTAAAGATAGAAGCAAAATTAGAAGTATGATGAGGAAACTTGACAGTCGCTATATGTAGAAATAATATATTACAATCAAAGGGGGAAGAGGAAGGAATATGCGGTTTTTGGGATAAGTAAGAACGCAGCCATGTTGTTTAACGCTAGATGATAAGTATATTATATCATTGCCAACATAGGTACAGTTGAGAGTTGAAAAAATATACATAGATCCAAAGAAACAAGCTTTTGGGATTAGCACGTTGACATTCAATCACATCTTTACATTTATGGGTACGTCAAACTTAGATCCTTGCCCAGGTAACGTGATTGCCCTTACTCATTTTTTTATATTGATAGTATTTAAGCCAAGTTTACGTGTATATTGACTAATTTATTATGTTCTTTTTTTTACCTCCCACAAATAGAAACACTTAGGTGACTTTGTTTATCAAGATGTATGGATAAAATAAGTAAAAACAAGCTGGTGTTGCTAGAGGAGTATATGGATCGAGTTGGTTCGATTTTTATCAAAATCAAACCAAACTAACTATATCAGTTTGAATTGGTTCGGTTTTGTCGGATTTTTCAAGATTTTCAAGTTTTTTTTTTTACTTAAATATTATTTTAATCTTACTTTATTAAATTTTTGATAACAAGTATATGTTTAGTAAAAAATATAAAAAATTGACAAACATATTATCTATTAAAATATTCTTATGACAAAATTTTCTTAGTATAACACATAATAGTTAACTTTTTAGTCGTCTGACAATAATGTTTCGTTGATGTACACTTTCAAGGTTAACCGAATTTAGTAATTAAATATAAAAATCAATAAGATACCTAAATAATAATAATCACTTCACATTCGTAAAAGATATAACAATTTAGTAGATCTTAACATATGATATGAATACGAAAGAACAAAGAGATTAACACCTTTCAGTAAAACTTGATGAGAAAGTGATCATACAATTCATTATTTAAGGTTAATAAATATGGAGCACTTCATATACTATTAATCCCGCAAGATAATCCCAAATATTTCTAGATATTTTCTAAAGAAAATCTTAAAAGTATATACGAAAATTATATATTTATAAGTCGGTTTGGTTTGGATTTTTTACTCAATACCAAACCAAATCAAACCAAACCTAGTCGGATTTTTTAATCGGTTTGGTTTGACTTTTTGGTTTGATGCGGTTTTCCGGTTCGATTTGTATACCCCTAGGTGTTATTCAGATGCCCATGACGGAAGGTGTGCTGATGAGGGCGCGCCAAAGAGGATTGACATGCTTCTAGGTTGACAAACTTATGAAGGAGTGCACATGTCACCTTAGGCGAATCTCATATCAAAATAGGCGAGGAAAATGAAGAGCATTATGAGGTATGACATAAGTTCACATGGTATTGGTATGTGTGCTTTTGGGGATCGAAGTGGCATAACCCGAAAGACAAATCCATGAGAGGCCAGGTCCAAAGCGGACAATACGTGCCATGGATTTAGATCGTGACAAATATGGTATCAGAGCTGAATCTCTACGATGGTGGGGCAAAGAAAGTGAAAAGTTTTATGATACAAATTTGTATATCGTACACGCTCGAAAAATAACACCATGAAAAATCCGAAAACGGATAATACATGTTATAAACCTGGATCGTGACAATCACTGGAACGCACCAAATAACTTTTGTTAGTGCGCAATGATAAATTCCGAAACCAACTTTAGAAAATGCGTTACGAAAGTCATTTGAAAAAGTTTATACTCTTTCTATCTCAAAAATTTATTAAACTTACAATTAAAATCCCAACCTTCCCCACCAACATTCGAGGGCCATACCTATTATTGAGCACTAAAATTAAAATCTCTTACTTTCCCCTATAGTGAAGGAAAAAGGAATAATATATTTTTTTGGGTACGAAAAAGAGAATGTTTGACAAAAATGTTGCGTATAAAATTGCTATAGCAATGAGGACCGCCACATTAGCATCAAATTCCGCAGAAATTCACACCATGAAACAGAAAAAAAAAAAAACAGCTACTGTGCTGAGGACACGTGTTCAATAATGGACGACCTAACGAATCTGATAAGTACAAAAATGGCATATCCTCTGTGGTCGAGTTCACCGTAACCTTCTCTCTTCAGGGTCTACTCTAAAATCTATCATTATACTAACATTCGATCATTATGATTCAATTCTAAATTAAGTAAAATAATTATATTAGTTATTCATCATAACATAGTTTTATTTATGTTGACAGTTAATTTGCCGTAATATTTTTTCTTTTTATACCTACTCAATGTAATGTAGAAATGACACGAGGTGGCCATTTTAAATGGATGCTATTTAAAAATTGGTCATTGCATCCTCAATTTTAAATTTCTAGTTTAATTTTTCAGGACATAAATATTCTGAATTATCCCGAAGTTAAGATTTTTAGTTTACAAATTTAGGATAAAATAAGTACTGACTAATACGGCTATCTGTGCACTGTGGGGGCTTGTAGTAGGTTAACAATTTATATAAAACTAATTAATTTATGACAAATTCTCACAAATAGAATGCAAACATGTTATTTGCTTGATATTAGACTTAATAGTAGTTGTTATCCAAAATTAAGCATTGTTTTTTCTTTTTTAAACATTAAAATATCAAATTTAAATACACACTGAAATATTTGAATATTGAACGCTTCAGACTTAGTGTTTTTTTCAACATGTGAAATGTGAAGGTTTATAATTTATCTTTACCAATAAAAAGATTGTCGTATAGGTTAAAAAAGGCGAAAAATTCTAAAGTCAACACAAAGCAGAACGTCGATTGCTTGAGAGCATAGTATTACGGTAGGTTAAGTAACACGAGATTACCCAGAGTCCTAAATAACTAAAACGAGCGCGTTACAGCTGATGATTGTCTGTTGATATTACAATTCAAAACTTGTACTATAAATTCGCAGCATTTATTCACATTCTAAAAAGTTCTTCTTCATCCATTCTCCAGTTTCTGCATCACCTACCTTTTCAAAGTTCAAACGGTGAACGGTACCGACCAATTTCACACTTTTTTTTTGTATAATGCAACATGCATGTGTTTTTTGTAGTTTTCACAATATGTATGTGCGCGTTTGTTTGTGTTTGTGTTTGTGTTTTTGGCACATAAATTACAGGGAAAATGAATCGTGGCTCTGGGGCATTGAGCTCTACATGTAATTATATTTACATTCTGTATTGAAGGAAGTTTCTGGTTCTGGGTTTTGCATTTGAGTTGAAGCATAATTGGTAAAGTGGAAAGGTTGTTGGTTTGTATTTCAATATTGTATGCTTAGTTCAATGTGCACTATTATCAGCTTAATGATATTCTTACGTGGAGTACTAATTAGTATAAGCTATTTTTGAAAGGCGAACTATTGGAAATCTGAAGTTTTTGTCCAATTAGCTTCTCCACGTTTCTCGTTCAGTGACCCAAATTGGTTTGAGTGATTGCTTCTTACCCAAGTTGGCAAACTTGATTAGATTCTGGTGATTTCTGAGAGAAAAGCATGAGTTGCTGATTGCAATACTCGATAGTAGGATTTATGAACTAAGCAGAGAAAAGTATGAGTTGCAGATCACATATATACTTGATAGTGATGATTTTTAGCATTTTAGTAAAATTTAACATATAATAACTGGCTAGTTACCATTTTTACTAGGTCATCAATTAATGTTTATCATAGATATTTACTTGTAATTACTCGTCCATATATAGAACTTAAAACTCTACCTGATATGGTAGGCCAATTGAGGGATAGCTTCCGGTACAAATGTGGATTCGTTGGATTCGTCAAAATGAGAAGTCCCTGTAGCTAGTCATTGCTTCACCTGATGATTGAAAAGATGGAGTAAACTTCAGCCCATCACTAAAATTGATATATAGACTTGTGTTTAAATGCTAGCTTTCTTCTTAGCGTTGGAAAGGTCCCAAGTAATATTATTCCAGTGCCTCTTCAACCATAGCAAAAGTTTCTATCTCTCTTTGTTTCTTCTCATTCTTATTTGTGGGAAGGAGGAATAAGTTGTTAGTTTAGCCTCCTCTATTCATCTGATTTTATATCTTTGCTTGGATTTTCACATTTTCTTCTAAAGCGCTGATCTGAGATATTATGAGCTAAATTGAAAGGCAGATAGAATAAACTTTGTGATGCTGATTTTTTTGTGTAATTGGATGCCCAATTCTCATTTTCTATGTCAGTTGTTAATAGCACATTGTTCTGTCATGCTAATCCATGCAGGAAAAATATATAGTTCCATTTATTATTTCGAATCTTTATCTCACTGAAACTCGATCAATTGAATGTGAGTTTGCAGATATATCCTCAGCAGTAAGGCTTTTGCTTTCAGTAAAGGGTATAACTATTAAGTTTCAGGCGGTCATAAACAGATAAAAATAAAACATTGGAGTTTGTTGAGTCACAAGAATGAAGTTTGGTAAGGAATTCAAACGGGAAATGGTCCCAGAGTGGATAGAAGCTTATGTGGATTACAATGGACTCAAACAAATATTACAGGATATCCGCCGTTCCAAGGAAAGCAAACAGCCTCCAACTCCTGCAAGAAGTTTAGACCAGAGGTTGGCATTATATCGGAACTTTAGTGGTCTAAATCTACAATCCAGTACTCAGAATACTGGTGATATTGAGGACCAGGTGATAGCAGTGAACACGGTGCAACATGAAAACTCCGGAAAGTTTTACATAACAAAATTCCTGGGATCTCCTGAAGGAGCAGAGAATGAAATTAGTTTCTTTAACAAACTAGACCATGAGTTCAACAAGGTTAATACCTTCTATAAGGACAAGGTGGATGAAGTCATGAGGGAAGTAACTTTGCTGAATAAGCAGATGGATGCGTTGATTGCTTTACGTATCAAGGTGATGGATCCTGGTTTCGATGCTTTTGGCTCCCTTCAACGTCTTTCATTTGACATTAACAATTCAACGCCCTCGAGGATTACATCTCCTCTCAGAATGACAACTGTAGGTATGGGAGACAACCGCATGCACTTCATGAATTTCACATATAGACTATCTTTACCTTAATGGTGTAATTAAGCAGAAATAAATGAGATTCAGGAGAATATTTTTTGCCTTAGATGATGTTTATGTTATTTGGTTTTAGTGCATTTTCAGATTCTTAACTAACTGTCAATGTACAGATACAGATCATATGACTGTCGGCACAAGTTTCGACCCAAGTTACAGCAGACAGGGTTCTAGTACTAATGCCTCACATCCTAAGGTTCCCATTAACCGTAATACTTTAAGAGAGAAGAGAGATATCGATTCACATAAATCAGATCCTCTTGAAATCCTAGATCACATTAAGATTGTTAATACTTTTGAAAGTCCCATGTCGACTATAAGAGGTGTTTTGAGAGAATCCAAAGAGAATGATTTGAGTTATAAGAAAGAGGAACTAAAGAAGGTTGAACAGAGGCTGAAGATTATTTTCTTTGAGTTCTATCAAAAACTTCGCCTTCTAAAACACTTCAGGTACTGGAAAATAGAGCTTGATTTGCTTTCCTTTCCAAAATAATTCTGTCAATTTACTTTAATTTTCTATACTCGATGGCTCTCTGTACTGGCCTGCTAATTTTTGGATGAATTGTACCAGCTATATGAACCTTTCTGCATTGGCCAAGATCCTCAAAAAATATGAAAAGGTCAAGTTTCACTAACCAAAATCTTATTTGCATTACATCAGTTACAAGTGAGCAACATTCTGAACAAGCACCAAAAATGCTTCAGTCTGTCACTTTGGATCTTGAGATCCTAAAATGTTGAATCTTTTTTCCGAGTGCAGATTACATCTAGAAAAGCAGCAAGGTCATACATGAAAATGGTGGATAAATCTTACCTTGGAAGCTCTGAGGAGGTTAGTCTAATCTATCTTTCCACCATTAGGATTATGGCATACTTTTAAACTGAAATTTTTATCACGCTGGATGCCTTTTCTTGAAAATGACTATATACATTGATGGTATCATGTCATTCTTTAGGTTACTAGTCTTCTGGACAGGGTAGAGACCACCTTCATCAAGCATTTTTCACACTCAAACCGCAGAAAAGGCATGAAAATATTGCGTCCAAAGCATAAGATAGAGAAACATCGTATAACATTCCTGTCAGGCAAGTAATACAAACATATGATGTACTATCATTTTAAAGTGTAGAACCGACGGGACAGTCACTTTTTTCTTCAGATATAACATGATTTCAGTTTTTGGTTTTATGAAACCCTTTGTATTTTGGGACTTCACTTTGATTCCAACTCGTCCTTCAAAATTTCCAGGTTTTCTCTCTGGCTGCTCGATTGCTCTACTAGTTGCTTTTATTCTATTAAGAGATGACAGAAAGCTGATGGATAAAGAAGAAGGGACCTCTTATTTGGACAAGATAGTCCCACTTTACAGGTAAAGAAGGATCAAACTCTTTTCTACTAAGATTTTACCAATACAAGCACAGGTGAAAACCCACATTTTTGAGTTCCTAAACCTGTAATTTGACTAGAGAAATGTTTTGAATTGTCTGGCAGTTTTTATGCATACATTGTGCTGCATATGCTTTTATATGCTGCAAACATATATTTCTGGAGGCGCTACAAAATAAACTATGCGTTTATCTTTGGTTTCAAGCAAGGAACCGAGTTAAGCTATAGGGAAGTCTTTCTTCTTAGTAATGGTCTCGCAATGCTTGTCTTTGCCGCTCTCCTGATGCATCTGCACATGAATTCAAGAGCTGAAGAATATGTAACACGTATTGAATATGTTCCTTTGGGATTGATGACGGTAAGATTTTAGAGCTTTCTGACTGATCGGTTCTACTGCAGTTATATACTTTCTTTCACCAAAGATAATTCTGTATGCAGGTTCTTCTTTTTATTACTTTCTGCCCATTCAACATCATTTATCGCTCAAGTCGTTTGTTCCTTATAAGATGCATCTTTCGCTGCATCTGCGCTCCTCTTTACAAGGTAATTCGACAGATAATGGGTTGTAAATAAAAAACATATAGTTATCTCTGGGTGGGCTAACTCTCTTTAAATTCTCATTGTGTGCAGGTTACTCTTCCAGATTTCTTTCTAGCAGATCAACTTACTAGCCAGGTCTGTGATTTCCCTACATGTAGAGTTTAGTTTCTACTTCGTCTTTTAGTTGTTTAGTGGTTTTAACTTCCTACATAACACAGGTTGAGGCAATAAGGAGTTTGGAGTACTACATTTGCTATTATACGTGGGTTAAATCTTCTCACGGACATAATACGTGCCAAAGTCACAATGTGTATAACATATTTTACTTCATCCTAGCGGTCATACCATATTGGTTTCGGTTTTTCCAGGTCTGATATCTTCTTCTGATTGTTATTTCTCTACGATTAGTTGTGCATGTGAAAAGATGAGTGACACTAAGGATCTACCATCCTTCTTCTTTCAACTCTTATGATTCCTTGCCTCGACTTATTTCCAAGACGAGTTAATCTTCTAGTTTGTTTTGGCAATTATGAAATCTTACATTCCTTGTTCAGCTATATCGTAGGTGGCTTCAAAGCATAAATCAGGTTTTGTAAGGAAATCTCTTCTCTTAAGATATTTTCATCTTCTCAATAAAATACTGAATAACCGATATGTCTTGCTTCTATAGAAAATTGAAGTCTCAGCGATATTATCCTTCATGGTTAAGGATGCCATAACTAGTTGTAAGTAGAAATTCTCATAAGCATTGAACCTATAATTCCACTATGATATATGTGAACAATCCGAGTATCCAAACCAAGACCTAAGATAATGATGTAGTAGTCCTAGACTTTATAAACCCTTTTAAAAATCTGTACATAATCCCTGTGGAACAACTATTATCAACACCCTCCTGCATATTTAAACCAATTTTGTGCTTCATGCATGAACTTTAGCACAAACATATGAGTGGCAGAATATGGGCTTACAAAGGTTAGCTCTAATAGCTTGTGAAAGATATGAGCATCCGACTTAAAAACCTCATAGTAACGGTAGAGAGACGCCTTTGGAAGTCCTTACACAACCCACGTGGGCCAATTATATAACTGAACAATATCTTTATGCCATTTCTTTCAATACTCGAGCAGGAAATATTTTCCTTTAAAGTAGACTTACACCTGGTTATGCTTTCACTGTAGTGTATCCGTCGACTGTTTGAAGAAAAAGATCAAGCACAGGCATACAATGCCTTGAGATACTTTTTGACAATTCTGGCAGTTGTTATTAAAACAGCTTATAGTCTGAGAAAAAGTTTGACTTGGGAGGTGTTGGCTATTCTTAGCTCACTTGTCACAACTCTTTTCAACACATACTGGGATATAGTTGTAGATTGGGGGTTATTGAGAAGGAAGTCCAAGAACAAGTTCTTGCGGGATAAGCTCGTACTGCGCCATAAAAGTGTATACTTCATAGCCATGGTAATTTCTATATAACAATTAAGTTGCTTCAATTCATCTTATGATGGGCTGGCAGCCACTCTAATCTTTTCTTCGACCTTCTCACAGGTCTTGGATGTCTTGCTTAGATTTGCTTGGCTACAACTGGTATTAAAATTTAATGTGCCTTCTTTGCAAGGAAGTACTGTCTCAAGCATATTTGCTTGCTTAGAAGTACTTCGACGTGGCATGTGGAATTTTTTCAGGTATGACCATCTTTGTCGCTGAATTTTTCTGTTTGGGGAGTCATTCCCATTCTCACGTCAATGATCACATTATGTCAAAGGGAGAATTTTTTGACTGACATATATTTATGATCTCGAAATTCTGTGAAATGACATTGGAACACTCTCACAGTCCAAGTTACAAATCTTCTTGATAATTGTACACGAACTGAGATAAAATTTTGATTTATTATCAGGTTGGAAAATGAGCACCTGAACAATGTAGGAAAATATCGCGCATTCAAGTCAGTACCACTTCCTTTCGTTTACCATGAAGAGGATGATGAGGACAAAGAAGAATAAAGATGAACATAATGTCTATCCATCAACTCATCAGATTGCTAGCAACTGCCAAGTTGTAGCAACCAATAAAAGTCATTCACAATGAAGAATTCATATGTCAAATGTTGCCTGATATAGTACAACATTTCACATCAAAGCTCAAGAAGTTTTCTACACTTCTGGACCTAAAGGAGGATCAGGAGAGTTGAACACATGTGAAAAGAGGTTAATGTTCAGAAACAAAGACTAGGCAGACTACAGAAGCTGCAGATTTCTTTAAGGGTTATTTTATTGGCCCTTAGCTACAGAACAAGGCAAGATCAATGGTGATGAGGAGGAGAGAGAGAATACAAAAAGTTACAAAAAAGAAAAAGAATAGAAAATGGATATATTCTTTAAAGTTATTTAAATGTATAGTTGAAGTTCACAAATAGTGGATGCAATCACACGTACTACATCTGCCCATGGTATAGCGAATCAAGCAAACTTTTCTGTATTATTTTTTCAAAGCCAATAGTGCATTGTTCCTAGTTGAGAATGATTTTGAACTAGTGATTCATTGATATGTTCTCAAACTTCATAGGTTATTATATTCCTTTTGTTAACGAAACAATACCAAATATAGTATTTCGTTTTCCATTAAATGGTGTAATCCATATATTTTTTTCATTTTTCGTTGCTAAGCTTAACTGCTATCTAAAAGACACTAGTTGTGCCAGCCCTGAAAAATTAAAAGGCTACTTTTTATTTATTTATTATTATTAACAATTTTGATTGAATAAAATTAAAAACTGCCATTACCCGTGAGACAAATACGTTTGCTGATTCTCTTTTTACCTTGATTAAATAAGTACATAATCTATTCCAAAATAATCAGAATTTAATTAAGTCTCTTTATCTAGAATTTAATATTTAACATCGTCATTTTCTTTCAGTCATGCATAATTTCAGTGCAAAATATTATTCGAAATTAATCCTCCAAAAAATGAGATTAAAAAATCCTCTAAAAATAATGATAATGGAGATGCAGTATTTTCCTCTCTCAAAACAAAAAAAAAAGGAATTACTATTCCAGTTTTCTTGACTAATCATCCTTGACTTGTCCAAAACGAAAATACATCTGACTTTCTTCCTAAGAAAAAGAGAGACATACTTTTTAAATAAGAAGAAAAAGTATTAAAAAGAAAAAAGACCATGCCGAAAGAAAAGGAGTATTATTCTCTGGAGAAAGAGGGTTTAAGAAGAGGTTTATGAGCAGTCAGTGGAAACTTCTCTTCCACACTTTCAGACTCAAACCCTAGCTCCACCACAATCCCCAACACCATGTCTTCTTCCACAGAATCCTCACCGACCCACGAATCAAAATCCGATCTTGCACCGACCCACGAATCAAAATCCGAACTTGAACCGACCTGTCACCCCGAAACTGCTGAAACCCAAAACTCTAAAGAGGAAATCAAAGCAGGAACCCACGAAGAAAATGGAGAAAAAGAAAAAGACAGAGATACCAATTTGGAAGAAGAAGAAGAAGAAGAAGAGGGTGAATGTGGGTTTTGTTTGTTTATGAAAGGGGGAGGGTGTAAAGACGCATTTATTGACTGGGAAAAATGCATTGAAGAAGGGGAAAAGAACAAAGAGGATATTGTAGAGAAGTGTTTTGAGGTTACTTCTGCTTTGAAGAAGTGTATGGAAGCTCATAGTGATTATTATGCCCCTATATTACAGGCCGAGAAAGCTGCTGAGGCTGAATTGGAGAAGGAATTGGACAAAGAGAAGGAGAAAGAGGAGCAAGGAAATGATGATGGCGCTTCGAGATCCGTGTCCTTGGACCCTACATTGGACGGGAATTCAAATAGTTCTTAGCTAAATCAGGGCTAGTAAGTCACTGCAGAATAAAAAAAATTGATCTTTTTAAATATTGGGGGTGGGGGTTATAGGTGATTTTGATAATTAGAATGTGGGAAATTTAGGAGATTTTTTTGAATTGAGGGAAGAGAATTAAGAGCTTTTGGCTAATGATATAATTCCCATAACTGTACTGAATTTGCCTCAAATTTTAATCGTTATACGTTTCTTTTTTAGCTGAGTGATTAGTCGCATTTCTTTCGTGTCATTTAGTGTAGACGTTATAGTTTCTTCTGATTTTGTGATAATAATGATGCTGGATTGAGTAGAAGAAATCTTCCAGCTATGGCATTCAACTCTTGATCTGAATAAATAAGAATTTGATGTTAAATAAGAATTTGGTTATTAGCTACTTTTGGATAAATAAGAATTTGATGTTAATTTTTTGCTGCTGGAATTGGTATAGTAAATGTTATTTATGTGTAAATGCATCAATGAAAATCATATGGATTGACTACATTCTATCTTGTATTCTTCATCACTTAAGGAGTATCTTGTTCTTTCTGCAAGATTACATTTTTTAGAGCTTTGGTAATGTACAAGATAAGAATGCAAAATTTTCTGTTGTTTAGCGGAAGATCGACTAAGCAAGATAAGAATGTAAGATTTCATTTGTTAGAGATCTGGTAATATGCGTATTGCATCTTGTTTTTTTTTATAAGGTAAATTGTATTAATCAAAAGGGAGAAAACTCCTGTATACAAGAAGTATACCAAAAAGTAGAGAATTTACATCAGAACATGATTCTCTACAAAAGATGCCCAATCTTCTATACAAGTAGGGGCTATATGAGTGCACCAAAAAGCGATCAAAGATAAGATCCAGGCGCTAGTCATATAGTTTATCAAAGTAAATCTTAATAGTTGTAGTGGTATAACAGTGAGACATTGGTTTGATTACTCGTTGATGACATCAATCCCTTGTTTCTGAGAGCTCCCTGAAAATTTTATATTAACTTTCTGAAAACTATTTTGTTTTAAAGTCAACTTCATTTGCTTATCCAATGCAGTACAAGAGTTTTTGATTTTTTCCAATTGCTTGCTAAAGACGAGTAGTGAATGGTGTAACGTATCCCAAAAAAGGGTAGTGAATATGATACGATTGGCGTTTTTAGTGTTTCCCAGTCTTTGCCTTGCTCCATCTTTCCGTGTTGTTGCCTGCAAAAATTTTAAGTCACTAAACTGTTAATTATATACATCCTTACCATGTATAGCTTTTATTTATTTCCTTTAGAGATTTGACAATACAATGAAGTATATTTTTTAATTGTATCCTAATGTTGCTGCTGATCACCTGATCTTTCATAAACATACTCACTGTTCCATCGTATCATAATAATGGTGGGTATCTGCTTGTGCAATGCATTTTACCATCACTGAAGTTGTCCTCTGCATATGTACTATAAGCTGATGTGCCATCATGTTGTGCTGCTTCTTAAGCAGATGTCATACCCAGAGGAAAGTACTGTTTTAAGTTGGTAAATATGGTTATTTTTTATGGCTTCTTAACATTTACACCTGTATTCAGCAGTGTACCTTGGAAAATGTGTGGAAAGAAACTCTAGAAATTGTGATTGAAGTTTTAGATTGAGTTGGAGTCAAGTGACAACTAGATTAGAGGATATCTGGGGCTTGTGTTAGTGGTCTTCATATATGACTTTTCTCGAGTTTTGTCCAGTATTTCTTGATTGAATCTCCTTTTTCTGTGGCTAGCTAGAAATGGTCTTTTCCTCAAGTCAAATAAACTTCGTAGAAGGTAAGCTACTTCATGAAAGCTAAGGTGATGTAATGCTGTTTGTTTGTCTCATGCTTTCATTCATCTCAAAGTTGTGGGGGTGGGAGGGGGGGGGATTGGTGGATGGTGACACAGTTGAACAAGGATTTGAATTATATTGTAGTTGTGCATTTCACTAATTGCTGTACACTTATTACAAAGTAACTCTCCTTTGGTTTACATGTTGCACTCCTCTTTATCTCAGGAAAACAGATCCTTTTTCTCTTGCACATTCGGTGCGGATAAGTTTTTATCGTTCTAGAATTAAAGGTGTTTTAAACAGGGTAAAGGGTGGTAAAACCTTAATGATAAACTAGCATCATATATATAAATTCTGGTAGTTCTGGCTCCACTTTTTTCATACTGATATCTCCTATCTATAAATTCGACTGTTCCAGTGCTTTATACTACGTATTCTTACAACGGTTGAGGATTGTTGTATACATGTTTTATTGAACTCTTATAAATGCCAGCATATTGCCACCTTAAGTACAAAAAGGATCACAAAATCTAGGTGGAAGCAAACTATTTTAGAGTTGAGCCATGGTATTCCCATTTAGGATTGGAGTGTAACAAATGAATGTTTTAGTTTCACATTAGACAATCAAGAAGAAAAAAGAAAAAGCAACCAAGTTGACCGACTCTTTGTGGTGATATGAACAACTATTCATATAATTTTAACTTTACATACTCTTAGCCTTTTAGTGGTAACTTTACATACTCTTAGCCTTTTAGTGGTGGCAAAATGTTTAAAAAAAAAATAGTTATCCACATATATTATTCATTAAAAATGGATTGAATAATAAACTTTTAAAAAGTGAATCAAATATTAGTAAGAATCATATTATCCACTTAGAAAATGGATAACCAATGAATAATTAATAAGTTTAATTTTTATATTTGTAAAATCCCAAATCAAGAGTTCCTCAAGTCTCTCAAAAGTGTTCATATTCAAAAATCATGAATAATATAAATATCTATATTATTTGTCATTACTCATTATCCGAGTTCCTTTTCAGAACTTACTCGGGTAAAGTGGCCCAAAAAGTGGTGGTTTAATTAGAGCAGCCCATCAGGCAATTTTGGGCTTAGACGACACAGGCCCGTTATCCTTCCACTGCACAGAGCGGGAGCTAAGCGTTTTATCCTCACTGCACAGAGCGGTTCGTTGCTCTGTGGAACCAGCCTCACGCAGTTCGCCCCACTCTAGGAGCCAAGCAACCCATACCTTCGTCTGGGCCGCGTGACCCAACTCTGTGCTTGGATAGGGCAGGCCAGATATTAGCCACCAATATTCCACCACATTAATGCCCCTACTTGAGTTATAAGCCCACGTTACTGAGCTCGGCGATGTAAACTGTCTTCTCTATCAAATATAAAGTGACAAATATTATGTTAAATTAACGATGTGGGATACAACCTGCTTTGAAGATCTTCTATTGGATTAGTTCTTTTACTTTTGAACCAATGTAAAAAGATAAACTTCTTAAAAATTGGATGTCATATTCTATTTCTAAACCTCTATATGTGACTTATTGCAATTAAGCACCATCCCAAACTAAATTGAAATGTTTTGAACATTCAGAAGGTATCGATGCAAATGTTGTCCTTAATTCTAACACATTACCTATAACCTCACTTTACTAGTACTAGTAAGTACAAAATACACTTTCATTTTTATCAGACACATTATTGAAAAAACAAATAAATGAAGAAGAGCTTTTTTGGTGGCAATGTATTCAAAAGGTAAAATCCTCAGAAAGGGAGATGAAGCATTTATTATTAGGGTTTGACTTATTTAATAACGATTAGTATAATTTAATATTGGGTGAAAATCATTTACTTCTCCCAAATTTACTTTAAAAATCAAACTCTTCCTCCAACTTCGAACAATCATTATTTTACTCCTCATATCAATGGTGACTTCTTAAAATGCCTATTTCAGCCTCTACAATTTTTATTTCTTAATATAATGATAATTTTTATTTTAATTTATGTTATCGACTTACCTATAGACAAGTTTAAAAAAATCGGAACCAAAAAAGGTAAGAAGTAATAGTCAAGCATACAAGTTAATGATGTTCAATAGTGAAATAAATGAAAAAAATTACAATATATAATTTTCTCGTATCAGTAATTTTATTAATAACAATCAAAACTTAATCTATTTACAAAATTGAGAATAAAAAAGAGTGAAATTTTATAAATTATACAATGAAGATAATAAAAAAAATAATGGGCATAAAATAGAGGTAAATTTTATAATAAATTTACAAAAATTATCTACTTACACTTTACATGAACTTTAATTAAAATTTAGAAAAAAATCTAGTAATAATAATCAAAACTCAAAAATTATATACACATAGCGAATCATAAAAATAGTAGAACTTAAAATGTCACACACACAGACATACATTGTATGTATTTTAATATATATATATGTTATGATAAATATCACATTATGGTGGATGTCTACGCTTCTTCCATGATCTTCATCTCAAATGCTTAATGACATATTTTGTATGTTCAATGACATATTCCATGACATATTTTCTTCACTTTTATGCCTATATAAAGGCCTTTTAATAGATAGGAAAATACACACAATTGAAGAAGAAAATCTCTTCCTTCTCTCTATTTCCATTTCTTACTTATGTTTTACTAAATTGCTTTTATTTTCTTGTTCCATATTGTTACTTTGAGTTATATTTCATAACTCGTTATCAGCACGAGTCTCTAACCAGTTCTATATATATCTACAAAATTGTCCTACATCCAGAAAGATTGCAATCAGAAGTCATACATATCATTTCATGGTTGAAAGTAAAGAGAAACTACATATGGTAAGTAATGAAACATAAGAAGGTATGATTATCTTATACTTGTCATTCCTCTAGTGTCTCGTATGTACACAACTGCATACCATACATGTATTACATAAGCACATATTAATATTAAATCTTTAATATCACATGAATGGAATAAAATTTTCGAAGTTCTATATGTGAAAATTATAGTAGAAGTTAATTGTTGATATGAGGCATGTCATGGTAACCAAGGATATGTTATATAAGTTGTCTTATGCATATTTGTGTGTTAACTATCTTAAATTTGTCCTACGGCTTTTAACAATTCTTTTACTTGGATGAATATTTTTTCCTTTTGGATTTTTGCACTTGCACATATAGTAAAAAAAAAGGAGAATAAAAAAAATGTCATACTGATTAGAAGCATAAATCATCTTGAAGAAAACAAGAAATACTTCACATCTTTATCTAGGTTGATTAATTACTTCTTTGAAATTTGGAAAACAAATCAGCTACTGAGAAAGTATACTTCATAATTTATGATCGTATCATTTGAAAGCAAACAATGATTAGTATGACTGCTAGAAGAAGTATTTTCGAGTATCCATGATCTACTTGATGTTTGCCACTGACTTACCATTTTCAAGTATTTTATATGAATGATGCATAAGCTACAACTGGTAAGTTGTTACCTATAATGTCATTTTTCAGGTAATATAAATGCTGAATTTATGTATTAATACTATATATGTGTTGTTACCTATATGTTGTACTTTTGATAAATTTATTCACTAATTGCTTGGTTGAATGGAGTGAAGGAAGGTCATGACGTTAAATCAAATCCAATAGGTATGGTATAACCCGAAAACAATAATATTTTTGAGAGAGGCTCAATAAATATTATGACAATGATTTTATGATCCATTTAAACTCTAATAGAATTTAGAAGAAATATTCTGACTACAAACGGTTGTATTTCATATAGGTGCTACAAATAATTGATAAAGCTTTACGCTGATTTGAGATTTGTACACTTATTTAAGAAAACAAATTTGATTTGTTAAGTTGAAAATTAGTTGTGTATAACTTTATCGGCATGTGATTGTAATTAAGGCTTGAGAATGAATCTCAATATTGTTTAGCCTATTATGCTATTGATTGAGGGCAAGACATCGGGATGCTCCATGATGATAAGAATTGTGTTTGAGTCCCAATTTATTATGGCCTAACATGTCTTTATATTGGTAAGACATTGGGTTTGAGTCCCACTATACCATATTGATGATATAATGATGACTTAATAAAAGTAATATATTTTTTATTAAAGGTATGAAGATTGTCCCATTTGATTAGCTCCATTCTTGAAGTGAATGTGGTAGCAATGCATAATAAGTCTAAATGAAGATAAGTGGTTGAACAATGAACGTGAGTATTCCAAATAATAATAATCATCACAATGATTATAAAAGGAGAACAACAAGGTTTCACAAAATAGTCCTTCAAAATGTGAAGGCAATGTTTACCATCAAATTAGTATGAAGTACATCACTGATTATGATCCATTCCTTGAAGAGAATGTGACTTGTGATAAGCATTAACAATGCAGACCCATTCCTAAAGGTGAATGTGGTAATATGTGATAAACGTAATGAATAAAGACATGCAAGACATGATTGGATGAATACCACATAACTCACCTTTGAGTGAAATAAAGAGAATAAACATTATTGTGTGGTTACATGAATATGTCATTGGTCTCGTACATGTGATACGCCAAAATATTTTGGCATGCCTTATAAAAATTATTAAAGGCAAAATTAAATCAAGATATGATTTTTCTTATGATAATTTTGACCATGACAATTTATTATGATATAATTTTCTCAGTGAATGAGACATTTACCATATGAATGGTATGATAAAAGATCTTGTAGTACAAAAGTTGTTAAGAGCTCCGAAAAAACTAATTTGTTACTACCCGGATGAATAAAATTATTCATGACATTGATATTGTAAAGTCTCAAAAGAAACTTTTTGAATTTCAAATGTATAAGTCAAAGTGATTGGCATATTGAGACTATAAATGAAAGGAAGATCGAATATCTTCATATTTCTATAATCATACCGGGTAAATATGAAAGATTACCCGATTTACTTTATGTTTGTACTACACAAATATAAGCATGATGCTGGAATCATATGCCACAAGTAAACTAGAGGTTTACTAAAATAAATATTAGTTGGCATGACTGGTTGACCATCCCGGTTCAATTATGATGCGAAAAATTAATTAAGAATTACATTGACATATATTGAAGAATAGAAGATTCTTCAAGAATTCTCTTGTGCTGCTTATTCTCATGATATACCAGTTATGGTTGGGATTGAATCCCTTGATTTCTGGAACGAATAAAAGGTGATAAATATTTGAGTCCAGTCACCTGCCATGTGGACCGTTTACTATTATATGATTTTAATAGATGCATCTATTCTATGGTCACATGTGCATTTGTTATCAACTTGCAATTTGGCTTTCTGCAAGATTGCTTACTCAACTTATTAGAGCACAATTCCAGAATATAAATTATGATGATTTATCTTAATAATACTGGTTTAAATCCAAGTTGGTTTAGCAGAAATTGTATGCCTCTAATTATAGCTAAATCATTGGTTATGAGAACAACACTCCCAAAAATAAAATTTGGTATGAGATGTATTATTTAATATACATCAGCACTTGTATGCATCTAGCCAAGTTAAGGCCATCATTGGGGCAAACGACGCAATAGCTTCAGTTAGAGCAAAGCCCAAAATTTCTCTCTATCACAATCGGTTCAGGGTTAGGAACTAAATAATTTCTATATAGAAATATAGATGTGTTATATGATTTAATTATGTCACCAAAATGCACAAACATGAGTTCCCAAAGAAGGTTGGGAAATGTGTTGGTGATCCCAACATTAGGGGGAAAAATGGGCAGCTGAGAAAGTGATACATGAAATGAATTATCGGTTCCAAGGATAAAACTCCTTGAAGAAGGAGAGGGACAAATATTCAAAATGGTCATAATAAGGAGGCAAGTGCCCTAGAAGATCACCACGACATAACACTTCATAAGACCTCATGGGAAAGGCTCATGTACCTGAAAATAATGAGATATCAATAAGTTATGTCTATGAGCACGTGATTTTTGTCCTATATGAGTTATTCCCATAGATTCAAGAAAAATAAAATTTTCCATTATTTGCAATTTCGTAAATTTTCGTAGAATTTTTTGTTATTGTTTGCATTTGTCTGTGCATGTTTATTTTATTTTATTCATGAAAATACAAAAATATACTGCATTTGCATTTAGGATCTAATTTTTCATTCTTGAATTAATTAGTAATTTAGTGTTTTATAAAAATGGAAAAATTACAAAAAATAACTTATTTTTGCATTTTAAATTTTTAGTTTTGAATTTTGGTAGTTTTTCTTTAATTTGGTAGTTAATTAATTGTGATAATTATTATTTAGAGTTAATCATTTTAATTTGGTAGGATAATCTAGTTTAAGATTTTTATTCAGGTTTTATTTTTATTTGGAAATAATTAAAAGAATTTGAAAATAAAAAAAATTGGAAAGGAATACAAAATATGATATTTGGGCTGTTTTTAATTCAATCTCCCCAGGCCCAAGTGTATTTTTCCCCGAGACCCACTCGAACCGACCCAAACTCACATCCCAACCCGGTCCAAACCCCCTTCCCATCCAAACGACCCCGTTTTACCCTCTACTAATCACGACTATTGGATCTCATCAATCCAACGGTCCGAAATTGGGCACCACATAACATATAACTGTCCAAACGTTCCCCCTAGCCCCATCTCTCATTTCCCTCAGATTCCTCTCTCAAAGACCAGACCTGAACCCTAGCAGCCGCCCTTGAACGCCTACCACCTAAGGGTGGCGGCACCGCCTCCAACCACCCTAAAATTAACACCCCACACTCTCATCCACCTCCACATCCCAAATCCTCGAACAACTCCTCTCAAATCCTTCCAGAACTGCTCGAATTTCATATCAAATATCGAAACCCTAGCGCTGCCCAACCTTCCCTGGTGGCGCCACTGCCCCTGTTCGACCCCAAATCAACACCCTGAGACCTCTTTCCCTCCCTCATTCTAAATCCTAACTCCGTTTCCTTCAAATAACTCCGGAGCGGTTCGAATATCAAATCAAAGGTTTAAGCCCTAAAAGCCTAAAATTAAAACTACGCATGCAAGGTCAAAGGTCCTGTCTCATGATGTTTTAGGGTCAATTTCATCGCGAAATAATGTCATTTGCCTGTTCTTGACAAAGAAAAGATGATTGACATTATCCTGCGGTGTAATTGAGAAGGTTAGTCCAGTCCAGGGTTGAATCGGTAGGTTTTCATCACCCTTTCTGTTTATTGTTGTTGTTACACATATGTTCCCCTGCTCTTTTTTCTATCCTTCTTCAACTGGCTTCTTCTGATTGAATTTAGAAAAAATTTCAATTTCTGAATTTAGGTTTTTCTTTTTCTTTCATTAGTTATTTGATATTCATGATGTGTCGTGCTAGTTTTATCCTTTGATTGTGTTTGTTTTGCTCATTTGCCATGGTTGTTCTTTTTATTTAAGTCATTTTTGGTTTCAGATTTTTCGTTCTCCTGATTAATTTTAAATCTCTTTTTTCCTTTATTCTGGTTTCACTTTAAATCTCTAATCATTTTTGGGTTTGAATTTTATTTGGGTTTCAATGGACTAGATTTGATTGTTGATTGAATCAAAGACCAAGGAAAATGGGGTTCATTCTAATGGGTCAGCCCAGGGTCAACTTGACCCATAACCCATCTGAGACTTAAGAGTAAATTTCAGGGGTAACTAAGGGTGTTTTGGGTAATGTACTTGGGGAATCTATCAAGTAACTGATAAGGAAGCTTCTTAGAAGCTGCAAAACAGACTTGCTTGGCAAGCAAGTCAGTAATTGAGGGACTAAGTAGCAAAAAGAAAAACTAAGAAAGGTCTAAAATGCAAAACATAGCTGATATTTGCTGCCCTAGTAACTTGCCTATAAAGGCATTGTTACTTGAGGCTCAAGGGGTGGGGGGCAGAGAAGAGAAAATTCTAGAAAGTAAAATCGCTGAGGTTTCTTGGATGAAATTCTGAACTTCTGCATTCCTTTGTTGAAAACTACCAAAAAATTTCTGCTTTGGTTTGGATTTCTGATTCTTCTGTTATTTAGAACTCTTAAAAATTCCATAATCATACTATTAGAGTAGAGAAATGGCTTGAATCTGGTTGTAGATTGGGTTTTGGTTGCTGAAATCACTGTTCCATTGCTTGAATCGAGCTGGTTTTGCTTGAGTTGTTTCCTGCTTACTGGGTTGCTGTTGTTTACTGCTTCCTCACTTCTTCTTCTTTTTCCTTTCAATTTCCAGGTATCTCTCATTCCTTTGACATGTGAAATGGAAGAACAAGATTTTATTTGATTAAATGACAAGCTTTGTCGTATTAGCTTGCAAATGTAGTTTCTTCTATTTCTGGAAATCAATCAAATCTCACAATTAGCTTGGCTTTCTTATTACATCTATTTCTTCCTGTTTCATTTTTAAGTTTTGTTTGTAACTTTGGATGAATTATGAGCTTTAGCTAATTAGTGCAGATGAGTTCAAGTTCTATGTTTTGTGTGAATGGACTTTTAAGGCTATAGTAAAAGCTTATTTGATTCTCGTAGTTTTGGGATATTTGTTTAGTTTCTGCTAGGATTAGTACTGTTCTAGCATTGATTTGTCTCTAAATGTGTTAAGAATGGCAAGTAATGGTTTGCTTGCTCATTCTATGATTTGGTAGTTAGCTTGCCTTTATTTACATGTGAGCACTTGGGATTGAAATGGTTTTCGGTATTTGCCTTTGTTTGCACTTGGATTTGCTCCTTAAGCCAAATAATTAGTCTGATTATTTTTGCTGCATTTTTATGGCAGGATTGACCCAAAAATGCATGAAAGGTAGAATTAGAAATTTAGCTTTGCTAAGTTGTATTAACTATTTTTTTTTAAAATCAGAATTGGAATTTGTTTAATTCGATCCAGTGTTCAATATTAGTATTAGTTGATTTGCAGTATTGGATTTGGGTATTGATCATTTGGATTATAAGAACTGGGCCCAATGTTGGCCCAGCTAAAAAACCGTCGAACCTAGATTCAATTACACGTCTCTATGAGGTGTTCATTATTTCACCAACTTGGGCCCGTTCTTTCGTCATTTTCTTTCATTTAGTTCGGAACAATAGTATAAAAATAGAAATCAAATCCCACTAATGTTTAGTTAATTAGAACCTTTCAATTAGTTGAAGTGTGTCGTGCCAAGTAAAATCTCAAATGCGTGGCCCTAGTTTAATTATTTCTTCTAAAATACCTAGAACTCGAGGCACGCTATTTAGCAAATTTCCATGGCCCTCGTAAAGTTAAAACGCGTAGTTGCTTTAGGCGCGTAGTTTAATAATATTACCTTCCTAAACTCGGGTGTGCATTTCATGTGACCCAACTCTAAATCTCACAACGTTGAATAAGATGTGTTTCGGATTGCGGGTGCATTTCATGTGGCGCGATCCAAAGACATGTTTTATACGATGTTAGATCCTCTTTAAAAATAATTAAAAGTGGTTTAATAAGTCAAAATGTACCATAAGCTAAAACATGTATTAAATCAAATAATAGGCCAATTATGGCAGTTTAATCGACCGTGCTAGAACCACGGAATCCGGGGGTGCCTAACACCTTCCCTCGGGTTAATAGAATTACTTACTCAGAATTTTTGGTTCGCAGACTTCAAAAGGAAAGTTGAAATCTTCCTCGATTTGGGATTTAAAGATAAACCTGTGACTTGGGACACCAGAAAACAAACTATCCCAAGTGGCGACTCTGAACAAAATTAAATAAATAATCCCATTTCGAATAATGTCACTTAAAGTGGAAAAACTCCCTTGTACTACCTTCGGGTAGTGTAAAAAGGAGGTGTGACAGCTCTGGCGACTCTGCTGGGGATCGAACCCAGAATCTCTGGTTCAGAGTTCAAGAATTCTAGCTTAGAATAATTGTTATAGTTAGCTTTATCCATTATCTGAATTTGTTACATGATTTGGGCCTAATATGCTAATTGATTGTTTTTACCACTTTGATATTCCGTGAACTGTATATAAACTGTTGCGAAATCCCTCTTCTCCCTGAGTCTTCTAAATCATAAAGAAGTGTGCACTTAGTGTGAATTCTTTTCTGTTAGAGTCATATCCTAAATTTTGAACGAGGTTCAGACAAGTTGCAAAGCCGGTGAAGCTTCTGTATTCCCGGTACGCTACCCCCCTTGGCTCGAGTTGTCCGCCCGAGTAAGCCAGGTCTAGAACAATAAACCCACATTTTGAACCTAGTACAACAAGACCTCATGCCGGATCCCTAGTAGAAATGTTTGCTTGCATCATGTGCATTTAACTTTGGAGACTCAACACAGGGGTTAGGTCTGTCTAGGACAGGTATACCAAAAATGAAAAAGACCATCCTGATGCATGTTACTTGCTACTTGTGCATTTATTTGCTTCGGACTTGCATGCTGACCGACTTATGAATATTGAAAAAAGTCGAGGAAAGAGAAATAACAGTGTAGAGGGTTAAGAGAGTTAATCACCTGTTTTGGAAAAACCAATGTCCAAATGGTACTGAAAATCTGCCGAATTTTTTGAGAAAAATGAAAAAAAGGAAAAGGTTTAGTTTTGAAAAATAGTTGGTTTTATTTTATTTGCCCGAACTACGCCAGTTTGATTCTCACAGGGTGTGAGATACGTAGGCAACCCCCATCGGGTCCAACTTCTCTTTTGTAAAAGCAGCCCAAAAATAATAATAAAAAATTCATTGCAAATAAAGTAAGATAATGTCATTCTTCTCGAAATAGCCGAATATCACTCAAAAGGGCGCCGGAAGGCTGTTTTTGCAAGAACACCCACTTTTAGTCACTTTTAAAGGTTTTGGCTGGTTAGCCGACATAGCCTTAAAATCTTCGTTTTCGAAATGCTGAAAGGCCGTGTTGGCAAGGCCGAATATTTTTGTGAAAATTTTGAAAAAAGGGTCATTTTTCTTGAGTCAAGATGAGTCATAGTTTTATTTTAATTAAAATTACCTTAATAAATGTGCAGGATGAGCACAATTCAAAATGAACCTTTCTCAGTCCGTGAAGATATCCCTTTGGAGTTACATATGTGGTGGCATGATTTGGGGGACGATAGCAGGAAAGTTGTGACAAAAGCGTTGGGCGGTCTTATCGGGCTCTTGAAGGTTAAGCCAAGAAAAGACGTGATTGAGGCCTTGATACCATTTTGGGACCCAACACATAATGTATTCCACTTTGCTGATTTCGAGTTAACTCCTACACTGGAAGAGATAGCAGGCTATGCCGGCTTCGAGGGGAATCTTAGAAATCAATACCCGGTAGCACCGAGAACAGTAACCCCTCACAAATTTTTGGACTTGTTAAGCATCAGTCGGGACATCCGAGATGGATATTTGGCCAAAGGATTCTGTACCTTCTACTTTCTGTATCGACATTACGAGAATCCCTGTGGCTTTGAAACGCTAGATACCGGTTTTACTCACGTGGGAAACCAAGACAAATGGGAAGCTCGGAGAGGATTAGATTTTATAATGGTGTTCCTGGGTATTTTGGTTTGCCCCCAAAAAGACGGGAACATAGAGTTGGGGCTTGTAGGGATAGCTGACTTCTTGATGAAAAAGGCAAATGGGACTACAGTGCCGCTGATCTTGGCGGAAATTTACCGAGCTCTAACCCTTTGTCGAGAAGAAGGGAAGTTCTTTGAAGGGTGCAATATGCTGTTACAACTATGGATGGAGGAACACCTTTGCCACCGTCCCGGATACTTGAATTGTGGTATGACTGACCTTGAATGCATCGAAAAACATGAAAAGCAGGTAAAGGGTTATGAGTTCCCGGATGGTACGGAAGCATGGTATCCTCATTTGAGATCTTTGACTACAAACAAGATCGAATGGACGATCGGGTGGCTCTCGGTCAGTGAAGTAATCTATATGTCGGCTGGGGTATTTTTTTTGTTGTTGATGGGTCTTCAGATTATCCAGCCTTATGCTCCACACAGAGTCCTATGTCAATTAGGCCGATACCAGACCATCCTACACGATGAAGATTTGATTCGGCAGGTCATTGAGTTAGAACCCAAAGCTGCCTTCCCAGAAGAAAAGTGCATCGGATTTGGCATCCATGCAGATTCTTAGGGCCTAATACTCAAGAACGAGATCTATCCAGAGGCGAGGTGGAGCCTAGTTACACTGCTTGGTATGGTTAAAGATCCCGAGTTCATCATGAGCCCGAAAGGCCTGCAAAGAGACCCCATGTCCAACATTTCACCGATGGAGCACAAGTGCAATGGGATTGGTTGACTAAAGAAAACCAGTACAAGGTTACAATAAGCAAATTGGAAAAACAAGTCAGAGAACTTCAATTCGAGAATAGTTTGCAAGCCACGGCAGATGAAGGAGAAAAGAAAAAGCTAGCCAAAGAAAATGAGGCCCTTCGAGCCAAAATTCAGAAAATGAAAATAGCGGCAGAAAACCCCGCCCGAAGTGCTAAAGATGAAAAACTCATAGATAACCTGAGGTAGAAAGTGAGTGACTATAGTTTTGATTTGAATAAAGCAGAAAGTGAACTAGCTAGGGCTCAAAATCAATTGGCTAAAAACGTAGATGAACGAGCATGCCTGGTTAAGCAGTTGAAAGAAAAGTACAACAATGAGGTCGCGGGATTAAAGAAAAGGGTCATCGCCACGGAAAACAAAATGATCAAACAGGCGAAAGACTTCAAGGTTGAAAGGGAACATTGTTATACAACATTGGCATAATTAGAAATAGATTTGCAACAACTTTAGGAGTAGAATCATGTGGCCGAGCAAACTTTGGAAGCCAAAGCCCAGCAGATCGGGCGTTTGTTACAAGAAAAATGTGTCATAAGAGAGAGAATTAGAAACATCGCCGATTACATTGTTGTGAAGTGCCAAGCCTTTGAGGATATGACTCGCACTACCTTCTTCGTGGCAGTGATGACATTTGTTAAACAGATAATGAGTGACTTGGATCGACTTCAAAGGGATCTTGCATATAGGCCCGCGGCGAGACCGAATGATGTCCCGCGGGCACTAGGAGCATTAATGTATTCATGATTTTTCATTTGAGTCTGTATTTCCTTTTCCGTTAGAGTCTGTCAGTTGTTTTAAGTCAGTATTTTCTTTCTGTTGGAGTCTGTCAGTTGTTTTCGAGTCTGTATTTTCTTTTGTTGGAGTATGATAGTTTATATTCGGAGTCTCTATGTCGTCTTTGCATCAGAGTCTGTTAGTTTCTTTTGGAGTCTGTTGGTTTTGAGTCTTTTTAATCAAAGCATTTGCTTTTTATGAAAATTGAAAATCCCAAAATATTTTATTATTTACTTTCACACTTATCTCCTAGAACTATGCTCGGTCTGATTCATGCAGGGTCATGATACGTAGGCAATCTCCATAGGATTCGACCATAACCAAAAGAAAAAAGAGAGAAGAAAAAGAAAGAATAGAGAGGAAAAACAAGAGAGAAAAAGAAAAGAAAAGATAGAAAAATAAGAAAACCAAGAGAAAGAAACAATGGCAAAACAAGAGGGAAATGAGAGGATAAAAACAAAGAAAAAGCAAAGGCCAGAATGAAAAGAGAGAAAAGGGGGAAAAGAGAAATTGCAAATGGAAATAAGGAAAAGTCGGGATGATGTAAGCAGCCGATCAAATGCATAATAAAAACGGTTAACTGCTTAGGTGCATTCATTCCCCAAAATGTGCGGTTACCAATTTGTTAAAGCCCTAATCACTAACAAGGTTGTTGTTGATATACTGAGTCCAGGCAGGTGGTTAGTTGATTGGCATTCTGGAAACTCACTCCTACAACACCCGATCAAAAGACAAGTTGAACATGGCCAACCAAGAACGGGAGACAAGTATTGTTGATCCGTCAAAAGAGGTGGAAGAATTGGATGTTAATACGATGAAGGATGAGATGTATAAGTTATAGCAACAAATGGCTGAAATGTACTAGGACTGGGCAAAGGGTCACCCACCACCGTTTTATCCCGCCAACCCTGCTTATATCCCACCATCGGCCCAACCTCAGGAGCCTCCCACTGTGAACTCATCTCCAACCGTTCCCCTCTACCAACAATGCTGCGGCACCACTTCCCATACTTCTGAAGCTCCACCACCAAAACAAGTCCCATACCATCCTCCACAAGTCACTCCCATTTTTGTGGCACCTCTACCTGCTGTATTACACCGATCTTCCAGTAAATCTATGTTCTAGACTCACGACAACCAGTATTATCCCCCTAAACCCACCTTCAAAGTTCCGGAACCATATTCTTACACCCATCATCTTGATCTCCCGACAGAGACCGAGAAGCCACCCAAAAATCCCGAACATGAAGAGATGACCAGAAAGGTCAAAAGCTTGGAACAATCGTTTAGAGATATGAGGGGATTGGGAGGTCAAGTAAGTGTGGCCTATAAGGATTTATGTTTGTTCCCAGATGTTCAGTTACCAGCAGGGTTCAAGATGCCTAAGTTTGATCTGTACGACGGGCATGGTGACCCAGTAGCACACTTAAGAGGATTTTGTAGCAAGATGAGAGGGGCAGGTGGAAGAGATGAATTATTGATGGCCTAGTTCAGCCAAAGTCTGAGTGGATCGGCATTGGAATGGTATACCAGACAAGATCACAGCAGGTGGTACGCATGGGATTTGGCCCAAGCCTTCGCCTGCCATTTTCAGTACAATTTTGAAATTGTTCCGGATCGCCTGTCTTTGACAAAACTTGAGAAAAAGCACAATGAAAGTTTCAGGGAATATGGTTTTAGGTGGAGAGAGAGCAGGCAGCAAGGGTTGGCCTTCATATGAAAGAAAGTGAAATGGTGGATTATTTTCTGCAGGCCTTAGAACCTACTTATTACGATCATCTGGTATAAGCGGTAGGCAAGTCTTTCAATGAAGTGGTAAAGATGGGCAGTATGGTAGAAGAAGGGCTCAAGACAAACAAAATCATGATTTATTCGGCTATCAAGGCAACTACTTAGGCCATTCAAAGCGGAATTGGGGGAGTAATTGGAAAGAAAAAGAAAGAGGATGTAGCAACGATTAATTCAGGAGCTTGGTTTGGACCCAGGGGTCCATCACATTACTATAGCCAACCTCAACCCCACCACCAAACCTATCCTCATACCCCATATAACACACCACAACACTACTACCCACCACCAGTCCCTCATTTTTCTATCCACCATGCCCAAACATATAGTTAACCTCCAGCCCATGCACAATGGCGTGCGCCAGTCCCACATAATACACACCCAGCTCCACAAAATGCCTATCCACCCCCAAGAGCCTACCGAAATCCCCTTGGAACAGGTTTCTGGCCCAATCAGGCCACCAAGAATGAGAGGTTGCAAAAGAAAAAGACTTTTACTCCATTGGGAGAATCATATACCAGTTTGTTCCATAGGTTGAGACAATTGGGTATGCTGAGTCCGATTGAACCAAAATTGCCAAATCCTCCCCCGAGGAATCTTGATCACTCCGTGAGTTGCGAATATTGTTCTGGTGCCCCGGGGCACGACACAGAGAAGTGCTGGCAATTGAAAACAACTATTCAAGAGCTCATTGATACTAATCGGATTGAGGTCCAAGCTTCGGAGGCACCTAATATCAACCAGAACCCATTGCCAGCTCATCAAGAGACGAATATGATTGAGATAGTGCATAAGGAAAGGGAGACTAAGAAGCCTTCGCAAACTGTCATAATGATTCGGCCCAGTGATGCCAGGCCGTTCGTAAAGTCAACAAGTGAGAAGTCTGCGATCAAGTTGAATGGGGCAAATAGTGAACCATCTGTGGTGGTCAAGAAAGGGTACTTAAGTGACGTCGCAGGGAAACATAAAAGAGTGAAAGGTTGTGTCAGGAGTGGCGAACAAGCCTGTTGTAATTGTGGAAGATACCCGCATAGACCCTGTCATCATCAAGCCGGTAACTCAATTACCAATAGTCAACAACAGGGCGGTCCCGTGGAATTATGAACGAGTGACAGTGACTTACAAGGGGAAAGAGGTTAAAGAAGAAGTATCTGAGACCCATGGTTTGACTTGATTGGGAAAATGCTTTGCCCCCGAAGATTTGAGAAAAGCTAAAAGTTCCAAAAACAACCCGGTATTGGTGAAGAAAGTTGTGACTGAGGAAGAAGCAGAGTTGTTCTTGAGAAAGATGAAAGTGCATGATTATTCCATTGTGGAGCAGTTGAGGAAGACACCAGCTCAGATTTCATTATTATCATTATTGATCCATTCAGACAAGCACCGTCGGGCTTTGATGAAGATCCTGAATAAGGCCCACGTTCCTGACAAAATCTCAGTAAACCACTTGGAAAAGATATCTAACAAGATATTTGAGGTGAACAGAGTCACTTTTTCTGATGATGAGTTGCCCATGGAGGGTACCGAGCACAATAGAGCCCTCTATCTGATAGTGAAATACGAAGACTCCGTGGTTACTCGGGTGATGGTTGACAATGGTTCCAGTGCAAACATTTGCCCTCTCTCCACTCTGAACAAGTTGAAGGTGGATGATGAAAGAATTCACAAGAACAATATCTGCATTCGGGGATTCGATGGTGGAGGGAAAGATTCAGTCGGGGACATAGTGCTTGAGCTTACAATAGGGCCATTTGAATTTACCATGGAGTTCCAGGTGCTCAATGTGGCTGTTTCTTACAATCTGTTGTTAGGTCGACCCTGGATTCATGCTGCCAAAGCGGTCCCGTCTACTGTGCATCAAATGGTCAAGTTTGAATGGGATAGACAGGAAATCGTTGTGCACGACGAAGATAATTGGTATGTTCCCAGCGATGCCATTGTTCCGTTCATAGAGTTCGAGGATGACAAGGGGCCATGGATTTATCAGGGTTTTGACACGGTATCGGTAGAGAAAATTCCAGAAGGGAAGTGCGTTCCAACCCTGAGGGTAGCTGCCGCATCAGTCATGGTAGCTACCGAAATGTTGAAAAATGGTTTTGTACCGGGAAAGGGTTTGGGTGCATTTCTGCAAGGTATCGTACAGCCGGTGTCTCTCCCCAAAACTTAGATATGTTTGGTTTGGGATTCAAGCCCACAAGTGCAGACGTGAAAAGAGCTAGAAAGTTGAAATAGAGGGCCTGGGTCCTCCCAAAGCCCATCCCACAGCTCTTCAGATCATTTGTTAGGCCTGGCACCAAGAAACGCCCAGTGGCAATAGTTCCCAGTTCAGTGGTTGATGTAGATAGAGATTTGATTGAAAAGTTCGAGAGGTTATTCGCCGATGTGAACATGTTGGAAGCTGGAGAGGGCTCGAGTAAAGTGGATGTGCAGTTTGTTGGGCCCAGTGCAAAGATTAACAATTGGGAAGCTACTCCTCTCCCCACCAGGAAGGAGTTTTGGTAGTTTGCTTTGATTTTCTTTCAGTTTATCTGGATTATTCCAGGGTTGTAATTTAGATTCTATGTTCCGTTCGTTTGGATGTATAAACCTTATTATCTTTAATTTCAATGAAATGCAATTTCCTTTTTTCTCTCTTCTTGATAGTTTTATTTTTGTTTTTCTTTTCTTCCTTGTACAGTTCTTTTTGTGCTGGCTTCAATGATATGACATGCATGAGGAACCCCCGGCCCAGTCTTAAAAGCCAATCCAATTCTGAAATAGTAATTTAGGAAATAGAGTGTGATGATGAATCGGAATATGATAAGGATGAAGCCTTTGAAGAGATTAGCAAAGAATTAAGCCACTTTGAAGAAAAACTCAAGCCTAACCTGAGTGATACAGAAGCAATCAATTTAGGGGACCAAGATAATGTCCGGGAAACTAAAATAAGTGTCCATCTTGAACCACAACTCAGAGAGGAGATAATTAAAGCACTGTTCTAGTATAAATATGTTTTTGCATGGTCCTATGATGACATGCCGGGTCTAATCACTGACTTGGTGGTTCACAAATTGCCCACTGACCCGACTTCCTCCCTGTGAAGTAGAAGTTGAGGAAATTTAAAACTGATATGAGTGTGAAGATTAAGGAAGAGGTCACCAAATAGTTTGAGGCCAAGGTCATTCGGGTCACCCGGTATCCCACCTGGTTAGCCAATGTTGTGCCCGTGTCGAAGAAAGATGGAAAGACCAGGGTGTGTGTTGATTATCGAGATCTCAACAAGGCAAGTCCCAAGGATAACTTCCCATTGCCTAACATCCATATATTAATCGCTAATTGTGCCAAACATGAGATTGGTTCTTTTGTGGATTGTTATGCGGGCTACCACCAAATCTTAATGGATGAGGAGGACGCAGAAAAGACGGCATTCATCACGCCATGGGGAACGTACTGCTATCGGGTCATGCCATTTGGTTTGAAAAATGCTGGGGCAACTTACATGAGGGCAATGACGACCATATTCCACGACATGATACACAGGGAGATCGAGGTTTTTGTGGATGATGTGATTGTAAAGTCTAGAAAGCAGTCTGACCATGTCAGAGATCTGAGAAAGTTCTTCCAAAAGCTTCGCAGGTACAATCTCAAGCTCAATCCTGCAAAATGCGGGTTCGGTGTTCCATCTGGAAATGAGGTCGCTAATGCTTTGGCTACTCTGGCGTCAATGTTGCACCATCCCGATAAGGCTTATATGGATCCTTTGCAGATTCAGATCCACGATCAACATGCTTACTGTAATGTGGTGGAAGAAGAGCTCGATGAGGAACCATGGTTTCACGATATCAAGAAATACATCAAGATGGGGGTGTATCCAGTACAAGTCACAGGTGATCAAAAGAGAACAATTAGGCGGTTGGCAAGCAGTTTTTTCTTCAGCGGAGGGGTTCTGTACAAAAGGACTCCAGACCTTGGGTTACTAAGATGCATAGATGCTAGGCAGGCTATAACTATTATGACCGAAGTACATTCTAGAGTCTGTGGACCGCACATGAGTGGGTACATGTTGGAAAAGAAGATTCTCCGAGTAGGTTATTATTGGCTCTCTATGGAGCGAGATTGTATCAGTTTCATGCATAAATGTCATCAGTGCCAAGTGCATGGAGATTTGATTCATTTTCGACCATCTGAATTACACACAATGTCTGCACCGTGGACTTTTGTTGCATGGGGCATGGATGTCATTGGGCCAATTGAGCCATCAACATCAAACGGGCACAAGTTCATTCTAGTAGCCATAGACTACTTCACCAAGTGGGTAGAGGCTAAAACATTCAAGTATGTAACCAAGAAGGCGGTGGTTGATTTTGTGCACTCAAATATCATTTGCCAGTTTGGGATACGAAAGGTGATCATTACAGACAATGGGGCTAATCTCAATAGTCATCTGATGAAAGAGGCGTGTCAACAGTTTAATATTACACATCGCAATTCCACCCCATATCGCCCCAAGGCGAATGGAGCAGTCGAGGCAGCCAACAAGAATATAAAGAAGATACTTCGAAAATTGGTGGAGAGTTCTAGGCAGTGGCATGAAAAGCTGCCGTTTGCATTGCTGGGTTATCGCACTACTGTCCGTACTTCTGTAGGGGCGACACCTTATTTGTTGGTGCATGGCACCGAAGCAGTGATACCCGCAGAAGTGGAAATTCCATCCCTTCGAATTGTCGCGGAGGCTGAGATCGATGATGATGAGTGGGTTAAAACCCGCTTGGAACAATTTAGTCTGATTGATGAGAAAAGATTAGCAACAGTGTATCATGGCCAGTTGTATCAACAGAGAATGGCCAGAGCATATAATAAGAAGGTGCGTCCACGGAAGTTTGAAGTGGGTCAGTTAGTATTGAAACGTATCCTTCCACATAAGGGTGTTCATGGTTCGGTTTGGATCGGTTTTTCCCTAAAAAGAAACCAAATCAAGTAAGTCGGTTTTTCAAATATTAGAACCAAACCAAACCAATTAAGTCAGTTTTTTCTCAATTCGGTTTATGTCGATTTTTCGGTTTTTTCGGTTATTTGTCGGTTTTTTCTAAAATATAAGACATACACTACCAAACACATATTTCAGCGACCAGATTTTCAACATAACACTATCAAATTAATTGCCCTTTGAGAAATCTATTATTTACCAAGATATATTGATGATAATTGAACCAAATAATGATGAATAATTTAAGAACTCAATTAAAAATATACTATTGTTTTTAACATGAATAGATTCTTACACTTAACAAAATAAAATTACCAATCAAACTATAATGTAAAGGTAAAGAACTGTACTAAAAGTGCAAACGATTAACATTTACTATAAAAATTTTAAAACTTTGTATAAAAGTATACATATATATAGGTGTAATAATGAATTTAAAATAGCTACTCATATATTCGGTTTGGTTCGTTTTTTTTATTAAAACCAAAACCGAACCAAATTTGATCGGTTTTTAAATTTCAAAACCAAAACCAAACCAAACCAAAAAGTATCGGTTTTTTTGGTCGGTCTGCTTTGGTTTTCGGTTTGGTTCAGTTTTTCAATTTTTTATGAACACCCCTACTTCCACATCAGGCTGAGGCCAAAGACAAGTTCGCTCCAAACTGGCAGGGGCCATTCATTGTAACTAGAGTGTTGTCAAATGGAGCTTTTTATTTAACAGGTATAGAAGACAAGTGTGTAGAAATGTCCATCAATTCCGATGCGGTCAAGAGATACTATGTATGATTTTCCTTGGTTAATTTATATTTATTTGTATTTGCCATATTTTTGAAGATTTGGAATGACGAAGGCATTTTGTTCTGCTATCTAAACACTTTATCCTTTGTTACCACCTTTGAGCTTTATTTATTTTCTTTCATACCCCTCTTTCGGAATCAGTAGCAAATATTAGAAACACAAGCGTGAAAGATAAGAAAAGAATGAAAAGAAATAGAAGGAAAAAAGAGAGAAGGAAAGAAAAAGAAAGAGGAAAAAAAAGAAAAATACGTAGGCAGAAAAGAAAATCACAACAAGCAATTTCTACGTCATGAACTACGTTCGACCTGATTCCTTTTAAGGATACGTAGGCAGCCTTTGATATCCTGGGGCAGAAGTTGTGGTTGTTGTCAAAATTCTGATTCCGAAAGTTGTAATTTTGAACCTATTCGAATTGTTTTGAGCCTTTGATATCCTTTCTTTCTAACCCTATCCAAAAGCCCACGTTACGGTCTAAAGAAAGACCTTTCGATCAGTCTTCGAGAGATGCCAAGTCAAGCAAGTGGAGGTGATTCATATCAAGGGCAACACTCTGGTCCAAGCAAAAAATATTGGAAATGAGAGAGTCTTATTGGTGAAAACCCTTACGGGCACCATAAGGCGACGGGAGCTGAGAGAAATAAAAAATGAGAGAGTCTTATTGGTGAAAACCCTCACGGGCACCTTGAGGCGAAAGTGAATCGAGAGATAAACAAACGAGAGAGGCATGTTGGTGAAAACCCTCTAGGGCACCGCAGGCCGAACAAGGTCAAGGTTTTAGTGAAGAAATCAGGTTATGGAAATTCCGGGGCAACAAGTATGGCAACTGAAAGTTGTTTGGTTGGACATATTGGGACGATTAATTCGAAATGCATGTCATGATCATTTGTGCCAGCTGCTCCACTCAGATAAGTCCCTTTTCTTTTTCCTCAGAAAGTCTTCCCGTTTTGGATTTTGCTTATCCTTAACTCTGAAAGTCATTGCATTCCATTTCTTTTGGGTTTATTTCTCTAAGATGTTCCCAATGTCAGTTCTGTTTAAGCAAATAAGAAGGAATTTCAAAGCCTACTACCAACTTCCAAAGTTGCACAAGGCGCAGGGCAGCCAAGGCATTTCTAGAGGTAGTATGACGTGAAATGGGACATAAGGTGCCAGTGAAAGTTCCATCGGGGGAATGATTCGGTAATTTCATGGGAGATGCAGAAGTTTAGTTAAAGGGGTCAGAGGTGAAACAACGGTTCGGGTATAGAACATTCGGGTCATCCGAGGTCATGTGGATTGAAAATCAGCTAGAAAGCCAAGCGGTTCAGGGCCAGTTCGGGGAAGCCAGTCAAAACAAAACAATGCGGCGGAAAGACTTTTAGCAAAGAATGACATCAACTAACCACCACATTTTAAACTAACAAGATTTTTCTTTGATTGAAACAGGGGCAGAAAGTTTCGTTTGTTTTCGGGGAAACCTTCCATAAGGAAAGGCAAGCACCAGACAGGTTTGATCTTAAACTCTCAGGACCCTCCTGGATAATGGGATTTCATTTGAAGTTTGTAGGACCCGCCTGGATAATGGGATTACATTTGAAGTTTCAGGACCCTCCTGGAAAACGGGACCTAGTTTAAAATTTAAAACAATCATGAGTAGTAAAATCTAGCATAAATATACCCCAAAGGAATGTAAGATGGTTTCAAAGTTTTCATGTTTGAGATAGGATTCAAGTAGGAGTTTTTAGGACCCTCATGGATAATAGGATTTAGTTTTTAAATTTTCAGGACCCTCCTGGATAATGGGATTTAATTTTAAAATTTCAGGACCCTCCTGGATAATGGAATTTAATTTAAAATTCTCAGGACCCTCCTTGATAATGGGATTTAATTTAAAATTCTCAGGACCCTCCTGGATAATGGGATTTAGTTTTAAAGTTTTCAGGACCTTCCTGGATAATGGGATCTAGTTTTTAAATTTTCAGGACCCTCCTGGATAATGGAATTTAATTTAAAATTTTCAGGACTCTCCTGGATAATGGGATTTAATTTAAAATTTTCAGGACCCTCATGGATAATGGGATTTAGTTTTTAAATTTTCAGGACCCTCCTGGATAATGAGATTTAGTTTTTAAGTTTTCAGGACCCTCCTGGATAATGAGATTTAATTTTAAAATTTCAGAGCCCTCCTGGATAATGGGATTTAATCTTAAAACTTCTCAGGACCCTCCTGGACAATTGGACTTAGTTGAAATTCAAAACATTCATGAGTAACAAGATCCAGCATAGGCTCTACCTTGAGGAAATATAAGTTTGGCTTTGAAGTTTTCATGCTTAGGATAAGATTCAATTTGAAATTTGAAGGACCCTCATGAATAATGGTGTCACACCTCCTTTTTACCTACACCCCCGAAAGGGAGTAAGGGAGTTTTTCCAATTAAAGGACAATCAAAACGAGATTTATTTATTAAAAGATTCAGCGTCGCCACTTGGGAAATTTATGGCGTCCCAAGTCACCGATTCAAATCTCGAATCAAGGAAAAGATTGACTCTGTATTACAGTCCACGAACCAGAAATCCGGGTAAGGAATTCTGTTAATTCGGGAGAAGGTGTTAGGCATTCCCGAGTTCCGTGGTTCTAGCACGGTCGCTCAACTATTATATTCAGCTTAATTGTCTGATTTTAAACAATTATGAATCTATGTGCAAATTTTAATTAATTAACTGCTTTTGATCATTTTTAAGGAAGATTGCAACATCATTTAAAATACGTCTTGAACCACGTCACATAAATGCACTTGTGATCCCCGACATATTTTATCCAACATTGTTGAGATTTGGATTTGGGTCACATAAATGCGCACCCAAGTTTAGGAAGGTAAATTATTAACTAGCTCGCCTAAAGCAAGCTACGCATTTGAATTATTTTCCTAATCTTTGAGATTGTTATAAGGCCAAATTTATGAACAAGATATTATTGGGGCTAAAGGCTAGCTAACATGATCTATTACTTGGCCTAGATTCTTTATAGTTCAAGACACACCTTATGGCCCATTCTTATTCCTTGTCCAGAAAGAAACAACTCCGATTTTCATCGACCCAATTAAAAGCATTTATTCAAAAACCAAGACTAGACGAGATACATCACAATTGAAATAAAAACTAATTAAAACAATTTAAACGAAAACTAAGACATGCTACTCAAATAATGTGGAATTACAAATCTACCAACACGCGCTCCAAACTATCATAACAAAATGAAACGAAAATGAAAATTGAGAAATGGACCTTTTATTGATGAACAAAGCCAAAAACTGCAAATCAATCGGGCTAAATAGAGCAACAACCATTGGGCTGAAACGCTACCGGAATCTCGACTAAGAATCTCGCCGAACCAAAATCGGACTCAACTCAACAACATCTCAATCAATCTCCATATTTGGGAATCACAGTCCAAATCGGAAAGAAGAAATTAAAATTCTCTCACCAATTTTCTTTTCAAAATCTCTCGTCCATACCCTTCCTCTCTATGTCGGCGTGCAAAACAAATTTGAAAATGGGACTTTGAATAAGTTCTTCTTTGCAAACAATATTTTATTTGCATAATTTTCTTGGAGAAACAGCACCAACCAAATTGATCAATATAATGCTCCTCCTAGAAATCCAAATTCATTAAACCGTTATATTTGTTTTGGGTGTAAAATGAGATTTGGAAAAGAGATGCTGCTAGGCAGAAATTGATTCTAGTCAATGATTACTCAAGAAAAGATTTGCTTTTAAAAAGACTGTAGTAAGAGGGTTCTTTCATGGTGGCATTTTGCGGGGGAAACGACAACTCAAGAATTTAGGGGTTGAAGCTGCCGATTTTTTAGCTTTCTTTAGGAATTGTTCAGTCATCTCCTTTGCTCCTTGCTGCGCCGTTTTTTTTTAGAGTGGTAGGCTAGATTAGGAATTGAAAACTTAGGGTAGGGTTTCTATAATTGGGTATTTTATATAGAAGTGAAAAAGGATGATGGTCATTGGATTAGAAGGAAATAAAAGGCTAGGATTAAATCTTGCACTTAAATGGGCTAATGAGTTGGGAAAGAATGAGCCAAGGGTAATTGGGTTGGACCATGTCTTTTTTTTTGTGTGTTTCAATTTTGGGCTAATAAGACTCCAAAAATTATTAATTAAAACCATAGCTAAATTCCCTTAATATAAGATAACTATACTACATGATGCAAAAATAAATTCTAATTAATTAAATTAAACTATATTAAAACATGAAACTATTACATATTTTTTTTTTGTATTTTTCAAGATTATATAAAGATAAAATTAAGGTACTATTTTTTGTATTTTATTATTTATTTTTTACTTTATGAAAGGTACATAAAATAAAAATATTTTTAAAATGAGGAGGAAGACATCTGTCATGGAGAGGCAATCCTCAAATACGTACTTTGACCTGACGGCTTACCCGTTGGTCCGGCACAATTCCCAAACTTAAGAAGCTGGGGGCGTGCCCGCCGGCCCCTGACCTGCCTCCGATTACTGAAAGTGAATTCGTTTTCTATTAATTTTCATTTTCTTGTAGTAAAATTAAGTAAAAGAGTAAAAATGAGTTGAAATAGCTATATTGGGCCTAAATTAAATATTTACGTGCTAAAATATGAAAAATCTTGGGGAGGGTCAAAAATCACATGTCTACAGCTGCCCCTCTTTGACTGGAAAGACGAAGTATTTTCAGACAAAGAACGACTAGACAGGTTTTTTTTGACCCGACCCTTATTTAAAAAGACCAAAACTAAGAGAAAGGAAGAGAATGTGACCGAGCCCTAGTATTTGAGCTGCCTACATATCCTTGGCTATAAAGGAATCAGGTCACGTGCAGTTTAGAAGTGAGTGAGATGATGGAGTATGCCGAGGTGGAGAGTCAGTCGAGGTGCCGTTCTGCTGAGGTTCCGGTCCGCGGTCCTGATGTTACACCAAAAATCAAAACATGAAAAAGACTAGCTAAGCCTATCACTACGAGTTACAAGATTCCTATCTATAAGTCTTCTGAAGCTTGATCTTGAGTCTTGAGTGGTTCTTCATGCAGACTTTAGATTTGAACGTTTGTTTAAGTTAGGGAGAATGTGACGACCCGACCCGTCGTCTCATGAGTTACTACCCCGTTCTTCCCATTTTCTGCTTTCTTATGTTTCATTACCGGTATGGGGTGCGTTAGAATTGATTTGGAATGATTTTGATAAGAAATGAGACACTTAGTCTCTTTTAAGAAGGCTTAAGTTGGAAAAGTCAACCGGATGTTGACTTGTGAGTTAGAGGGATCGTAATTGAATTCCTATGATTCGGTTAGCTCTGGGTGATGATTTAAGGCTTAGGAGCGCAATCGAAAGTAATTTTGGAGGTCCGGTGAAGAAGTTAGCCTATTTTGGTGAAGTTAGTATTTTGGCGATTTCCGGTTGATAGGTGAAATTTTGATCCGGGAGTCAGAATGGAATTCCAAGAGTTGCTGTAGCTTTGTTATTTCATTTTGGACTTGTGTGCAAAATTTGAAGTCAGTCGGACGTGATTTGATAGGTTTCGGCATCGGAAATAGAAGTTGGAAGTTCTAAAGTTCATAAAGCTTGGATAGGAGGTTGATTCATGATTTTAGCGTTGTTCGATGTGATTTGAGGACTCGAGAAAGTCCATAATGTATTTTTGGACTGGTTGGTGTTATTGGTCGAGGTCCCGGGGGCCTCGGGTGTGTTTCGGATGCCCAACAGGTCATTTTTGGAAGATTTTTGCCGTTTTGAGCATAAATGTAATGATCTAAAGGTTCATTTTTAGTTATAGAGATCAAAATTTGATTTCGAGACTTTCAAAATTTAAATCATGAATTATAGGACTGATCTGGAAATTTTGGTTTAATTTCATCAAGTCGCGATTGGGTTTTTGACGCGAAATGTGAGTTAATTGTTTAACGAGCGAAATGGGTATTGAACTAGGCAAACGAGCTCCGAATTGAGTTTCAATTGAAGGGTTGTTTTCTTATTATTATTTGTGACTCATAGGAACAAGAATCGTATAATTCCGAGTTCGTATGATGGAGTTAGAGCCATATTAGTGAAAAATGGCTGTGCTGCAAATTTCTTAAAAAGCTGCTGTATTTTCTGCAGCAGTGAACAGTACCCGCGCATGAACAGTAATCGCGCGGGGGTGAACAGTGAACAGTGACCACGCGCGTGAACAGTAATCGCGCGGGTGAACAGTAATTCCGAAAAATCTGGGCAGCGAGTTTATACCCGATTTTGGGTCATTTTTGCACCATTTTCAGTCATTTTTGAGAGCTTTTGGACGGGGATTGAAAGGAGTTTCAACTGAGATCGATTAGAGGTAAGTTTTATGAGTTAAATACATGATTGTATTGAAGAATCATCCTTGAAATCCATGAAAACATAGCCAAATTATAAGAAATTAAGGCTTGAGATTGAAATTCTAAAATGGTGATTTGAGGGGTCAAATGGACTCCGATTTTTGTGAATTTGGTATGTATAGACTCGTGGAGAGATAAAGATCGTATTGATGTAAAAATTGCTGAGTTTAGAGACATGGTCCCGGGGCTTGGGTTTTGCAAATTTCGTGAATTTCGACATTTCTCGATTGTTTTCAATTGGGTATTGTTCCCTAAGCATATTGTGATGTATTCGCTTTGATTTTGGTTAGATTAGATGTGAGTGGAGGCTGGTTTATTGGTCAAAGGCGTCGCGGGCTAGAGATTTCACCGGTTCGAGGTGAGTAATACTTGTAAATGATATCTTGAGGGTTTGAAACCCCGGATTTGCACATCATAGTACTGTATTGAGGTGACTTGCACGCCGAATATGAGCGTGGGGTAGAGCACCATTGGGGATTGTGACTTGGTCCGTCCCGGTTGTTGATTTTACTGCGTATTTGATTGAAATTACTTGTTATCATCATAATTTGGGTTGATTTCCATATTTGGGGCCTTGTGCCGACTTGTAAAATCCTTCGAGGATTGATATTACTGCTTAGCATGATTTGCATATCATCTAACTTCAGTCCAAGGTCTCAAATGCTGTTTTGCAAACCCAGTCGTATTTCTAAGTTTTGAAAACTTAAATGATATTTTAAATGCATTTCGGGTTGGAAACTTCGATTTTGTAAATGCCCAAGGGGCTTATTATATTATTTTCTGGACTGATTATAAAGTGACTTGAAACAGTGGTAACAATGACACTGTGTGATATACTTGAAACAGTGGTAACAATGACACTGTGTGATATACTTGAAACAGTGGTAACAATGACACTGTGTGATATACTTGAAACAGTGGTAACAATGGCACTGGATGATATACTTGAACAGTGGTAACAATGGCACTGTATGATATAAATTGGTCAGGTAACAATGGCTGACCGGTCAGGTAACAATGACTGACCAAGATATTGCGCTTGGGCTGTAGGAGCCCCTCCGGAGTCTGTACAGACCCCCAGTGAGTGCCGTCGACGATAAATAAATATGGATGGCTCGGGCTGCACGCCGCAGTAGGTACTGGAATGTACCATCATATGCATTGCATTGCATTCATGCATTTGTTCATTATTTGTTGTTGTGATATTTCTGGAGATATTTATCTGCTTTTGCTGGTGCTATCTGATCCTTGAGTGTTGGGGCCCGAGTGGCTGACCAGGAATGAAGATATTGCCCGAGGGGTGGGTTTATGTGCATAATGACACTGATGGCTGGAATTATTTTGTAACTGTTAAAAAGATTATTTTCAAAAGAGGTGTCACACCTCCTTTTTCCGCACCCGCGAGGGTGCGTGGGAGTTTTTCCAACTAAAGGACAATCGAGACGGGATTGGTTTATTTATTTCAGAGTCGCCACTTGGGAGATTTAGGGTGTCCCAAGTCACCAATTTTAATCCCGAATCGAGGAAAAGAATGACTCCATATTACAGTCTGCGTACCAGAAATCCGGATAAGGAATTCTGTTAACCCGGGAGAAGGTGTTAGGCATTCCCGAGTTCCGTGGTTCTAGCACGGTCGCTCAACTATTATATTCGGCTTGATTATCTGATTTTATACAAATATGAACTTATGTGCAAATTTTATATTTTAACCGCTTTATTATTATTGTTTTTAAAAGAAATATGAACATCGCTTAAAACACGTCTTTGGACTGCGTTACATGAAATGCACCCACAATCCGGAACACGTTTTATTTGATGTTTTGGGATTTGGATTCGGGTCGCATGAAATGCACACCCAGGCTTAAGAAAGTAAAATATTAAACACGCGCCTAAAGAGACTATCGCGTTATTATTTTGGGGAAGACCGTGAAATTCGCTAAACGGTCCTTCCGAATTCTAATTAAACCATACATTTTGTGAGGGCCCCGCAATCTATACGTTTTATTTGGCGAGGCTCGTCTCATTTTTATTTTTAAAGGATAAACCTACAATGACTATATTTTCTATTAAGTTCGTCTCTAAAATAAAAGAAAATCTCTTAATTATTTACATGCTGAAAAACGTAACTTATTAGTTATTAGTTTACGGCTAATGCGAATGGAAAATTGCGATCGAGTTTGTACAAAGAAAAACTGCTTTCATTTTATATTCTGTTATTCAATAATACTAGAACATGAGATTGACCATAATATCAAAACAAATTAATTATTCTCCGTAATTTAAACTAACATTATTAGATGAAGAAAGTATACATATGCAACCTCATTATTCATTAATCATTCAACTACATCTTTATACGAAGAAAGAAAAATTATATTCAACCACAAATCTAAACAGGAGGAATTCAACAGGAACAAAGCCTGATTAATATTTCATTTTTTGCTTCAAGCCGAGATTGTACAAATGTGTACCTGGAAACAGCAGTACAAGAACAAAAGAAGGAGAAGTCAGCAGCAGTAATAACACAGCAACAGCAGATTCAGCAACATCGCAAACCAGTACAGTAGGAATAGCAGAAAACCCAGGAGACTATAAACGACTCCAAGTATAGTGAAGAAGTAAAAGGTAGGAAGGTTCTGACTATTTCAGATCTTAAGCGAGGCAATGAAGCAGTAACTATTCTTTTTCAACTTCAAAACTCTCCAAAATGAATTCTGCCCCTGTATATTCAGTGTATCCAGAATGTATATCGGGTGTATACTTCTCACTCCGCCCCCTCTTTTTTCTTCTCTCTATCTAGTTTTTCCTCTCTTTTTTTTCCACCCTTCTTCCTAAATTTTCTCTTCTATTTATAGCAAAATTTTCGAAATTTTCAGATTTGTTTTTTATTATTTTATTATTTTTTTAATTAAAAGAAATCCCACTTACAAATTGCTTTTATTTTTTTAGAAAAAGAAATCCCACCTTTATTTACTTTTATTTTTAAAATTCCAACTTTAATTACTTTATCTTATTTAAAATCCCACTTTTTATTTTTTTAAAAGAGAATCTCACTTTATTTAACTTTTCTTTAAAAAATAAACCACTATCTTTTCTTTTTCTTTTAAAAATGCTACTTTCAATTACTTTAAATTTTTTAAATTTTCAGATATCTTTATATTTATTTTTTAATTCCAACCTTCTTTTACTTTTAAATTTTTTAAAACTTTTTACTTTTTTTTAAATTTTCTACATTCTTTTACATTTTTTTATTTTTTTATTTTTTATTTTTTTAAAATCATTTCCGAAATTACTATATATATATATATATATATATTTTTTTAAAATAAAAATAATAAATAAAATAAAATATTTTCGGATTTTTTTATATATATAAAAAAACAAAAAATAAAACTATTAATAGTGATAATTCACTTTTTATTTTATTTTTTATTTTTTTTGGTTTTGTTTTGTGTTGGACAAAAATGAAGAAGGGGTGTTGGGTTAATGGACTGGGTCGACCCAGTTCGAAATGGACTGGGTCGTAGGGAAGATTGGGCCATTTTTTGGGCCTATAGCTTGAAATTGAAGAAGAGGCCCAATTCCGACTTTCTTTATATTTTCGCTCTCTTTTCTTCTTTTATTTTTCTAAAACTAAATTATAAAAATACTTAAACTATTATTAAGAACTAAATTAAGTTATAAAGGCGCAAATTAACTCCCAATAACAATTAACGCACAATTAAGTATTAATTAAGCATAAAATTGTATATTTGGACATTAAATGCTAAAAATGCAAACGATGCCTATTTTTGTAATTTTTAATTTTTGTAAAACAATTTTAATTACTAACAATTGTAGAATTAAATCCTACATGCAAAATGCGACATATTTTTGTATTTTTTATTAATTTAGCGAATAAACACGCACAGACAAATACAAATAATTCTTCAAAATATCACAAAATTGTACACCAAAGAAAAATCATTTTATTTTTGAATTTTTTGGGAGTAATTCTCATATAGGGCAAAAATCACGTGCTTACAGCTGCCCCTCTTTGCCCGGAGACACGAAGGGTTTTCGTGCAAAGATAAAGCGAGCGATTTTTGCCCATCCGAGTACTCCGTTGAAGCATTTTTTGAAAAAGATTTGACCGAACCTTTGCTTCAAAGGTTTCCTACATATCCTGGGCTAAACAGGAATCAGGTCAATGTAGTTCGAGAAATTTTGGTAGCTGGGACTACCGTTGGACTGCAATGTTACTGTTGTTGCATGTTATTACTACTGCTTACCGATCTCCTTGTTACACCGTGCTTAAAAAAACAAGAAGCTAGGCTAGAGTACAATTTGTTTTTGTTGCCTTGCTTCCTTGTCTGCTTGCATTTCTTTCGGTGCTTTACTTCTTTTGACACATGTACTTGAGTTTGTACTGTGACCTCTTGTTGCAACCTTCTGTTTCCCGGTGTCGGGGAATTTTATTGTTTCCTGCTGGGGATTCCTATTGTAACCCTCTGTTTTATTGTCCTCTGACTTGATTTTGAAATGTATGCCTCTGTTATCTGGGCGGGCTCCCAATTTTAATACTTGAAAATTAAAGACTTGAAATGTATGCCTCTGTTATCTGGGCGGGCTCCCAAGTTCAATGCTTGAAAATTAAAGACTGAAATGTATGCCTCTGTTCTATGGGCGGGCTCCCAACTTCAACAACAACTTTAAAAATGAATGTCATTCCTCTCTTCAACCAATACATCGCCATTCTGTTCTTCAGAGGGGGCTCCTAATTTCAACAACTTTAAAAAATAAAATCCTATTCGAGGGCGGATGAACCCGAAATATCCTATTCGAGGGCGGATGAACCCGAAATATCCTATTCGAGGGCGGATGAACCCAAATATCCTATTCGAGGGCGGATGAACCCAAAATATCCTATTCGAGGGCGGATGAACCCAAAATATCCTATTCGAGGGCGGATGAACCCAAAATATCCTATTCGAGGGCGGATGAACCCAAAATATCCTATTCGAGGGAGGATGAACCCAAAATATCCTATTCGAGGGCGGATGAACCCAAAATATCCTATTCGAGGGCGGATGAACCCAAAATATCCTATTCGAGGGCGGATGAACCCAAAATATCCTATTCGAGGGCGGATGAACCCAAAATATCCTATTCGAGGGCGGATGAACCCAGAATATCCTATTCGAGGGCGGATGAACCCAGAATATCCTATTCGAGGGCGGATGAACCCAGAATATCCTATTCGAGGGCGGATGAACCCAGAATATCCTATTCGAGGGCGGATGAACCCAGAATATCCTATTCGAGGGCGGATGAACCCAGAATATCCTATTCGAGGGCGGATGAACCCAAAATATCCTATTCGAGGGCGGATGAACCCAAAATATCCTATTCGAGGGCGGATGAACCCAAATATCCTATTCGAGGGCGGATGAACCCAATATATCCTATTCGAGGGCGGATGAACCCAAAATATCCTATTCGAGGGCGGATGAACCCAGAATATCCTATTCGAGGGCGGATGAACCCAGAATATCCTATTCGAGGGCGGATGATCCCAAAATATCCTATTCGAGGGCGGATGAACCCAAATATCCTATTCGAGGGCGGATGAACCCAAAATATCCTATTCGAGGGCGGATGAACCCAAAATATCCTATTCGAGGGCGGATGAACCCAAAATATCCTATTCGAGGGCGGATGAACCCAAATATCCTATTCGAGGGCGGATGAACCCAAAATATCTTGTTCGAGGGCGGATGAACCCAAAATATCTTGTTCGAGGGTGGATGAACCCAAAATATCCTATTCGAGGGCGGATGAACCCAAAATATCCTATTCGAGGGCGGATGAACCCAAAATATCCTATTCGAGGGCGGATGATCCCATTTTCAAAATCTTGGAATTGTCTTACCTCCGACTGTTTTTCTTCGAATCGTGTTGTCTTGCTATCTCTTAAAACTTGAATTGATTTCCTCGTTCTTCCGAGAAAATTTTCGACAATGGCAGAAAATCTTCTGCCCCAGTTTTGGTGCTTTTCCTTGTTCTCCAGGTGGACGCCTGACTTCTGATATTTCAACTGTTCTTCCTTGTTCTCTAGGTGGATGCCTGATTGTTGATACTTCAACTGTTCTTCCTTGTTCTCCAGGTGGACGCCTGACTGCTAATACTTCCATTTCTCTTCCTTGTTCTCCAGGTGGACGCCTGATTTCTTCTTCAATTTTTCATCCTCCGCTCTGCTTTGTTCTTGCTTGCTGGGGATAATACCACTGTGGGAGTCTCCTTTCTTCCCCTCCTTCAAATTCAATTTTTTTTTCAGAATTTATTTTCTCTCAACACTGCTGGGGATAAAAGTGTTATCTTCTTGGGATAACGTTGTTGAGGATAATGCTGCTGGGGAATTTTATCCCTTTAAATTGATGCATCATTCTTCTGGAAGCTGCTGGGGATGATAATGGTTTTTGCTCTTATGAGCACAAATGTCATCCCTTTGTTCTGTCTGCTGGGGAACAACTTCTTTTATTAAAACTTGTTATGCTGGGGGTAAAACTGGTTCAAAGACCACTTCCCTTGAGACTGGTGCTATATTCATTTTACCCTGAATGGGTATCTGACTTCCAGAAAAATTTCCAAATGAAAGGAAAATTTTCTGCCCCAGTTTGACAGTCTCCCTTATGGCCTGTATTTCTGTCATCAATGCCACTTCCTTTACCTGTTTCAATTTAAACAAAATTTGTTAGTTTAAAACGCGGTGGTTGGTTGTGATACTCCCACTGGGATGGTTTTCCCTTTTCCCTTCCTTGCTCTGCGTTCCACAACTTGTTGGGGATGATATTATTTGCTGGGGATAATCCTTTTCTGCTGGGGATATCCCTCTTCTTTCGTGGCATGGCTTGGAAACTTGCATTTTCCCGACCTTTTAGTCTCGCATGAATTTCCCAAATCATGCTTATTGTTTTTCTTGTTTTGTCCATGGGCTCTGGTCTTGAGGTTTAATAACCTTTGATTTCGGCAAGGATATCCCTCTTGACACTCGTCAATCCTTTTGCTGGGGATATCTTTCTTGACACTGGCCTCGCGCTTGTTCCTTCCTGACTATATCACTTGGATGTATTAGTCATATCCTATCTTGGAAAGCTGATGGCCTATTTTGAAATCATTTCCCACTGGTTCTGACCAAACAGACTCTACTGGGGAATTTTTCTATGAAAGGAAAAGATAAAAGGGAACAGAATAAAAGACAACGGAAAAAGATGACTCTTTAACAAAAGAAACTATAAATAAAACCCTATCAAACGCAGACACCGACTCTAATGGTCATGACATGCCTATGTGGCCTATCCTTCGTCAATCATCTTTCAAGATCTTCAATTGGCAATTCCCCATCTGATTCTTAATCTTATTCGACTTGTAGTGCCCGAAGGGTTTTCACTATCAAGCCTCTCTCATTTTGGGTTTTTCTCTCAACTTTCATCACCTTATGGTGCATGTGAAGGTTTTCACCGATAAGACTCTCTCATTTGTATCACTTTTCAGCTGGGGTTTTGGAGTGTTGCCGGTATGACTCTTTCTGTTGGAGATTAGAGTCCTTTCTGCTGTGGAACAAAATGTTATGCTCACCGGTGAGACTCTCATTTGTCTGACTTGAAATCTTTTGAAGACTGATCAGAAGGTCTTTCTTTGAACCGTAATGTGGGTTTTGGATAGGGCTAGAAAAAAAAAGGTATTAAAGGCTCAAAAATGCATTAATTTTTGGGTTATTAGTTACAACCTTCGGAATTAGATTTATTTACAACAAATGCAACATTTGCCCCAGTTTCTTGCTTGGGGTTATTTTAATTGATTGGTTTTTTTTTTCATTTTTTTCAAAACTATGACCGAGCCGTGAAGCGCCTACGTATCCTCTTTGAGGAATCAGGTCAAACGTAGTTCCCAATTCCTCTGTTTTCTTCTGACTTTCTTTTGTTTTTGTGTTTTTTTTTTTTTTTTGATTTTTTCTTTACCTTCCAGGCTCGTATTTCCTAGTCGTTGCTATTGATTCCGAACGAGGGGTATGAAAGAAAATATATAAGGCTCAAAAGGGGTAACGAAGGATAAAGTGTTTAGGTAGCAGAATAAAATGCCTTCGTCATTCCAGTCTTCAAAACATGCCAAGTGCAAACAACACAATTGAACATAGATTTATAGTCTCTTCCGATGGTGCTGGACTTGACAATTATGTTAAACACTTGCTTTTTCATTTGTCATTTCTAAAGCACTGCTGGGCGACACTCTCACTCTCATGCACGACCCTCATGCCAATTTGGCGAATCTTGCATTTAACGATTTTCTTTATGTTTTACTTGCCCCAGTTCCATATGACTCGGGCTTCAAATAATCTCAAACCGTTCTTATTTCCTTTAAATGCTTTGATCACCTCCCCAGGGTTTTATGATTAACTTTATAGACCAGGCCCAAACTGTATGCGCATGTCATGTCCCTAGAATCGGCATTGAACGAAAATGACAAAAGGACTAAATAAAAAGATGACTGGAAATAATAAAAGACCGGCTTTTGTATTAGACTTCCGGCGAAATGGTTAGAAAAACAAACAAAACAACCAGAATAAAATCTTAACACAACATCAACGAGACTTAAACAAACTGATACGACAAAAATGGAAAGATAAGAAGGTTTGACACAAGATAATATTCGGATTACAACCCTAAGAATAATCCGGACAACAGAAATGACAACAAAATAAGACACCACCAGCTTCTCTCTTGCTAACCAAGGAACGGAGCGTCCTCCCATTTTATCAAAATTGGCATCTTTAGCCACTGAGCTTTGCATCAGTATTGTCCAGACCATTTCCAACTTCGATATCATCAACCTTAGTCAACAAGTCCCAATAGGATTCGAGTGCTTCTGTTATCATGCCTGATCCCCACAAAGTGTGCTTCTCGGTCTTGTATTTCCGGCTTACCACAAACCAACCACCTTAACTTTCTTTGTGATTCAAAGCGAAACAGGTTAGAATGGACTCCGTTGGTCCCCATTATTAACAACATTTTTTTTCTTTTCTTTTTTTTCGATTTTTCTTTTCATTTTTTTTCTTTTTCTTTTTCAATCTTTTTTTTCCATTTTTTCTTTTTCATTCTCTTTTTTTTTTTGCTTTTTTTCATTTTTTTTTGTTGTGGTCGAATCTTATGGAGATTGCCTACGTATCATGACCCCGCATGAATCAGACCTTGCGTAGTTCGGACCAATAAAAGATAAACAATACTAATCATTTTTTTTTCAATTTTCATATTAAACAAAACTGGGTTTCAAAGGTTTGAAGATGACCTACAAACTCGAAAATCAAACAACCCACATATTCTAATTAAAAGATTTACAAACTCCAAAAATAAAGGACCAGCTTCTTTTCCCGTTTGACAAAGACAACCAAACGGTTATTTTTCAAATGTGGCCCCTTCCAAATTTTGAGGCCGGAGAGTATTATTTTACGACACTTTACAAACTTGTTCATTCTTTTACGAAAATAGCCTTTCAATAATTGAAAGATACTCTAGGGTTATTTTGGCAAGAACGGTTTAAGACGTGGTCAAAGCTGGGTCGGCTTATTTTGACCAAAAATCCAAATGGTATTCACCTAACCGTTGACTCTTTGTTTTTTTTTTCAAATTACAATAAAAACCGGGTGTTGCAAACACGGCCCTTCAGCGCCTCGGGGACGAAGATTTTTTTTTTTAAGGCCGTGTGGGTCAACTGAACCAAAATCCTACACATGACCCAAAAAGTGGCTGTTTATGCAAAGTCAGCCTTCCGGCGTCCTTTTCGGGAACATTCGGCTATGTCTTGATAAAACAGCGTCACCCGATTTCTTTATGACAAAATTAAAATTAGACATATTTTTTTTGGCTATTTTTTTTAGCAAATGGGAGGCTGGACACTGCCCGACTTATTTATGACAAAATTAAAATTTTGACACGTTTTTTATTTATTTATTGGTTTTTGGCTATTTTAGCAAAAAAAGGGGGTTGGACCCGATGAGGGTTGCCTACGTATCTCACATCCAGTGAGAATCAAACCCGCGTAGTTCGGGCCTCGTGAATAAGTAAATGAACTAATATTTTTTTTATTGGAACTGTGAAAGAACTGCTCAAAGGAAGTATAAATATTTTTTTTGATTGATTTCTTTTTAAAAGAAAAACTCGTAAAAATTCCTTTTCTTTTGATTTGAACTTTGAAAATTTCAAAAGTAAAAGGAAGTTTTTTTTTCGAATTCCATTTGTCTTTTTTTTTATTCTAAAGAAAAAAAATATTTTTGGAATTTTACTTTTGATAAAAGAAATGCTTCTAAAAAATATTTTTGAATTTTGAATTTTCTTTTCAATTTTGAAAGAGGAATCAAAATATTTTCGGATTTTTTTTCCTAAAAGAAACATTTTTATTATTTTTGTTTTATCAACAATGGAAAATAAAGATATTTATATTATTTTTTGCAAGACATATTTTTTTGGAATTTTATTTTGAATTTTCTTGGCAAGACAAATACTCTTTGCAACAAATAAAGATATATATATCTTTTGGAAATAAAAAAAACTTTTCGGATTTATATATATATATATATATATATATATATATATATATATATATATATATATATTTGCGACAAATAATGAAAGACCTTTTTTTTTATTTTTTTATTTTTTTTTGCATTTTCATAAGCAAATAAAATAAAAAAAACCATTTTTAAAAATAAGACTCTTTTTTTTTCATTTTCTATTTTTCTTTTGCTTTTAATAAAACAAACTAATAAAACATTTTTTTTTCATTTTCTCAAAATTTCGGCAGAGTTTTGACAGTTATTTGGGCATTGGTTTTTTTTTTTCCAAAAATAAACAGTCAATTCCCTAACCGCTATTTCTTTTTTCAATTTTAAAATATTATTCATGATATTCAAAAGTCAGTCAACACACAAATCCGGATCAAATAAATGCGCAAGTAGCAGCAAGTAAGATGCATCAGGATGGTCATTTTTTTTTGTACACCTGTCCTAGACAGACCCAACCCCTGTGTTGAGTCTCCAAAGTCAAATGCACGTGATGCAAACAATCGCTCCTACTAGGGATCCGGCATGAAGCTGAGTTATTCTAAGTGAAAAAACCTGAGGCATATTGATCTAGCCCTGGCTTACCCAAACGGACAGTTTGAGCCGAAGCGGGGGCAACGTACCGGGAGCACGAAAGTCTACCCGGCCTAGTTACTTGTCCCAACTTCGTCTTATTTGGTATGACTTTAACAGAAAGGTGGGCCACGCGCACGTGTGCACCATAAATTTAGAAGACTCAGAAAGAAGGGGGTTTCGTAGCAGTTATATATATTCATAATTCAAATAATATTAAAGCGGTAAAAGTGTCATTTAGCACATTGGGCATATATCATGTAAAAAAAATCAGATAATAAATAAAGCCAACTATAACAATTATTTTAAGCTCGAATTCTTGAACCCTGAACCAGTGGTTCTGGGTTTCTTCCCCAGCAGAGTCGCCAGAGCTGTCACACCTCCTTTTTCCGCACCCGCGAGGGTGCGTGGGAGTTTTTCCAATTAAAGGACAATCGAGACGGGATTGGTTTATTTATTTCAGAGTCGCCACTTGGGAGATTTAGGGTGTCCCAAGTCACCAATTTTAATCCCGAATCGAGGAAAAGAATGACTCCATATTACAGTCTGCGTACCAGAAATCCGGATAAGGAATTCTGTTAACCCGGGAGAAGGTGCTAGGCATTCCCGAGTTCCGTGGTTCTAGCACGGTCGCTCAACTATTATATTCGGCTTGATTATCTGATTTTATACAAATATGAACTTATGTGCAAATTTTATCTTTTAACCGCTTTATTATTATTGTTTTTAAAAGAAATATGAACATCGCTTAAAACACGTCTTTGGACTGCGTTACATGAAATGCACCCACAATCCGGAACACGTTTTATTTGATGTTTTGGGATTTGGATTCGGGTCGCATGAAATGCACACCCAGGCTTAAGAAAGTAAAATATTAAACACGCGCCTAAAGAGACTATCGCGTTATTATTTTGGGGAAGACCGTGAAATTCGCTAAACGGTCCTTCCGAATTCTAATTAAACCATACATTTTGTGAGGGCCCCGCAATCTATACGTTTTATTTGGCGAGGCTCGTCTCATTTTTATTTTTAAAGGATAAACCTACAATGACTATATTTTCTATTAAGTTCGTCTCTAAAATAAAAGAAAATCTCTTAATTATTTACATGCTGAAAAACGTAACTTATTAGTTATTAGTTTACGGCTAATGCGAATGGAAAATTGCGATCGAGTTTGTACAAAGAAAAACTGCTTTCATTTTATATTCTGTTATTCAATAATACTAGAACATGAGATTGACCATAATATCAAAACAAATTAATTATTCTCCGTAATTTAAACTAACATTATTAGATGAAGAAAGTATACATATGCAACCTCATTATTCATTAATCATTCAACTACATCTTTATACGAAGAAAGAAAAATTATATTCAACCACAAATCTAAACAGGAGGAATTCAACAGGAACAAAGCCTGATTAATATTTCATTTTTTGCTTCAAGCCGAGATTGTACAAATGTGTACCTGGAAACAGCAGTACAAGAACAAAAGAAGGAGAAGTCAGCAGCAGTAATAACACAGCAACAGCAGATTCAGCAACATCGCAAACCAGTACAGTAGGAATAGCAGAAAACCCAGGAGACTATAAACGACTCCAAGTATAGTGAAGAAGTAAAAGGTAGGAAGGTTCTGACTATTTCAGATCTTAAGCGAGGCAATGAAGCAGTAACTATTCTTTTTCAACTTCAAAACTCTCCAAAATGAATTCTGCCCCTGTATATTCAGTGTATCCAGAATGTATATCGGGTGTATACTTCTCACTCCGCCCCCTCTTTTTTCTTCTCTCTATCTAGTTTTTCCTCTCTTTTTTTCCACCCTTCTTCCTAAATTTTCTCTTCTATTTATAGCAAAATTTTCGAAATTTTCAGATTTGTTTTTTATTATTTTATTATTTTTTTAATTAAAAGAAATCCCACTTACAAATTGCTTTTATTTTTTTAGAAAAAGAAATCCCACCTTTATTTACTTTTATTTTTAAAATTCCAACTTTAATTACTTTATCTTATTTAAAATCCCACTTTTTATTTTTTTAAAAGAGAATCTCACTTTATTTAACTTTTCTTTAAAAAATAAACCACTATCTTTTCTTTTTCTTTTAAAAATGCTACTTTCAATTACTTTAAATTTTTTAAATTTTCAGATATCTTTATATTTATTTTTTAATTCCAACCTTCTTTTACTTTTAAATTTTTTAAAACTTTTTACTTTTTTTTTAAATTTTCTACATTCTTTTACATTTTTTTATTTTTTTATTTTTTATTTTTTTAAAATCATTTCCGAAATTACTATATATATATATATATATATATATAAATATATATATATTTTTTAAAATAAAAATAATAAATAAAATAAAATATTTTCGGATTTTTTTATATATATAAAAAAACAAAAAATAAAACTATTAATAGTGATAATTCACTTTTTATTTTATTTTTTATTTTTTTTGGTTTTGTTTTGTGTTGGACAAAAATGAAGAAGGGGTGTTGGGTTAATGGACTGGGTCGACCCAGTTCGAAATGGACTGGGTCGTAGGGAAGATTGGGCCATTTTTTGGGCCTATAGCTTGAAATTGAAGAAGAGGCCCAATTCCGACTTTCTTTATATTTTCGCTCTTTTTTCTTCTTTTATTTTTCTAAAACTAAATTATAAAAATACTTAAACTATTATTAAGAACTAAATTAAGTTATAAAGGCGCAAATTAACTCCCAATAACAATTAACGCACAATTAAGTATTAATTAAGCATAAAATTTTATATTTGGACATTAAATGCTAAAAATGCAAACGATGCCTATTTTTGTAATTTTTAATTTTTGTAAAACAATTTTAATTACTAACAATTGTAGAATTAAATCCTACATGCAAAATGCGACATATTTTTGTATTTTTTATTAATTTAGCGAATAAACACGCACAGACAAATACAAATAATTCTTCAAAATATCACAAAATTGTACACCAAAGAAAACTCATTTTATTTTTGAATTTTTTGGGAGTAATTCTCATATAGGGCAAAAATCACGTGCTTACAAGAGGTTTAAAACTGAGTCAGATATTTTATAAAGGATTTTCATGGAATTACTGTTTTCAAAAAGGGTTGTACCGTCTTAGATAGCATGATAAAGTGTTCTTACGTGATTTCTTATCGCTCAGTACTCTTATTACCACTAAGTTGGAAGTACTCACTTTACTCCCTGCACCTCACGTGCAGTTGCAGGTACTGTTCACCAGGTAGCGGGTTATTAGTGGACTGAAGGTATACTATTGTAGTTGAGCAAGGTGACCGTCAGCGTTCACGGCACCGTATTTCTTCATTGATTCTAAATTCCATTATGTATATTGCTGGTATTGTATTAATATTTAGATCTTTAGATGCTCGTGGCTTGTGACACCCTGATTTCGGGCTGAGTCGGGATGGTTTCCATTATTCTATCATGTTTACTTCGCACTTGTGATTATATTATCTGCGAATAATTATAAAGAGATGTATTGTTTTGTTGTTGGTTGGCCTTGTCCCCACGAGAGGCGTCATCACGACCGGGTTGGGATTTTGGGTCGTAACATAGTTCATCCTTTTTTAGCTTTTCGGATCAAGACAGGCATGCAGTGCTTGTGACCTCGGCCATGTCTTGAGCAGCTCACATCCTTCATCAACTTCTGCATTTGGATTCACTTCTTGCCTTTTTTTTTTATTCTGGATTGTGGCTAACTTCTGTTGATCATATCAGACTGTTGACTCACATTCCTGCCGCGAGCTTTTTTTTGTTGCTGACTTGAATTGCATTCTAAAGTGAATTCCCTTGTTTTCCAGGTGGGTGACTGATTGCCAAATCTTGAACTGTCTTCCTTCGGAACTACTTTCCCTTGACACTTGAACTGTCTTCCCTTGTTCTCCAGGTGGGCGCCTCATTACTGAAACTTGAAATGTATTCCCTTGTTTTCCAGGTGGGTGCCTGATTGCTGAACTTGAAATGTATTCCCTTGTTCTCCAGGTGGGCGCCTGATTACTGAACTCGAAAATATATTCCCTTGTTCTCCAAGTGGGCGCTTGATTGCTGAACTTGAAAATGTATTCTCTTGTTCTCCAGGTGGGCGCATGATTGCTGAACTTGAAATGTATTCCCTTGTTCTCCAGGTGGGCGCCTGATTGCTGAACTCGAAATGTATTCCCTTGTTCTCCAGATCGACGCCTGATTGCTGAAACTTGAATGTATTCCCTTGTTCTCCAGGAGGACGCCTGATTGGTGAACTTGAAATGTATTCCCTTGTTCTCCAGGTGGGCGCCTGATTGCTGAACTTGAAAAATGTATTCCCTTATTTTCCAGGTGGGTGCCTGATTGTTGAACTTGAAAAATGTATTCCCTTATTTTCCAGGTGGGTGCCTGATTGCTGAACTTGAAAAATGTATTCCCTTGTTTTCCAGGTGGGCGCCTGATTACTGAACTTGAAAAATGTATTCCCTTATTTTCCAGGTGGGCGCCTGATTGCTGAACTTGAAAAATGTATTCCTTTGTTTTCCAGGTGGGCGCCTGATTACTGAAATTGAAAAATGTATTCCCTTGTTTTTCAGGTGGGCGCCTGATTGTTGAACTTTGAAAAATGTATTCCCTTATTTTCTAGGTGGGCGCCTGATTGTTGAACTTGAAAAATGTATTCCCTTGTTCTCTAGGTGGGCGCCTGATTACCGAAACTTGAAATGTATTCCCTTGTTCTCCAGGTGGGCGCCTGATTGCTGAACTTGCAAAATATATTCCCTTGTTCTCTAGGTGGGCGCCTGATTGCTGAACTTGAAAGTGTATTCCCTTGTTCTCCAGGTGGGCGCCTGGTTGCTGAACTTGAAATGCATTCCCTTGCTCTCTAGGTGGGTGCCTGATTGCTGAACTTGCAAAATGTATTCTCTTGTTCTCCCGGTGGGCGCCTGATTTCCACAAAATAGACAAATACAAACAAAGAAAACTTCTGCCCCAGTTTGGTGCTGAGCGCATTTGTGAGTGTTAATTGAATCATGTTACCAAATATCTCTATAAATTTGAAAGCTAAATCCCATTATCCATGAGGGTCCTGAAAACTCCTAGTTAAATGACGGCTTTAAAAATCTAAATCATATCTTCTAAAGGTGTTACTCCTGCTACATCTTGTTATCTAAGAAAGTCTTAAACTACATCCCATTATCCAGGAGGGTCCTGACAACAAAAAATTAAATCCCATTATCCAGGAGGGTCCTGAAAACTTAAAACTAAATCTCATTATTCAGGCGGGTCCTGAACACCTAAAACTAAATCCCATTATCCAGGAGGGTCATGAAATTTAAAATCAAATCTCATCTTAAGGGTGAAAATTTCAGAGCTAAATCTTCCTAATGGTGAAATGTATGCTAAATCTTAGCATCTAAGGGAGGTATTAAACTAAGTCCCATTATTCAGGAGGATCCTTAAAATTTCAAATTGAATCTTTACCTAAACATGAAAACTTCAAAGCCAAACTTATATTTCCTCAGGGTAGAGCCTAGCTAGATCTTGTTACTCATGAACGTTTTGAATTTTAACTAAGTCCCATTGTCCAGGAGGGTCCTGAGAATTTTTAAGATTAAACCCCATTATCCAGGAGGGCCCTGAAATTTTAAAAATAAATCCCATTATCCAGGAGAGTCCTGAAAATTTAAAAACTAAATCCCATTATCCAGGAGGGTCCTGAAATTTTAAAATTAAATCCCATTATCCAGGAGGGTCCTGAAAAAATAAAACTAAATCCCATTATCCAGGCGGGTCCTGAACATTTAAAATTAAATCCCATTATCCAGGAGGGTCCTGAGAATTCAAAATTAAATCCCATTATCCAGGAGGGTCCTGAAAACTTAAAACTAAATCCCATTATCCATGCGGGTCCTGAAAATTTCAAATTGAATCTTATCCTAAGTATGAAAACTTTAAAGCCAAACTTATATTTCCTCAAGGTAGAGGCTAGCTAGATCTTGTTACTCATGAACGTTTTGAATTTTAACTAAGTCCCATTGTCCAGGAGGATTCTGAGAATTTTTAAGATTAAACCCCATTATCCAGGAGGGCCCTGAAATTTTATAATTAAATTCCATTACCCATGAGGGTCCTGAAAATTTAAAAACTAAATCTCATTATCTAGGAGGGCCCTGAAATTTTAAAATTAAATCTCATTATCCAGGAGGGTCCTGAAAACTTAAAACTAAATCCCATTATCCAGGCGGGTCCTGAACATTTAAAATTAAATCCCATTATCCAGGAGAGTCCTGAAAATTTAAAATTAAATCCCACTATCCAGAAGGGACCTGGAATTTTAAAATTAAATCCCATTATCCAGGAGGATCCTGAAAACTTAAAACTAAATCCCATTAACCAGGCGGGTCCTGAAAATTTAACATTAAAACTCATTATCCAGGAGGGTCCTACGAATTTTAAAACTAAATCCCATTATCCAGGAGGGTCCTGAAAATTTAAAATTAAATCTCATTATCCAGGAGGGTCCTAAGAATTTAAAAACTAAATCCCATTATCCAGGAGGGTTCTAAAAATTTAAAATTAAATCTCATTATCCAGGAGGGTCCTGAGAATTTAAAAACTAAATCCCATTATCCAGGAGGGTCCTGAAATTTAAAATTAAATCCCATTATCTAGGAGGGTCCTGAGAATTTGAAAACTAAATCACATTATCCAGGAGGGTCCTGAAAATTTAAAATTAAATCTAACTATCCGGGAGGGTCCTAAAAACTTAAAACTAAATCCCATTATCTAGGCGGGTCCTAGACATTTAAAATTAAATCCCATTATCCAGGAGGGTACTGAGATTTTAAAATTAGATCCCATTATCCAGGAGGGTCCTGAAATTTAAAATTAAATTCCTATATCCAGGAGGATCCTAAGAATTTAAAAATAAAATCTCATTATCCATGAGGGTCCTGAAAATTTAAAATTAAATCTCATTATCTCGGAGGGTCCTAAGAATTTAAAAATTAAATCTCATTATCTAGGAGGGTCCTGAAATTTAAAATTAAATCACATTATCTACGAGGGTTCTGAGAATTTAAAAACTAAATCTCATTATTTAGGAGGGTCCTGAAAATTTAAAATTAAATCTCATTATCCAGGAGGGTCCTAAGAATTTAAAAACTAAATCCCATTATCCAGGAGGGTTCTAAAAATTTAAAATTAAATCTCATTATCCAGGAGGGTCCTGAGAATTTAAAAACTAAATCCCATTATCCAGGAGGGTCCTGAAATTTAAAATTAAATCCCATTATCTAGGAGGGTCCTGAGAATTTGAAAACTAAATCACATTATCCAGGAGGGTCCTGAAAATTTAAAATTAAATCTAACTATCCGGGAGGGTCCTAAAAACTTAAAACTAAATCCCATTATCTAGGCGGGTCCTAGACATTTAAAATTAAATCCCATTATCCAGGAGGGTACTGAGATTTTAAAATTAGATCCTATTATCCAGGAGGGTCCTGAAATTTAAAATTAAATTCCTATATCCAGGAGGATCCTAAGAATTTAAAAATAAAATCTCATTATCCAGGAGGGTCCTGAAAATTTAAAATTAAATCTCATTATCTCGGAGGGTCCTAAGAATTTAAAAACTAAATCTCATTATCTAGGAGGGTCCTGAAATTTAAAATTAAATCACATTATCTACGAGGGTTCTGAGAATTTAAAAACTAAATCTCATTATTTAGGAGGGTCCTGAAAATTTAAAATTAAATTACATTATCCAGGAGGGTCCTGGAAACTTAAAACTAAATCCCATTATCCAGGAGGGTCCTGAGATTTTAAAATTAAATCCCATTATCCAGGAGGGTCCTAAGAATTTCAAAACTAAATCTCATTATCCAGGAGGGTCCTTAAAATTTAAAATTATATCCCATTATCCAGGAGGGTCCTGAAATTTTAAAAACTAAATTCCATTATCCAGGAGGATCCTGGAAATTTTTAAAATTAAATCTCATTATCCAGGAGGGTCCTGAGAATTTAAAAACTAGATCCCATTATGCAGGAGGGTCCTAAAAACTTAAAAAACTAAATCCCATTATCTAGGAGGGTCCTGAGAATTTTAAAATTAAATTTCATTATCCATGAGGGTCCTGAAATTTTAAAATTAAATTTCATAAACCAGGAGGGTCCTGAAAATTTAAAAACTAATTTCCATTATCCAGGAGGGTCCTGAAAACTTAAAAACTAAATCCCATTATCTAGAAGGGTCCTGAAAATTTAAAAACTAAATCCTATTATCCAGTATGGTCCTGGGTATTTTAAAATTAAATCTCATTATCTAGGAGGGTCCTGAAAACTTTAAATTAAATCCTATCTCGAACATGCAAACTTCTAAGCCAACTTATATTCCTTTGGGATACATTTATGCTAGATTATGCTATTTCTGAACTTTAAAGTAGGTCCCATTTTCCAGGAGGGTCCTGAGAGTTTACGGTCAAACCTGATTAGTGCTTGCTTTTCCCTTACGGAGCGTTCCTCCGAAACAAACGAATTTTCCTGCCCCTGTTTCAAATCAAAGAAAAATCTTGTCAGTTTAAAAATATGGTGGTTGGTTTGTGGCCTTGACTTTGAGGGCAGTTGCTCCTTCACTTTCCATGATAACTTTGATTTCACCTTGAAAGTCATTGCTTGCTTATTGACTAACCAATTTATCTGTCATCACAGAAAATACCTCTTCTCCGTTCAGACCCAATACCCTCTATCTGTTGCATTGCTCATGAACTAACATTTACCAAACCTTTGTGTTTCACATGAATCCCAAAGCACGTCAATTGCCGTCTACTCAATGTACATGTTGTTCTTTCCTGACTTAACCCACTGGCATTGGCCTTGAGGTCTATTGCTCCTTCACTTGCCATGATAATTTTGATTTCCACTTGGAAGACCTTGCTTGTTATTGGTTAACCACTTTCTCTGTCAATCTTATCATAGAAAATACATTTAATTCGTTCACCCTACGCCCTCCATCTGTTGCATTGTTCATGAATTGATATATACCAAACGTTTGTATTTCACATGAATCCCAAAGCATGTTGATTGTTACCAACTCAGTGCGCACGTCGTTCTTTCCTAACTTATGCCACTTTGATGTGCTGGCCAGATCCTATTTTGTGAAATTGGAAAGCTGGGGGTAAATTTTGAAGTCATTTCTCACTTATTTTGACCGAGCACACTCAATAAGAGGAAGTAAACAAGACAAAAGGAACAGAGTAAAGGACAAAGGAAAGAGATGATCCCTAACAAGAGAACCACAAAGTAGAAACCTATCAGATACGGATACCAACTCTAATGACCATGACATGCACATATGGCCTATTCTGTTGAGCAAGTCTGATGTTCAACTCTTGTTATACCCTTAAACCGTGAAATTGAGCTTCAATGCTCCAATTATCCAATCTGATTCACAATCCTTATTCGACTTGTAGTGCCCGAAGGGTTTTCACCATCAAGTCTCTCTCATTTTGTTCTTTCTCTCAACTTACCGTCGCCTTATGGTGCCCGTGAGGGTTTTCACCAATAAGACTCTCTCAATTTTTATTTCTCTCAGCTTCCGTCGCCTCACGGTGCCCGTGAAGGTTTCCACGAATAAGACTCTCTCATTTTAATTTCTCTCAGCTCCCGTCGCCTTACGGTGCCTGTGAGGGTTTTCACCGATAAGACTCTCATTTTCACTATTTTTCCTGCTTGGACCAGAGTGTTGCCCCTGATATGAATCACCTCTATTTGCTCGATCTGGCATCTCTCGAAGACTGATCAGAAGGTCTTTCTTTGGATCGTAATGTGGGCTTTTGGACGAGATTAGAAATAAAAGGTATAAAAGGCTCAAAACAATTCAAATGGGTTCAAAATTACCACTTTCAGAATCAGATTTCCTACAGCAACCACAACTTCTGCCCTAGTTTCTTGCTTGGGGACTTTTGAATTTTTATTTCGATGAGACCGAACCATGAGGATGCCTACGTATCCTTAAAAGGAATCAGGTCGAACGTAGTTCATGTCATAGAAATTACTTTGTTGTTATGATTTTCTCTTTTCAATTTCTTTTCTTTCTCTTTTTGTTGTTTTTTTCTTCTTTTTTTTCTTTCTCTTTCCATTCTTTTCTTTCTTTTTTCATTCTTTCTCTTTTCTCTTTTTCCTTTACTCATCTTTCATGCTTGCGTTTCTGATCTTTGCTACTGCTTCCGAAAGAGGGGTATGAAGAAAAAAAATAAGGCTCAAAAAGGGTAACAAAGGATAAAGTGTTTAGATAGCAGAACAAAATGCCTTCGTTATTCTAATCTTCAAAACATGCCAAGTACAAACAAATACAACTTAACCAAATAAATCATACATAATATCTTTTGACTGCATCAGAATTGATAGTCATTTCTACACATTTTCCTTCTACCTCTATTAAATACAAAGCACCATTGGACAACACTCTCACTCTCATCACCACGAACGGTCCCCTGCAAATTTGGGGCGAACTTGCCTTCAGCTTCGACCCGATGCGGCAGGATGCATTTCAATAGGGTTTCTTTACGTCCTATCTGCCCCAATTTCACACAATTCGGGCTTGAAGTGATCTCAAAATGCCTTTACTTATTTCCCTCAAATGTCCTTACATCTTCAACATTGTTTCATTGCTTCGTGATTAAACTGACTTTTAAAACCAGGTCGGGAATTACGGGTGCATGTCATGTCACTAGAGTCAATAGGAAAAGAACTATAAAAAGAAAAGAGAACTAAACGAAAATGACTAGAAATCCCAGAAAACAGAAAATTGCATTAGACAGATGGTGAAAGAGTTTGGACAACAAAACAAACAAACTAAACTGGGGTTACAATCCTAGAACAAACCTAGACAATACTAAACGGGATATTATGACTAAACAAACTAAGCACAATAAAAGGATAGAAGGGTTTGAGTCACAAAACAATATCTGGATTACAACCCTGAAATAACCCGGATAGCAGAAATGACAACAAAATAAACCACCAAAACTCCTTCCTGGCTAATCAAGAAAAGAGCATCTTTCCAATCATCAAACTCAACATCTAAACCATTGACTTCTGCATCAACAATACTAGGACCTTCACAAGTCTCTATCACATTATGCTTAACAGATTGTCTTTGGGTTCCCTTTGCCTGCTCATTCTTAGGATCAACCTCTGATAGCGCTGAAAGCTTCGTAGCACATGGAACTCCAAGGATCCTAGAAGAATTCTCACATTCCTTTTCAAAATAAATCATACCCACCATATGCGTCTCATTATGCAAAGGTGACAGACTTTGGCTAGTGTCTGCTACATCTGGATTTTGCACGACAATGTCGCCTGCATCAATAAGCTTCTGAATTGCGTTCTTCAAATTCCAACACTTCTCTATGTCATGCCCCGGGGCATCCGAGCAATATGCGCACCTTTGAGAAAAATCAAACTTCTTTGGAAGAGGGTCTGGCATTTTTATTTGGGTCGGCTTCAACATGTCCAAAATTTTTAGCCTCTGGAACAGACTGGCATATGACTCTCCCAATAGAGTGAAGGTCTTCTTCTTCCATAACCTCTCATTCTTAAAGGCTTGATTGAGCTGAAAACCTGATCCAGGGGGTTTTCGGTAGGCTCGTGGGGGTAGGTAGGCATTTTGTGGAGCTGGGTACTGGGAGAGTGATGTCGACTTTGGGAGTTCTGTGGAAAGAAGTGGCATTAGGGAGGATCATTTGGTGCATAAGAATATCCACGGGGACGATGTCGAGGCTGGAAGAATTGATCGAGAAAGCCCATTGGATCATCTTCTCTGTTTCTCTTTCTTCCACCCAAGCTTACTGGGATGTTCTGAATATTTTTCGAACAACTCATGATTTTGCCTGACTTGATTCCCTCTTCTATTAGCTCTCCCATTCTTAACACGTCATTGAAAGGCTTCCCCAAGTCCAGGATCAAATGACTGAAGTAGGTGGACCCCTAGGCTTGTAGGAAAAGCTCAACCATTTCTTCTTCACCAATCGGGGTATTGACTCGAGCAACCTGCTCCCTCTATCTGAGCCCAAACTCTCTAAAGCTTTCCTCCGGCTTCTTTCCCATCCTAGATATGGAGGAGCGGTTTGGGGTAACGCCTGATTTGTATTGAAAGTATTGAACAAAATCTGGAGTCATGTCACCCAATATAGGCCACTTACCAACATCTTGACGAGCATGCCAGTCCAAAGCTGCCCTAGTCAGGCTCTCACTGAAATACGCCATCATCAAGTCATCTTTCTCTCCAACACCTCTCATTTCACTGCAATAAACCTTCAGGTGGGCTACCGGATCCCCACACCCATCATACAAGTTAAATTTTGGCACTTTAAACCCCGCGGGCAAGCGAACGTCAGGGGACACAGACAGTTCTTTGTAAGCCATGCTTCCCTAGTCTCCCATTTCTTGCTTGTTCTTTAAGGACTATTATATGTCTTTCAGCCTCCTGGGTGCCCCATATTTCCCTTTTCTTCCTGTGAACCTTTCATTTTCAACATGAGGCTCATCCCTGGGGCCCTATTTGTATGAGTAGGGAACCTTGTGGGCAACCTCTGAGGGGTAATATTGGGCATCATGAGCTTGGAGATAAGAGGGTGGATCTGGAGAGTATGGAGGATCATATGGCATTGTGTCCGGAGTTTGGGTAAGGGCAACATCTAGGAAGCTAGGTGGTGGCGGGGGTGGCGTCTTCCCAGTCATCCAAGCCTGATGCATGTCAGCAATGTGTTGTTTTAACATCTTTACCTCTTCAACCAACTCATTGTCCTGTTCCACCAACTGCTTTCGAGCGCTGATATCAACCAACTCAGTTTTGTTGTTGTCTGCCATTGCCTTTTGACTTTATCTTGTAGAGAAGAGTTACCACTTTAAAACCACAAACCAACCACCTTTCTGCTATGAATATAACAAAATGAAGCCATCACGTTAGCGTTAGGGCATTTAACATAAGATAATCTCACTTTATGTGTAATGCACCTACCCAGAGCTATCGGTTCTAAAATGACTTCGAGGGTACGAAGGTCAGTTGACATCATTCCAATTTGTTCATTTCAATCCTCTCTTTTCTTTGCTTTTCTAGCACTTGCTTGATCATTTTCCTTCCTTTTTTTCTAATTTCACTCTTTTCTTTCCTCTCATTTCTCACATCCCACAATTTCATCTCTTTTTTTCTCTTTTTTTTTCCTTTTTTCCTTTTTTCTTTTCTTTTAACAGTAAAAAAATAATTCGATCGAACCCTATGTAGGTTGCCTACGTATCATGACACTGCATGAATCAGATCTTTGCGTAGTTCTGGAAAATCAGGAATAAAGGAAACAAACTAACATTCTCCTTTTTTTACCTTAATGACTAACCCGATGAGAGAAGAGAAATAAAGAAGCAAATTTTTTTTGGAATTTTCTAGACTTAATGTTATATAACCTATTCTAAACTCAAGTTTAACGGATTTTTCTTTTTCTTTTCTTTTTGGAAACAAATACTCTATTGAGGAAAAAATCCTAGAAAAGAAAGATATATTTTTAGACTCCTTTTTTCTGAATTTTCACTTGATATCCCTGAAGAAAAACTTCGTAATGAGAAATGAAAAAGATAAAAACTGTTTTTGGATTTCAATTTTTAATTACCTAAAGGAGAAATTTTAAAAATAAACAGAAGATAAGGTATGTTATCTCTTCTATGTACAATGTCCTAAAGTTCTTGTAAAATAAAAAATATTTTTATTTTATTTTTTCATTAATTCCCCAGAAGAATCTCAAAAGAAAATCTTTTTGGATTTTTGATATTAATACCTTACAGAAAATTCTTTTTTTCTTTGAATTTTTAGTCCTGATATACTAAAGGAAATATAAAACAAATTTTATTTTGATATTAATTGCCTAAAGGAAAAACAACCTCAAAGGAATTATTTTTTTTTCATTTATAGAATTAGTAATCTAAAGAAAACTTATAACGAAAATATAAAAACGCAAAATTTCTTTTCTTTTTTTTTTGATTTTTTTTTTGACTTGTAACACATTTCCAAATACCAAATAAGGAATACAATAACAAAAGACTAGGCAAACTTAACAAGACTATTACAAACTCTAACATCACCTAAAAGACCGAATACTACTATACATGACTAGAAAGTAAAATATGAACAATTGACTCAAAAATATAAAATAACTCCTCGAGCAACTTCTGAATGCAGTGATCCTGGGGTATCTGTCATGCCCAAACTCCAGTAAGTAAATCCACACCTGTACAAGAAAACTTAAACCAACACTATGTGAGACAATAACATTCCCTACTAGACACATGCAAGACATGGTTGCGATTATGTTTTTCTAAAATTAACCTATGTGGCTAAAAATGGCTAAAAATGCAAGATTTGGCTAAGACCCCGCGAAGCCAAGAACCTAAACTCACTAGGAAGACCGGACCCTATGTTGGTTGCCTACGTATCACGCCCCAAAATACGAGAATCAGGTATGCGTAGTTCAGGCAGATTGGATACGGGCGAGAATTTTAAAAAAAAAAAACTGACTTATAGAAAATACATTTTTTTGTCTTTTTTTCGAAAAATGATGAAACATGTAAAATCTTTTTGGATTTTCTTTTTTCCTTTTTTTGATTTTTTGATTTTTGAAAATGATAAAAAGTGCAAAATCTTTTTACCATGCTCTTTTTTTTCTTTTTCTCAATAAAATGTAACAAAAAACATAACTAGGCCCTACTTGCTTTATTTTCACACTTCACTCTCTTTTTTTCCTTTTTTTCATTTGTCCTCAACTATCAATGGTCCGCCAAATGACCCTTTTACCCTTGAAGATTGTAACATGTAGCACATTAGGATGCATCAGGATGGTCTTTTCATTTCGGGTACACATGTCCTAGACAGACTCAACCCCTGTGTTGAGTCTCCAAAGTCAAATGCACATGATGCAGATAAGCGTTCCTACTAGGGATCCGGCATAAGGCTGAGTTATTCTAGGTTTAAAGCCTGGGTGACTTGTTCTAGATTGTGTACTCGAGCGGACAACTCGAGCCGAGGAGGGGCTGCGTACCGGTAACCAAAGGATCATCCGGCTTTGCAACTTGTCCGAACATCGTTCTATTTGGGATATGACACTAACAGAAAGAAGTCACGACCAGCGTGCACTCCTCATGAGAGAGAAGAGAGGAGTTTCGTAGCAGTTTGTATATACAGTTCAGATAATATCAAAGCGGTAAAAGCAACATTTAGCACATTAGGCCCAAACATGTAATAAAATCAAATAATAAATAAATCCAAATATAACAATTCATCTAAGCTCGAATTCTGAACCCTGAACCAGAGATTTTGGGTTCGGGTCCCCAGCGGAGTCGTCAAAGCTGTCACACATCCTTTTTACCTACACCCCCCGAAAGGGAGTAAAGGAGTTTTTCCAATTAAAGGAAAATCGAAACGGGATTTATTTATTAAAAAATTCAGAGTCGCCACTTGGAAAATTTATGGCGTCCCAAGTCACCGATTCAAATCCCGAATCGAGGAAAAGATTGACTATGTATTATAGTCCGCGAACCAGAAATTCGGGTAAGAAATTCTGTTAACCCGGGAGAAGGTGTTAGGCATTCCCAAGTTCCGTGGTTCTAGCATGGTCGCTCAACTGTTATATTCAGCTTAATTATCCGATTTTAAACAATTATGAATCTATGTGCAAATTTTAACTAATTAACCGTTTTTGATCATTTTTAAGAAAGATTGCAATGTCATTTAAAATACGTCTTGAACCACGTCACATAAATGCACCTGCGATCCCCGACACATTTTATCCAACGTTGTTGAGATTTACATTTGGTCACATAAATGCGCACCCGAGTTTAGGAAGGTAAATTATTAACTAGCTCGCCTAAAGCAAGCTACGCATTTAAATTATTTTCCTAATCTTTGAGATTGTTATAAGGCCAAATTTATGAACAAGATATTATTGGGGCCAAAGGCTAGCTAACATGATCTATTACTTGGCCTAGATTCTTTATAGTTCAAGACACACCTTATGGCCCATTCTTATTCCTTGTCCAGAAAGAAACAACTCCGATTTTTCATCTACCCAATTGAAAGCATTTATTCCAAAACCAAGACTAGACGAGATACATCACAATTGAAATAAAAACTAATTAAAACAATTTAAATAAAAACTAAGACATGCTACTCAAATAATGTAGAATTACAAATCTACCAACACGCGCTCCAAACTATCATAATAAAATGAAACGAAAATGAAAATTGAGAAATGAGCCTTTTATTGATGAACAAAGGCGAAAACTGCAAATCAGTCGGGCTAAATAGAGCAACAACCATTGGGCTGAAACGCTACCGGAATCTTGACTAAGAATCTCGCCGAACCGAAATCGGACTCAACTCAACAACATCTCAATCAATCCCCATATTTGGGAATCACAGTCCAAATCGGAAAGAAGAAATTAAAATTCTCTCACCAATTTTCTTTTCAAAATCTCTCGTCTGTACCCTTTCTCTCTATGTCGGCGTGCAAAACAAATTTGAAAATGGGACTTTGAATAAGTTCTTCTTTGCAAACAATATTTTATTTGCATAATTTTCTTGGAGAAATAGCACCAACCAAATTGATCAATATAATGCTCCTCCTAGAAATTCAAATTCATTAAACCGTTATATTTGTTTTGGGTGTAAAATGAGATTTGAAAAAGAGATGTTGTTAGGCAGAAATTGATTCTAGTCAATGATTACTCAAGAAAAGATTTGCTTTTTTAAAAAATTATAGTAAGAGGGTTCTTTCATGGTGGCATTTTGCGGGGGAACAGCGGCTCAAGAATTTAGGGGTTGAAGCTGCCGATTTTTTGGCTTTCTTTAGGAATTGTTCAGTCCTCTCCTTTGCTCCTTGCTGCGCCGTTTTTTTTTTAGAGTGGTAGGCTAGATTAGGAATTGAAAACTTAGGGTAGGGTTTCTATAATTGGGTATTTTATATGGAAGTGGGAAAGGATGATGGTCATTGGATTAGAAGAAAATAGAAGGCTAGGATTAAATCTTGCACTTAAATAGGCTAATGGGTTGGGAAGAATGAGCCAATGGTAATTGGGTTGGACCATGTCTTTTTTTTGTGTTTCAATTTTGGGCTAATAAGACTCCAAAAATTATTAATTAAAATCATAGCTAAATTCCCTTAATATAAGATAACTATACTACATGATGCAAAAATAAATTCTAATTAATTAAACTAAACTATATTAAAATATGAAACTATTACATATTTTTTTTTGTATTTTTCAAGATTATATAAAGATAAAATTAAGGTACTATTTTTTGTATTTTATTATTATTATTTTACTTTATGAAAGGTACATAAAATAAAAATATTTTTTTGTAATTTTCATTTTCTTGTAGTAAAATAAAGTAAAAGAGTAAAAATGAGTTGAAATAGCTATATTGGGCCTAAATTAAATATTTACGTGCTAAAATATGAAAAATCTTGGGGAGGGTCAAAAATCACATGTCTACAAAT